>NC_139933.1:18984635-19630885 GCF_963514095.1 Eutrigla gurnardus | reverse complement strand
TTTTTTCAGAAAATGCCTGGTAGATTTGTGTTCAGGACATCTCTGACTACATACATACTGGAAATCAAGCATTCTTACTGTACCAATGTGGAGAAATTCAAGTATAAAAGTCCCATATTTATACCTGGAGAATTGCATATTTGCCCATATTTGAGCTTCTGTAAAAACAATTTTCTCAATAATTCCTGGCTATGGGTGGTATATTTGACTTCTACACATAATTGACTACAAGTATGTTTAATATGAAGCATTTTTACTGAACAAATGTGGATAAATTCAAGTATAAATGTCCCATATTTATACCTGAGATTGCATTTTTGCCCATATTTGAGCTACTGTCAAAACACTTTGCTCAATAATTCCTGGCTATGGGTGGTATATTTGACTTCTACACATAGAGGACTACAACTATACTTTAAATCAAGCATTTTTACTGTAGCAATGTGGAGAAATTCAACAACAAAGTCCCATATTTATACCTGGAGATTGCATTTTTGCCCATATTTGAGCTACTGTAAAAACACTTTGCTCAATAATTCCTGGCTATGGGTGGTATATTTGACTTCTACACATAGAGGACTACAACTATACTTTAAATCAAGCATTTTTACTGTAGCAATGTGGAGAAATTCAAATATAAATGTCCCATATTTATACCTGAGATTGCATCTTTGCCCATATTTGAGCTACTGTAAAAACACTTTGCTCAATAATTCCTGGCTATGGGTGGTAAATTTGACTTCTACACATAATTGACTACAAGTATGTTTAATATTAAGCATTTTTACTGGACCAATGTGGAGAAATTAAAGTATAAAATTCCCATATTTATACCTGAGATTGCATCTTTGCCCATATTTGAGCTACTGTAAAAACATTTTGCTCAATAATTCCTGGCTATGGGTGGTATTTTTGACTTCTACACATAGAGGACTACAACTATACTTTAAATCAAGCATTTTAACTGTAGCAATGTGGAGAAATTCAAATATAAATGTCCCATATTTATACCTGAGATTGCATCTTTGACCATATTTGAGCTACTGTAAAAACACTTTGCTCAATAATTCCTGGCTATGGGTGGTATATTTGACTTCTACACATAATTGACTACAAGTATGTTTAATATTAAGCATTTTTACTGTACCAATGTGGAGAAATTCAAGTATAAAATTCCCATATTTATACATGCAGATTGCATATTTTACCACATTTGTGCTACTGTAAAAATACTTTTCTCAATAATTCCAGAATGACACTGATTGATTTGAGTTGAGGACATCTCTGACTACATACATACCAAAAATCAAGCATTTTTACTGTACCAATTAAGAGAAATTACAAGGTAAAAGTCCTACATTTAACGAATAATAGGTAGAGGTAGGAATATTTGAGGTGCTATAAAAATACTTTTCTCAATAATTCCAGAATGACACTGATTGATTTGAGTTGAGGACATCTCTGACTACATACATACCAAAAATCAAGCATTTTTACTGTACCAATTAAGAGAAATTACAAAGTAAAAGTCCTACATTTAACGAATAATAGGTATATTTCTGAATATTTGGGGTGCTATAAGAATACTTTTCTCAATAATTCCAGAATGATACTGATTGATTTGTGTTGAGGACATCTCTGACTAAACTATACTTTAAATCAAGCATTTTAACTGTAGCAATGTGGAGAAATTCAAATATAAATGTCCCATATTTATACCTGAGATTGCATCTTTGACCATATTTGAGCTACTGTAAAAACACTTTGCTCAATAATTCCTGGCTATGGGTGGTATATTTGACTTCTACACATAATTGACTACAAGTATGTTTAATATTAAGCATTTTTACTGTACCAATGTGGAGAAATTCAAGTATAAAATTCCCATATTTATACATGCAGATTGCATATTTTACCACATTTGTGCTACTGTAAAAATACTTTTCTCAATAATTCCAGAATGACACTGATTGATTTGAGTTGAGGACATCTCTGACTACATACATACCAAAAATCAAGCATTTTTACTGTACCAATTAAGAGAAATTACAAGGTAAAAGTCCTACATTTAACGAATAATAGGTAGAGGTAGGAATATTTGAGGTGCTATAAAAATACTTTTCTCAATAATTCCAGAATGACACTGATTGATTTGAGTTGAGGACATCTCTGACTACATACATACCAAAAATCAAGCATTTTTACTGTACCAATTAAGAGAAATTACAAAGTAAAAGTCCTACATTTAACGAATAATAGGTATATTTCTGAATATTTGGGGTGCTATAAGAATACTTTTCTCAATAATTCCAGAATGATACTGATTGATTTGTGTTGAGGACATCTCTGACTAAACTATACTTTAAATCAAGCATTTTAACTGTAGCAATGTGGAGAAATTCAAATATAAATGTCCCATATTTATACCTGAGATTGCATCTTTGACCATATTTGAGCTACTGTAAAAACACTTTGCTCAATAATTCCTGGCTATGGGTGGTATATTTGACTTCTACACATAATTGACTACAAGTATGTTTAATATTAAGCATTTTTACTGTACCAATGTGGAGAAATTCAAGTATAAAATTCCCATATTTATACATGCAGATTGCATATTTTACCACATTTGAGCTACTGTAAAAATACTTTTCTCAATAATGCCAGAATGACACTGATTGATTTGAGTTGAGGACATCTCTGACTACATACATACCAAAAATCAAGCATTTTTACTGTACCAATTAAGAGAAATTACAAAGTAAAAGTCCTACATTTAACGAATAATAGGTATATTTCTGAATATTTGGGGTGCTATAAGAATACTTTTCTCAATAATTCCAGAATGATACTGATTGATTTGTGTTGAGGACATCTCTGACTACACACATACTGAAAATCAAGCATTCTTACTGTACCAATTAAGAGAAATTACAAATTAAATGGCCTACATTCACATTGATGAATAGTTTGTATATATTCCAATAATTCCAGAATAAAACTGAATGTGTCAAATTTAATTATCACAAACTGTTCACATAAAATCTTGTTGAAATTCCTTAAAACACGTTTAATTCACAGAATTTCTCAACAAGAATTTGACACAAAAGGTGCAGGGGGCTGTCAGAAGCATTATTATATAGTGAACAAATGAACAAACAAATAAATAAAAACAATAGTTCCCTGCAGTGTTATAAAGCAAAAAATAAGGCCACTACTCCATGTGCATACACAGAAAAAAGTGTATCATAGGGGGAAAAAATAGGTTGTACACACTGTTTATCGATTCGTTACAGACACAGACAGCAATTCCACTCAGTAGTACTCATATTTGTAACTTGCGCTGGGTCCATCTGCAGGCACTGGACGTGAAACCAACGGGAACAGCTGTCACACTGAATCTGAAAAAGACCAAATTAGAAGTTTCACCACAAAAGCCAGTTTTATACAGTTTTTAGAGTGTTAATACACTTTTAAAACGTTCGATTGCTGTTTTCATAAAGTATCAACTCCTAATATAAACTGCACGTTCTGTAATAATTTAATTGTAAGAAAAGCTCATAATGTAATAATCAGCATACAATTTAAGAAAACAAAGAGAGCATAACATACAAACCGTTGTGCATTATTGAATAAGAATTTTGTCACAAGATGATTCATCAACTTGGGACTGATTGATGAAAATGTACTCAAGACCAAACTGTAACGGTTGTAATTTATATTAACCTGCCAAGGCAATAAGGGCATATGCCAAATGAGGAAGGTACTGAGTGGCATGCTGCTGATAATATCAAGGAGCTACTTTCTGTTGCACGTTATTTCCCATCTCTCTGCCCTCGTTTCATGTTTTCCTTATCGTCTCTCAAAAACAATTTACAAATGCACAAACAAACAATGACAAGAATAAAATTATAACTTACCCAGTTAGTGAAGGCAGGCCCTGGACCCGGTGGTTTTTTCGTTGAACACATGGCACAGTTGTTATCCATGTCAAACACTAACATAAAAATATATATTTTAGATCTTGATTACTACAGTACAATATCACAATATAACTATGAAAAGTTCTTACTCACCTGAGGCTACAAGTATTTGCAGCGCCAAGCGTTTACGCTGATGTTTAATGTAGGACTTTTACTTTGTAATTTATCTTAATTGGTACAGTAAAAATGCTTGATTTTTGGTATGTATGTAGTCAGAGATGTCCTCAACTCAAATCAATCAGTGTCATTCTGGAATTATTGAGAAAAGTATTTTTATAGCACCTCAAATATTCATACCTCTACCTATTATTTATTATTAATTATTGAGCAAAGTCTTTTTACAGTAGCTCAAATGTGGTCAAATATGCAATCTGCATGTATAAATATGGGAATTTTATACTTGAATTTCTCCACATTGGTTCAGTAAAAATGCTTCATATTAAACATACTTGTAGTCAATTATGTGTAGAAGTCAAATATACCACCCATAGCCAGGAATTATTGAGCAAAATCTTTTTACAGTAGCTCAAATGTGGTCAAATATGCAATCTGCATGTATAAATATGGGAATTTTATACTTGAATTTCTCCACATTGGTTCAGTAAAAATGCTTCATATTAAACATACTTGTAGTCAATTATGTGTAGAAGTCAAATATACCACCCATAGCCAGGAATTATTGAGCAAAGTGTTTTTACAGTAGCTCAAATATGGGCAAAAATGCAATCTCCAGGTATAAATATGGGACTTTGTTGTTGAATTTCTCCACATTGCTACAGTAAAAATGCTTGATTTAAAGTATAGTTGTAGTCCTCTATGTGTAGAAGTCAAATATACCACCCATAGCCAGGAATTATTGAGCAAAGTGTTTTTACAGTAGCTCAAATATGGTCAAAGATGCTATCTCAGGTATAAATATGGGACATTTATACTTGAATTTCTCCACATTGGTTCAGTAAAAATGCTTAATATTAAACATACTTGTAGTCAATTATGTGCAGAAGTCAAATATACCACTTATAGCTGGGAATTATTGAGCAAAATGTTTTTACAGTAGCTCAAATATGGTCAAAGATGCTATCTCAGGTATAAATATGGGACATTTATACATGAATTTCTCCACATTGGTACAGTAAAAATGCTTCATATTAAACATACTTGTAGTCAATTATGTGTAGAAGTCAAATATACCACCCATAGCCAGGAATTATTGAGCAAAGTGTTTTTACAGTAGCTCAAATATGGGCAAAAATGCAATCTCCAGGTATAAATATGGGACTTTGTTGTTGAATTTCTCCACATTGCTACAGTAAAAATGCTTGATTTAAAGTATAGTTGTAGTCCTCTATGTGTAGAAGTCAAATATACCACCCATAGCCAGGAATTATTGAGCAAAGTGTTTTTACAGTAGCTCAAATATGGGCAAAAATGCAATCTCCAGGTATAAATATGGGACTTTGTTGTTGAATTTCTCCACATTGCTACAGTAAAAATGCTTGATTTAAAGTATAGTTGTAGTCCTCTATGTGTAGAAGTCAAATATACCACCCATAGCCAGGAGTTATTGAGCAAAATCTTTTTACAGTAGCTCAAATGTGGTCAAATATGCAATCTGCATGTATGGGAATTTTATACTTGAATTTCTCCACATTTGTTCAGTAAAAATGCTTCATATTAAACATACTTGTAGTCAATTATGTGTAGAAGTCAAATATACCACCCATAGCCAGGAATTATTGAGAAAATTGTTTTTACAGAAGCTCAAATATGGGCAAATATGCAATTCTCTAGGTATAAATATGGGACTTTTATACTTGGATTTCTCCACATTGGTACAGTAAGAATGCTTGATTTCCAGTATGTATGTAGTCAGAGATGTCCTGAACACAAATCTATCAGGCATTTTCTGAAAAAAATGTTAAATTATCTTTTCAGCAACACACATAATGAAGAATTTCCTCACAATGAAGTGCCAATTTCCTGTGAAGAGACATAGACAATATGTTTGTAGTTAATGTGAATAAAAACTCAAATTCCTATATAAAAATATATTTGCTTCTTATACAGTTTGTTTGGCTTCATTTTGAAACCGGAAGTTGTTATTTGCTTCTTTTAATATACGATTTGTTTAGCTTTTATTTTGAAACCGGAAGTTGTCGCTGTTGGTTCCTTCCGCTAACTTTGTAAAGTTCGACGCTCGCTCCCGATCTGGGCAATCTGCATGCGTCTACCGTCAATGTGAGTATATGGGGGCACTTCCATTTTAGTGTCGGCTGGCTTGACAACGGAGATTTAAGTGGCTGGCTTGACCGCAGTCCGATAAGCCCCATGCAGCCCCCCGCAGCCCAAGCGTCACCGTAGCACTGCCCCTCTAACTGCCTAACCAGACTAACTAAAACTCCCCCCCCTAGTCTTCAGGCGCTAGTTGCGGTGGGTATTTATGCACTTAATACCATAAACCCGGCGAAGCAACCAGCAATTGGCGACCTCACCTGCAGCCTCGGCCGTGCTCCCGAGCCACTTTCACACCACACTACAACCCCCCTCCCCCTACGAACACCAAAGGGAGTCCGCACTTCAGCCTAACAGGGACAGAAACAACGGTAACTTACAATGGCCGCACCTGCCTGCCGGACCCACTGCCACAAAGAAAAGAGGAGAAAAAAAAAACGTCCAACAGGCCCACAATTACCTTGTTACACCAAGCCGCGGCTTTATCCTCGTCAATGCTACCCCCGCAATCAGCTGAGCGTTCATTCAACAAACACCGTAACCAGCAACAGCTGTGAGCTGACGTCACGCTACAACCGCTACGGACTTCATTCACAAAACCCACCTGAAAGTCCGCCTACAGGCCACTCCTGAGCTCCAAAGAATAAACTGGGTAAAAAAAAAAAACGGACGAGCCCCCACTTGTTACAGTCCGGCTCGGAGACTGTAACCAAGAAATGGGAGAGGAGACGAGGTTCCAACGCCAAAGCGATGTTTATTGTAACAAAGGATTTTAAAACATAAGAATGCGGAATAATAAAGACAGCCGGAGGCACAGCCGCGCCGTGGCGTCCCCTCTGATGGCGTGGATGGAGCGGGAGCCAGCGGGAAGTCAGCCAGCGTGGGTATATATGCGCTCCACCGGGCCCAGGTGTAGCGCATCCCGTAATGACGGTCCCACCCCTGCTGAACCTGAAAAACAACAGACCAACCAGCAACCAGAAAACGCACCAACATCGAAGACGGGGCCGTCACAATACACACATATATATATATACATATATGTTTATATATATATGTATATTTATACATATATATACACACATATATTTATTTTTATTTATTTATATATTTATAAATATAAATATGAATGAATTTATTGAGGAAAGGAAAAATTGCCAGGAGGAAGTATTCAAAGAAAGAGCTTTATTGACAACACAACACACAACTGTACAAATTTGCCCACACAACAAACAAATGAACTGGCGACATTCTGTCCGAATTTGGTCAATTTTACAGCCGCCTGCGGTGCGTGGCCCTGTACTTGGGAGTCTTCTCTAATCGCGACTGTAGAGTCGCACAGAGCTCGGTGAGCTCCTGGCTACCAGAGGATGGAGGTCGCACAATCCATCCAGACACCCCGCCAACGACGCCGTCCTCCTCATCAGACATCATGTCTGTGGTGGCGCACTTCCAACGGTCCACCTCATCGCCAGCAAGCACACTCCGTCTCGCTACCAGCAGCTGTAAAACAATCAATAAAGACAATCAGTACTGCGCGATGCACTGCGCATGGACACAACACATCTATTAATGCACGTCTGTGAAAACAAAATGAACAGTTAAGATCGGTATCTACTGTTAACGCATCTATTTCCTTATACAGCAGAATGAAAGCATATTCTTTAAATCGTAGCGCCTACAATTCGTCTCCGAGTTGTGAAGACGGCGTACTGCTTCCTGTAAAAGACCAACAACATATACTTAACAAAGCAACTTAACGTTACACTGGTTCCTCTCTCTTGTTCTTTTACAAGGCTACTATGCTACTTTTAGCTTGGACTATTAGCTTTTAAGCTACTTTTAGCTTGGGCTTGCTTTGCTAATTTTAGCTTAGCTAGCAGTCACCGAACATATTCTTACCACAATCATCCTGAGAGTCTCCAGCAGTCCTGGATATAAGAATTATAACATTTAAACCACATTTTCTTAAGTGAAGCCTCTCAGAGCAGCATTCCTCTTGCCGGTGAACGTCTCCTCATCGTTCCCCCCACTGAATGAGGCGCCCGGTGTCTGCATCTGTCCCTTTATAGTCTAGCAGCAGAAGCCCTCAGGTTTTGAGATACCCCCACCCGACTTAGAACTAAACGCAACCATCTTTTTTCTTATCTTTAGGGTCCCCCATTAATGAAATGGAGTGTTGCGAAGTTTTCTTTTGGGGGAAAAATGTGGTTTTGAGCTATTCTTTAGACCTACCCCAATCTCTGAAAAAGGCTAATCCGAATAGGACAAAGTTGACAAAAAAGCCTATAACATGAGAATGCCCACTCTTATCTCCATCAGAACTGCTGAGGTATGAACCAGGTGTCTACCCTACATCACCAAATAGTCAGAATGTAATTTACCTGAAGAAACACTGATACATAGTCCTTTAAACATACCATTGTTCAGGCGGAACTGTACTTTTGTGGTGGACTCCTTTACCTTATTGCATTTGTCATGAAAACATTTAGATTTATGTCAAGTAAGCTGTTACTGCTTTGCCAAAGATGCTGTTAAACAACAGCCAGTGATTGTGTGGAGAGATCTTGTACAGTTTTATTGCAAATCAGACTTCTTTAGATATACCATTCTCTGAGATAGTCAAATTAAGTAACTTAATGGAAGATAGTTGACATACAGTACTGTAAACTAAGTTGATGATGGTCATTATATTTTGCTAAAGAAAGTCCAGGTGCTTGTACACTCAGAATGTGAGTAACCTAATAGGGTAACTACATTTAAGGTCTATGAAACAAAGACAGAAATACAAGGCATACATAGACTTATGAGTTTTATTGAACCATTTAAATCAGCATCTCCTATCTCAATGTCATGTTGATAAAATACAAACAAAAATTATAGTGGGTAATAATAATACTAAGGGTAAAAATAATAATAATAATAATAATAAATCTCAACATGCCTTATGCCATTTCAGAAAACACAAATAGGAAAATCAAATGTAAAACAAACAAAACATATTTTTCTTTGTGTGTGTGTGTGTGTGTGTGTTTCAGTCAATATTAGGCTCTTCACTGTCTTCTTCATACACATTTGGTGACACATTTTGACATTCTGCACAGCAGTTGCAGAACTCCGTACAGGGAAGGCCAACAGAGAGGCACTGGCACTTTCCACTCTCTCTACAATTTTCATCTTTGCAGTACAAATGAGTTATGTCTCTCACCTCTGTAGGTGCGGGGGGTTTCTTAAATAGGACTGCTTCAATGGCTCCATCTCTGACAATCCATCCGTTGTCAATAGGACTCCACAACGTGGGTTTAGGGATGTGACTGTGGCACCATATCGCTGTCTGGTACATTGCTCTTCGTACATGTTGTTCAAATGCATCCTCTGTTGGTGGAAGATTTGCAGAGGCTGCATCTGTTGTTGATGCAATTATGAACCTCAGTTCATCCAAGTTGGTGCACATTCGCCCATTTTCTTTTTTCTTTTTGCCGTAAAGTCGAAGTGCATACTCTCTTGCTACTGGAAGGGACTTTTCCAAGCTTGCAGACACTCCAACATGGGCCAGATCTTTGAGTTCACTGAGATGAGACTTCAGTTTGTTGAAGGCTGTACTTTTTCCAATCCTGTACAAACTACTGGTGGTGTCACAGCCAGTGAGTGCATGACAGGCTGGTAGACAACTGGACAGGTCTTTTCCAATTTTCTCAGATATGGTATTGATGGGAACATATCTCTCCTTCATTCCATGCCCTGAATGCATGAACACTGTAGATGAGCCAAACATGCCTTTGCTTGCATAATAAATGAGCAGTACTTCCACATCTGTGTCATCACATCGCACAATGATGCGAGGATAAGACTGTGCAAGATCTATAGCATGTAGCACCATTCTTGTGTCCGCCTCCTCTTGATCACTGTACAAAGATGTCAGACTGCTCACTCCTGCATTGCATATGCTCTTCACCTCCTCACCTTTATCAAATCCACCTGCCAAGATGATGGAGTCGTCAGAGTGTAGTCTCTGTGGGCCTGCAGTGATGATGTAGTTGCTCACGAACATGCACAGAGCAGTCTTGTTTCCACTACTCTGCAGGTACTTCCTGTAGTTTGGAACATTTGTGTTGCCAGTGATGGCATGTGTTGGTCTTCCATCAGTTGCACCTCTCCTTTTCCTCTCCAGGCCTTTGATTGACAGTGGGTTGTCATACCTGTCAAATACCATGACCACACATTTCATTTCCTGTCCTCTTTTCAAAAGGTACAAGATCTTCTTCAGGATACATTCCGCTAGGTGACTGAATGTCTGAAATGCAGAATCATGGAGACTTTGAAGCATAGCCATGCCATCAATTACATATGCAGATTTATATGTGCTGTCAGGCAGCTCCTGCACCACTTCTACAACAGACTCCAGTTTCTTTGAAAGGTCTGCTTTAGTGGTCTTTCTCATTCCGCCATCATCATAGAAGAGAGAGGGTGGGACAGCAGCCAGTTCGTGACACATAACCATCTCCAATGACACGTCTCTTTGTTTTGAAACTGCCAGGAGTCTCCTGAAGAGCACATCTGAATTCAGGTGAACTTTATTTGTTTTACTACTTGCAAGGCTTGCTTTCATATCTCCAAATGTTGCCAGTTTCTGTCTTTTTTCTGAGTCCCAGAAACTTTTGGTTGTTTCACTCTTCAGTCGCTCATCGATGAAAGCTGCATTTCGTGTTTCTCCATCTTCCAGAAAGCTTGAGAGATCTTTTGCCACCTTTTGTGATGCTACTTGTCCACTTGCGATGTTAATTAGCTCATCTGGAACAGTATTTAAATCAAATGGGTTCTGCCTGTCTTGCACATACTCCATAATCTGTAGAATCTCCCTCTCATCCCTGTCCATGCGGGCTGCTCCGTGCTCTTTGTGGGATTTCTGTGCATGTGCCACTCCATCACAACATCCATTCATGGCTTCAGCATATTCACTGGTGACATGCCTTGTGATGAGCCATCTCGTCAGAGCTCCCTTTCGGTGTGTGAAGCCCACAATGCCTCCTTGACTCTTTCCTTCTTTATTTATTGTTTGTTCCAGTGCTTGATCAGTGGCAACACTGTTGAATTTTCGCTCCTGTGTGTGTCGCACAACAAACCCTCCTTCCATGAGGAATTTGTATGAATCTGGTTGGCTATTTTCAAGGGCTTTCATTTCAGCTATGTACACTGGCATGTACTTGGAGTAGTTCTGTATGTAATCCAACAATGTCAACTCAGACAGAGAACAGTTAGTCTCATTTTCTATGCACTCAGTACAAGATATCTTCACACAACCAACTTGTTATTGTTTAATAGCATCCTAGGTGATGGAGTAGCAGCTATTTGACATAAATGTATGTTTTTTTTTGGTAAATGAGAGAAAGTAAAGAAGTCCTCACTAAGAAAGTACAATTTCTGCCTAAACTAAAGTTATGTTAAAGGACTGTTATTCAGTATTCCTTTTGGTAAATTACATTCTGACTTTTTGGTGATGTAGGGTAGACACCTGGTTCATACCTCAGCAATTCTGATGGAGATAAGAGTGAGCATTCTCATGTTATAGGCTTCTTGGTCACCTTTGCCCTATTCGGATTTGCTTTTTTCAGGGATTGGGGCAGGTCTAAAGAATAGCCCAAAAACACATTTTCCCCCCAAAAGAAAGTTTCGCAACACTCCATTTCATTAATGGGAGACCTTAAAGATAAGAAAAAACATGGTTGCGTTTAGTTCTAAGTCGGGTGGGGGTATCTCAAAAACTAAGGCCTTTTTTGACATCTTGCTACTTGACTATTAACGGACAACGGTGCACGGCGTTATTAATCACCGTTAGTAAATATATAACCACGGTTTAACATAAGCACTATATTATTAGTTAACGTCGGTAAAAACGGCACATTTGGCGCTTCGCTTGCGCTCACTAACCTCTAAGGTAAATTACCGTCAGTAGGCTAGCCGGCTGGCAGGACCTTCGATTCGTAACGTTAACGTACAATGCCAACAACAATAAAGTAACGTTCATTATCAATACGATTTAAAAGTCAGCTGGAAACATAAAAGTCATGTTACAGTATACTTACATGTGTACGCGGTTTGTGTCGGGCTGTCGCCAGAATCACCGCCGTCGTCCGCCATTATCCAAAACTTGTGAAGTCAGACGAGCCGCAATGCATTTTGGGAAGTTGAGTAGATTTAGCAAGGTCCGCTGTATACTCAGAAATTCTTGCCAATGCAGTATACATCCGGGCATTTCTCGCGTACACAAATTCACATACTATTGTATGTGAACGCACTACGTACTCAAATTTACGTCACAATTAAGTACGAGTAGGACGTTAGTATGGCATTTCGAACACAGCCGAGATCTATGATCTATGAACCCATCCTTGACCCTCTAGCAGAACTACGACCAGCCATTATAAAGCAGTTTATAGTTGTTAATGTTGTGTCAAAAGGTACTGCATTTAAACATGTTATTGCGCAAGTTTCCTGGCTTCATCCCCATCCGGACAGACATTTTTATGGAAAGCCAATAGAAGTTTGGAGCTTGCAGGGAACAGACACGTCATACCCAGCATAATTTCTGCCTGTTGAGCGCATTGCTGGGAGATGTGTGGTTAACACATCCACTGTGCATTTAAGCAAGACCAAAGAAAGGGTCACTGTAGTCATGCCACTATGCACAGTGGTTGAGCTCTAGGAGACTGTGATGTTGTTTGCATGAATGTACATTTTACCTTTGTGGCAAAGCCTGATTAAAAGTAATTGTTGAAGCAAATTGTTTTGTGTATCTTTGAATGAAGATGAAATTAAGTTATATCTTTGAATGAAGATGAAATGAAGTTAACACCTTTCAGAAAAATGTCACCTGGGGGAAAACTCCCCCTGCTACCCTGATTTGCATTTGTATAGCTCACAGCATTTTCATTTACATGTTAAAGCCTCCCCTAGGATTACGGGGAGGGGGGTCATGGGGGGACAACTGCCAAGCAAGGCCCACGTCAATTCCCAGCAATTTACGTCAGTTTTCGGTGTTTCCTGCAAATTGCCGTTTGCAGTCGCAAACCTGAACTTCCACGGCAATTTACAGGGCCGCTAACTGACGAAAATCCCACTTTTCATGCAGTGTTTGTGTTGTGCTGTGATTTAAGGCCCGCTGCGGCCCTAAATATGTCTAAGTCTTGTTAAGATTGTTTTGTTCGTTTGTTTATGTGTGTGTTGTTTTCTTACTGTGAGAAATTATTGCTGGAATTGAGTAGTTGTTCAGGATGTTACAATTAAACACGACATTCCAGCTCTAATTCCTTATCCGTTAGCTAATAACCTTTTGTTCAACGTGATTGACGTCTGCTGGTTTGTGATAAACCACAGGGTTAATTGTACTGTCTTATTCATGTAAATTTGAATTTTTCTTCACCGTTCCTTTGTTTGTTAATTAGTAGTATCACTTCTCTTTAGCGAGTTTGTTTGTTTGCCTGTTTTAATTCATTTTCCCCACCCACTTTCGTTATTTTAGTATGCTCACTCGATCGACAACAAGGCAACCGTCGGAGCTCGGCACAGATTGTTGTAGAAAATGCATTTGGATGCCTGAAAGGTAGCTGGAAGCGCCTGGCCAAGAGAAATGATGTTTGTACAGCTTTTGTATCTGACGTTGTGGTTGCTTGTTGTCTCCTACAAAACAGTGAAATCAACAAAGAGCAATTCTTGCCAGAGTGGAATGTTGTGTTGCTCAACCTCCCTGAGCCTGACAGAGTCACTTAGGTGGACAAGCACACGGTCGTCAAGCTATCCGTGAAGCTATTATGTCTATTTTGTCAGTTCAATAAAGTTGTGTACATTGTACGGTGTCTGTGTATTTGTTTTTGGCTGACGTGAGCATGTTTTTGCAAGGGTAAAAGACACTTAAAAGGGATCACGGCAAGCTTTTTATGAAGTAAAAACAATAGCAAATAACTATAACAGTACAAATAACAAGAGTATTTTATACAAGAGTGCAAACAAGACAAAAAAAATCACGAGTGATAAGCTAAATCACAAGTAGTGCAAAAAACTGTAGCCTACAGTGCAACAATGTGCCAGCAGTGGATGCAACGAGTCAAGCTGCTGGAGGAAGGAGGAGCTAGATGGTGGGTTGAACCCCACTTCGTCCGTGTTGGTGAGTTGGCTGTAAGAATGTGAATAGTAGTGCATCAGGCTGGCAGGAGCTGTGTATCGAGGTCTGGGATGTGGGTGCTGTGGCACAGGTGATGTGGAGGTGGGTGCTGTGGCGCAGCGTGCTGTGGTGCAGGAGCTGCTATGTGCGCCACCAAGTCTCGCAGAAGAGAGCCCTGGTTTTCCATCTCCCTCTTAAAGTTTTAAAAATGTTACCAAAGACATCTGTAGGCCTTACATACTTGTAGGTGTTCTGTCCCACGTTACTTCTGTATGGTCTCTTCCTTACATGTTATTGTCCTCACAGTTCCCACCAGCAGAAGGAGAGTTTAACCTTCCTACATACTTGTCATAGAGTTATGTTGTCTGTGTAGCGTGGAGAACGTGAGAGGTTAGGAGGAACCGGTGTGTGCATGCGACTGTGTGGTGTTTAAGAGTGCTGCTGTGTGCAGCGGCATTAGAGGATACGAGTCAATGGAGAGAGAGAGGCGAGTCGACCTTGGGCATTTTATTGAATTAAAGTTTTCATGACAGACTGAGACATGACGGAGAGGAAAAGGTCAGGAACATTTTCATTAACTTCATGTGGTACTAACAGCTTCACCGTACAGTTAGCTGCTACAGTGTAGTTTAATTTGGTTGTAAAGGAAATAGCTGCATTAAAGCTGGTCTCACTGTATGGTCTCAGATGTAGTTGTAACATTAGTCATAAAAGTACTATGTTATCACACAGATGTATATAGAAAGCGGATTAGTTGTGGCTCATCACCATCTCCTGATTCATAGTATAGTTAAATTTGCCAACATCCTCACTCCAATTAAATTGACTCAACATTTCTTTTTCCCCAGGTATTGAGCTTTCTGGTTAATAAGACTCAATTTGTACTTTGTTTCGAAACAAAATCCCCCAAATTCGCATTTAACAATGTATTGTATTTATAGAAATGTGAAATCCAGGAAAAATCTACATTCTCAAACTCCCAATTACTGTATTACCGGCTGTGGAACAATTATTCTTAAAATAATAATTCACAGCTAAAATCATTATAAATTGATATTTGAATATTAATATCTGACAATTTCTCCAGTTTAGTCATGCCATTTATTTGAATGTTTTATTTATAAAAAATAAATATTTATTTCATATTTCTGTTCCTTTAAATATTGCACAACTGTACTAAAAAACACAGTCAAGCTTTACCCTTAGATGCATGGGAAGCGGAACCAGAGAGGCCGTTACAGCACAGCCGGCCGTGTGACGTATTAAATGAGCGTTGGCATGTAATTATATCGGAAATCTGATTAGCTCGGAAATCTGAGCTCGAGGCTTTAAAACAACTATGAAAGGTGAATTTTTACCTGAATGCCTATAACTTTTTTCACAAGCCCAATCAAAGAGAAATAGGTGTCAGATCTGCCCAAGTAACACAGATCGCAAAGTCAACAATAGGTGTGGGAAATGCGATGTACCTGTGTGCAATGATCACAGCCAGAAATAGGTAGTTTGTAACAACTGCATGCTCACTGCATGCCTGTGTCAAACCTGTTTGAGTCAAGAAGAATAACAGGGACTATGACATCAAAAGACAGGTATTGACATTACACACACAAAAAAATGAATGTTGACCAAATGTTAAAAAGAGAAAAATGAAAATAACTAACATCAAATCATTCTTTTGTGTCCAATAATATTAATATATTATTCTTACAAAAATGGCACAAAAACGCATTGATTCTAATATGGATCATTTTCTACCCACTTTTAAATGGCATCATATCAAAAACATGCTTTTTGAGGAATACCTACCGAATATGAAATGATAACTTTTAAGAAAATATTGCAAAAAAAAAATCCTCACCTGACCCACTTATGCATCTAATGGTTAAGTGTATGAGAATAAACCACGGTCAATAAAATATTTCCAGCTGAAAGGTGTTTTGAGCCCGGAGCACATTGAGGATAGAGCTATTGCAGGAATACAAAGAAAGGTGTTGTCTGTTGCTCCACAGAGGGTCAGACACTTGTAATGTGTGGATGAACTGCCACAGAGCAACACAATGAGGATGGCACAGTGGTCACGTTTGCAGGAGTGAGAAGCAAGATCACAATGTGATCACAGATACACGGGCGTGAGAGGAGATCAGGAAGGAGGGAAGGGAAGGATAGAAGTAGTAAAGGATGACAAAATGTGGTAGTAGGGCTGGAGACCGAAAAAGATGAGGAGTAATATAAACAAAATACACAAAAAATACACACGTATCTACTCCCGTAAACTGATCTGTACTGTGCTGTCTGAATGTGAAGAAATCAAACAAATGTCGCTCAGCAAAGTCCCGATTCTTCTCTGTTCTGGCGCCTCAGTGGTGGAACGAACTCCCGACCAATGTCAGGACAGCAGAGTCACTTGCCATCTTCCGAAAAAAAAAGGCTCAAGACTCACCTGTTCAGACTTCACCTCGACTCTGCATAGCATGACCCACTAACAACACCCCCCCCCCCCCCCCCCCTAAAAAAAATCACTATGTTCTTACCTATAGTACTTTGATCATAGCACTGTACTTGAACAGCTACTACTTTACTCAGACGAGGACCTAACACTTGTTTCTATTTTAAGCTCTTACTTTATCGGCAATGATATGTTGTGGTTTCTTTCTTTTGACAAATGTACTTATTGTAAGTCGCTTTGGACAAAAGTGTCCTAATGCCCTAAATGTAAATGAAGGTAGAGCTTGTCACATACCGAGGTTAGTGCCCCTCACGGAAGGACAAAACAAATGAAACACACAATAGTGGACATTCGGGCTGTTCGATAAAAGCTCTTCTCCTGACCAAGGTGACCTTTGGATGCAGGGCCATATCCATGCATCCCTGCCCTATATTAACCTCCGTCATTATTCCTCCCTCTAAAAACACAAAATGACTAACCCCAAAGCCAGAAGAACCGGAGAACACGAACACGAACACACACACACATATCTTCTGATACAATGCATATTTTCGAAACCTTTTCGGAACACCCCCCCCCCCAGCTAGGTCTAACGAGTATGCGTACCGAATTTCGTCCAAATCGGACCAACGGTGTCCGAGAAATGCGTAACTTCCTGTTTTTCATAAAATCCAAGATGGCGGAAAATTTCGGTAGGCGGACTTTGGTACTCCCAATGGCTTTTTTGTAGAGGAGACTTGTCTGCACATGTGTGCAAAGTTTCATGTCAATCGGACTTACGGTGCGGCGAGGATGGCGAATCTCCCACTAGGTGGCGCTAGCGAGCAACTTTTTCGTGGCCGAATGCGAAGACGCCAAATTCTCAAATTTTTCGCCAGACCCTATAGACACTCCAATTTTCGTTAGTTTTTTTTCATGCTCAGGCCCCCAAAACGCAGGTCGAAGTCGTGTAAGAATAATAAACATTCGAATAACAATAGGGCTTCGCAGCCCGACGTTGTCGGCGCTCGGGCCCTAATAATAATAAACGGAGCAATTTCAATAGGGCTTCACTGCCCGACGTTGTCGGCGCTCGGGCCCTTATTATAATTAATTAATTTTTGATTATTTGACATTTAACAGAGGATTCAAAGTGAATCGGAAATTATTCTTTTAAAAAGTATTCAGTGTGCAGATTCACATTCACCTAGGTACTAGCATCTGTCAGTTTGTATATTTTCTACAACCAAATGTCATTAAAACATTCAGGATTCAGGATTTTGGAAACATTAATCATAAATGTCAAGTAAGTCTTTCTGTGTGCTGCACAAGTGTAAATCAACTGTCCTATTTCTTTTCAGTTTGTCACATTTGTCATCTCTTCCTATATCTCAGCCTATGTCTCTCTTTAACGATTATTTTCTTGCTTTCTTTTTTTTCTGGTTCATCTTACATTTCATCAGTAAAGTCATTGCAGCATTTTTGTGTCAAATTTAAATTGTAACTCAGTGGGACCTTACTTGACATTTTTCCTAAAATGCATATTGTCCTGACAGATTTGGCCGTAGCTTAAAGTCTACGGGCCCTAGTTTCGTGGCGCAGCGCAGGGCGGCGCAGGGTGGCGGAGCCGGCGCAATGCAAGTTTCGACCCGCGCAGCCTTGCGCACGGTCAGTTTGGCAGTTTGGTGGATCGCCTGCGCCAAGATGGGTGTGGCGGCGCAGCAGGGGGAGGCGTCACACATTCAGCTTGGCGTAGCGGAAGTTTCGTGGCAAAAAGCCTCGCCGAGACTGCGCTGAAAGCTCGCCAGCTCCAACCTGGTCTACTTTCGGCGCAAGGCGTAAATGAAGTCCATTCATTCAATGCGAATCACAGCTGGCGGATCGGAAGTTTGGCTGACGGCGCGCAGTCCGCACACGTCACCAAGACCTCACAGGCAGGTTTCCAGAGTTCCAGGCACATTTAAATGCAATAAACAATCACAACAAACACTATTTAATGCAACTAATTGAATCAACACGTGAATGTATATCTATATAGATTGTCCCGTCACATCTGACGTCAAAGGCAGATGGCACGCGTAACGGAAACTCAGCCTCTCGGACCAAAACATCTCCCTCTCTCTCTCCTGTTTTTTATAATATCGGCATTGTTATTATTATGATACGCGCGCACAGCGCGTGATGCGCGTTGTGGGAGCAGCGGCGCTGCTTCTGTCATCGGGTTGTCAAGTGACGGAACTTGCACTGAACCTCCCCTAACGCATTAAAGGTGAGGAGAGGAGCTCATTTGATTGGTGAAGATCTGAATCGGCTGTATTAATCCCAGTCCACGCCTCGTCTCCTCCTCGTCTCCCACTCACGCCTTCTTCTCCTCCCCCTTTCCCACTTGCGCCGGTGGGCGAGACGGGAGGTGTGCCTGCGCGAGCCTGCGCGGTGCACGAAACTTGCAAAATCCAGGCGGACACACCCCGTCGGCGCGGCGCAGGTGCGCTGAAAGCTGACTGCGCCTGGTCTACGAAACTAGGGCCCTACAAGTGAATTTGTCGAACCGACAAGCACCCAAAGAGTTTCTCTTTCTAAACCACCATCACCCACAGTGAAATGGAACCTCAATTTCCTGGTTACTTTCATGATATACTTAAGCCTATCCTTTGCTTGAAATTGGCAGAAATTGCAGAAAGGGATTACATATTGGGTCATTCCGTGTCATTTCATCAAATGCCTCCCACCTGACCATCTCAGCCACATTTTAAGTACCTACCATACTAGGTTATCATTGAGCTACATCCCTGATATTTCAAGTCTGGAGGCGTTTAGTAACAGATATACATTGTAGAAAATTTGAAGGCCACAGGTGAGATAGTTTTCCAGATATTGCTGTTTAATAATGGCTTTTCAGAGTATGATGCCAAAAACCGTATAAACTACCCTTCATTCAATGATGTTTCATGAGAAAACTATTGAGATGGTCAGGTGGGAAGATTTTCAGAAATTTGATGAAATGACACGGAATGACCCTATTGGAAGTTTGATTTTTGACTTTGATGTCTTGTTAATGTCTCCTTACATTCCTGTCAAAAAGAAATTCTCTGCACCTTTTCAAATAGGACATGTAAGTAAAATTCAAGCTCCAGAGTGTGTTTCGTGTATTTTAAGATGAAGCAATGTCAGTGGTTTTGTGATTGGGATATATTGCATGTGAACAAAATTCGACATTGAGATACATAAGTGAAACCATTGATCTGCAGGTGGCACATGAAGACCAGTCATTCTTCTGGGGACCATGAATGTCTGTACTAAACTTGATGGCAATCACACACAAGAGTTGTGGAGTTATTCCATCCCTCAAAACGGTGGACTGACCATCTGACAGAGCAACATCGGCTAAAAATGGTTTCATCCTTTTCATCTCATTCCCCTCCTCCAATTTGTCCTCCACCAAAACATTCTCATGTCCCCCCCAACGTGTGTCGAGAGTTACCCCAAAAACGATGGGGGTCAAAGTGGACGTCTATCACGCACTGACCGCCTGCGCCCTTGGCCCACCAGAGTACAGACGCATGGGTAAAGTAAATCTGCCTGTCTCCTCTTCTTCGTCCTTTCATGCATGACAACAAAAAGCTATAAATGTCAATTTGAAGATCAGGCACCATATCTGCCATTTCCCCAATGACAGAACACAAAACTCGAACACATACACGTACGGCCAGATAGAAAAATGGTAACTTTAATTCAATAGAAGCGGCCAAGGTTGGCTTGCCCCTCTCTCTGCACGGCACTGCACTGACCTGTCAGATCCCCTCATACCACTGCACACAAATCAACACACACACACACACACGGGTATGGTGAAGATTGTCTTGTGTAGGACAGGACAAAGTGATACAGCCGGGAAAAAAAACGGTCAAAGCCATTTGAGAGCAAGGCTGCTCATCCCAGAGGACAAAACAGCATCAATAAAACTATAAAATATTGCCTCATTGTCCTGTTTTTCCCCACAACGTGTACAAGTGCCAAGATACTCACCACTGCAGTCTGGCTGCATTTATTTACATGGATGCATATCACGGCACATCCTGGGTGTCATGTCTCCCAGTTTAAATTTGTAAATTATAGAAGCCAACAATGTAACGTCTTATTTGGAAATTGTGGATTAAAATCCAGCATGATCTTTGGTGTGACTCTTAAACTCTGATGGCTTTCTCAAAAGCCGATGCATAAAGTGAAGACTGGGAAGCTTTGGGAGAGGTTGAAGGGGGTCTTGGAGGTCTTTATTTGCAACCTGTAATTTCAGCGGTGATGTTGTCTTTTTGATCCTTGACCCTCGCCGGTATTTGGAAATAATAGTTCCCACAACCGGATTGTCATGACTGTTGGTTTTTGTAGTGTTGGTTTCCTGTTTTATTTTGTAGTCCTTCTGTCTTGTGTTGTCACATGCTTTGCTTCCTGTCTTGGTTTCCCTCCTTTTTTGTCTCCCAGCTGTGTGTCATTGTCTCGTCAGCCTTGCCTCTCCTTCTCCCCAATCCCCATAGCCTGCCCTTGTGTCTCCAAACCTGTCTGTCGTCGAACCTAATCAACCCTGGTGTCTTTGCTTGGTCGTCTGTTTTATCCCGGATGTGTGCCCACCACCTGGGGCCTGTACTACGAAGCAGGATTTGGGCTTAGCAAGATAACTTAAGCGTTAACCCTGGGTTTTCCGTCCTACAACGCTGGTTAACTTCTTACCGGGGTAGATCGCCATGGTAACTTACGCTCCAGAGCAGGTTATGTTCCTGATAAGAGATCAACGTGGAGAAAAACACCGCCTACTGACAAATCAGCTTTCTTGGTGCGCGGATAAAAAAAAAAGAAGAAGCTCGGTGGATCGTGAGAGGGCCTCTTAGGGGAACTAGAGTGTACAGAGACCGGCAAAACCCCTTTGTCTGTGTCTGACGATTTTATATTGTTTCTTGTTTCTTGTTTATTGAGGATCCCCATTAGCCGACGCACAAACGCCAGGCTAGTCTTCCTGGGGTCCTTTTCAAAAGTACAAAATAAAACAACAATACACAGATCCAGTTACAAAACATACACAGATCCAATAACAATAAAAACAAAGGGGGAAAAAAAGGAAAGAAAAAGAAGTTCACAAAATGGTAACATAATAGCATGTAGTGGTGAAATTGTGTTTTGCATTCAAACGAATAGTGCTCTCTAGCGCGTCACTTTGTTGCAACTACGGTAGCTGTTATGTACCAAGAAGCTATGACAACATGTCATCCAATACCACTTCACCAGTAAGTAATTTCTCCTGGAGCAAGATAGTGATTTATGGTAAATGGTCCTCATTTATATAGCACTTTTATCCAAAGCGCTTTACAGTAATGACTTACATTCACCCATTCATGCACACATTCACACACCGACGGCGGAGTCAACCACGCAGGGCGACAGCCAGCTCGTCAGGAGAAATTAGGGTGAGGTGTCTTGCTCAGGGACACCAGGCACTCAGTTAGGAGGAGCCGGGGATTGAACCAGCAATCTTGCGGTTACCAGCCAACCCGCTCTACCTCCTGAGCTAAGGCCCCCCAGTTTATGTTTATGTTGCCATGTTGATATTGGTTTAGTTTTGGTAGCCTTCCATTAGTAGCCTATAGCATCGGCTAACAACTAAACACACAACAAACAAACAAATGTAACTTAAGCACTTATATTGCTCTACAACACTGACTGCAGAGTGTTCCATAACGAAATGGCTCTATATACAACAGTGCTTTTCATTGAGTTAGTTCTTGGTCGTGGTAATACAAGTAGACCTTGAGTTGAAGCTCTGGTACTGTAGTGGTGAACATCAGCATTTTAACCAATCTGATTAGAAAGAGCTGTAGGATACTTGTTATGAATAATGTTTCGAATAAATAACAATAAACTACTGGATAACCTATGGATAACCTTCAGCCATCCAAGACAAGAATGCATTCGGTCAACACTAGATCTATAAGAACAATCTAGAGTAAGTCTAGCTGCCCTATTTTGAGCTGTTTGTAATTTTGTAAACTCGGACTTGGGTGCAGAAGCCCAAATAACTGAATAATAATCCAGATGACACAACACCAATGTTTGTACTACCTGTCTGCGAATTGCAGGTGTTAAATAGGGAGCCCATTTCCTAACAGCAGCAATAGTACTACCCATCTTGGCGACAATTTGAGTGATATGTTCAGACCACGAAAGTGTATTACTGTGTCTGATGATTTTATATGAGAGATACAGATTCTCATTGGAGGGAATGACTTATCTGTGTCAGCGTACAGCCTACTTACCACTTTGAATTATGTTTTTATGTTTATTTTATTTGCTCCCAAGTCCGTTTTACACCACCGGGATTGCAGCTTAAAGAATTAGGCTGGTATTGTCATACACCACGTTATAAGAATACATCGAAGCAACACATTCATTATTTTAAAGTTATATTTTTTGACCTTTTATTGTGGAAGGACATCGTGAGAGTTAAAGGGACGAGAGAAAGCGACGACATGATTTAAAAATGGACCGTAGGGCGGATTCGAATTCGGGAACGCTGCAGGGAGCCTCGGTACATGGGGCGGTAACTCTACCACTGAGCTGTCAGCGCAGTTAACGTGCCCATTCAATCAGTCACGTCCAATACTGTCCTGATGATGGGGCAGTCATATTATACTACTACTAATACTATTAATACGACTTACACATTCACACAGTCGGCAAGTTTTTGCCAGCTGTCCTTCCTGCATTTGGCAGATGAAATTGTTGCCTTTTGCCTGTATTATATTGTGGCAGTAGGGTGTGGTTAAGGCGCTGGCTGCTGGAGGAGAGGGAGGAGTGGCTCAGCCGACACTCAGACAGCTGGACAGAATCAGGTAATCAGTCAGTGATATAAGCACGCTTGTAACCTGGTTCTGGGGCCTCATTTATAAAACTGTGCGTAGGATCCTTACTAAAAGTGTACGTACGCCCAAAAGCCAAAGTTTGCGTGCGCTAAAAAAAAATCTGATTTATAAAACTGTGCGCACGCAAGCTGTACGCAATGTTTCCTTTATAAATCAGAGGATCCAGGTGCGTGTCCACAGGGGCGATTTTAAACGCGTGTGGACGCGCCGCTTCCCAGTATTGCACGCTTGGTGGGCTGCCACTAGAGGATGATTGACAGGCGCTCTCCTTTTAACAACACTTTTTTTGCGAGCGTTCGCGAGCGTTCCCGATGCGGCGAGTCGAGCCCGCATAAAGTAGCATAAGACTTCAACTTTATGCAAATGAGGAACGGCCAACTCGCGCGCCGTCTCTCGACATTCGTCGCGACGCTACCAGAATGCATTGCACAGCTTTTCACATAGACAATGAATGGGACGCGGGGAAACACCGCTGCCTGTGGACAGGCACCATCACCTACAAGTGTGCGTACCTGAATCCCGCCCTGTACACGCCCACATTTTACTATATTAATGAGCCGGCATGCAATCGTTTCCGTGTGGTGAATCACGGCGACAGGTCAGAAAAATAGCGAAGAAACGTAACTTTTCAGAAACGGAGAAAGAGACACTTGTTGGGGAGGTGGAGGCCCGGAAAATAATTTAATTTAGTGGCCACAGCAGCGGGATCACGAATAAAAATACGCAGTGCGAGTGGCAACACTTTGCTGCTCTCTACGGCGTCAGTGGGACGGAGCGGACGGTGATCTGAAGGTAAATTACATCTTTCCGCTCCTAACATGGATTTAATGTATTGCTAGAGTATTTGAGGAAGTTTGATTTTGATGTGACTTTGACGGGGATTGTGTCCAAAAAGGAGGGAGACACCGACTGAGACCAGAGGTATAAGGGTGAACAGATTTTAAACTTTTATTGTATATAAAACAAAACGTTAAATAGTTTTTGTCCTTCCAGAGTCTGCAGCGTTGGGCGTAGAGGTATGGAGACAGAACCCTGACATTAATAGTTGGCATTGAAAATAAAATTTGGCATTGTAATTACGATTTTTGGCAGCGAAAATAAAATTTGGCATTGTAATAACGATTTTTGGCAGTGAAAATAAAATTTGGCATTGTAATAAAAGTTGTATTGACACTGAAAAAAAAAGTATTGGCATTGAATAATGTAGTTTTCAATGTCAGTCTTTAGATTTCTTCTTCATGTCCATCTTTTTTCAGTGTGTGTTTTTTTACACTCTATTTCCCCCCCAGTCTCACTGGTTTTCGGTTTCAATGTTCTTTTTTTCAATGCCAAGTTACTGTCAGGGTTTTGGCGTGGAGGGGGGAGTGTCTGAGGGGAGGGGCTAGGGACGCGTGAACGCGCCTCAAGGTTATACGAGGGGAGTGAGTGGGAGTAGGAGGCCGGGCCTGTGGTGCACCTTCTCCCTACCGACAGCATGGAGCAAACGAGTTCGCCTGCACCGCCCGTAAGTATGTTACTCCGTGTTTGTTGCTGGTTTCCACATAGAACCTTGCGGCGTTAAAATGTATACGCTTTATGTTATGCGGATTTGGCAACGGTCTGCCGGAACAAGCGCTAACGTTAGCTTAGCTAAGCTAAAACGGAATAGCGATTTCCGGGTTGATGACGCGCCGTGAAAACCCACTGTAGTCTCGTTCATTAATGGGAAACACCTATCCCCCGTCTTTCGCCCATTTCAGGCTCACCGATTTGATACCACATATAGGCCTACGCACTGTGTATCTGTTTATCAGTTAGCGCCGTTAGCGCGGCTACGGTCAGTACAGCATCCGATAAATAACCCGCCCGTGTACTGCTTAACATTACCTTTGTCTTTGTTGTTAGAGTTCAGCATTATTACATTTAATGTATTTATTTCAGACCCAAGGGGATCAATCGCTATAAAAGCACAGTAAAATAAAAGACAGAATAAGAGTTTTTTTTTTTTTTTTTAAAGAAAGAAAAGAAAAACAAAAAATACAAAATACAGAGCCTTCCCCACTATTCAGTATTCAGTGTTAACATCACAGAGTTTCAATTTTACAATTGGTAAACATGTACCATGTGTCTGTTTCCGGTCAGTAGTCATGGAAACATGACGCCCTCACCCTGTCAGCTGAGTGGCATACATATATATCTAATGGCATACACAACATATTTAATTTTACAATCTTTCATCCGCCAGTCAGTTAGGCCTGCAGGTTATTCATAAGTGGGGTCAAGATAAATATTTTATTTTATATTGTGCATTGTTGGAATGTCATTGATTAATAAAGATTTTAATAATTTTGTGATTGATTTATTCTTTGAAGCATGAATATTAATTTATGCAATTACAATGCCTTATTTTAGTGAGGTAAGTAAAAGTACACAGTCATAGCCATAAACACAGCTGTACTAAAAATTGGCATTATAATTTATTTCGGCCTTGGCCAAAAATTTTAATTTCATTGCATTAGAACCGGTATGTCCAGGGTTTCCAGCTGCCTATCATGTTTGATAGAAGGGGTGGGGGCAATACATAATATTCTCAGATGTCTGACAGTACAGCTATCATGATCCAATTACCATTTCTCCAACCCTGTGAGGTGTGTTTTGTTTTCTAGGAATCTGAGGCTCCGTGAATGTGCCAACACAGTATTCACCAGCAATATCGCACTCCTCAGCCAGGGAGCACAAATTTAAGGCCAGAGGACTCTAAAGTAAAACGAGATGGCAGACTCACAATCCCAACAGGTAATGGCAAGTTAATCAACATTCATGTCACCATAATTGGCTTTCATATATTTAGCTTCATAGTACGTGTGCATTTTTAATGGTAGTGCATAGGCTGGGCCAGGGATGCTCCAGAAAATCTAATTTTAAACACCATCTCAATATAAACTTATGAACCCTTTTTTCACCTTTTTTTGATTAACAAAAAAACATACAATTAGTTTTGTTCAAATGCTCTTAGGTACATTAATTCATCATAGCATGACATCATCTAATCTGTGCATTATGAGCACTAATTAAGATACCATGTTTTTAATTACAGGCAACTTCAATTGGGAGGCACTTTATGCAGAGAATGCTGCAAAGGCTGCAGGAAGTTCTGCAACGTCAGCCTGTGGATTTGGACCATTTACATTTTGTTTTGGGTCATGACATGGGTCTCTTGCTCTCTTTTGCTAATATAGTAGAACTGCCACAAGATGTTTTGCGTGCCTTATTTGAGGTTTTGAGACTACTCCGTTTGCAAGAAGAGAGACCTCCTCCTGCTTCTACTGTAGAGGTTCTGGGTGGTGGTAGGGGACAGCCCAAATTTGCCATATCTAAAGATTATCTGCAAAGCTTAATTGACATGCACCTGAAAATCCCCTGCATAGCCAAGATCCTTGGTGTCACTGAAAGGACAGTTTTTCGGCGGATGCATGAGTATGGGCTATCAGTTAAGGGATCATACAGCAATCTCACTGATGATGAGCTGGACAATCTTGTGCACTCAGTCAAATTGAGGATGCCACACATCGGCTATAGACTGATGAAAGGTGAGCTGCAGGCTATGGGACACCGTGTGACATGGGAGCAGGTTTCAGCATCCATGCACCGCATGGATTCTGCCGGGATCTTGGAGAGAATGGCATGTATGGGCTGTGTTGCCAGAAGGGTGTATTCTGTAAAGGGTCCCCTCTCACTGGTTCATGTGGATACAAACCACAAATTAATCAGGTACACTGTCATTGTGGATATTTGAAATGTAGTTTTTGACACCCACAATACATATCCAGTGTAGCTATTTTTTTTTTTAAATTAACAGATTAGATTACCACAATTATATTTGACCTAGTAAAATTACATTTGCACATATAATGTCAAAATGTATTCAAAATTACTCCTTGTGGATCTGTAATTTGTTTTCCATTTTTAATATCTGAAGTTGAAATTATACACTTAATAATTATTTTTTTCTTGTCAGATATGGTATTGTCATCTTCGCCGGAATTGATGGATATTCACGAAAGGTAAACACTTATTCCAAGACAAACTCATTGTAGTATTACCATATTCCATTGTACAGTCACTAAAGTATTTTGTCACTACGTCTAGATAATGTACCTGAGTGCTGCTAACAATAACAAGGCAACAACTGCACTTGGCTTCTTCATGAGCTCTGTTGAAGAATTTGGCTTTCCATTAAGGTAAGAAAATGGCAAGATCCTCCAATATTCTATTTTGTTAATCAAATTTTATTAACTGTAAACATTTGACTTGGTTTCTGTCATTATTTAGAGTTCGAGGTGACCAAGGAGTTGAGAATGTTGCCATTGCTCACTGCATGTTCACTGTTCGCGGCTGTGGCAGAGGAAGCTACATATCAGGAAAGAGCGTGCACAATCAAAGGTATGTCAAAATAAGCTGTATTGTTGTTTTGGATTTGAAGGTACCTTTTAGGGTTTGGTGCCCCACATCACAACAAATGTTCCTATGGAAGTGATTAATGATGCTCAAAAGTGCAGCAACTGCCCTTGTAAATTTGGATAATTCCAATGGAGGTGGTTATCCCAAAACATCAGCATACAAATGCCTTTTGTAATTGTGACTTGTTTATTTTTGTGTGATTTTGTTTGTTTGTTTTCCCTCTTGCAGGGTTGAACGCTTGTGGCGTGACGTGTGGATGGCAGTAACAAGTGTATACTATGAGCTGCTTCACAGTCTTGAAGAAGATGAGCTGCTAGATCCCTCCAACAGTCTGCACTTATTTTGTGCCCAGTATGTATTTGTACCACGCCTCCGAATGGACCTCGACACTTTTACAGGTGCATGGGACAACCATCCTCTGCGAACTGAACAAAACCTGACTCCCAATCAACTATGGACCTTGGGGCTTCTCCAGACTCCTGTGGCTGCTCCAGAGAATCTAGAGGTAAAAGCTCAACAATGTTAAATCCAAGCACAATAATACATGACAGATGTGACAAATATAGCTAAAATGATAGGAATGGGCCAAAAAACTTTTCACAGCACTGTATTCATAATTTTGCTAAGCTTGATTGTTCTGTGAAGTACACTAAAGGTTACAACAATATTTCTTATTTATAGGGTATGCTAGAGTTCTCAACGGGCCTGAAAATTACAGCCCGACCCGACCCGGCCCGTGGGTTTTCAAACCCGAACCCGACGCAGCCCGACACACCAGCATGAATTGTCGGCCCGAACCCGACCCCCCGCGCGCCTGCATTGTTTGAAGTTTACTTTTGACCAGCTCCATCTTCTCCAGCCAGGCTATAGGCGTGAGTGCGTCACGCAGCGTCGTCAGGTGTGCGTCTGCCCCATGAAGCAGGCAGCCAGATTGACCAAACGTGAACAGCGATGATTCACAGCAAACAATATATAATTTACAACCTACAATTTTTTTTTATTTTTTTTTTTATTTTTTAATGAAATGTGTTTTATAAAAAAAGGAAGCCCGAGGCCCGACCCGACCCGGCTCATTTGCGTATTTTTTCGGCCCGAAACTTCGGGTCCCGTCGGGTTTGTCGGGCTGGGCCGACCCGTTGAGAACTCTAGGGTATGCAAACTGTCCCGGGCAGGAACCTGGACAGTTTGGGTGAAGAGTCCACAGGTGTAGTTCTCCCACCAGTCCATTGCCCTCTGGGACCACAGGCGATGGCAGGATTGATGGCAGCCATCAATCCTATGGCTCCCTCCCAGGACAATGGAAGAGACATTTACAAGGCTACAGTGGACTATGTAATGTTTCAGTTTTAAGAAACAGGTTTGTGCAGAGTTGGTGACTCCCAGAATAGACTTGCAGACCTGGCTAACTTACAGTGGTAGACCATGGGTGGTCAGGAAACATGGCCTCTACACTCAACTGAAATCTATCTCTGAACTCACTGTATGTCTTTAATATTATACAGCAGGAAGAGTCCTTTGAACATTTATTAAAAGAAAACTTGTAATGTAATGAACTCTCTGTGATATTTTTGTAACATTTACAGAAAAATGTGAATTGTTAACTGAAGACACTTTTAAACATACATTTCTTTTGAAAATGCATAATACATTTCTTTCTTTTTTGGCTGTACTGTTTTCCTGAAATCATTATGTTCATCTTAAGTACTGTGACAGCAGCTAATACACACACCATAACAGTGTATTTTACCCAAGTCCAAAGTGGATTCAGTAATGGTACCCACTATAATGTGCCATGAAGTTTGTGTCCATCAAAAATAATCAATTTGTTATATACATAAATAAATTACAATGGAAGTATTTGTATGTTTATTTCTATTTTCTTTCCTGATGGTCTGAACAACTCTGACATTCTGTGGCACCCTTAACATTTCAGGAGTCGGTATTCTTTCCACAAGTGAATTTTATTAATTTGTGTTCATTTGGTCGCCTCATTTTTTTTTTAACATAGATATCTAACTACTAATTTACGTTTTACACATTTTAGGTAAGACATTAACTTTGCCGGCATTGGTGAAACCTTTATTCTATTTGTGAAAATGCAATAAAGGCACATTTTACCGTCACTAAACATCTGGACCACATTGGACCAGGCCAGATCATAATCCAATGTACCTAGACTTCTCAAATCTGGATTAAATTGTCCCACAGAGGCTTTTTTTTTATGGGTCACAATCACAGTTGCAGGAAGGCAGATTCAGGTAAAACATAAGGGCTGCAGCTTTACTCCTTACAAAACTAAGTTCATTCTGGCGTGCTATTGATGCATTAATTGTACATTAATAGAACATCTGAATTAAATCCCTTTTTGTAAGGTATGTCAAGGAGACAATGCAAAGCAGGTCTACAGTGTCAACTCTGTGGAGTGGCAGGAGAACACAAGCAGGGTCTGGAATAATGGCAGATGTTAGTAAAAAACCATGGATGTATTAGATCCATGGTAAAAACACATTAATAGCACATGGGCTAAAAGACTTATACGGTTCAAACTTTGACCTCCTCTCAACTGACAAGTAAACAAAAAATGCCTCCTTGTGGTCTAAATGTGTAATATCACATACCAGTAATAAATGAAATCATGTATAGAAATAACCTTTAACTGTATTTTTTAATACTATCTATCTAATATACTTCAACTATCTGAATGTAAATCATGAAATATAACCTATAAATAAATAATGATTTCTAAATAAATAAAATAGACTTGATGACACACCAAACACTACATGTCATTGTCAGCACACACTGGTTTGTGTTCTTAGCATCAGGGTGACCAGTGAGCCACAGGAAGCTCATCACATCTCTGTGCTCTTCTGCGATTTATATCTGTAGGAAAGCCTTTGTGATGTCTGCCATGAATGCAATGGGGTGCAACCTGAAACTGACAACGACGTTGAGGAGGTCTGGGTTCAGGTCCAGTGAGCAGTCATTAAGAGATGGACAGCCATTCTCATGTGCAGAAGCATCAAAAATGACCCTCAGCTTGGTTGTTGCATTTTCCTTTTTATCACAGCATGGTGAGGTAAGTAGTACTGGATGTTATGATTTTCTGCCCCAAATGTGGACATTATTGGACAAACTGATTAATCCAGGCGTTTCTGACCTCAGAACAATGGTCAGACACACCTGGATCAATCACTTTGTCCAATAATGTAACACAGGACGTAAAGGAGCTGGTTTAAGTTCAAGAAGTAGTGGAGCTGTGCATAAAGCCCATTTGTCAGGTTCATATTACAGTGATGGCGTCCATGTAATACCCACATGTAAACTTATGACATTACAAATGTTCTACTGTGTTGTTTTATCATAGATGGACAAGTGTAAACATATTAGGTTGAACAAGATAAATTAAACTCATAATCTGAAACAATGTTTGAAATTACATATCTTCACAAACCAAAGCGACAGGTCAGATAATTTATTGAAGGGGACCTTGTATTTAACAATGCTGTGATGTTGAACTTTTACAGCAAATTGCTCACTGTTCATTGAATAAACTTTAAATCATCCATGCAAGTGATCTTATTGAAAAGGTATAATACAGAAACTAACTGCAGTGGTACAGTAGTCAACCTAGTACACAATAGGTGGTCAGACAGTTCACTTATTGAAGGGGACCTTGTAATTAACTATGCTGTGATGTTGAACTTTTACAGCAAATTGTTCACTGAATAAACGTTTAAATCATCCATGCAATTCTAAGTGTTAATATTGAAAAGGCATAATACAGAAACCAACTAATTTACAGTGGTACAGGAGTAGTCAACCTAGTACACAATAGGTGGTCAGGAAACATGGCTTCTACACCCGACTGAACTCTCTACCCATTCTGATTGCAACTGTCATTACATCTCTGAATTCAGTGTATGTCTTCATATGTGCAACAGGAAGAGTTATTGTATTTGTACAGGCACTTACAAGAGGGAAACAAATGACATGACCAGGCATTTTTTCTTTGCACTGGTGGTCAAATTTCACTTTTATTTTAAAAGTTGCCTGATCGGATGGAAGAAGGGGTTTGTGCCCTTGTCCAGTTAACCATTGCATCACTATTGGGATGGACAGTCTCAAGTGTCTCTGTTGTTCCAGACTCCTGTTCCTGTCTTCATTCTGACTTTGTACAGCTTCTTGGGATACCTTCTTGGGATGCTCACACACTTCTTGGGATACCTTTTTGGGAGGCTCACACACTTCTTGGGATACCTTCTTGGGAGGCTCACACACTTCTTGGGATACCTTCTTGGGAGGCTCACACACTTCTTGGGATACCTTCTTAGGAGGCTCACACACTTCTTGGTGTTCATTCTGACTAGAGTTCTCAACGGGTCGGCCCAGCCCGACAAACCCGACGGGACCCGAAGTTTCGGGCCGGGTCCGGGCCGAAAAAATACGCAAATGAGCCGGGTCGGGTCGGGCCTCGGGCTTCCTTTTTTTATAAAACACATTTCATTAAAAAATAAAAAATAAAAAAAATAAAAAATTGTAGGTTGTAAATTATATATTGTTTGCTGTGAATCATCGCTGTTCACGTTTGGTCAATCTGGCTGCCTGCTTCATGGGGCAGACGCACACCTGACGACGCTGCGTGACGCACTCACGCCTATAGCCTGGCTGGAGAAGATGGAGCTGGTCAAAAGTAAACTTCAAACAATGCAGGCACGCGGGGGGTCGGGTTCGGGCCGACAATTCATGCTGGTGTGTCGGGCTGCGTCGGGTTCGGGTTTAAAAAACCCGCGGGCCGGGTCGGGTCGGGCTGTAATTTTCAGGCCCGTTGAGAACTCTAATTCTGACCTGCATGACGAAAAATGAAGAAAAAAAATTCAAACAAATCTTGAGTATTTCATCATGTGCAATTCAAACGTTGTGAGAAACTGACCCTATTTATCAATTACTTTATAAATAAATATATGAAAGACAAAGATATGAATGTGTGTGTCAACACTTGTAATAGAGACAGAGTCAAACCTGTGACTTCAAGTTCTTGCAGAAAGTCCTGGAGGAAGTTGATGATGGAATTTTCTGTTGCTCGTCTATAACTCCCCTTCTCACTCAGCTCAGGTGCCAGGACGCTCATTATGTAGTCAGCATCCGGCTGAAGATCAAAGAAAGGAAAAAGGTGGTTACAACACAGACGGGAAGAGATAGACACAAAAAAAGCCTCCACATAAACAAAGTCTTTAAGAGATGTATGGTTTAAAATAATCTTATCAAATCTTATTTCAAGGCACTAGAGCTGCAACAATTAATCGAACAATAATCGATTATCAAATTAATTGTCCACTAATTTGATATACGAATAATCGGTTTAAGTAGTTTAAGAAAAAAAAAAGGCAAAATTCTCTGATTTCAACTTTCTTGTTTCCTTTATGACAATAACATGAATATGTCTTTGGTTAGTGGGCAAAACAAGAGATTTGAGGATGCATCTTGTGGTTTGAGAAACACTGATTGTCAATAAAATGTTAAATCCTTTGCATAGCAGTGAAGCAAATCTGGTGAAATGTGCAATATCCTTACTTTGTCATCATCCTCTTTGGGGACAAACAGGTTTGAGCAGAGAGTTTGGTGCCTCCCAATCACCTCCAAAAGATTGTAAATCTTCATTCCATTTCTGATTTCCTGAAGCATAGCAGTCAAACGCACTGTAGCGTGTACAACAATGGCTCTATTGAGAAAAGGGAGTGAGGTTTGTGTTGATTTTCCATGGGCCAAAAAATATTATTAAACTAATGAATAAAGAGGACAGCTGGTATTATGCATTCACATTTCAAGTACAGATATGACATTTCCAGGAAACATACACAAATGCTTTAAATTTAAGTAAAAAGTTAAATATACTTATTTTTGCTGTACCGTTTGCCTGTTTTCTTTCATGTCTAAAGTACTGTAATAGCAGTTAATACACACACCACGTAACAGGGTATTTTGCCAAGTCCAAGGTGGATTCTGTAATGGTGCCCACTATAATGTGCCATGAAGGAAATTGTACACACCTTATAATACTTTCCTTTCTATCCAGCTTGACCACTCCTGTGTAGCCACAACTCAGAATACTGTCTGTTAGCTCCGTCAGATCAGTTGCAGCTTCCACCTAAAATTACAACACAACCTCAGGAAAAGGATAGCAATGAAATTCTGTTCACTGAGAAAAGCATTTTACTCATTACAGCTAATAAGAAATGTACTCACTCTGTCTATGAGTGAAGTATATTCACAGTCATCTATGTCATCTCTGGTCAACTGCAGAGCGTCATACTGTCCCTCTGCAAGAAACTGGTAACACCACTCTCTCAAGAAGCATGGTGCAGGGCCACCCTGGGCCAGGCTGACTGAAAACACTTCTCCTGCAGTTCTGCATGTCATCAACAAACATTGCATTAGAGCTGCAACAATTAATCGATAGCCGATTATTAAATTAATCATCAACTGATAATCGAGTAATCGTAAGTCATTAAGTAGCCAAAATAATTCTCTGATTTCAGCTTAAAAGTGACCTTTATGACAATAAACTGAATATCTCTTTGGTTTGTGGACAAAACAAGACATGTGAGGATGTCATCTGGTGGAATGGGAAACACTGACATTTTTCAACCTTTTTTAACATGTTATTGACCAAACAACTTAATTGATTTAAATAATCGACAGATTAATTGATAATGAAAATAATCGTTAGTTGCAATGTGTAATGCATAAACTACATAATGTAGTACAAGTATGAAACCATGCACACCTGTAGAAGCCATTTTGTAAGTCAGTAATGGAGTAAACTGGACTCTTTCCTTTTTTGCCGCTTCCCTCAAACAGCCGCACTTCAATGGCATGCATCATTTCTAAATAAAGTATATGATGACAAGACACACAATTCAGCAAACGAATCAAACTGACTCAGTGTTAAATAATGAATCTCCAATTTTTCTAAAAGTTTCATTACATTACCCGTCAAAAATTATTTGCTTAATGCACCAGTATCAACGCCTGCTTCCCCGATGAAGGATACTTTGAGTTTATTGACTGGGGAGCCCTTCTTTTGTCTCTGCCACTGAATGAAGCCTCTTTGGACCATATCCTCTTGGTTAACACAGATCTTAAAATCTTTGCTTGCATCAACTTGACTTGCAAGCCAGTTAAGGACATCTTCACTATTGAAAAAACATTTCAGTTAGATTTACATCTTAGGAAAAGTATAAGTGAATGGAAAAAAGGCAAATGCAAAAAAATAAACAAAATACCTAGACATGGCAGCCACAGGCATACCTTCCTCAGTGTCAGATCTGGAGAAGCAGTCGGTACTGCTGTTTATACTGTCCTGTGGACTAAAAAGATCAACATTAACATACTTATTTATTGTTGATTTTACTGATGAGGTTAGGCAAGGTGATTTTATTTGTATAGCCCATTTTTGCAAATAGTTTGTCTCAAAAGGCTTAACACAGCATCATCACAACATCCTCTGCCCTTAGACTCTCACAGAAAAGGTAGGAAGGAAAAAGGTTAATCTAATTTGCAACCACAGTCGGCCATTAAGAGACTGGAGACCTTAAAGCAGTCCATTCTAGCAAGCAGAGAATAAGCCTGAAACCATGGTGGATAGGTTGTCAGCCCATTGAACTAAACACACCAACACTCATATTACTTCAGGGTATCTAGAATGTACAACTCAGGTTACTGTAAACTTCAGAAATGCCATATTTATATCAATGCATTTATTAAATTAATGAGGACCTATTATGCCCATTTCAGGGGCTTTTAAATGTTACATTGGACATCAGCTGTGATTGGCCAACATATCAAGCGGCGCGACCCCTCTCACTTTACCATTGGGCACTGAGGCCAGAACCAGCCGTGCCTGCCTCATGATATGGCACTTCCACGTCCTCTAAAGCAAGTACCACGTCCTGTCGGCGGACGGAGAGGATCGGTGGCGGGCGCGTAATGCCGGCGGCCGTGATGGTAGCAGCCGCTGGCGGCGGACGGGAGGATGCAAGCCGGGGACGGAGAAGATCATGTGCCCGCCACCGATGCTCTCTGTCTCGCTGACAGCAGGTGCTCTCTCTCCGGTGGCCGTGATTACGTGCCCGCCAGTGTCAGTGTGTGCTTATGTTATAAATATTGTATTCGTATGAGGCTGAGCTCTGGCTCTGATGGCTCAAACAGGTAGGGCTGGGTCCTTCAAATGAGCAATCAATGAGATTCCATTGTTGCTGTAGGCTACGTCCTTGTGCAGCACACAGAGCCCCCCCCCCCCCCCCCCGCGGTGGGCGTGGTTTCAGCGCCTCTAACTGACACGCCCCCAGCGTTTCACAGCAGAGAGAAGTGCTTGTTTTTCCATGATTTTGTGACCCTATTTTATATACTTAGCAATTTTTTTCATCTTTCAAATTTGGCTCAGTGGTCAATGATGCATGTTACTGTGGTGTGACAAACTCATAACACATTTTTTTTGCCGCTTTACACGGACTTTAAAGTCAAAATTCTCAGATTTCAGCTTCTAAAATAAAAAATATTTCTGGTTTCTTTGTTCATTTATGACAATAACCTGAGTCTCTCTTTGGTTTGTGGACAAAACAAGACATTTGAGGACGTTGTCTTGTGGTTTGGGAAACACTGATTGATATTTTCCCACATTTTTTAACATTTTAGCTATTGACCAACAACGAATCGATTAATCGTTTACATAATTGACAGATTAATCAATAATGAAAACAATCGTTAGTTGCAGTCCTGAACATGACCACAATGTACATCTAGCCCTTCTGTAATGTCAAAATTATTATTCATTAAAATAGTAGTTACAATACCATGGCATGGTCCATGTCATCCGTCAGGTCAAGAGACCTCTTTCCCAATCCAGCTTGGCTCAGCTCCAATTCCTCAGCTGCAGAAGGAGTGCTAGTGCAGCCACTATTTAGCAAATATACATAAACGGTGAATGCCTTAATGTTAACTTTTTTCTTCTGAGTGTTTTGAAGGGGAGAAAATCTATGTTTTCCTTTTCTCTTTGCGAAGAACCCAGGAAATGACCTGTAAATATCAACATATGACAAAATTGTATGAATTAACATTATGAAACACAATTTCTCATCAAATAAGTCCAGTATCAAGATGATTATCAAGACCTGGCCATCTCCTGTTGTACTGTTTGGCTCGAGGTTTGTGCTTGCTGACCCTGGTGCCCCGACTGCACTGAACTTCTCTGTGCTGGGTTCTGATGTGGCTGCTGAATGTTTTGTGTTAGGACATTTATGAGGCCTTGTGCAGCAGCAATAACACTGGCCTCAAGTGCCTAGAAAACAAAACACACCTCACAGGGCTGGAGAAATGGTAGCCTACATCTTGATAGCTGTACTGTCAGACATCTGAGAACATTATTGCCCACTCCCCTTCTATCAAACATGAGAGGCGGCTGAAAACCCTGGACATGCCGGGTGTGATTCGGTCGTAGGCACGAGGCCGCATCACACCCGTGCTGATATACAGTACAACAGCACTCCCTCTCGTGTGATATTGCTTAATTATCAGTGTTTTGTTTTGATAACGAATGTACGTTAATTACCCCCCACCACCCCACCCACTTTCTTTTTTAAAGGTGAAAAATATTGACCAACCCCCCCCCCCCCCCCCCCCGAATTTTTTTTACAACTTGACTACTGGGCGCGAATTCGCTATTCCATTTTAGCTATCTTAGCTTAGCTAACGTTGCAGTACGACGGTAATTCCATTTTTATTATCTTAGCTTAATTTATTTTAGCTTAATTTTGCTAAGCTTAGCTTAATTTTGCTTAGCTTAATTTAGCTTATCTTAATTTTGCTTAGCTTAATTTAGCTTATCTTAATTTTGCTTAGCTTAATTTAGCTTATCTTATTTTACCTTAGCTTAATTTTGCTTAGCTTATGTTAGCTGAGCTTATTTTAGCCAGAACGTCTTTAGCTTAGCTAAGCTAACGTTAGCGCTTGTTCCGGCAGACCGTTGCCAAATCCGCATAACATAAAGCATATACATTTTAACGCCGCAAGGTTCTATGTGGAAACCAGCAACAAACACGGAGTAACATACTTACGGGCGGTTTGGGCGGTGCAGGCGAACTCGTTTGCTCCATGCTGTCGGTAGGGAGAAGGTGCACCACAGGCCCGGCCTCCTACTCCCACTCACTCCCCTCTTATAACCTTGAGGCGCGTTCACGCGTCCCTAGCCCCTCCCCTCAGACACTCTCCCCTCCACGCCAAAACCCTGACAGTAACTTGGCATTGAAAAAAAGAACATTGAAACCGAAAACCAGTGAGACTGGGGGGGAAATAGAGTGTAAAAAAACACACACTGAAAAAAGATGGACATGAAGAAGAAATCTAAAGACTGACATTGAAAACTACATTATTCAATGCCAATACTTTTTTTTTCAGTGTCAATACAACTTTTATTACAATGCCAAATTTTATTTTCACTGCCAAAAATCGCTATTACAATGCCAAATTTTATTTTCGCTGCCAAAAATCGTAATTACAATGCCAAATTTTATTTTCAATGCCAACTATTAATGTCAGGGTTCTGTCTCCATATAGAGGAGGGTGACGTGAGGAGGGTGACGGTGACGGGCCCTCGGCACAGCGTCTGGGTCCGGCGCAAAGCAGCAGCGCACCCCGGACGCATGGCACATCAAGCGGTCGGTGCTCACTGATGCCGTCCTGCAACTTCAGCGAGACACAACAACGTTGCAGATGAGCTACAGCAAACGCGCAATGTGATTAATAAAATAATACGTTTACAATGAACATTGATTGTTGTCTTCCTTATATTACAAACGCATAACATCCTCACGGATTCTTGCGCCCTGTTGATACCCGGGCAGGGGGCCGTGGCTCGGGGTCATCGATAAATTTGCGCTCTCCACGCTCCACCACTGAGCGCGCACGAGCGTGCCACTCATTATAGCGCATTTCCTCTGCACTCTGGTGGTTTAAAAACGAGGATAAGTGTAACAATTATACGATGGCTTAATGGCTGTATGTATGTGCGTTGATGATATATGCACATAAATAAGGAGAATATTTAGTTATTCCCGCTGTGTTCTGCAGTGATCTAATGGAAGGTATTTATTGTATACTACATGCATTTGGGCCGTCTCCTCCTCCTGTGGTGACAGCGCTGATTCAATATTTCAAAATTATTTTGATTTAAGATACAAGTCAGATTTTAAAAGAAGGTGTCAGGGGCGGATCTAGAAAAATATGTATGGGGTGGCGAGAGGGGAGCAGGAATTTTTGAGGGGTGGCAACATATGGCAGACATGTATACTGAATTTACTCACAGTTATCACAGTTTGATGAGAAATAGTATGTACACACTACATAAGGGCACAGGCTGCCATTTACATTACATTTACGCTCTCCCTCCTCCATATCTTGACCGCTGTGGTGTTCTCCCACCTCCTCCTGTCCCTGGTCCCCTTGACCTTGTATTCTATCTCTGTCACCTTTCTGTTGCCCTTCTCTCTCTCCTTCCACCTCATATTCATCTTCTCTCTTTCCTTCCACCTCTTTTCTCTCTCCTTCCACCTCATCTTCTCTGTCTACCTTGCTCAGTTCATTTTCTATTTTTCTCTCCTTTCTCTTTGGTGAGAAAAAACTAAATATGCTACCTTTCCTCTTCATTTCTGTAAGATTCAAAGTAACTTTAGTACAATGTTTTCCTTGACAGACGTTGAATCAATATGAGCTTTCTTAGCCTACTTTACACAGAACTAACGTCAGACCTAGCTAACATTACATGTATAGTTAGCGAAATAACGTTCTTCAACCTGATTTTTATCATCTCAAAATCAGCATTGCAACTATACTAGCACTGTGCTTTCATTATTATTTCATTTTGTGATAGATAGTTAATCAGTTTTTACCTCTTTCCTCCCGTGCCTCCTTTCCTTGCGACTCCTGGCTCCAGGTACGTGTCCACAGGGGCGATTTTAAACGCGAGTGGACGCGCCGCTTCCCAGTATTGCACGCTTGGTGGGCTGCCACTAGAGGATGATTGACAGGCGCTCTCCTTCATACAATCACGCGTACACTTCATGGCTGCACCTGATTGGACGATCACTTTCACAGCTGCCCTCTCTGCTCCGGAGTTCATGCAGACCAACATGGCGGCTCGTTTGGAAACGTTCTCTTATTTTACGAAAATAGTTCACCGAAAGGTGTTTCTGAAAACATTTTAAGCGAGAAATAAGCTATGCAGTTGCTGACTCTGTCTTTATTTTAGATCGACAACATTCAGTTTAGAAGATTTTCGTGAGCGTTCCCGAGGCGGCGAGTCGAGCCCAGCGCCTCTGATTAGCATAACGTAGATTCGACTTCAACTTTATGCAAATGAGGAGCGGCCAACTCGCGCTCCGTCTCTCGACATTCGCAGCGACGCTACCAGAATGCATTGCACGGCTTTTAACATAGACAATGAATGGGACGCGGGGAAACACCGCTGCCTGTGGACACGTACCTTCCCTCGCTTCGCGAATCGCGCCACTCAATTTTTCAAACAAAGCAGTGTCTTGCTGCTCTGACGTAATCTCGTGCTGCATTCTCCGCAGTCGGACATTGGAAATTTGCGCTTGTAAATGTCAAATTGGACATAACTTTTCTTTGAGTTCGTTGCTGCCAACTGGGGTGGCAGCAGGGGTGGCAAGGCTTTCTTTTAGGGTGGCATTTGCCACCCTATGCCACCCCGGTAGATCCGCCCCTGGAAGGTGTTAATATGAAAAAAACTATCACTCATTAAAAGCGTCAAAAACATTGCTGGAGTTCATCATGATAACGCAGATCTAACGTATGATATGGAGTGTAAGTAAATGTGTGCGAGTCATCAAAAATATATAGTTCTTCTCACGTTTACTGCTGATTCCCTTCCAGTCTCCAGAATGTGCGTACTGGTACGCATGCCTCAGAGTTTGCTTACGGGTACGCACACTTTCCCGTCAAGTTTGGTTTTTATAGATCACAACATTTGTGTGGAAAGTGGCGTACGCACGTTTCCAGCCCCATTTTGTGCACACGCAAGCTTTATAAATGAGGCCCCTGGTCTCTTGCAGTAGGCTGGGTCCTGACAGAGGACCGGAGCGGAGGAACCGCCGGAGCCTATACGCACCCGACCCTCAGCCGTCGGAGAGACGGCTGTTCATGTTTGGTTTTTGTGACTGTTTTAAGTTGCGCCACATTTTCTGCAAGCAAAATAAACGCTCTGAACCACCACCCAACGCTCTCCCGTCCTTCCTTCCCTTCCCTTCCCTGTGGGCACTGAGGCTCACATATGTGACCCGCCACGGCAAAACCAGCAACAAGTCAGGTGGGACAAATTTGCGCAAACGACGAAATAAGCTTTTTTTTTTCAAAATTAGTGATTTTAATTTTTGTTGCAGAATATGCAAGTTGAGATCATGAAGAAGCCACTCCATGTTTCAGATAACAGTATTGGTTGCCTTCAAAGTAGGTTCATTCCATGTGAGAACAGCCAGATTTTGCTGAAAAACTGTGAAAATATGCCTTATGTTACCCAAAGTGCCACACCCCTTTTTGACACATTGGAATTTCGCATTTCATTTGTTGGCATTTTTGGAGGCCCATAACTTCTGTTCTAATAGTGATAGAAGGCTGACAATAATATTAGATAATAGCTAAATAAACTATCTATCTATCTATCTAGCTATCTAAATTGTGGAAGCAGAGACATCATTTTTTCATGGTCCTTGTGGTCAAGTTTGTACTGGCGAGCACTGCGTCCATAGATGTCTGGCACACTGACACAACAAATGATATGTCGGAATGGCACTGTTACGTTCACTACGTTATGGGGTTACGTTCACTACGTCACGATGTTCAACAGCAATGTAACGCAGGTGAGGTGAAAGTGGGAGGTTCACTTACCTGATTGAAGCGCGGGCCAGTCAATAGTTGAAGCGTGGACCAGTAAAATCCCAAAGCGGCGAGAGTGCACGGGCACATTGACTACGGGCACAGGCTATAAATGGAAGCTAGCACTAGCACCCAACAGGGGATCTGTCTTTAGTCCAATAGGCATGTGAGGATGTTGTTGACACGCTTCATGAATTTCACAAAAACGTCACCATGTTCATCTGAACGTTCAAAAATGTTTCCAATCAACCAATCATCATCATAAATACAGGCATATTTTCCTGGCTGGAAAATTGAATTTCGTGGCTGATCTGACTGCGAGTGTTCTGTATCCAAGTGTTCTGAATACGATTGTTGTCCTGCATCGACATCTGTGAATATTGTATCCTGTGATATTCTTTTCATCTGTATCTGTATCTATGTAAGTCGCTTTGGACAAAAGCGTCTGCTCAATGACCGAAATGTAAATGTATGTATCTTATTTTTGGAAATTGGTATAAAGCAATGATGCGATCGTGTTCCACTGATCGTTTTGGCCGAGGTGTAGCGTCTCTCCAATCCGTACGTTTTCTTGTGTTTTTTAATATCTTCTGCACTTACAAAGAAGAATGTAATGTTCTTAACTTTTGCCCATTGAGACATCTCCATTGGTGTAAGAATATGGTTTGCATCAGTGGCCTGCAGACTTGCTCTTGCTGCAAGTCGCTTGTCGCAGGCGGGTCTCTTTCATCTGGGATAAGGGGTTAATTTGTGATTTTCAGAAAATTAATGGCCAGCAATCTTAATATTTAATTGTTTGCATCACTGAGCATAATACTAAGTTATTTCCACTATTTTCATGCTTTATCATCACTAAATTCTCCCTGATCTACATATCAGACTTCTGGAAAACGTGTCCAAAATGGTGCATTATGAAGAATAAAATTCATATTATGGAGCTTCATAGTCAAAGGTTTTATTTCATTAAAAGAAAGAACAAATATGTATCTTTATCTGGTATAAATCCCATTAGGATCATCAAGTGCCCACATGGTCATTTGGGGGTCCAAATATGGGGTTCTAAAAGAGTCATCTCTGCCCAAAAGGGTTTTTGGACCCCCATAAAACCCCCACCAGTGGTACCATACCCTCCAACACATTTATCATCACTATTCCAATTACTATATGTCTGCATGAAAGTAATTGTTAAATATGCAAATAGGCATATCGTTTGTTTTCATGAACGGCTGAGGTGTGCAGCACTTTAAATGTTGCTCTCGCAAAGAATTGTGGGTCGGCGTAATCTCCTTTCCTTTCGCATAGGAAGGTCCGTTGCATCCTATGCTAAAGGAGCTCTGAAAGGAAGCATTGGAGCTCCTTTCCTTTGCATTTAGAGGATTCGAACAGCTCTTATCATGGCGGCCACTTGTTTACTTCCGGGTCACTTCTTCAGTTAGGAACCTTCCTAAGCAAAATAGACTATTCGACTGCACCCATTGACCTGAAACATCAGATTCCTTTGTTCGGTAACATAAGGCATATTTTCACCACTTTTCAGCAAAATCTGAGAGGTGTCATGTACATGGGTGGCTGAGTTGGCATGGAATGACGCAGTATACATTTTGTATTTGTAGTTTCGGAAAAAAATCTGCCCTTGTCTGTGTCTTTGCTGGGGCAGGTATGGCGATGCAGTTAATTTCCATACTGATTACTGTTGGCCATTCACGCGCTGTTATTTTTCCGGCCAATCAGCTGCACGTTAGAAGCGAAACACATGGCTACTTATTCAGCGTCCGTGTCGGCCGCAGTGAAAGGAGCTAGAGCGGAAGATATCAGACGCTATATCTACGGTTACATTTCTACGGGATAAAGACGAAATGCAGGAAATACGTAACTTTGACTGCAAATGCTACGGAAGAAGAAAGGAGAACTCTCTCCTTGGAAGACATTCATGTAGCGACAAAGTTTCTCAAGAGCTTATGTACAGCATACGGATGGATTCTTTAGCTACCGAAAGAGAGCAAACAGACATACAGTAGTTACATCGGAGATGACTGCATCCACCAAAAAGCCGCAGACGAAAAGAAAGTCCGCTGGACCTCTTATTTCATCGGGGGCAATAAAGTCTGCAGGAATACTTTTCAGTTTCTTATGGGGTGAGTTTCCGTTACCATCCAAGTTATCTACTTTGCTTAGCTAGATAAGCTAGCTCAGTACTGTCGTTTTTAAAAGTATATGCACACCGAAACTAAGCTGTAATGGGAGGTTTTTGGCTCGTAATGTGGGCATCTGATTTAACAGTAAGGTGCCAAGGGGCCTCTTGGCATTGCTTGAATTGACTGTGATGCTAATAGTCATCAATAGTAATCATTAGCACTAGCTACTTAGACGGTGCCTGTTAGCATGGCACATGATGTGAAACTTCTTTGTCTTTTTTTCCAGAATTGGCAAAGACACCCTGACTGATATAATCAAACACTTTGAGGAGAATGGGCCTGGACTAAATTCACTTAATGCTAGTAATGACTGTACTGTAGGATTTTTTTTCCTCCAATGTTTACATTGTACACTTTAAGCATTTCCATTTAATAAAGTACCTTCTAATTCTGATCAGTCCAGTAAAGTGCCTTAATTACCTACATGATAACTGCTTTTGATAACCATTGTTCAAACCACTACAATACTTTCTGCCCTGCAGGCTTACAGATATCAGATATCACTGAGTGACATCTGTAGGGGGGAGGGCTTATCTGAATGAGATGCAAATGAGCACCATTGTGTTTCCTTTCTGGCCAGGTGAGGTGAGGTGAGATTTGCAAATCTTTCAGGCCAGTTTTCTCAGTGAACGGTTTTCAGAGAAGCATACATTCAAATGGCCACAACTTCTTCAAATCGGATTTCCATGTGTTAGACATCATTGAAACTACACTTTCAGAATCTGTGAATAACTCAAAATGCCCCGAGGTCGACTTGTTCCTGGTTTTGCCGTGGCTGGTCACATATATGTTTAACTTCGTATTTCTGTAAGATGATGGTTTGCTCCTCGTACGTGAAATATGCCGCTCCGCTGCCGTACTCTGATCCATGTTTGCGATTGGTCAAATGCTGCAAACGCTGCCTCTTTCATGTGCACGCGCTCATAGCTGGACAGGGAAACCCTGGGTTGACTTAACGAGTTGATAACCAGCTTCGTGTGATCGCATATCTCTGATTGCCTTTGTTAGGGTTACTCAAGCTGGATCTCTGAAAGATACCCTGGGTATGTTGAACTCACTTCGTAGAACAGGCCCCTGATCTGTCCTGCCTTGTACCTTTTCTGCTGTACATCAAATTATGACATTTCAACAACCAAACAGAATCTCAAATTAATGAACAGGACATCATTTATTTGTATGACAGTGTGGAGGCGTTGTAAACGAGGGACAGGAGACAGAGGCGAGTTGAGTCTGTTTACTTCTCCACAAAAACGAAATCTGCAACTTTCAAACCATATGTCAAGATCCATCAGAACCGGAAAATGTCATCAACAGCACCATCAACCCGCACTCACTTGGTGCTGTGTGAGTTTGTGACATGGCACATTAAATTGAGTTCATAGAGAAAGCATAGCGGGAAATAGGCATGAAAGTGGGGAAACGTAAATGCAATGCATACGTGGATTGTGTGTAGAAAGGCATGTATATATTTCCTGTTATGTGTGTTCATTTTCCTCTGTGAAAAGGTGGTATGATGGTGGTTATTTTAAGTTAGGCTCCTGTCTTCCCGTGCGTCGATGAAGGCGCGCCAAAAACCTTTTATTATGGAGGGGTGCGCCGGAGACCAAAAAAACGGAATCTGGGGAGTAGCGGGAGTGAGTGAGCGTGGCGCCAGCATTGTCTGCAGCTACTGATAAATAAATAAAAACATTCCTTCGATTGGCGTAAACGGCCGAAATCGCGTCTGGGGAGTGATGACATGAACTTTATTTTTCTTTCATTTAATTTTGGTTCTCCTGTTTCGGTGCGCCACCAAGAAGCGGGCGCATCACGCTGGGATTCCCGGACTACACGTGGGCTCCAAACATTTTGTGGATTATATTTTTTTGTTTCCTGGACAGTGGATTATTCCAAGGCAGCGGTCCCCTGAGAGCTCCGGGATTGGGACTCTGTTGCGCCAGGTTTGGTTGCGTCAACGTGGACTCTGTTTAATTCTGGACTGCACGAGTGCTGGGGAACTGGGGGTTATATGTATGCAATACCTTGTTTTGGGGGAGTGTTTAATACAGGCGCCGAGCGCGCGTAATGGACGGGATGTGGCGACGTGTCGTTATTGTTCTTACGTGGTCTCCTGAGTTCCATTATTAGGGAGGCAGGCTTCGTCTAGTAGGGACGAACGAATATTATTTCTTCAGGCATTGGACGTTTTTTTATTTGTTTATTTACATTGTAGAGGGTACCACCTGTCTAATAGTATCGCTTTCATCCCAAAATAATCTTTTGTGCATATTAACGTCTCAATTAAATATATATGGTTGAACTGTTATAAGTTTAAAACACCAGTAGTGCCTGTTTACATATATTAGCCCAATAATTAGATAATGCGTATATTTGATATTTACCTTCTAGGCAGCTGTTGGTTTCCGTTCAGCACAGTATGGACATCATATTGCAGAGACCTAGAGGTCAACCTTCACAGGGATTTATTATTATTATTATTATTATTATTATTATTATTATTATTATTATTATTATGTGGAACATTTTTAAAATCTGTCTTGTAGTCATGGACGCTACATTTTTTTTTTTAAGCTATATTATAAAAATGTTTGGCCACTAGGGGCCAGAAAGACTGTCAAAACAAGCTTACACATGCACAGCTGCGATCACATCACTGCTTATAAATGTTAATGTGTTTACAAGTTGTGCAACATTTGCATTCATTAGGAGTTGGCGCACGGTCAGCTGGGGAATGTGAGTCCAATATTCACTGGCCTTTTTAGCTTTGTGCGTTCTCCGCTATGTTCACGTTGGTAACTGTGTATTTGCCATTTGGTGGCGTGCTGGTAGCGGAGGCTGCTCTTCCGGGCTTGTTTGTATTCTGCTGCTAGACACAAGGTTGAAAGTTGGGTTTGATGTGGCAAGCTTCATTTAAAGGGGATTGTGTGATTCTTACATTTAAAATGATGATCCTCATTTTTCAAACATTCATCAGAGGTTTGAAAAAAAAAGCAACGCAAATTAGATTTTGTAGTTAATTTACTAAAAATCCTGGCAAATGGTACAATGCTTTAAGAAACATTTGGAAACCAGACTATGAGAATGCTGAGGAGGGGAAAGTCATTCTAGCCTTGATAGGAGCAGTTGTCATGGCATTTGTTGTCATATAGGTCATCCAGGAGAATGATGACTGACTGCAACCTTTTCATGGGGGCAAAGAAGGGCTCATACGTGTGCACACATTTACTCACACATGAGCTCAGGGTGTCAACTCATAATAAAAGGTGGCGAAGAAATAACCCTCTAACTCATTCACTACAACATCTCATTACACGGCCCTCCATCCACACCAGTGCCTCTCAAACATCCATCAGACAAACAGCCTCATCGGACGCACACCGAAGGTCAGAGTTTGACAGCGTAAGACGAGACGCTGTTTAAAAAGGGACGGGGCTAAGTGGACTGAGGTAACTGTCTAGTGGGTCGTGTGTAAGGAGGCAACACAGGTGGCTTTAACACACAGACTTAACCTCCCGCTGATGCATTTGTTTGGTCCTTACAGTCACAATATGTGCATCACATCCAATTTTACAATTTGGACAGTTTTGCTTGAGACTGGAAAGAGACTCAAAACAAGAAGTCAGCAAACATTTTTGTCACACTGTGAAATATGAAACTTCCTTTTATTGAACATTTTCCATTTAGTGATTGATGGAAAATCAGAACACAAGACATCAAAACTGTAGTCCACAAACCTAACTATGGTCTCTAATCAGACCTTGGCCGTTCCCAGATCCATTAAGAAGCTCTTAAGTGCTAAGATCTTCTTAGGAGCGCTATTAAGAAAGTTGTGAAAGAAGGATGCGTTTCCCAGAGTCGCTCTTAGCTTAAGAAGATCTTTCACTAAGAAGAAAATATAAGATCGAGCTGACCCACTCTTAACAGCCTTCTTAGCGACCAAATGCTCAGTGATCAAGCCGCGTCATGAAATTAATATCCACTTTTCGGAATAATAAAAAAATGCTCAATGTTGAAATGTGCTCATAGCTGCGGACCACTGGCGCAAGAAACATAGGTTAATAGTAGAGAAGGGGAAAAAAACTTTTCATTGAATTTACATGTTTAAGTTTTCCACACACATCTGCATATATGAGTTTATAGTACTACACATAAAAAAACATCAACAACCCTGTGGCATTTCACAGATATCAATCTCTATATAAAGGCGTTGCCAAAGTCTGCGTGTGAGAGAAACCATGGCTGCAATATAGCACATTATCGCTGCGAACCATCAGCGTCGCCGTATGCAAAGCCAGACGGTTTACATAAATGCATACGTGCGTAAGCACTTCTCCCCACTGGACGTGCTGTCAGACCGAGCTGTCCACGCAAAGTACCGGCTGTCCCGTGCGGAGATCCAATGGCAATTTTGCCCTCAGCCCGGAGGTGCAGCTCCTGGCTGCACTGCGTTTTTACGCAGTGGGGAGCTTCCTGGAGGTGGTGGGGGATGGCAACGGCCTCAGCAAGGCATCGGTGTCACGGAGTGTGGCAGCTGTGACACCGATTATCCTGCGCCATGCCCGGACCCACATAAAGATGCCCACCACACAGGACGTGGTCCGCCAGGTCCACCAAGAGTTCCACGCAGTGGCTGGGATCCCCCAGGTGATCGGTGTGGTGGATGGCACCACCACCACCACACCGATCACCTGGGGGATCGGTGTGGTGGAAGGCACCCTCGTTCCATTCTCACATGTGTGTGCCTATTGGGCTTGATTACTACTTGGATACACCTGTTGGCACACACACACACACACACCCATACCCCCCCACACACACGATACATGCGTAGCCTAATTGCACCTGTGTGGGGCGCTGTGTGTGACTTATGCACTGATTAAGAGGTGGGTGATCGATTTGCCTGGCATCGATTGATTCAGTTTCAGCACCACCGCAGTGGACAGCTCCCACTAAGAGCTTCTTAAGAAGCTTCTTTGGCTTGATCTTAAGGTTCTCCTAAGAAGGCAGTTAAGAACGCGTCTGGGAAACACCCATATCTTACCGCTCCTTTTTTAGCCGAACCCTTCTTAAGAGCCTTCTGAAGTCCTTAACAATGGCCGCGTTTCACAGATTCGATCGTTCTTATTATAAATACCATGTTATCCATCCAATCCATCGCCACCGCTTATCCTGTATTCAGGGTCGCGGAGGGGCTGAGCCAATCCCAGCTGTCATTGGGTTAAACCAGTCTATCACAGGGCTGACATATAGGGCCCTAGTTTCGTGGCGCAGCGCAGGGTGGCGGAGCCGGCGTAATGCAAGTTTCGACCTGCGCAGCCTTGCGCACGGTCAGTTTGTCAGTTTGGTGGATCGCCTGCGCCAAGATGGGTGTGACGGCGCAGCAGGGGGAGGCGTCACAGATTCAGTTTGGTGCAGCGGAAGTTTCGTGGCAAAAAGCCTCGCCGAGACTGCGCCGAAAGCCCGCCAGCTCCAACCTAGTCTACTCTTGGCGTAATGTGCAAGGCGCAAATAAAGTCCATTCATTCAAGGCGAATTACAGATGGCGGAGTGGCAGTTTGGCTGACCGTCGCGCAGTGCGCACACGTCACCGAGACCTCACAGGCAGGTTTCCACAGTTCCAGGCACATTTAAATGCAATAAATAATCACAACAAACACTATTTAATGCAACTAATTGAATCAACATGTGAATTTATATCTATATAGATTGTCCCGTCACATCTGACGTCAGATCAAAGGCGGATTGCACGCGTAACAGAAGCTCAGCCTCTCGGACCAAAACATCTCCCTCTCTCTCTCCTGTTTTTCATATCTATCCACTGCTAATAAAATGCGTCTATGCCTGAAATTTAAAAAAAAATAAATACAGCAGCTCGTGCCTGGTCTCGCGCCTCCACAGTATGGAGAAACGCGCAACTTTGCCGCAAGCTGGAACCGGAGTTGGGGCTGCAGCTGATCTGAGCGGCACGCGAGGTCCCGGTGTCCCGCCATTCTGGTGTTGGACGGGGAATCCGGTGCAGCTGTGGAGCGCAGATGATGAGCTGTGCACCCTGACCCTGTTTTGTGATATACATGCCTAAAATGTGCCTACAATTATGGAGCTAGAACAGTCTCATAATTCACAAATGCACACAGAAATTCACAAATGCACACAGAAATTCACAAATGCACAAAAAAGATTTACAAATGTATTTGGGGATTTGTATATACATGTGACTCAAAACACAAATACATTTTCAATGCACACACAAATATGTTTCATTTCATATGTAAGTAAAAAATATTCACATATAAAAAACAAGATTCATAAACATATTTCCAATGCACACACAAATCTAAAAAAAAATCACAAATACATGAATGTTAAAGTATTTGCAATCTTCATCAAATACGCATTTGGGGCTTGTTACATTCATATATGAACTGTTGGACCTGTATTTACAAAGTGCTTTTAATTTGTAAACCTCCCTGCATTTGTGTGTGAAACTTTTGAGACTCCCCTGACGTGACTCCGATCCACAAATGCGTTTTTTCTAAGAGGAGGTTGTCTGTAGACAATCAGATGTCTCCCTCCTTTACAGCCAATCACGTGAGTGTCTCCCCCAAAAGTCTAAAACACAACTCCGCCCGCACCGGTTCATCTTCCCCAGAATGAGGGAATAAATTACTTCCATAAAATGCTTCTTTATAAAAGAAAAATAGATATTTATATAACTGTACACCTAATCTATACAGCATAAATACAGGGAGCACAGGAAGAAGGGAAATTATCTCCAGAAATAAGGTCGATTCTGGCTCTAGCACCCATATCCCTCCAACGCAACGCACTCACGTGATTGGCTGTAAAGGAGGGAGACATCTGATTGGCTACAGACAACCTCCTCTTAGAAAAAACGCATTTGTGGATCAGAGTCACGTCAGGGGAGTCTCAAAAGTTTCACACACAAATGCAGGGAGGTTTACAAATGAAAAGCACTTTGTAAATACAGGTCCAACAGTTCATATATGAATGTAACAAGCCCCAAATGCGTATTTGATGAAGATTGCAAATACTTTAACATTCATGTATTTGTGATTTTTTTTTAGATTTGTGTGTGCATTGGAAATATGTTTATGAATCTTGTTTTTTATATGTGAATATTTTTTACTTACATATGAAATGAAACATATTTGTTTGTGCATTGAAAATGTATTTGTGTTTTGAGTCACATGTATATACAAATCCCCAAATACATTTGTAAATCTTTTTTGTGCATTTGTGAATTTCTGTGTGCATTTGTGAATTTCTGTGTGCATTTGTGAATTATGAGACTGTTCTAGCTCCATATACAATTTCTATAGTGATATAATATCGGCATTATAATTATTATGACTTAACGCACGCACAGCGCGTGATGCGTGTGGTTGGAGCGCCGGCGCGGCTTCTGTCATTGGGCTGTCAAGTGACGAAACTTGCACTGAACCTCCCCTAACGCATTAAAGGTGAGGAGAGGAGCTCATATGATTGGTGAAGATCAGAATCGGCTGTGTTAATCCCAGTCCACGCCTTGTCTCCTCCTCGTCTCCCACTCACGCCTTCTTCTCCTGTCACGATCACTGGTGCTGGCAAAGGAGAACCCAAAAGCACGACAAAGAGGCAGGCGAGTTTGCTAGCGAAGATCAGTTTACTTGTCCAAAAAAACAGGCAGGGTCAAAACCGGGAGATCAGAATAGGCAAACAAATCCGACAGGGAGCAGGCAGGAATCCGTAGTCCAAGAGAGGCAAAACAAGGTCAGAACAATGAAGGCAGAACTGGAAACGCTGGAGAGCTTGGCAACGAATAACACAAGACAATCTGGCAGGAATCAAGTGAAAATGGACTAGTATATATACTGAGGAACTGATGAGCAAATGGACTGCAGGTGAGGAGGAAATGGGCGGGGAAAACCAGGTGAGGGAAATGAGTTGATTGCATGGCAGGGAAGGAGGGCCGGATCTGAAATGACAGGAGAGCTAATGAAGTGGCATGGAACAAAGATAAACAAACTAAGAGTTAGTGTAACTATGTTACAGAACCCCCCCCTCTAGGGACGGCTCTTGCCGTCCCACCCGGTTGATCAGGATGAGACTGGTGGAAGTCTGTGATGAGAGCTGGATCCAGAATGCTGCGAGCAGGGACCCACGAGCGTTCTTCAGGGCCATAACCCTCCCAATCAACCAGATACTGCACTCCCCTGCCACGTCGCCGGGACTTGATGAGCTGGCGGACAGTGTATGCAGGTGCCCCATCAATGAGCCGGGGGGGTGGTGGGGGTTTGGAGGGGGGCAGAAGTGGACTCTCACTAACCGGTTTGACCTTGGAAACATGGAATGTGGGGTTAATCCTCATCGATGATGGAAGACGAAGACGGACAGCCACAGGATTGATTATTTTAGTGATTGGGAATGGGCCCACAAAACGGGGAGCCAACTTCTTGGAGTCCACTCTGAGAGGAAGATCCCGTGTCGACAGCCAGACGCGTTTGTCCTGGGGTGTACCGGGGTGCAGGATTGCGATGTCGATTGGCCGATCGTTGGTAACGGTCAGAAGAGCGCCGGAGTGTGGAACGGGCCTGCATCCAAGTGCGCCGACACCGTCTGACGTACGCCTGAACAGAGGGAACGCTGGCTTCACGTTCTTGCTCTGGAAAGAGTGGCGGTTGGTAGCCCTGGGAGCATTGGAAAGGTGAGAGACCAGTGGCAGAACTGGGCAGAGTATTATGAGCATACTCGATCCACAGGAGCTGCTCAGACCAGGAGGAAGGGTTGCGGGAAGCAAGGCATCTCCTGATTCATGCGTTCTGCTTGACCATTGGATTGTGGGTGGAAACCAGATGACAAACTGACAGTAGCCCCCAGCAACCTGCAGAACTCGGACCAAAAGTGAGAGGTGAATTGTGGTCCCCGGTCAGAGACCACATCAGATGGGAGACCATGTATCCGGAACACATGTTGCAACAAAACTTCAGCCATTTCCTTTGCAGTGGGTAATTTGGTTAACGGGATGAGCATGGCAGCTTTGGAAAATCGATCAATAACAGTGAGTATAACTGTGTTACCGTTAGAAGGTGGTAGGCCAGTGACAAAGTCCAAAGAAATGTGAGACCAGGGACGACGAGGAATTGGCAGAGGATGAAGGAGACCGGATGGAGCTTGATGAGAGGTCTTATGTTGAGAGCAGACACGGCAAGCAGCAACAAACTCCCTGGTGTCCCTTTCCATGGAAGACCACCAGAAGCGCAGTCGAAGGAGGGCTAAAGTGCGTCTCACCCCAGGATGGCAAGCCAGACGAGAAGAGTGCCCCCACTGGAGGACCTCAGAACGGAGACCATCTGGAACGAACAGTCGGTTCTCTGGACAAGCACTAGGAGCAGGGTGTTCAGTGTGGGAGCGTTTTACCTTATCCTCCACCCCCCAGGTTACCGCCCCGATAACGCATGCAGAGGAGAGAATACCTTCAGGCTGGGATGGAGAATCCTCTGACTGGAACTGACGGGACAGGGCATCAGGCTTGAACGTTCTTGGAACCTGGTCTGTATGAGAGGGAGAAGTTAAAACGGTTGAAGAAGAGAGCCCACCTAGCTTGACGAGAGTTAAGTCTCTTGGCCGATCGGATGTACTCAAGGTTTTTGTGGTCAGTCCAAACCACAAATGGTTGCTCCGCCCCCTCCAACCAGTGTCTCCATTCCTCCAGTGCAAGTTTGACTGCCAACAGCTCCCGGTTCCCAATGTCATAATTCCTCTCTGCTGAAGCCAGTTTCCGGGAGAAGAAAGCACATGGGTGAACCTTCTGGTCCTCAGCCGACCGCTGAGAAAGAACTGCCCCGACACCGGAATTCGAGGCATCCACCTCCACAATAAACTGGCGAGCAGGATCTGGAAAGATGAGAATAGGCGCAGAGGTGAAACGTGACTTCAACTCACCAAAAGCCGCTTCAGCCACGGAGGACCACCGGAAGGGCTCACTGAGAGAAGTGAGAGCAGTGAGGGGAGCTGCCACTGAACTGTAGTTTCCAATGAACCTTCGGTAGAAGTTGGCAAATCCCAGGAAGCGTTGGAGCTCCTTGCGTGTCGATGGAGTTGGCCAGTCAGTGACTGCCTTGATCTTGGCCGGGTCCATCCGGATGTTGCCAGTGTCGATGACGAAACCCAGGAAGGATACCTCTGAAACGTGAAACTCACATTTCTCTGCCTTAACAAAGAGCTGGTTCTCCAAGAGCCTCTGGAGGACCTGACGTACATGCACTACATGCTCCTTCCTGGACTTAGAAAAAATGAGAATGTCATCCAGATACACGAAAACAGACACGTTGAGCAGATCCCGCAGAACATCATTGACTAATGCCTGGAAGACTGCAGGAGCATTAGTGAGACCAAATGGCATGACCAAATACTCATAATGACCACTAGGAGTATTAAAGGCCGTCTTCCACTCATCACCCTCCCTGATTCTCAGCAAATGATAAGCATTGCGGAGGTCGAGTTTGGAGAAAATGGTAGCCCCTTGTAGCAGTTCAAAAGCAGAGGAGATTAACGGAAGAGGGTACCTGTTTTTGATGGTAATGTCATTGAGTCCCCTGAAGTCAATGCAAGGTCGTAGGGTCTTGTCCTTTTTCTCCACAAAAAAAAATCCTGCTCCAGCGGGAGACGATGATGGTCGTATGATCCCTGCCGCCAGGGAGTCATGGATGTACTTTTCCATAGCTTTAGTTTCAGGAACCGATGAGGAGAAAAGTCGCCCCCTAGGAGGAGATGTACCTGGGAGGAGGTCAATGGCACAATCGTAAGGGCGATGCGGCGGCAAAGAGGTGGCCCGGGCCTTGTTAAAAACCTCTTTCAGATCCAGGTAATCCATAGGAACTCCTGACAGGTCTGGAAACTCAGAGGGGACAGTCAAACCAGAGGCAGATGACAGAGCAGACTTCAAACAGACAGCATGACAATGAGTACTCCACTGCAGTACAGTTCCTGAAGACCAGTCAATGTGTGGATTATGCCTCCTAAGCCAAGGAAACCCCAAAATGACAGGTTGTTGTGGAGCATTGATCAGGTGAAAAGAAAGAGTCTTAGTGTGATTACCTGAAATGGACATTTGAAGGGGGGTAGAGCGATGTGTAACCCGGAATAGGAGGCGACCATCCAAGGCTGAGGCGTCGATAGGCTTCTCCAGAACCACCTGACCAAGACCCAGCTGGGAGGCAAGAGTCATGTCCAACAGGCTTTCATCTGCCCCGGAATCAATGAGAGCTGAGACAGTCTGATAATTCCCAGAGCAGAACAGCTTGACCTGAACCAACGGTCGAGAGGGCATTTCCGAGTTCACAGTCCGGCTCACCAGCTCCCTCTGGATGACTGGTGAGCCATGTCTTTTACTGGACACGAAGAGGCGAAATGGCCGTCCTGACCACAGTACAGACACCTGTTCTCCCTTAGGGCGGCGCTGTCGTTCTGCTGTAGACAGCCGTGTCCTGCCCAGCTGCATAGACTCAGGAGCGTCACAAGGAGCATCTGTGCGCTGGTCAGAAGGACGCCCCGGAGGGTGGGATGGCTGGTTAAACCGCACAGGTGAAGCGGCGGACCGAACTCTCTCCCTCCGCCGCTCTCGCAGACGACTGTCTATGCGGATAGGCAGAGAGACAAGTGCGTCCAAATCCGCAGGAAGATCACGGGCCGCCAGCTCGTCTTTGATGTCATCAGAGAGACCGTTATAGAAGGCATCGAAGAGTGAAGCAGCGTTCCAATTACTCTCAGCTGCCACAGTACGGAACTCAATAGAGTAATCGGATACAGACCTTCCCCCCTGCGCCAGGTTAAACAAACCCCGAGCGACCTCTCTTCCGGGTGTGACATGGTCGAACACTTTCCGTAGCTCGTCAGAGAACAGCTTGACAGAGGAGCAGATGGCGGATTCCTTCTCCCACTCTGCCGTTCCCCAGTCTCTAGCTCTGCCAGCAAGCAGAGAGACAATATACGCCACCCGGGATCTTTCGGTGGGAAAGGCGGAAGGCTGGAGTTCAAAGGCAAGGGAACACTGCACGAGGAAGGGCCGGCAGCTACCCGGAACACCGGAATAACGCTCCGGAGGAGGCAAACGAGCATCCGACACTGGAGGAGTCTGGACAGGAGGGCTGACAGGCGAGAGCCTTTGGAGAAGTTCATGAATGCTGCCCGAGCTCCTTTCATGACGAGCCGCCATCTCCCGTAGACCGCCTGCAATGGAGGTAACTTGTTCGTCGTGGCGCTGAAGAGCGTTGGCCTGTGCTCTCAGCTCATTCTGGAACGGTCAGTGTCGGCTGGGTTCATGGTGGCCAGATTGTTCTGTCACGATCACTGGTGCTGGCAAAGGAGAACCCAAAAGCACGACAAAGAGGCAGGCGAGTTTGCTAGGGAAGATCAGTTTACTTGTCCAAAAAAACAGGCAGGGTCAAAACCGGGAGATCAGAATAGGCAAACAAATCCGACAGGGAGCAGGCAGGAATCCGTAGTCCAAGAGAGGCAAAACAAGGTCAGAACAATGAAGGCAGAACTGGAAACGCTGGAGAGCTTGGCAACGAATAACACAAGACAATCTGGCAGGAATCAAGTGAAAATGGACTAGTATATATACTGAGGAACTGATGAGCAAATGGACTGCAGGTGAGGAGGAAATGGGCGGGGAAAACCAGGTGAGGGAAATTAGTTGATTGCATGGCAGGGAAGGAGGGCCGGATCTGAAATGACAGGAGAGCTAATGAAGTGGCATGGAACAAGGATAAACAAACTAAGAGTTAGTGTAACTATGTTACATCTCCGCCCTCTTTCCCACTTGCGCGGGTGGGCGAGACGGGAGGCGTGCCTGCGCTAGCCTGCGCGGTGCACGAAACTTGCAAAGTCGAGGCGGACACACCCCGTCGGCGTGGTGTGCTGACTGCGCCTGGTCTACGAAACTAGGTCCCATAGAGACAGACAGGTAACCAGTCTAGTCCAGGGTGCAGTCGAATAGTCAAAAAATAAGGTCCTTACTCCTATTCCTAACTCCTATTCCTTGAACTTTGGAGAAAACGTCACGGGGTTTAGGAAAGGCGATAGGAGAACTCAAAAGGATTTAGGAAAAGACGACCGCGGTGCTCAGAGAATCCGACTGGACTGTCACTAAGCTACGTCATTATAACGCGGCCGCTGATGATTGACAGCTGATGATCGCACCTGCGATTGACGTGCGTCTCCGCTGGAGAAACTGCATTTCGTTTTTGTCAAATTTGAAACATGATTGAAATAAATAAAAGTATCATTAAACTGTCCACACACATTTATCAACACAATTCCAATTACTATATGTCTGCTTGAAAGTAATTGTTGTTAAATAATATTTAACAATTACTTTGCACATATCGTTTGTTTTCATGAACAGCCGAGGTGTGCGGCACTTTAAATGTTGCTCTCGCAAAGAATTGTGGGTCGGCGTAATCTCCTTTCGTATAGGAAGGTCCGTTGTATCCGATGCTAAAGGAGATCTGAAAGGAAGCATTGGAGCTCCTTTCCTTTGCATTAGAGAATCCGAACGGCTCTTATCATGGCGGCCACTTGTTTACTTCCGGGTCACTTCTTCAGTTAGGAACCTTCCTAAGAGAAATAGACTATTCGACTGCACCCAAGGTCCCCATCCTGCATGTCTTTGGACTGTGAGAGGAAGCTGGAGAACCCGGAGAGAACCGGAACGGGACTCAAACCCGGGTTCCTTTCGCTATGTGGTTACAGTAACCACTACACCACCGTGCAGCCCGAAAACCATTTTATGTAACCAATAAATTGTAAAAGTAGCCTGCAAAATGTTTAAACACAGGCCTGTTTGTGCAGCAGCCTATATACATGCCAATCATTGTTATTTACTGGTCATTTACAAACATTATCTATTTGATATTAACAGGTGAGAGATGACTCAGCTTTCATCTGTTTCTGTAACTCTTTATAAGTAGCAGCGTTGGTCGGCATGTAAATCTATAAACCAGCAGAAGCAGTTGCCAAATATCTTCATTTTGGTGTTAGGTTTGGGTGATCGACCAGAAAAATGATCCCTCATCTTCAGTGTTTTTCTACCATTTTCCTCTTCTTAAAAAAAACTCTTAAGTCTCTTAAAAGTCCTCCTCCCTCCTAACAGATTTTTCACCTTAGGAGCTCTCTAACTTTAATCTTCCATCACTAGGAGCGACTCTCTGTACCAGGAAGGGTCGGGAACAATGCCCCAGAACTGCAAACCGGATCGTAAAGCCCAAAAAGCTGCCTTTGCGTGAACAGCACATACCCACCAGTGTTCTGCATATGGCAATTGCAACACCTAAGGGTGCGATACTCTTGCATAATACTGTTTGTACATGAATATTCTACACCCCAGCATATGCTAAAGACTGCACACAGGAATATGGTCTCACTTTGCCATTAATAATGTGCTGTTTTTGGAGATTTGGAGCTCAGTAGTTTTGTTTAGCATTCTTAAAAAACAATGTCCTTTTGGATTCACTCTCACAGAAACCCTGTAAAAACGTTATTTATGAAGTTCTGATTTCCTTTGATCAGTTAACAAAGTGATTCATACAGTTGTATTGTGTAAACTAACAAAATGTGTACTGAAGGAAACAATAAATCATCTGTTAGCTTTGAGGACTGGCTTTCTGAATGTTAATATACTTCGCAGAAACTTGTGCATTAATATTTTAAAAGTAAGTTTGTGTGCAATCTTTGAAACAAAGGACATGATGCACCCCGGAGAGAATACGATATTCATAATTATTGAATTAATATCATGCTCCTCTGCCCTGTCGTAGTAATCATTCCCCCACACCCACCCACCCACCATAGACACTCTACTTAACATGAATAACAAAAAATAAATACTTGTTCACTAAATCAAAAAGGCAAACTTGTGAGTGAAGGAATAAAATGTCTGAGCCGGTGCACCACGTCTCTGTTGATATAATGAGCAAGTCGTGGATATGAATCATTTCCATCATTGCAGGTACTACAGGCCCGTGCCTCGGGCATTACGCCATGATTGATAACTCGGATGATTACACTTTGCCAATGGGAGGAAGAGCCGGAGCGCGGAAGGGACATAATGACACTAATGATAATTACGGAATTGTTAATACCTGAATCTTCAGTGAGGTGTAGCTGTGCTCTTGGCAAGGCATCCCATGATCCCCCCCTATATCATATCATTCCAGTAAAGGCATTCCAGCAGTGCATGATTTCCACTGTAAATTACTTTCTCTGAGTTCATTAAGTTACATACAAACATAGATGAAATGATCTGAGGCTCTCCAAACATGAATGACTGCGAGCAAACAAATGTCATCTTCATTTTTGGGGCCTTTTTGCAGTTGACTCAGAGTATTTGCTTTTTGCCAGTGTGTGTGTGGTCCGTTTCACATGTCAACCTCCATCAGAAGGACACGTTACCCTCATACATGGGCCATTCCAGAATTGAGGATACATTTCAAGTATAGAAGAAAACTAAAAATAGGATTGATTTTTTTCATAAAACATTTTTTAATCTCATAGAACACACTTTAAAGTTAACATGTTCAGTATTTGCTCATCTTAAACATGTAAGATTTAAAATATTTAATCTGAAAAACAATGTAGAAACTGACAAATCTGTCAACTCTGTTAGGGACAAATTGGGTCAAATGTATGTAATCAACAAATGTACAACAAATCAAACCCCTGTCTTCCCTAAGATAACTTTTGTCTCTAAATCCATTAATGCAACTTTCAGTCGAATAAGACTGAGACTTTTTGTTTTGGAGTACAAATATCAACATATTCAACCGGAAAGTCGCCAAGACAGTGGCCATTTTAACTCAACATAGCATTAAAAACGTATGAACTGCTTTGAAATTTCATGTGGTTGGAATGTTAGGAATGACACAGCTTCTGATCATTTTTTTAACAATAAACACATATCTAATGATCATTTTAAAAGCAAAAACCCTGAACAAACAGGGTTGACATAGATGGTAACAGAGTTGACATGAATAACAGAGTTGACTACCCTTAGTTAAAAGATCAAAAACAACAACATTTTCTGCCGGACTCTGAAACGTTTAAAACCATTTCTAAACCATTTCTAAATGTAAAAACAACTATCTAAAGATTTCATGTAAAGATACACTGATTACAGCATTTCCTGAACTTGAATAATAACTGCATACTGATCTGGAAAGTAAAACGGCTGTCAAAATGTTTCTGACTGATAGCTAGGAATAAAACCCTACTTGCCCAGTCCATAGGCAAGCACACTAACCAGTCAAATAGCCATTGACAACCACATCATATGAACTCCCTCACACCCTGCGTATGTCAACTCAATCATTGGCAATTTCTGCCCATATTTTTTGGTCTATTTGTACATGACGTGCTGTCACTGAGGTTGGTTGTGGGATAATTCTGAGGACATCATCAAAGAGATACCACAAAATATCCTCATGGATTGGCCAGAAGAAGCGATTTATCCCCACTCTGTGCATGCATGTGACTTTTGCATGGGTCTCATTGACCTCGACAATGGTCCCAGGATAAATTTCATCATCATATTTGATGACACACCACTGTCCGATGATATCCTCACTTTCCCACTTGATTTCATTTGTGGTCTGCGTTTGGAGCACATTAGTGTCAGAAAGTATGGGCTCAACATCAAATTCAAACCTTTGTGTGTTATGACATGTACACTCAAGAGTCTGCCTAGTTGAGCAGAGACAGCTGACATCTCTGTAGATGACCTTTCCTGGTGTGAGAGCGATGATCTGATGGAGGCGCATTGTTGAAGGAACCACAGGGAGTTGTTTTGGCATCTCCTGTACAGCTTTGTCCACAGTTTCCTCATCGATGTAGAACAGCTGTATAGAGGTCTCTGCATTCAGTAGACAGTCATACAGTTGCTTGGCATTTGGAATGTCTTTTCCTTCACTGACCAATCTGTCTGCTGTTCTTTTTAAAGCCCCACCTACTCCATCTGGAGCACCTTTTCCATGTCCTGCTTCAAAGAAGCTCCATGTGCCTTTCTTGAAGCCCTTCTTGAACAACTCCGTGCTCAACATGTAGAAATTCCCCTTCTGGCGGTATTGGGTACATGGTCCATCACTAAAAAAATGAACCAAAGTTACTGATGGATGGTGGGTTTTCACATGATCTAGGACAGGGGACAGGTGTGTCCATATAGCAGGTGGACTTTTCTCTTTTGATGCTGAGATGGTCGTGAAGCACAAATGTTTGTCCACTCCACCCACATGAAGGATTCCTGTATGCAGAGTCGCCTGCTGCTGAGAGGATGCAAAGTGAACTGCTTGAATCTCTGCTGACAATTTGCATGCATAGTTTTCAGAAAAATCCATGTGAATCAAACACTCATGAGATTTCATGTTTTTCTTGAGCTCACGGTAGTGTAGGTATTGCATTTTAATGTTGAATTGATGCCTTGTGAAAACCCTCAGCTGGTTCTGAAACATCTCAATCATATCTCCTAGAGAACTCTCTATCTCCTTTTTCACAGTCATTCGGACTAGCTGTGATTCTTTCTTACTTGCTTTCTTTTTCTTTCTCTTTTCTCCCAGTTCAGTTGTCCACTGAACAAATCTCACTGGAGCGTCAGCGTCATAGTCACAGTTGAGCTGATAGACATTGCCTCTGCATTCGACACAATCTCCATACATGCATTCTTTGCTTGCAGGGTCACAGCATATTGAGTTTGCAATGATTTCCAAGTCAGATGTCCCAATAAGTTGGAGTGTATGAAGTTTCTGTACAAGGAAGGAGAAGTTTTCATGAACTTTACAGAGACATGTTTCTCTGTCAGATATGGATGGGTGGACAACCCAGAAAGGACGCATGCAACAGAAAAGTGCATATGACAGCTGACTTGATGGATTCTCAAGAAGGAATTTGCGATGAAGATTTTTTATGGTATCATTTAGAAACCTTTTCTGCATTTTTGCTTTTCCCCTTGTGATAGTTTGCTTTTTTCCTGCAGTCAAGCGGCTCACATCATCTCTCAAAAAAAATTCCTCTATCTTCTTTTGGAACTTGCTCTGTGTTGATCGATATTTTCTTCTTTGAAAAGTCAGTTCACTTTTGTTCCTCTTGCTGAACCGCTTTCTTGATAAACCAAGTGAGGTCTGTATTGTTTTCTGTAGTTTGCAATTTTTTATGATCTTTCCTGACACTATCCGTGCTATCTTCTGACGCTCTCTCTCTTCTTTAGTGTCTTGGTACTTTTGTCTGATATTATTGATCAGTGCATTATGAAAAAAGAGAGTTCTTTGAACCTCTGCAGGGACATTATGTCTTCCTATCTGTTTACGTGTTTTTGATCGAGGGGAATCAGACACATGTGTCAGTCTCTGGATGCGTTTCTGGTATTTTCGGACAGCGGTCGTTTTCTTTTTCAGCAAACTCTTTAATTTTTCAATTTCTCTGTATAATTTGGAGTTCTCTCGCTTTGTTTTTCTTCGTCCTGAATTCTTTTGTCTGAAAGGATAAAAACAAATTTAAAATGTTATTTACAGTAGCCTGTTTCAATTCCTATTTTAAAGCTTACTTAGAACGTGGGCAGCTAACTTAAAGGCACACTCCTCAATTCTTAACAATTAGTTATATTTTTTGAAGAAATGGGTATTTATAATTAAAGGCCAACTATGTAAAAAAAATAACAGGCCTATGAACAAATAAAGAGAGAGTTCTTGAAACAATATGACGAATAGCAGTTTGCAAGAGTTTCATATTTACTTTAAGGCATGTTTCCTTTTGTATTTGAAAATGGGGTTAGAACAAAAAGAGAACATTGCCCTTCTAAAGTCCTGAAGTTCAAGATCACAGGACTATAAAACAAAATTGTTACTATAAAAAAACGTACGGGTTGGACCTTGCATAAATGATGGAGTGTACCTTTAAGAAACAACAATCAAAGTACTACACTTTTCTCAATCTATCATGACTAACTGACTACAGTTAACGTTTATAATAAACTCATGGACCTATGCACTCATCTAACCTGGATGTCTGTGGTTCAGGGTCTGGTTCAGGACTGTGTGGTGGTGTCTCTATCTCTTCTATTCTCTTCCTCCTTGCTCTGCACCTCTGCTGCGCCTCTCTCCAATACCTGCGCTTATACCTGTTCTCCCTTTCATCCTGATCAGCCACTGTGCTTGTCTGCCCTGCATTTCTCCTTTTGTGCCATCTATTTCTGTCTTTCTGCAAATTTTCGGTCTTCCTTGCAGGGTCGGCATCTCGCCGTAACCTGTATTGTCGTTGCCTTTCTGCTGTTGACAACTTCATCTGAAACAGAAATTATCCAATTTCCTTAACCTGTAATGTTCACCATAAATGTACCCTTTACAGTCAAATGACCTAAAATCCGTAATAAGTGTAAAGTAATGCAAAATGCTTAAATGTGATTCAGAACATTTAGCTCTGTTACTCATCGTCAACTCTGTTATCGTTCAATTCTTTAAACCATTAACAGAGTTGACTGTAACAGAGTTGACGTTTTCCACCATTTTGTGCCTTAACGCCATGTGCTAATCTCAAACCAGCTAGCATATAGCATGTCTAAAAACAGATTTTTATTGATTTTCATCATATCATTGTTTTTTAAAAATTGAATGAGAGATTCACTGCAATATCACAGCAACAGATTTTCACAAATGATTAATCTACTGTTAGTGTATCATGAACATTTTATACAAAATAATGAGAGAAGAAGCATAACAGACCTCACTGCTTTCCCATGTTTCCAGCAAGAGGAAGTGACATCACTGGGATCAGGTCACATGCTTTTTATTTGAAAGCTTTGGAGATTTTTTTGCAGTTTTATAACAGAGGTAACAGAGTTGACGAGAACATAGAGACAAACACAAAATGTGTTTTTTTATTACTGAAATTAACCAAAATATAGAAAATAGATATTTGATGTAAGTCATTTTATAACTGTGAATAGATTAAGCACAAAAAAACTGAAAATTACACTTAACTATATAACGTTAATTCAAGCTGAAAGTATGAGTCAGGAGCCGAAGACAGACAATCACAGGTGGGTTGATAGTCATTAACTTAATATTTTATGCATAAATTGTACTTAAAATACTAATTTAGCATTATGTTTAGTAAGATTTTAATTTAATTATTATAATTATTGAAATCTGATTCAATAAAGTCTTCTTTTTTTTTAAATAACAAAAGGTTTATCTGGGAGACGGCAAATGTATCTCCAATTCTAGAATGACCCACATATAGTACGTACACTATGACACAGATGGCTGTTTATTTATGGATGATGTTTTAATGATGACAGCCGGCTCATCTCCTGTGACTGGACCTGTGTGTGCATGCATAGAGGAGTTTTGAAACGTGCACTTAAAGGACATACTGCTGGAAGTCGTGTTAGAAATATGGTCTAATCATGTCAACATCAGACCAAATGAAGGGAATTGTGTGATATAAATATTGTACATCTGGCTGATAAATACTGGAATGCACTTGTGAATACCATCAGTAGCCAAAATAACTGTTTGTTTTTTAAGGGCCCAACTAGATAATAAATTGCTTATTTTACTTCTCTTATTGTTTTGAACATTTTGGGTAAAATAAACCCATTCTTTTTAAAAAAGATTCCTGTGTCTGCCTGTCCTTGACTGCTTGGGCCCCAACGGATGTTTGATGCTGGGAAGTGAAGTCACGGAATGGGGGTTAAACGACATTCAATAGAGCTGAGACAACCTAGGACTATTAATTATTCTCGACGGGATTGGACACTTACAATTTGTCATGTGATATAATTTTAAAATATTGATTCTAGCAGATTTCATTTTACATTTACATTCTCTGCATTCAGGTATTGGCTGGAATTTTGTATAATGTTAATGCCACAGCTGCTGAATAAAACCTACCTGATGAGTCTTTCCTGAATTTTGCTGCGTCATGTTGGCAGCCCAACAGTCTGCACCTATAGCAGCTTGCTCATTACCGGACAGGGGCCCCAGTCACCCAAACCAGACCTGCCAGTATTCGTTTGGCACACTCACAATGTCACAACAGCGAAAAGAAGGAGGTGAAAAAAATCAGTGAAAAATTCCCCGCTGTGTTTTCGGATGGACGGTCCGCCCGAGAGCGTCATGGTTTGTCTGTCATGTGTGAAGCTCTCTCTCTCCCTCTCAATAAACTAAGCTCATGGAAAAACATTTATTTTCTGCAAGGCTGCACATGCACAGAACAGGTCATAGAATAATCTGTTTGTGTGCCCTTGCAACTTTGTGTAGTATTTTTTTGTTTCCTTCATACTAAGAATCAGCTCTGTTTTGTTGATGACTCATTTCTACCTGGTGAGAAAGTCAGTCACAGTCCAATAGTGATGGGATGATGATCTCCTTCCAGCTAGCCTGTCTGAAGCCAGACAAGCTAGCAAACACAAGCATACCAATTTTATAGACTACCAATCGCTATTCAAAAAACTTATCCCTGACTCTGCAGGAATGATATCACACTGATGGGTTTGCAAAACACCCACTGCAATCCGCCGTTTCTGTGAGATAAATCAATAGGAATACTAATCCACCCACCTGTTTCAGACAGGGAGGGATAAAGGGAGTAACTGATGGATATAAGAAGGGATTTAATACACAAATAAAATACAACTTGGAAAATTTTAATGGTCAAAAATAGATTTCTTTCAAGAGCGCCCTTTGTATATTTCTTATTTGAAACAGAGAGCAGACAGACTCATCTATCTGCAGTGAGAGGAGGAGAGGCTCAACGAGGGAGCCGGATAACTCACTGCTCTCAAAGCGGGAGGATGGAAATGAGATTGGAGGGCAAAGACGAACAGCAGAGGGTGGATTAGGTAAGTAAAACGGAGAGTAATAACTGGATAAATGCAGTGGAGCAGTGGTGTGAATGTAAATAGTGCAGGAAGGAGTACAGTTGCTCTGGGGCCTGTAGGGGCTTAGAGGGAACCGGCTGTTCAAATGACCAACTATAGGAACCCTCATTCATTTCAAAATGATGCCATTTTCTATATAGCCCCTTCAAAAAATATTATTGTTTATGCATATTATACATAAGCTTTAAAAAGTCATTCCTTATAAACGTGTGTGTGTGTGTGTGTGTGTGTGTAGTTCATAACTAGTAACTAGAAAGCACTGGGGTCATAACATTTACATTTAGGTCATTTAGCAGACGCTTTTGTCCAAAGCGACTTACAATAAGTACATTTGTCAAAAGAAAGAAACAAAGGAACCACAACATATCATTGCCAATGTAAGAGCTAAAAATATAACAAGTGTTAGATCCTCGTCTGAGTAAAGTAGTAGCTGTTCAGCAAACCTTAAGAACAAGGGTATGTAACTTTTTTTGGGGGGGGGGGGGGTGTTAGTGGGTCATGCTATGCAGAGTCGAGGTGAAGTCTGAACAGGTGAGTCTTGAGTCTTTTTCGGAAGATGGCAAATGACTCTGCTGTCCTGACATTGGTCGGGAGTTCGTTCCACCACTGAGGCGCCAGAACAGAGAAGAGTCTGAACTTTGCTGAGCGATTTGTTTGATTTCAGCGATGGTGGTACCATCCGGCCAGCTGAAGTAGAGGAGCGAAGTGCTCGCTTCGGGGCGTGGGGTTTGACCAGTGTTTGAAGGTAGATGGGTGCCGTTCCATTGATGGCCTTGAAGGCCAGTGTCATCGTCTTGATTTGGATGCGTGCTGCAACAGGGAGCCAGTGGAGGTCAAAGAGGAGGGGGGTCACATGGGAGAATTGGGGTAGATTGAAGACAAGGCGTGCTGCAGCGTTCTGGATATGCTGCAATGGTTAGTAATAGTAATCTGGTATATAGTGAGAACAGAAGCAGTCCTAACACTGAGCCTTGACGGACACCAGTGTCCAGAGAACAGTGTTTGGATTCCATGATTCCATGTGACCTGAAAGGTGCGATTTGTCAGGTATGATGTGAATCAGGTTAGTGCAGAGTCAGTGATGCCAAGTTCAGCCAGGGTGGAGAGGAGGATTTGGTGGTTGACTGTGTCGAATGCAGCAGATAGGTCGAGGAGAATGAGAACGGAGGAGTGAGATGAGGCTCTGGCGTCTCGCAAGGACTCAGTCACTGTGAGGAGGGCCGTCTCAGTGGAGTGAGCAGTCTTGAATCCTGATTGATTAGGGTCAAGGAGGTTGTTCTGCAAGAGATAGGATGACAGTTGGTTGTAGGCAGTACGTTCCAGGGTTTTAGAGAAGAATGAAAGAAGAGATACAGGTCTGTAGCTTTGGATGTCAGCAGCGTCTAGGGATGACACCTGAGGTGAGGGAGTTGATCAGGGTGGTGAGGGATGGCAAGATGTCGTGCGAGGTGCAGTGCAAGTTTCGTCACTTGACAACCCAATGACAGATGCAGCGCCGCCGCTCCCACCACGCGTATCACACGCTGTGCGTCGGGCACCAAGTGCGGAGGGGGCACCAAAAATTTTATGAAAAATCATCAGTCATAATAATTTTAATGCCGATATTATGTCACTATAGAAATTGTAGGTACATTTTAGGCATGTCTATCACAAAACAGGGTCAGGGCGCACAGCAGTAGACATAATGGTGGCGAGAACCCGGTGCCTGCACGAGCCGGCCGGGCCATTCATCATCATCATCACCGTCTTCATCATCTGCGCTCCACAGCTGCACCGGATTCCCCGTCCGGGACACCGGGACCTCACATGCCACTCAGACCAGCTGCAGCCCCAACTCCGGTTCCAGCTCGCGGCAAAGTTGCGCGTTTCTCCATAGACATGGACAACAGGCTGCCGAGGCGCGAGACCAGGAACAAGCTGCTTTATTTTTTTTAAGATTTTTTCAGGCATAGATGCATTTTATTAGCATTGGATAGATATGAAAAACAGGAGAGAGAGAGAGGGAGGTGCGTACGTGTAACATACATGGCATGCGCTCTAACCACTCTTTCGGGGGGGGGCTAGCGGCGCCGCTGGACAGAAGACAGCAGCAGTGCCAGACAACTTTTCCTGATGTTTTGGTCCGAGAGGTCCAAGTTTCAGCTGTGTTAATTCAGTCAGGCTGAGTTTCCGTTACGCGTGCCATCTGCCTTTGATCTAACGTCAGATGTAACGGGACAATCTATATAGATATAAATTCATGTGTTCAGGGTTTTTCCTGCGTTCAAAATTGCGAGGCGGCCGCCTCCAGCTAATTTCGTGCCGCCCCCAGCTTTTTTCTTAATTTTGTGCCGCCATATCGCTCTGCCCCCAGCTATGGATGTCATTTTAACTGCAGTTGCTGCATTGCGCCACTATGGGGGCGCTGTATCAACAGCGCGTCGAACGAGTGACAGACGAGCCCGAGACGGCCCCATCATGGGTTTGGCAAAGTAGCGGGTTTGGACCGAATAATCTTCGAGGGAGACTTACAGACTCTAGCATCAGGTATCCCGAGGTATAGGAGGAGGGACCGCAGCGAGACCCGCCGCCACCCGCCGACGCTGCCCTCGTTTCCCCCACGAGAGCGGTCCCGTCTGGGTTACGCACGCGTAACGCGGTCAGCCGGAGACTGAAAGTCCACCGACTGCCGCGCCCGCACATGCGGTCCCGACGGGGGTCCGATTTTTGGGGAGATTACAGGTCACGTTAGCCATCCTAAAGGATGTTGCCCGCGGACCCCCACGAGGAGGTGTGACCCAACCGATTGTTCTTTACTAGACTCTGTATCCACGTGTTCCCCTGTGACTCCGGTTTCCATTTATAAGAGAGTCATAGTTACTCCCGCCGTTTACCCGCGCTTCATTGAATTTCTTCACTTTGACATTCAGAGCACTGGGCAGAAATCACATCGCGTCAACACCCCCCATGGGCCTTCGCGATGCTTTGTTTTAATTAAACAGTCGGATTCCCTGGTCCGCACCAGTTCTAAGTCAGCTGCTAGGCGCCAGCCGAGGCGACCTGCCGGGACCACGGCGTGAACGGGGCCCGACGGGCACCGTAGCTGGGGGAGATCCGCGAGAAGGGCCCGGCGCGCGTCCAGAGTCGCCGCCGCCGACCGCCGTACCATCACAAGCAGGAGTGAATGGCAAAATCGTGTGCTTTCTTGCTGTTTTCCCCCTCGGGTATCACGTGAATTGGGCGTTCCCGGGGGCGTTCCCAGGTTGCCGACTGGATCTATGGTCAGGATGGTACCACCTCTGCCTCAATTTGAGCCAGGAAAAACCCTGGTGTTGATTCAATTAGTTGCATTAAATAGTGTTTGTTGTGATTATTTATTGCATTTAAATGGGCCTGGAACTGTGGAAACCTGCCTGTGAGGTCTTGGTGACATGTGCACACTGCGCGCCCGTGAGCCAAACTACCACTCCGCCAGCTGTAATTCGCCTTGTGCCAAGAGTAGACCAGGTTGGAGCTGGCTGAATCTGTGACGCCTCCCCCTGCTGCGCCGCTGTGGTGGAAATCAGTTTATGATCACCTGATGAGAAATAAGAATACAACTCCTAACAGCGCTTTTAGTAATTTATTCTATAAAGAGTCCAAAACAGGCTAGCAGCAGGGCGAACACCACAACACCAGGTTAGGTTTAGGGAAAAGGACATGGTTGACATACCTCTGTGTGTCACTCTTTCACTACATGCTCTGACCGCTCGTGACGCAGATGGGTTTATATCCGAGTCATCTGAAAGACGAAGGGGCACCGACCAACTGCTGGCATTTGACAAGTCGGGAGTGAGATCGGTTTGGCAGAGAAGGATGGCTGGGAGAAGAAAAAAGGCTTATTGAAGGGAGGCGGAGAGGCGAGCTGTGCTCGTTGCTCCGACCAGTCCCTCACTTTTGGCGGGCAGATGGGTCTTGTCGTGGTGCCCCCTGAAGGATGGTGTACCATGCAGACACCTTAGGAACACACACACACACACACAGACAATGTTCCCCTCCAATTCCTCTTCCTTTCTGGACAGCATGGCCGCAAAATGACAGATTGAGAGCAAACAGGCAGGCAGGCAGGCAATCAGCTCAGACACCTGAGAGCACCCTAAGGACCCCCTGGTCCGCTGGCAGGGGGAAGGGACTGCTGGCTACGCTGCAAATGACCAATTACGCCCCTCTTTAAAACAAAAAAGCTTCATTAAAAAGCCAATCAAAGAGCCATTTTCAGAATTATGAGACAAGCAGTACCTGTTCGGTCTGAACCAACCTGTGCAAACAGAGAAACAGCAGACCACCAGAGCAGTGTGTCACTTTATTGGACTGCCACATGACCAGACGTCACTCCTAGCTGCTGAGGTTGTGCCGACAGGACATGCTGACATGACAAGATCATACATCATATCCGTTTGTCCCATTTTTTTCCAGGTGAAGATGACAAATGCGAGGAGCAGAAATTGTTGGGAAATTCTCCTTTAACAACGCTGTTTTAACATAACACAGAATGATATTTTGCAGTGGATCAAAATTCAGGGAATAATGAGGGAGGGGGTCCTGCACTGAATTCCCCTTTCAGTCGTAAAAACACGGTGGACTTCGAGAAGGGGCGAGGCAGAGACTCAAACCGCTGTTTAATCACTAAACTGTGACTACTTTCTATTTGTTCCCAATAATGTGGATGTGTGTGTGTGTGTGTATTTGTAAAAGAGAGAGAGAGAGAGAGAGAGGGCCAAAGGCAGACAGACACAGTGTCCTTTTGCTTATCTCAACCTCCATTAGGCCCAATCAATACAACCCCTCAGAATTACTGTCAAAACAGGATGAATTACCCCGCAGAGATGGGGGACTCAAGTCTAGTGACTTGACTTGATCAGACTTAAGTCGCCAGATTGAGGACTTGTGACTTGCTTGATCAACAGTGAGAAAAGACTTGACTTGGACTTGCTATCCATGACTTGAGACTTGATGTTGATGATTTGATGTTTCCTGTTGCATGTGGGCGAACCTGGCAACCGGTAATCTATCTACTATGTGATGCGCCCGCCCATCTAACAGTAGAGCGGCCGGGGTTTGATGGATGGAAGGAGGCGGTGCTACCAGTTCTGCTGCTGTCACAGCAGGCGCGCCGGAAGCACCGGTGCCACTTTTCACAGGAATCCGGCCCGCAAAGGAATATTTACTGGCCCTTTCAGTGGAGAAAACATTAAAAAATACTGGCCGTATAGTGGCTGTTATGAGCTGCCCTCTCTCATCTCCGCGCAGCAGTGTAGACTTGCTCCGCAAGACGCGCAGCCACAGTTATTACAGTACAGTTAGTTTCATCCGCCATTTCTGACTACACAAAGAAAATTAAGAAATGTCTCTGGCTAACTTCACCATTCTTTTTGATCTAACATTTGTTGTAAATAAAAGGAAGTGGTTTGCTGCCCTTCCCAAGATAAACTACTGTGTTGACTCTGTCTGGTAATTATTGTTTGGTACACCTGGCCCTGTACTCCATCCATCCATTTTCTACCGCTTATCTTGTATTTAGGGTCACGGGGGGCTGGAGCCGATCCCAGCTGTCATTGGGCGAAGGCAGGGTACACCCTGGACAGGCCGCCAGTCTATCGCAGGGCCGACATATAGAGACAGACAACCATTCACGCTCACATTCACACCTACGGGCAATTTAGAGTCACCAATTAACCTATCCCCATCTTGCATGTCTTTGGACTGTGGGTGGAAGCCGGAGAACACGGAGAGAACCCACGCTTACACGGGGAGAACATGCAAACTCCACACAGAAGGAACCCAGGCCGACCCGGGAATCGAGGCCGAGGCGACCCGCTTGCTGTGAGGCGAGAGTGCTACCCACTACACCACCGTGCAGCCCGGCCCTGTACTCGTTCCTAGTAATTCTGATCCTGCTGGTCCTAGTGAGTATTTATAATTATTCTTTAGCCTTATATCCCCTCCTCTGTTGTTAGCCCTTTTGTGCAAAGGAGGGCTACATAAAACTTAGGCTGCAGACTTTTAAAGTTTTAAGATGGTTGTCTTCCAGCTTATTATATTTCTATGACTTGACTTGTGACTTGCTTGACCTAAGCTATGACTTGACTTGACCCGACTCTCACAAAAATGACTTGGGACTTGCTTGAGACTTGAAGGTTAAGACTTGAGACTTGCATATGTGTGACTTACTCCCATCTGTTACCCCGTCATGTACAGTACACACACATTTACATTTTATGGTACGTAAATTCATTCCCTCACCTGACAAAATGAGACAAGACGGACGAGGTTCATTAAATGTTGTTTATTTTCTTATTTTTACAGTAGACATAAACCCTATCCGTAATAATAACATTGTATCCCCCCTATTTGCAGAAATTTCCGAGCTCTGGGTAAATATCCATCATGGGCCCTGGTTGCGCTTGCCTTCTCAATGCGACTTTCTGTCATCCTATCATGCCAGGATGTATTAACTGTCGAGTCTGTACGGTCCGAGAACGGATCTTGGAATCCGATTGCAGTTTCGGCCTGGCTCGCATTGAGTTGGGACCTCAGTTAGGTGTGGACAGCATGTGGGCACAATCTGTAAATGCAGTTGAAGTTCCTCTCCTGAGTTAGAGCGTCTTTATTGTGAAGGATTTATAGGAAAGGGTGTTGTATCACCAAATTAGCAGAGCTTAGTTGGTGGCTGTTCTTCAATAAGAAGTCTACTAATACTGCAGGGAGGAAGCACAAGAAGCAAAAACAACAGACATTTATTGTGAAGAATTAATAGGAAATTAAATGTGTTCACATTGTTCTTTCTTTGTGTGGAGTTTAGAGACCGTCTCAGAGAAATAGCTTTTATATAGTGCTAATTTGCAAAATGAAATACATTTTGAAAGAATGATGCATTGATAATGTTTTTTTTTTTATCAATAGAACAAGAACATTTTGCGAATTAAAGAATCTGGCAAGTTGAAAAATATAGATAGACAGCAGAAGCTTTTTCAATATTGTGAAGCATATACATGTTGTCTGCTTTGGTTTTATTTTGCTGTTGATTCCATAAGAAGTGGCTGGTTATTTAATTTATTGTACATAATATTACCTGTTGCACCTGCCACAGCGTCCATGGTTAAGCAGAGATCACCTTGGTTTAATACAGACAAAGAGAACACACAGAAAAACAGTTTTATAAATTGGTTGCGATCATCGTTGGCTTTTTTACAACCCGTCTATTTGTCTGACTCACCCTGTGTGACTTTCTCCGAGCAATGTCACCATGTTTCTCATCATCATCTTCTTGTGAGAACAGTGATGTCATCATACGAGGGAAATGATGTCCAAAACTAAGAAAATAAGACCCGGGTTGTAATGATGAAACAGATTTATCCTGAATGATGAATGGAGAAAGCACTCTGTCCAAGGGAGAGCTGACCGGGCCAATGCTTGTGCAAAACATGTTAATATTGTGTTTTGTTGATAAAGATACCGCTTCTTTGTCATTCCTCTCTCTGTCCTTTATAGTGAGACTGTATCTTTGTTACATGCTGGCAGACTGACTTTGGCTGGAAAATAGGTTTATCCTCTGGGTGACATTTGTCTTCATAGACATCATATTGGGATACGGAGAAAGAGGGTGACGGAGAGATGGTCAATAAGTAATAAATAGTGAGGACAACAAGACACAGAGAGACTTAAGGACATGAGAAGTGAGAGACAGATGCATAAATAGGACGGAGAGGAAATGGAGAGAATATGAACACTGGACATAAAAAAATTACCTTCAGATTTTTGGCAGGCTGCTTTGGGCATCTGGGATGGGAGGATGAAATGGAGGAGAGGTGCAAGGTGATAAAAGTGTTGTGTTGGCCCCCATGAGGATAGACAGCCATCTTTTCTCCTCTTATATGTTATGTCGACCAGGAAACACCATCCCACCCGTCCTCCTGTCTTCATCACAGGAGACAGCAGAGAAACAGCTGGTCTCAATTTCGGACGAAGGGCTGCTGGTCTGGGATCTGTGGAGGGATACGGCAATGAGACAGATGCTGATAACACGTGTGTGTATGTGCGTGTGTGTATGTGAGTGTGTGTATGCGTTTGTGTGTGTAGGAACTTAAATTACAATGTACTATTCCTGAGAAAACCCTTAGTTGGATATTATTTATTTATTTCCACTCAAATCCAGAATCAGGTTTATTGCCAAGTGGGATTTCAAATGCAAGGCCTTGGTATTTGGTGCACAAATAAACTGTTGTTGTTGTTGTTGTTCTTGTCCACCAGTACAGGTGGGACCCAAACGCAGGACACTGACACTCAAAATCCCATCGACATTTGTGGCTATGCTTAATAATTAAAATCCAGCCTTGGAACTAAGCCTTAATGACTGTATGATATTATTTATTACAGCTTGCTTACTAGGCCTCTCCCTGATCTTGCGAGACTTCTCTCTCAGTAAGCGCCTTGCGTCATTTCCTGTTTCTCCGTGATACTCACTGCAGGCTGTGTTTCTCTCTTGCCTAATTCTATTTAACGTAGTTTCCCTGTGCAGCGGCTAACTACTGCTAACGTTAAGCTTAAACACACGCTATCCCTACTTCAGCAAACACATCACTCACTCTCTAAGTTGCCTCTTGCTAAATTTGCAGTTGTTTACTCGCTGTCTCTGTGAGCTAATTTAGCGCAACAGCTAGCCTAGCAGCTACGATGGCTTCTCTCTTTCCCTGTCCTCCTTCTGTTCTCTCCTGCCCGGTGTGTCTGATGTTCAGCTACTTCTCCTCCCCCTTTACTTATGGGGTATATGTAATAAATGTAGTTCACTTTTTGCTTTGGAGGTGAGGATAAATGATTTGGAAGCGCTGCTCCGCACCAACAATCCTCCGTCGGCTGCCACTGTAACCAGCAAGTTGACGCTAGCTGTAGCCGGTGCGGGCCGACATAGCGTAGCAGCTCCTAGCCGTCCCCTGGAGACCCCCAAGTAGGATGAATGTCTGAAAGAGGCGCATAGTTCTAAACCGAAGCCCACAGCTAACCACGTCCACGTGTCCAATCGATTTTCCCCACTTAGCGACACTCTGACACAGCCATATTAGCTGCACCAGCGACTTTAGTCAAATGTGTCCCAGGGGCCAGAGCAGGCGACACTGAAGCTCAATTGAAACTGCTGGCTAAGGATAAACGTAAATACAGTAAGATTGTTATTCACATCTGCGTTAATGACACCCAATTACGCCAATCGGAGGTCACTAAAATTAATGTTGGCTCGGTGTGTGAATATGCAAAAACGATGTCGGACTCCGTAGTTTTCTCTGGTCCCCTGCCAAACTTTACTAGTGATGACATGTATAGCAGCATGTAATCTTTCCACCACTGGCTGTCCAGATAACGATGTGGGCTTCGTTGATAATTGGCAGCCTTTCTGGGGAGAACCTGGTCTGATCAGGAGAGATGGCATCCACCCCACTTTGGATGGAGCCGCTCTCCTATCTAGAAACATCGCTGATTTCATTGGTAGTCCTAAAACATGACAAATCAGTGTTGAGATCAGGAAGCAGAGTTGCAGTCTTAGACACCACCCAAAAAACGGTGACTGTCCCCCGGCCAACTAAATTAACTCAGTCAAACAGAACAGGGATTTTACATGAAAACCTAATAAAAATGAGCACTTTTGATGTAGTACAACAAAATACGAGAATTAAATGTGGAAGGACAATGAAGAGGAAGACGAGTACAAGGCCAAGGAAGAGGAAGACGAGTACCAGGATAAGGGAGAGGAAGACAAGTACAAGGAAGAGGAAGACAAGTACAAGGAAGAGGAAGACGAGTACCACGACAAGGAAGAGGAAGACGAGTACCATGTTATCTTGCAGCAATGTCCTGTTGCAAATAAGCCTTTACTGCAGCAGTTCTGTCTTTTATTTTCTTTTTTTTTCATAAATCGTATGTTCTATAAAGCTACTATGAGATTGGTCCTTCAGTTTTTGTATTGAATTTCTACAGCAAAATCTCCCACCAACCTGTCTTTCCCTATATGTGTTCACTAACTCATCTAAAAGGCTGAATTTGGAATCATCAGTGTTTGAAAGTCACCAGACTGAAATCATCCTGTTTTGAATGTGAGGTTTACAGTTTAGACAGTGGTGTGTTACAGTTTTTCTCAATTGTTTACACACAAATACTGGTACTTGAGACACAATGACCACAACATGTAACTCATGCACCAACACCCTGAACTAGCTCTCCTAAACTGCAAGCACAATTCCTGCTTTACACTCAAATTGCAGTTCTAAAACACACTTTTTCAAAACACTACACACAATTCTCTGCATTTGGCACAATTTTCATGAAGAAAATCTCTTGTTTTCACAAGGAACACACTGCCATTCAAAATTCTAAAGTTAATTTCCCTACTATGCACACTGACTCATCACATGGGCAAACACCTGCAACACAGTTTTACAATTTGCAATCAGAGCATTAGCATAAAAGTACAACAGGTGAGCTCTTCTGTTTTGGAGCAATGGATGCCAACATTGGCAACAGAGGCAGAGCCAGAGGAGTACGAGGAGGAGCCTAGCATGGATTTGCCATGCTAGGCGATATTTCCACCGCTGCTTGGCCATCGCTTGCATTGCCTGTGATGTGGATGAGGTGCTGTGGCCAGACCGAAACAGAAGAGTTTCGGTCTGAGATAGTTGTTTTTTTTTGTAACTGTATACAGTAAATTCTTCTGGTTTTGTAGACCACTGTAGCAACTTTGTGTTGGTTGGGATGAACACTGTGTACATAACAGTATTCTTGTGGGAAAAATGAAATATATAAAAACAATATTCTAAAATATTTTACAACACATTATGTATGTACTGTCTGTAGTGAGTGTAACACTGAACAAAAAAAGGCCTAAGTCATTATGGTAAATGGAGAAGAAGTGTTTTCCATTCATCGTGTTTTACATTGAGCACATCAGTGTTCAACTGGTTCTTATAATTGTCTATTCATATGATGGTTTGTGTGTGTCATTTGAAAACAAAATACCATTTTGAGAAGAAATAACATTGTTTTGAATGTAAAGTTTCATTTTGCAGGAGAATTGAGGGGTTTTCCCCATTGTGTGTGTGTTTTTTGATTTGTGTGTAGAGTTCTGAGAGTATGAGGCATGCGTTCAGAAAATGTGTGTAAACAATTGAGAAAAACTAACATTTAAAAAGTGCTGTTAATCCACATTGTTGTGCAGGTTGTGGTTAAAGACATGGGAGAAGTGTATAGTTTTGAAAACTGTGTTCAAGCAATGAAAAAGGAGCTAGAGTTTGGTCCACATGAACTGCTGCTGTGCAGACTAGACTTTTACATATGTGACTTCAGTTGTTCCCGCGGTTGTTAGTAAATGTAGATTTTTAGGCCTCGTATTCAGTCCGCTGTCTGCCACGCTCTTTTTTTCCCCAGCCGTATTTCCTTTTTTGCAAATGTAACCATTGGGTCATTGACAACAGCACTTCCGGGTTACTTCCTGCATAACTGTTTACATTTAGCAACGGTCGCTAGCGGGATTGCAAGCCCATTCATTACACAGCTGTTTTGAGTTTGCAATCATGCTAATAGCAACGAGTATAAGACCAGGAAGGAAGCTTGTGGGACGATTGCTCTCTGACTCCGACATCCAATTGTGGAGAATATATGGGGATCCTGGCGAGGTGAGTTTTGGCTACAGTGCGGGTATGCATGATGAACAGTGATTACAGTATTTTTCTTAAACATATCTTACGATCTCCTTGCTTCATGTATCCAGATACGTGTAACGTTAATGTGCTCCTTTTTTCAGATTCACACTGTGTCTGAAGGCAACAGGTATGTGTAGGCTACGTGTGTGCCATGGGCGAGCGGTCATAATAAGCTATAAATGCAGTGCATGCCCAAGCCCTTCAATAAAAATAATTGAAAATATTAATCTGGCAGTGTGTTCAATTATACAATACCTTAGTTTTACTGTTTTGGTCTTAAATCCGTGCCTAATCTGTCCCGTTTTGCTTGCGAAAAGCTGGAAAGCTGACAGCTTGTTTCGCGCATGCGCACTGTGACACCGACTAGTACAGTTACTGCTAAAGGCTGTGTTTACTGTAGATGAGCATTTTGAATGGCAAAAAAGCTGTCAGTGAAGCAGCTTATCTGCCAACGCGCATGCGCAAAAATGACTTGTTTGAATTGTTCAGCGGGAAACTGTCAGTGGTTCATTCATTGTGTAGCCTGGTCAAAATGGCTGATAATATTAATTATATTCAGGCTTTGCGTTCAGTGCCGTTTTCGAGGAGACCTTTTGAGGAAAAGAAAGCTATAATTTCAAGTGGACGGCCTACTCCTGAAGTAAATATCACAAAGACTGCAAAGAATTCCGTCCGTCACTTTCAAGCTAGCACGTATGAGAAACATAAATGGCTAGCTAGCCGACCCCCCTCCCGTCAAACGATCCGGTCTGACAGCGACATATTGCCTGTTCATTCATGAAAACCATCTCGAAACACTCTCAGTCAAACAAGGTGGGGAATGAGAAATCTGCGGCGCTACTAGCCTAGTTCGTTTTAAAAACACACCGGCAGCAGCGCCTACTGATCTGAGACGTGTCAGTGAGTTACTGTAAATGCTGTGCGGAAAACCAGCTGTGGTCTGTGATTGAGGTGCAGACGGGTGAGTTTGGAGCTGACGAGAGGATCGCGCTGACGACCGCTTCGTTACATTTTTTCTCATTGAAAAACTATACAACTGGCATTTAGATGATGTTCTCCATAAAAAAATAAGTGAAATACTGTAATAACAATTCGGTTTTAGTAATCAACCGCTTATAGTGATCAAATGTACTCTGGACCAACGTGATCACTACAAGCTGTTTCCACTAACCATATTATATTTTTTATTAAAAAATATAATGCCCCCCCACGGGCGCGCATGGTATTGACACTTCAGCATGACCACAGTAAAAAGTCACCGCTCGCCACTGGTGTGTGCTATGCTAAAGATATGCTGCGTTTACTGCTGGTACAATTAATTGCTTGGATGTTATATGGTTTAATACTATTACTAATTTTGTTTGTATTTGCAGTAGTCTGCCATTGCTGTTTTGGCTAGGTTTAATTTTATGTATTTGTTTTGCTTAATGCTTGCCTCTCTACGCAGGTTATAGCTGTTGTATGTATTTTTGTTTTCTTTGTTTTGTGACATTGAGGTGCTGGATTGTGAAATGTTTGATGGCTTGTCGCTCATATTATCCAAGCTCCTTTTTCCTACTAAGCTCTGCTTCGGGGTACTGGCCGGTATACTAGTGTGGAAGAAAAACTCTCCAGGTCCAATTCTGTGGCTGGTTCAAATGAGGTTTAATCACTGACAGTGGAGAAAAGAAATTCACAGTGTATCCATGAAGATCCATTCTTCTGAATGGCCTGGCCGAGGTGGATTTATACAGAACATTCGGGAGAACAAAAGGGAAGGCGTCATGAGTGGATTTGCATTGAATCAACACATGTCTCTCTGCAGATGAAGAGACATCTGTGGATGTCTACAAGGTGTGACTGTTCTCGGGACAGCTAGACAATGTCACTACAGGGGTCACCCTTTGGGCCTTGATCAATGTATGTGAGACAAATGTTACGGAGACAGTTCAGGAAGAGGGAAAGATCAAAAAGTCTTTTCATCAAGACGGCAAGGGTTAAACACAATAAAAAACAGCTCAGCAGGACATTTGATGTTCCGAGAGAAAGCAATATTATATGAGATACAAATAAGAATTGTAAGGTAACTTAGAGTAGCCTATTGACCTTGTTCTTCTTTCTATTAACAGAAGCCAGTGAACGTGGTTCCAGTGTACTGGGGGCATTGGGTGGTTCCTTTTCCCTTCACAATATTTGCGGTGGACTAAGCGTAAGGTTCATGAGCACTTTCACCATATTTTTTGCAGTTTGCTGGGCAGCCTACGCCTTTTGTATGTTTGACCCTCGTAGCTAAAGGAGAACTAGGAGTGGTTGCCGTGTTGAACTCTCTCTATACTAGTATGCCAGGTTACTACACTCATTGGTCCCAATATTAAATTGCCTATTGCCTTAATACGAGTTAATTATATGTAACCCAGATGTCTAGTTTGAGGATAATAAACTATTTACTAAAACGAGACTGGGCTTGAGTTCGTACCAAAACAGGGAAAAATGACTAGGATCTCAGGAAAATATTTTTAATGAATCCAAATTTCCTCAAGGTTTTCTAATTACAGTTTTTCTCTATCGTTTACACACATTTTCTGAAAGCATTCCTCATACTCTCAGAACTCTACACACAAATCAAAAAACACACACACAATGGGCAAAACCCCTCAATTCTCCTGCAAAATGAAACTTTACATTCAAAACAATGTTATTTCTTCTCAAAATGGTATTTTGTTGTCAAATGACACACACAAACCATCATATGAATAGACATTTATAAGAACCAGTTGAACACTGATGTGCTCAATGTAAAACACGATGAACACTTCTTCTCCATTTACCATAATGACTTAGGCCTTTTTTTGTTCAGTGTTACACTCACTACAGACAGTACATACATAATGTGTTGTAAAATATTTTAGAATATTGTTTTTATATATTTTATTTTTCCCACAAGAATACTATAATGTATACAATGTTCATCCAAACCAACACAAAGTTGCATATACAGTGGTCTACATACAAAACCAGAAGAAATGACTGTATACAGTTACAAAAAAACAAAAAAAAACAACTATCCCGCATCCTCTCTTCTGTTTCGGTCTGGCCACAGCACCTCATCCACATCACAGGCAATGCAAGCGATGGCCAAGCAGCGGGGGAAATATCTCCTAGCATGGCAAATCCATGCTAGGCTCCTCCTCGTACTCTCACTCCTCTGGCTCTGCCTCTGTTGCCAATGTTGGCATCCATTGCTCCAAAACAGAAGAGCTCACCTGTTGCACTTTTATGCTAATGCTCTGATTGCAAATTGTAAAACTGTGTTGCAGGTGTTTTCCCATGTGATGAGTCAGTGTGCATAGTAGGGAAATTAACTTTAGAATTTTGAATGGCAGTGTGTTCCTTGTGAAAAAAAAGAGATTTTCTTCATGAAAATTGTGCCAAATGCAGAGAATTGTGTGTAGTGTTTTGAAAAAAGTGTGTTTTAAAACTGCAATTTGAGTGTAAAGCAGGAATTGTGCTTGCAGTTTAGCAGAGTTAGTTCAGGGTGTTGGTGCATGAGTTACATGTTGTGGTCACTGTGTCTCAAGTACCAGTATTTGTGTGTAAACAATTGAGAAAAACTGTAAATTTCAAGGACCACCACAACTGTGTTTTAGAGACAAAACCTTCACAGGTGTTTATTTACAAAGAAAAATAAATAAAATTGGTGTTAACTCTTCTCTCAGGAAGTGAAATATAAAAATCAAATAAATGCACAACATGTATGTAAATGAGACATTTTTAAATGCAAAAATGAAAGAGAGGGTCCCTTTAAATTGTTTTAAACCTGTACCATATGTACTCTCAATGTTCCCTTTAATTTACTTTAGGAATTAAATAAAATCTCTACCTTTCACAGGTTTCTGATAAACAAAACAAAAAATCAATTCCTATAAACTTAAATACATTCACATTTATCACTTGTGGGCCCACACCAATAAGGATCAACTCAAAAACTCTGTTGCAGGTCTGTGATGACAATCGGGTGCGGTGAGGCCTTAAAACTGTTACGGCCGCTTCACTCGCTTCACAAGAGCAGAAAATAAAAGCACGTGCATTGTTATGTTAGTTCGACACCAAGTGAGGGGCAAAGAGGATAGCAGGGGGGGATAAGGGCAAGGCAGTCACAAATGGGGATGATGGCAGTCACAAGTCCAAACACAGCAGCTCACAACGAAAATTCCGGGAAGAATAAAACAGCAGGGTCCATCCACCAGCAACCGTCTTAATCTCTCTCTCTCTCTCTCTCTTCACAGCGTCCGTCTCCTTTTATTACATGAACTCAGTTGAGCCATAATATCATCACACTATATCATATTGACTTAACGTTTGCCCATTTTAGCATTTAGAAATCAGCAACATGCTAAAGTTTATTCTAGCAAAACACGGGATGCTACGCTAGTGAGCGGGTGGCTAAATGCATTACACTCCGGTCTTTTCCACTACAACATTAAGTTACAGCTCAAAACATCATGGCATATACATTATATTCACCTTCTGCGAGTCACATAGAAGAGCAATAACAGGACCACGGGTAGTCGACCTCGATAACTCCTTAATGTTTCCCACTCTGAACTCCGGACGATAGCTTTCTGTTCGATAGCTTCTGTGTCTCTCCTGCTGCATGCTCTCTCCTCTCGCATGCTCCTACACATCGCACTAACCTGCACCAATAGCCCCGCCCCTTACACAGCGAATACATTCTGATTGGCTCTTGAGCTCGATAACAACCAAAGACAAAACAGAAATTAAACGATTGACACATGACCGGTAACAGGTTAGGTTACGCACGTAGACATCTCAGATCAGTTATTTTATCAACTTAAATGAACTTAAAGACCTTAATATTTTATTTATCTTTTTAACTGTAAATAATCTATTTTATCAAACTGTAGATTATATCTATACTTTTATATAGCACTTATTTTAACCATTTTTAATACCTTGAACTGTATTTATCATGAACTTTTTCCTCTTTATATCATGAATTATTTGAAAAACAACTTATTATATTTTTTACTCAATGTGTATGCACTGTAACCTATATGCATTTTATACAGGGCTACATATATATGAGTTTGTATTGCTTATGTAACATTGCATCAACCTTACTTATTTATTTAGACTTTTTTTTTCTTCGATTAAAGGAGAAATCCGGTCATTTTTGACCCCATTTTCATTGTCCCCAGGGTCATCCCGACTTATTCGAAGCAAAAAACCTGACAAAAATTGACGTTGCCTAGCCCGAGATCTGTACCTGCCTGGCAGCCTTCCAGACTCGCTCCAATGCTAACCTATTGGGGCACGTTTGATCTGCTTTCCTGGGCCTCAGAAAACAATTCCAAGACCTATGCAACACAGGTTGGGTCCGTACGAGACACCACGGCGCTCGTTTAGCTCAAATAGTGTTGCAAAACGACATAAATATGTGTTTTAGCATGGAGTTACTCACCTCAAATCACCCCGTAGACATTAGCAGTAGATAGCTGAGAGCCTGTCGTCCCTCCCAGTCACGCAGAAACGAAAACGTTTTCCACGTAGTTTTGATTTTGTATCCATAAAGAAACGACCGAGCTGTGCAGTCGTCATGTCCGTAATAAATCCATGAAGCTGTTATGTCCATATGTATAAACATAGCAACGATAGCTTCAGCTAGTAACGTGCCGGGCGCTCGTCCATCCCAGTCACCACAGAAACGAAAACGTTTTCCTCGTAGTTTTGATTTTGTATCCATAAAGAAATGTTCGAGCAGTGCAGTCCTCATGTCCGTAATAAATCCATGAAGCCGTTATGTCCATATGTATGACTATGTTACAACATAGCAACGACTGCTTACAGCTAAACAGTAGCCGAGAGCCAAAACAATGCAAGTCTTGCACAAGTTCCCGTCTCCCGACGTCCTCACTCTGGAGCTGTTTTCAAGCCATTACAGTGACAAACTTCTTTCCATCGAGCAGTGCCGTCATGTCCATATGACAGTGTAACTAGCGTTAGCCTACATAGTAAGATTGCTTAGCCTGTGTGACAGTTGAAGCTGCTACAGCCACAACAAATCTCGCGCAGTCTCAGTAGGCTAGTTGTGTTGACAGCACGAGTGGGAGTCGCGTGTCGCGTGTGCAGACTGCAGTCTCTCATCAACAGAGTGATGAGAGACTGCAGTCCCTCGCGCGACTGTCCAAGATTTTTCACTGTACTGGCTTGAAAACAGCTCCAGAGTGAGGGCGGCAGACGGGAACTTGCGCGAGACTTGCATTGTTTTGGCTCCCGGCTACTGTTTAGCTGTAAGCAGTCGTTGCTATGTTGTAACATAGTCGCACATATGGACATAACGGCTTCATGGATTTATTACGGACATGACGACTGCACTGCTCGTTCGTTTCTTTATGGATACAAAATCTACGAGGAAAACGTTTTCGTTTCTGCGGTGACTGGGATGGACGAGCGCCCGGAACGTTACTAGCTGTAAGCTATCGTTGCTATGTTGTAACATAGTCATACATATGGACATAACAGCTTCATGGATTTATTACGGACATGACGACTGCACTGCTCGTTCGTTTCTTTATGGATACAAAATCAAAACTACGAGGAAAACGTTTCGTTTCTGCGGTGACTGGGACGGACGAGCGCCCGGCACGTTACTAGCTGAAGCTATCGTTGCTATGTTGTAACATAGTCATACATATGGACATAACAGCTTCATGGATTTATTACGGACATGACGACTGCACACCTCGGTCGTTTCTTTATGGATACAAAATCAAAACTACGAGGAAAAAGTTTTCGTTTCTGCGTGACTGGGAGGGACGACAGGCGCTCAGCTATCTACTACTAATGTCTACGGAGTGATTTGAGGTGAGTAACTTCATGCTAAAACACACATATTTATGTCGTTTTGCCACACTATTTGAGCTAAACGAGCGCCGTGGTGTCTCGTACGGACCCAACCTGTGTTGCATAGGTCTTGGAATTGTTTTCTGAGGCCCAGGAAAGCAGATAAAACGTGCCCCAATGGGTTAGCATTGGAGCGAGTCTGGAAGGCTGCCCGGCAGGTACAGATCTCGGGCTAGGCAACGTCTATTTTTGTCGGGTTTTTTGCTTCGAATAAGTCGGGATGACCCTGGGGACAATGAAAATGGGGTCAAAAATGACCGGATTTCTCCTTTAACTACTACTTTTCTAATTTTGAACTGTACACTCGATGCCCAGTCTATTGTTTTTTCTCTGACATATTCCTGTGTCCAGTCTGTTGTCTATATGTACACTTTGTCTAGGCTGTAGACTGCTGAACTGAATTGCCCTTTGGGATCAATAAAGTTGTTTAAACTTGAACTTGAACTATTGCTGCTTGTTTTAGTGCCACCAGTACCCTCGGCTTGCTATTTTACTGCCTTTCTCCCTATTCATGGCTTGTGTGTGTTTTAACCATTCTCTGCTTTTGTAATAAAACATATTTACATTTTTTATATCCAAAGAATTGTTGATTATGCTTTTTTATAGCTATTTGCTCAATATCAATACATATTTCCCAGTCAACTGGAACACCTGCCTCTGTCTTGTCTGTACAATTGAATTCCGTGCAGGGAAACCCGAATAGGGTGTGAACTCTTAAGTCTTAAGGTGTAAAGCCTGAGGTGGCATTGTCTGGTCTTTGAGCATTTCTCAGTGTAACCTAGGGTTACACATATAATATGGTTTATTTCCTCATAAATTTTCATCCGAAGCGCCAGCTAACTTGGTGAAAAGTATGTGGCCACACGCGTCTTTTCCACGTCTGCATCAGTAAATCTGTGATCGACACCGTGGTCTATTGAAGAAAGCTGTGACCGTGCATTTATCGGAATGACTTCCACCTGGCTTACATTTACATTTACATTTAGGTCATTTAGCAGACGCTTTTGTCCAAAGCGACTTACAATAAGTACATTTGTCAAAAGAAGGAAACAAGGAAACCACAACGAATCATTGCCAATAAAGTAAGAGCTAAAAGTAGAACAAGTGTTAGGTGTTAGGCTTGACTTAGTTGCTCCTCTTCATCCTGGCTCGGCCTACATGAAAGCTATTAATCCAGGATACATGAAGGAGACTAGTACAAGCTTCACTTTTTTCTGTTATCCTGGATTTCCAAATTCTGCTTTTGGGAAATAGCCCCCTGCAAACTGTATTCATATTTTATATAGTCTATGGTAAAAACACATCGATGCAGAGGTTGCCCTACATTCGGGTTTGCATTTTGTGTGCACAATCTTCATGTGACAATCGTATGGGAAAATACACATTCACACCTATCAAAACTACCCGTCATGCATCATGGGGAAAATACATTTATAACCTCATGTCTCCGTCTGACTGCTTTCAGACACACCTTGGATGTAACCAAAGATGTTATTTTGCAAACTCCACCAGCCTAGAATCCCTACAAGGCACAGCTATGAGTGTCATTACTTGCGGGCAGGTCCGGCCCAAGCCTTTTGGGGGCCCTAAGCAGAATTTGATTTGGCCCCCCACCACCACCACCACCACTGAGGAGTCACCTTTGCTTGACAATTATTGACACAAATGTGTAATGGAGTTGAAAATGTTGGACTAACTGATACTCTCGAAAAGTAATGATAGAAAGTGATTTGTAAAGAATAAACCAAGATAAAGCATATTTTGGTGGCAACCACGCTGCGCAATGCGTTATGGAGAGCACTGTCCTGATTTTGGTTTTGTTATTTCAGACCCGTGTATGCAGTCGCGATTGTGGACCTCATTGATTGTATGTTTGCTTGTTTGTGAATGCAGGTATGTGGTTAATGTACAATGTAAATGTTTAAGAACTTGTTTGTGAATATTTCAAGAGTTGAGAAGTATTTGTAATGTTAAAACTATACGATCACTCAGTAGGCTATACCAGTGCCATCTGTCCATTTTGTTTGGTTTATTTTGTACTTTTGTTTGCACAAGGATTATCATGCTGTACATATTGATTTCCATGAGAGTTTAGTATGCTATGCAACACATGAGGTTAGCCTGAAGAAGCAGTGTTTGCTAGCCCATGTGTGCGGAGAGCTCGACCATCTTTGCTGGACACTCGTGTATGCAGTCACGACTGTGGACCTCACTGATTGTATGTTTGCTTGATTGTGAATACAGGTAATAAAAGCCACTGTGAGGAATCCCTGTGTCTCTGCCTTCATCACCAGAATCTGCACATCTAAGGGTTGTTACAAATGCCACACTACAATAATACATTATAAATTGTATTAATACAGTGACGGATTATGAACTACTGTCCCCCTATCTACTACTGTACCCTCTGTCGAGAGTAGACCAGGTTAGAGCTGGCAGGCTTTCGGCGCAGTCTCGGCGAGGCTTTTTGGCACGAAACTTCCACTGCGCCAAGCTGAATCTGTGACGCCTCCCCCTGCTGCGCCGCCACACCCATCTCGGCGCAGGCGATCCACCAAACTGCCAAACTGACCGTGCACAAGGCTGCGCTGGTCGAAACTTGCATTGCGCCGGCTCTGCCACCCTGCGCCATCCTGCACTGCGCCACGAAACTAGGGCCCATGAAGTTACTAAGATAATAGACCGACACGTTGATGGCAAAATCTGAGGTCTTTTTTTGTATTTACATGACTTTTGGGGCAAACCCACAGGACCTGCCAAACTGTGTGTCTGCTCCTTAGCTCCTCGGCCTGCCATAACCTCAGGTCACGTTTACATATAGCAGGGTATAAAAATAACATTGTGCACACAACATTGTTTTCAAAAGATGCATACTTACATTCACATTTACATAAACCCGCATAAATACGCCGTTGAGCGCCATTATAACTAGAACACATAACCGGCATTATCAGAAATCTCCACTTTGGCCGGAGTTTTTAGAAATAATCGTTTTCTGTGATAAAACAGGGTTTTTGTGTAAATGTGAGGCCAAACTGCGTGGAAATATCTGCGTTTTCCCTTCGTGTAAACAGGGCCTCAGCCTCTCGTTCTGACAGTAGACAGTAGGTTCCCACCAAAGAGTAGACTATACGGGCGAGATCCGAGCTCCACCCCCTCGCTGGCTATGAAAGCTTAAAGGCGCCATGTTACGGCCTCCAAACAATTAGGTACATCGACCAGTGACTCGAAATTGGAGACCTCAACATAAAGAAGAACACCAGGAAATGGAACTTGTTAACGGGTTTTATTAGCCAAAGGAAAATAAACATTCTTTAACAAAACCATAACTAATATGCAACATAAATACTTTACCCAAATAAAGAAGTCAGCAACCCGAAAGGGACCTGGAGATGCCAGCCAACTCATCAAAAAGGAGGGGGAACCAGGCCACCCCCTATAGGGACGTCGAAGCTGGCCCCCCTCCGCCTGACAAAATCAAACTAAAAACTAAACCGAAAAGGAGGACTGCCGGCCATCTCCAGGCCAAAATAAAATAACAACTAGGTTCAGAACTACTGAAAGGAAAAAGGGTATTCAAATCATGCTGTGGGACAGGAGTGCTGCTGGGTCTGTTCCTCGTGAACAACTGCCCTTGCTGGCTTATACAGCAGGCTGGTAATTGGCTGCAACGATGTTGGATATGCTGCAGGTGTGTCAGCCTGAGTGTGAAAGGAGAGACATGGGGGTTTATGCACAACAGGGGGTGCAGTCGAATAGTCAAAAAATAAGGTCCTAACTCCTATTCCTATCTCCTATTCCTTGACCTCTGGGGAAAACGTCACGGGGTTAAGGAAAGGAGATAGGAGAACTCAAAAGGATTTAGGAAAAGACGGGGCGGTGCTCAGAGAATCCGACCGGACTTTCACTAAGCTACGTCATTATAACGCGGCCGCTGATGATTGACAGCTGATGATCGGCACCGGCGATTGACGTGCGTCTGCGCTGGAGAAACTACAATAATGGACTACAAAAAGCGCATCGTCCACTTCTCCACATGTTGGTTTTATAAATAGCTGGTTCACTGACCGGCTTCAGGTCCAGCAGCTCCTCCTTCCTGTTTGACCGGTTGCTTTATTTACGTTTCATTTGTGGTTTTAGTTTCGTTTTTGTCAAGTTTGTAACATGATTGAAATAAATAAAAAAATACCATTCAATTATTATCACTGTTCATACACATTTATGATCACTATTCCAATTACTATATGTCTGCATGAAAGTTAATGTAAAATATGCAAATAGGCATATTGTTTGTTTTCATGAACGCCCGAGGTGTGCGTCACTTTAAATGTTGCTCTCGCAAAGAATTGTGGGTCGGCGTAATCTCCTTTCCTTTCGCATAGGAAGGTCCGTTGCATCCTATGCTAAAGGAGCTCTGAAAGGAAGCATTGGAGCTCCTTTCCTTTGCATTTAGAGAATCCGAACGGCTCTTATCATGGCGGCCACTTGTTTACTTCCGGGTCACTTCTTCAGTTAGGAACCTTCCTAAGCTAAAAAGACTATTCGACTGCACCCAATGTGTGAGTGAGTGAGTCATGGCCACACGCAACACGCCATATGTAAGAATGTGGCCAAAACGGTACTACACTCAAATTCAAAACACTGCGGCGAGTCGTATCCGCCTCCCCCTCCACCCCCTCCCCTCCAGTCTCAAAGTTGCCAGAGCTGTTGGCGTATCCTCCGTCAATGCTACTAGCGTCCAGCCGCTGGACGGCGGCCGGCCGGATATCAGCTGGACAGCCGGATGCCCGTAACAGGACAGTGCTAATGCTGCTAGACCCTCGCTTTGCCTCGGTTTTTATCTTGGCGTTTTTGTGAATCATAACAAGCTCTTTTGGGTTTCGCTGCCTCCGCCATTGTAGCTCAGTCGAAACTGGCAACCCGTGGTTGCTCCGCAGCTGAGACTCTACTGACTGCAATGACCCACGCCGGTGGGTGGCGCCACGTGCCAAAACATGTTTTCAAAACATAAACATGATTTGCGGTCCGCAAAATAATCCATTTTCATTTTTTCCAGATTCTGTTTTTATTTTTTCCCAAGTTCCATGTTTTCCATTTTTTCTAAATTCTGTGTTTTACATTTTAAGAGCATTCTTTCCATCAAATGTTTAATCATGTGGTTGATGACTAAAAATGTTATAAATTAATAAGAAAATATGAGAAATGTATTGAAGAAACATTCTAGTAGTTCTAATTCTAATCCCTTGGCATTCAGAGACAAATGTGCGCATATATATCTTAACATACACATACAAACATATCTTTTCTCCTTGGCGTTCACTCCCAGCTAAAGCAAGCAATCTTGGCTCTCTCTCTTTCTTTCCCTCTCTCTCTCTCTCTCTCCCTTTTACTCTCTTTTTATTCCTTCTTTTTAATCTAAATTTGTTTTAAATTGACTACTATCCCTTGTGTTGTTTTAATTGTTTGCTGTAGTGTTGTGATTAACTCTGTTGTGCTTTTGCAATTGTACAGCACTTTGGTCAACTGAGGTTGTTTTAAATGTGCTTTCTAAATAAATTCTGACTTGACTTGACTGTGTGTATATATATATATATACCTGGTTGGTGGGAGACTGAGTCCCAGCAGAATGGTGGTTGTACGGTTTGCAGAATGGGAGGCTTCTCTTCAGGGGATCATTGGCAAAGTCCAAGATGCCATTGGAAGTCATGATGCCATAATCTTAACTGATTTATTTACTTAATTTGACCTTTGAAATAATCACCTATTTGCTTACCCTCTGGCCATTACTGCTTCTGTATATACTGTGGCTTTTATGTTTGGGACATAAATTAATTGGACGTTCCAATATATTAACACATTTGCAGGCCGCTAGGGCAAAAGCTTCCTCACAAAAGTATAAGAGCCTATCAATTAAAAAAAAAAAAAAAAACACATAATCAAGGAGTAAAATTTAACTAGTTTTGAATGAAATTATTAAAAAGCAGCCCTGACCTGGCCAAGCTACATTTATTCATTCATTCATTAAAAATACTTGCCTTTGTTATTTAGTTGCCCCCTTTTCTAATCTTTCAAACAAAAGGTTAGATAGCCATTACCAAAACTGATTTAACATTACCAGTAATTATCTCTTTTTTTCTGTTTAGCAGCCGAAGAGATGAAGATGCTGCAGGTATTTGAGAGGTCACCGAAAAAAGAAGAGCTGGTACTGGCATCACAGAGCTTTCCGGATGTCACTGCAGCAATCAGAGAGCACACCAATCTGACTGCCACTCATCCTGTCATCCTGACTCCTTCCCAGCTTCAGACCATCAAGCAGGGGTTCTGCTGTGTTGTTTGTTTGAGTAAGTATGTAAGGGATAGTAAATAAATACCACACACATGTAAAATAATTCTGAATCTTTTTTGTCTGTTGTGTGCCAGAATTTGTGTTTTACAAATACATGTTTTTACATTCGCTAACCAAGGTAATTTGTGTGTCATTCACTACAGTTACTTGCATGTACTGACAGTCCATAGTATGATATAATTACAAAGACATTTTTAAAAGCATAGTTGTTAAAAAAAGAAAAAAACTGTCACCCAATACAAAATAATATTTTAATGGACACAGAAAATTACTAGTTTTTCTCAATTTCTTTTTTTAGAGTTCACCGAGGAGCCAGTTTTCACACAATGTTGCAAATGCATCATTGGATGCAAAAGATGCATGGAACAGTGGCAGGAGACATCTGACTACTGTGCCAACTGTAGGGGCAACTCCAGAGATGTATTTGTGGTCAATGGTGTGTCAGAGGTATTTCTGGACTGAAATCCCTTTTTGAAGAGGAGTAACATTTTTTTTTTACTTTTATGCAGGCATGGTGTATTTGAGTTTCCATAGTTGTTGCAAATAATAAGTTGAGTTTATTTACAACACTATTTCATTCACATAACATTATCTTTATCAAACACCCACTGGCACCAATTACTTGTTCCTGTTACTAATATATATTCTGTAAGTTCAAATGGAGCAAATAGCTTTTCACACATTGCACTGAGTTGTAGTTATTAGATAGAGCAATGCCTCTTTGAATGATGCAAAGTTGTTGTTCACTGCTCTCGAGAACAAGTCTGATATGTCTGAATATTTCTCTGCAAACTGATTCTCCACTGTAATTTTGTCCTGTTCAACTCCAAAAGTAGAATGTGTGGTCAGTTGTGATCCCAGCTGTTGGCTATACAGGTCTGCTGCTTGAAAGAGGCAACAGCTCCTCAGGGATTTGTTTTGGACAACCGTTGCCAGCCAAGTTGTTTGGTATGCCTTTACCTGTAAAATAAAGAATATATGGTTGATCTTGAAACTAATGAATGCCTGTTGTAATTATTTTAGTTTTCGCTTCACCGGTTTATTTCACCTGGTATTCGGTGAGCGTTCCATGACTCCACCACCTTTTTAAGACCAATCTGGCACAACTGGATTGTCAGGTTGGACACACAATATCTAACAAGGTTGTCATCCATGTCTAGTTCCTCTTGATCCACGAATTGCAGAAGGGCTGTCTTGAGGGGATAATTGACACGATTATTTACCTCAGGCCAGATTTGTTCAACTATATGATTCTGAAATTAGAAACACAGATTTGTCAGTAGTTCATTTATTCGGATAGTTTAATGAAAAATATAAATGTTTTCTTCTATTTGGTAGACAGGGTCATGCAGAACTGCTAGTCAATCTGTAACTTTACCAACTCAGCAGTCATTATGCACATACCAGTGCCAGAAATTACTATATATGCATGGCATCATGCATATTGACTGCTAAGCTAGTAAATTTACAGTTTTACCAGGAATTGGTAGGACAATTATCCAAATGGACTGTAATAAAAAAGTGAATTACAAATCTACAACATACGGTTTGAATAAACTACAGTGTGGTTGCTTATTCAGTTTAATATTAAGTTATAACCAGATAATTAAATCCCTGTTTGTATTTTGTTCTATGGCATGTTAACCCTGAAAGTAGGAAAGCATGATTGTAAAGAAAATGTATGTGTGAGGGCAGGCACCAGAGAGAGAGAGAGACACACACACACACACACACACACACACACACACACACACACACACAGAGAGGCTCTTACTGTTCATGAGGGTGAGGGCTGGCACCTGGGTTAGGAGTACTGCCCCTTGTAGGTAGGGCTAGAGAAAGCTCCCCCTCTTTATAAGGACAGGTGTGAGCCATTAGCGTCTCTTTGTCTGAGGCCTGGTAGATGTGTGGTGGGACTGTCTTGTGGTGCAGCTGCTTCCTCTAGGTCCAGTTTGAATGTGCTGTAGGCCCATGCTTGAGAGGACATGAGTCAGCCTTTTCCTTCAGTCACAGTATAGAGCCAGTCAGCTCCACCGGTGCCAGTGTCTGACAGAGCCCCGAGAAGATTGAGTGCCAGACTGCTGCTTTACCTGGGCTGATGTGCCATGCGGCCTGGTTGAAGCCTCTTAATAGTTTTGAATTGCTGTGGATGTAAACCAGCTCATCATAAGCTGTCTATTGTCTGGTGTTGCTGGGACTGTTGTTTTTACTGTGTCAACTGATAACCATTTGCAACCCAACCGAGTACTAATACTGTATTTTCTTTTGTTTGGTCGTCAGGCAGTGGGAGGATCTGCGGGGAGTATCCGTGGTATATGCACCCTTCTTTGCATGCATTGTGGTAGGTCTGAAGAGTGGCGAACACACAAAAGTAGTTTGTAGATTTACTTCAATTGTTGCAGTGATTTGCAGTGGTCACGGTGTGCACATGGTGGTTGCTATAGGTGTAGCTCTGCTCCTTAGCCTAGTCCCTCTTCTCCAGGATGGACCTGGAAGATGTCTCTCAGCCACAGGCAGGTCCCTCTAGTCTCTCTGGGCAACGCAACTCCAGTCGAACAGAGTCCCTACCTCATGAAAGGTTGGTTTATATCCCTAGGGAAAGATCTTGCCCGCTGTTTAGTGGTACTGGGGAAATGGGAGTCCAGAGCTGGGTTGAGAAAATAAAATCCATTATGCGGACTCGTAGGCTTGCTCCTATTGACAGGGCCCATTTCATTTATGACCATTTGATTGGTGATGCCCGGGAGGAGATTAAATACCGGTCCCTTCAGTTGAGAGAAGAGAGGGACCAGTTTGTAGAGTGTGTGGGGGATGGGAATTTGAGCCGGGAACTTAAGAGAATTGTTCGTGACCACCCTGATTATGACCTCCATGCTATTAGGGATGAAGCTATTAGATGGGAGCGGGAGGGCAAATCAGGGGGGAACTAGGCAGACCCCGGAGTTATTCTGTCCCCTCAATGTACAGAATGCAACATACAGGGCAGGCCAGAGCACAGAAGGATACTGTAGGGTCAGAACTGACTGAACTTAAGGAAATATTAAGACAGCAGCAGGCTCAAATTAATCAGCTCACGCAGGAATTGAGGTCGACTCACACTTCATTCAAGACCAGAAACACTCAGAGGAGGGGACCAATCATCTGTAGACGGTGTCAAAAACCTGGCCATTTTGCTAAAGACTGTGACAATGAGAGGGTAATTGCCCCCACGCCTGTTAATGGTCGCCAGAATTCACCCGCTCCACACTTCTTGCCCACCCAACACTCCCTGTCCCATCAGGCGGAAAACTAGCTCCCTCTGTTATGCTGAGCCACATTTCAGACAGGGACATTACTGGCTCCTATGATAACTCTCAAACCCCTGACCCCACGTTCAACTTGGTAGGCCCCTGTCCAAAGGTAACCATTAGTAATTAGGTGATATCCCTTGCCTATTGGACACTGGCTCTATGGTTACTACCATTACAGAGAGTTTATTTGCCAAACATTTTGAAATATGGGGCCCTGAGGGGCTCAGGGCATGCCATTGGCTAAAGTTACGTGCAGCGAATGGGCTAGAAATCCCCTACATTGGATACATGGAACTTCATTTGCAGGTATTGGGCAAGCAAATCCCCAAGCGTGGTGTTTTAGTCGTCCGAGACCCACCAGGTACCAGCCCCAACTCAGAAATTTGTGGAGTCCTGGGTATGAATGTGATACGGGAGTGCTACAGGGAACTGTTTTTGGAACATGGTCATGCACTTTTTGATCTCCCCCCAGTCAAACAGGATCCCTGGCAGGGGGCGTTGCAGTTCTGTCACAGGGCCCAATTTCAGACTGAACCTCAAGTGAGTGGTCCTGTTAGAGTTAAGGGCCGAAGAAAGATCTACATACCTGGAGTTACAGTGAAATTGGTGCCCACCACCTGCAGAAAGACATCTAAAGTCCACACTGGGTCAGCCCTCTTCGAACCATTGGATGCCGGCTTGCCACATGGTCTCCTTGCTTCCCCAGCCCTGGTCAGAGTGGTCAATGGCATTGCATTTATCCCGGTCACTAATGTAGGGGCTATGGGCGTAACTTTATTCCCCCGTATCCAGATTTGTACCCTCTGCCAGGCTGACATTCTCAGCAAACCTAATGGCACCAGTGTGACCTTGGAGGAGGAGGCAGCAACCAGAGAGAATGTGGTTACCATAACAACTCAGCGTGTGGAAGAGAACCCACTGCTGGCGGCAATTGAATCCCTTGATCTGTCCACCCTTCCAGTTGAAGATCAGGTGAGGGTAAGGTCTCTTTTGTGTGACTACCAGTCTGTTTTTTCTTCACATGACAATGACTTGGGGTGTACAAATTTAATTGCACATGAAATTCCTCTTCTAGATGACACCCCAGTTCGCCAGCGGTACAGGCGCCTTCCACCTTCCGAATATGATGCTGTCAAGGCAAATATTCAGCAGCTCCTAGAGAGTGAAGTGATCCGTGAGAGCTGTAGTCCCTTTGCCTCTCCAATTGTGGTAGTGAGAAAGAAGGATTCTACAATAAGGCTTTGTGTGGACTATCGGCTCCTGAACTCTAAAACTAGAAAAGATGCCTTCCCTTTACCCCGAATCGAGGAGTCCCTTGATGTCCTGTCTGGTGCCTGCTGGTTTTCAACATTGGATCTAGCTAGCGGGTATAACCAAGTCCCAGTTGCTGAACCTGACAAAATGAAAACAGCCTTTTGTACCCCTTTCGGGCTGTTTGAATTGTCGTTGCAACTGAAATACCAGTTTAGTCTAGTGCGGGTGAGAGTTTGGCAATGAAATACCAGTAGACATAATATCCGAATCTGAAGATCTTTTAATGCTGCAGCATAGCCATTCCCAGTGCGACACAGGAATGACTGAAGAGTCACTGTTTCTGTTGGCACTTATAATGCAGTTGAATTTACATATAGGTCTGACATCCTGCAGCCCCCGTTCCAGGTGTCCCCAGATGTTGTGTTTGATCAAAGAGTCATTGGGCCCTAGTTTCGTAGACCAGGCGCAGTCAGCTTTCAGCGCACCTGCGCCGCGCCGACGGGGTGTGTCCGCCTGGACTTTGCAAGTTTCGTGCACCGCGCAGGCTCGCGCAGGCACACCTCCCGTCTCGCCCACCGGCGCAAGTGGGAAAGAGGGAGGAGAAGAAGGCGTGAGTGGGAGACGAGGAGGAGACGAGGCGTGGACTGGGATTAATACAGCCGATTCAGATCTTCACCAATCAAATGAGCTCCTCTCCTCTCCTTTAATGCGTTAGGGGAGGTTCAGTGCAAGTTCCGTCACTGACAACCCGATGACAGAAGCAGCGCCGCTGCTCCCACCACTTGCATCACGCGCTGTGCGCGCGTATCATAATAATAACAATGCCGATATTATAAAAAACAGGAGAGAGAGAGGGAGAGGTTTTGGTCCGAGAGGCTGAGTTTCCGTTACGCGTGCCATCCGCCTTTGATCTGACGTCAGATGTGACGGGACAATCTATATAGATATAAATTCACGTGTTGATTCAATTAGTTGCATTAAATAGTGTTTGTTGTGATTATTTATTGCATTTAAATGTGCCTGGAACTGTGGAAACCTGCCTGTGAGGTCTCGGTGACGTGTGCGCACTGCGCACCGTCAGCCAAACTTCCACTCCGCCAGCTGTGATTCGCATTGAATGAATGGACTTTATTTACGCCTTGCGCCTTGCGCCGAAAGTAGACCAGGTTGGAGCTGGCGAGCTTTCAGCGCAGTCTCGGCGAGGCTTTTTGCCACGAAACTTCCGCTACGCCAAGCTGAATCTGTGACGCCTCCCCCTGCTGCGCCGCCACACCCATCTTGGCGCAGGCGATCCACCAAACTGCCAAACTGACGGTGCACAAGGCTGCGCGGGTCGAAACTTGCATTGCGCCGGCTCCGCCACCCTGCGCCACGAAACTAGGGCCCATTGTCTTATCCTGCATCAATGGGCTTGTCTGGCGATGCCCCTGGTGACAAATGGTCCTGCAATACGCATTGAGGACAGACAGCCATTTGCCCACAGAAATACATGATTAAATAGGAATTTCCCTCACATTCCCCCGTTTTGATTAATTTGTAAATCAAACAATTAAATCATCAATCAATGACAGGTACTGTCATAAAAGGATCACATTGGGGTTACAGGAATCTAAATCATTACTAATATAAGTTGCTGGATTTGTATTACGTGTTATACAATTTTTTTTCTTTCGGTCAGGTGATACGATTGTTCAATGATCGGGATCCTGTTTTCTTCCTCTTCAAGAGTGTTCCTTCTTATCCCAAGCCGTGGTGCAGAGCTGAACGTACTGCTCAACTATCTTTCCTGCTTCGTCGGTGTTGTTATGCACGTCGGAGCACAAGTGCCGGTCCGCAGAAGTGTACAGAGCACCATCAAGACGGGTGGAAAACTGGACCACCACTGTTCCACCACCGCCATTGTTGTCCATCGGCATCACAGCAGTCGCTCCTGTGGTTCTTGCTGGGTCTTCTTCTTCTCGTCCTCGTAGGGTTGCGGGTCTGTTCCCTCCATCCGGATCTCTGCCTTGAGTGGTGGCTCCTTCCTGCAGTGGCTGGCGTGGACCCAAGTGGCTCTTTCTGCTATCTTCACTGCTGAGTTGGTTGCCAGGAGTATCAGAAATGGTCCTGTCCAGCGTGGTTCCCTCCAGCGACGTCTCCTGCAGTCTTTTATCACCACCCAGTCTCCAGACTGTAGTGGTCCTTGCAAGGGGGTTGGGAGGGCTGCTCTGACCTGTGTGTGGACAGACTTGAGAGTTGGAGAGGTTAATGCAGTAGTCAAGCATAGCATAAGTTGGCTGGATTCCTTGTCTTCTCCCGACATGGGTCTGAGGCACACTAAGCACTTTGGGAAAAGAAAACTTTAGAACAAAATGTTTGTGAGTGGTTAGAGAAGTCCTGTGTACACTAGGAACTGTCAGCTGTTTCTACCATATCTAGCCAGGTACTGAAACAAACATCTTTGCAAACCCAGGTTGTCCTTTGGAGGAGAGAGGAGGTGTTATTTGGGAAGAAAGGTTAGGCATTTTCACATTTTACATTGTTATCTGAATGGGTCGTGGTGAGCAGGTTTCCACAATTGCCACCATGCAGTGTGGCTCACCATCCACTGCTGTAGACAAAAGGCTTGCTGGTTAAGTACAATGCATCAGGTTATAGTGACATTAGGGAGTGAGAGCAAAACATTATGGTAATGCATCATCTGTGCTGGAGTGAGGTGGCTCATTCTCCACTCCAGGAGGATGGATGCAACTACCTGACGAACAAAAAAGATTTAGAGATGACATTCATTCTTTCTTTTTACAAACAGTCTGTGTCAAAAGGTTGCTCTGAGTCGGGTCAGCCCAAGGTCGGGGCGGCAGTCAGGGTTTGTACAAGCTAAACAAAGCTGGCATGTCAGTTGTTGTCCAAGTCCGTGTGTTTGAGCATCGATGTCCATGATCATGTGTCATGCTCTGCAGAGGCTGTGCCATCTCAGCATCATTTTAAAGATGGCTTGGATCCGATTATCGTTTTTTTTTTTAAACCTTATGGGAAATAATGTGGCCTAGGAAGGTTACTTCCTGTTTTACCCACTACAATTTTGAGAGGCTGACTTTGTGGCCTTGTGCTGCTAAAAACTTTAGTAGTGCCACTGTGTCAGCCTGGCATGCGTGTTCACTTTCTGAAAACCAAAGTGAATTGTCGACCTACTGCATAATTTTACTCTTGCAAGGATGTTTAAAGACCTTTTGTCTCAGTAGCCCATCGCGGCTCTGGTTTGTTTCCAAGAACGACCTGTGACATAATTGTGTGTGGATCAGAAACCAATGGAGCTCTGGCATAAACCGCGTTGTTCTCTGCTCTCATATCCCAAACAAATTGCAAGACCGCTGGTTGTTTTTCTTGAGGTGCCTTTTTACTGGAAAGATAGGTGTGCAACAAGGTGAATCTGGACATGCGACAACTCCATGCTCCATGAGCGATCCAAATACTGGAGCTACCCCAAAATCAATGATCACCAGTTAACAAATCTGACTCATATCCTCTAAGCCATTGTGTCTCAAAATCTTCATCAGCTGTGAGTGTGATGCATTCAGTGCAATGTTAATCGTCAATGTATCTGTGTGTAACCTCCCCCCCTTTTTACGATTTGCATGGCAAAGGTTGTTAGCTGTTGAACAACAGAGTGAGGATGATCACTTCAAATCCCATGTGTATTCATACAAAAGGAGGAGTTGGGTCAAAAGTCACACCCTGAAAATGCCTATTTTCTCTGGTGTGTGTCTGTATGTGTATGTGTGCTCACCCATGTCCAGTCCCTGTTCCGTCTCTCTGCCTAGTCACCAACCTTCTCTCCCATCTGTCGGTCACTGTCGAGGGCATCACAGTATTGCCTTCGTCAACTGCGAGGAACCTGGGTGTAATCCTCGATGACCAACTATCCTGCACCCCCAACATCACTGCTGTGGCCCGATCCTGCAGATTTGCCCTCTACAATATCCGCAGGATTATGTAGAGGGCTGACAGGATTCGGACCACTGTCAGCCTTTTTTCCAAGATGGCTGACAGTGCTGTTGTGTGCTGAGGAACCTTCAGACAAATCTGTCAAAACTCTTGTAAAACCACACTGCTTTATCAACCCAAAACTTCACCAGAGGTCTTTAGGTGTTTAAATATATAAAGTTGAATCTGTGAAATCTGGATTGAGACCAGATTTAAAGTTTTTCTCGATCGTTTACACACATTTTCTGAAAGCATGCCTCATACTCTCAGAACTCTACACACAAATCAAAAAAACACACACACAATGGGCAAAACCCCTCAATTCTCCTGCAAAATGAAACTTTACATTCAAAACAATGTTATTTCTTCTCAAAATGGTTTGACAAATTTGTTGTCAAATGACACACACAAACCACCATATGAATAGACATTTATAAGAACCAGTTGAACACTGATGTGCTCAATGAAAAACACGATGAACACTTCTTCTCCATTTGCCATAATGACTTAGGCCTTTTTTTGTTCAGTGTTACACTCACTACAGACAGTACATACATAAATGTGTTGTAAAATATTTTAGAATATTGTTTTTATATATTTTATTTATCCCACAAGAATACTGTAATGTACAGTGTTCATCCAAACCAACACAAATTTGCATATACAGTGGTCTACATACAAAACCAGAAGAAATGACTGTATACAGCTACAAAAAAAACAAAAAAACAACAACTATCCCGCATCCTCTCTTCTGTTTCGGTCTGGCCACAGCACCTCATCCACATCACAGGCAATGCAAGCGATGGCCAAGCAGCGGGGGAAATATCTCCTAGCATGGCAAATCCATGCTAGGCTCCTCCTCGTACTCTCACTCCTCTGGCTCTGCCTCTGTTGCCAATGTTGGCATCCATTGCTCCAAAACAGAAGAGCTCACCTGTTGCACTTTTATGCTAATGCTCTGATTGCAAATTGTAAAACTGTGTTGCAGGTGTTTTCCCTTGTGATGAGTCAGTGTGCATAGTAAGGAAATTAACTTTAGAATTTTGAATGGCAGTGTGTTCCTTGTGAAAACAAGAGATTTTCTTCATGAAAATTGTGCCAAATGCAGAGAATTGTGTGTAGTGTTTTGAAAAAAGTGTGTTTTAAAACTGCAATTTGAGTGTAAAGCAGGAATTGTGCTTGCAGTTTAGCAGAGCTAGTTCAGAGTGTTGGTGCATGAGTTACATGTTGTGGTCATTGTGTCTCAAGTACCAGTATTTGTGTGTAAACAATTGAGAAAAACTGTAATCAAGACAAGCCCAGCAGTGACCCTACTTCCACCAGGCCAGGCTACCAGCTCCAGCTATGTGCTACCAGGCCTGCTACAGACTACCAGCCCCCAGCCTGCTTACACCTGCCCGGCTCCAGGCTAGAAGCTACAAGCAACACACACACACGGCTCAACAACACCATTATCTTCAGCAGAGGCCCAGCAGCTATCATCAGGCCGGCTCCAGGCTTCAGCAGAGGCCCAGCAGCTACCATCAGGCCAGCTCCAGGCTTCAACAGAGGCCCAGCAGCTACCATCAGGCCGGCTCCAGGCTTCAGCAGAGGCCCAGCAGCTACCATCAGGCCGGCTCCAGGCTTCAGCAGAGGCCCAGCAGCTACCATCAGGCCGGCTCCAGGCTTCAGCAGAGGCCCAGCAGCTACCATCAGGCCGGCTCCAGGCTTCAACAGAGGCCCAGCAGCTACCATCAGGCTGGCTCCAGGCTTCAGCAGAGGCCCAGCAGCTACCATCAGGCCGGCTCCAGGCTTCAGCAGAGGCCCAGCAGCTACCATCAGGCCGGCACCAGGCTTCAACAGAGGCCCAGCAGCTATCATCAACAATGGCCACCAAAAGAGACATGGAAGAACTAAAGAGATCTAATGAGGAGCTACGGAAATCAGTGGAGTTTATGGCACACCAAATGGAAGCAATGACAAGTAAGCAAGACACTTTGATGGGCATGATGAAAGATATTAAGGAACTGAAGAAACGAAATTAAGAGAAAGACGATATGATTGTGCAACTGAAAAGTAGATTATCTGATTTAGAACAGTATACTAGAATGAACGATGTCATTGTTACTGGTCTGCCAACGCGACCTTCGTCATTTGCTGCTGCAGTGAGGTCCGGGGTCCAGGGATCAGTGCCCAGGGACCAAGATTTGGACTCAGTGGAGCAGCAGGTGGTGAAGTTCCTCCAAGAAAAGGGAATTAGCATAAATAAGGAGAATATAGAAGCTTGTCACCCTTTCCCTCACAAAGATAAAAGCAAACCGGCAACCATCATTATGAGGTTTGTGAATAGAAAATTCAAAATCAATCTTTTGCGACAAAGTAGGATGCTCAAGGGATCAAATGTTTATCTTAATGAACATTTAACAAAGAGCAATGCTGACATCGCTAAAAGAGCTCTGTACCTACGCAAAGAGGGAAAAATACAAGCAACATGGTCGTCCAACTGCAAAGTCTACATAAAGCTAAATGGTGCACCTGAGCAGGCACAAGTGCTAATGGTCAGGAGCTTAAAGGATTTGAAAATATTTGCATAGTTTGTCTGATCTACATGTTTTTGTGTTTTTACTATGTTTTTTTTTTTTAGAGTTGACATCTATTCTGCAAATCCTTACTAACTTTAAATGTCTATCAAACTTCCCAAAAAAGGACTCAAAGTTGCCCACTTGAACATCTGTAGTCTGAAAAACAAGGTAATTGAGTTGAGTAAAATAATGTTTGAAAATGATCTACATATAGTAGCGATTTCTGAAACTCATTTGGATGATTCAATTGACAATACTGAGGTATTTATACAAGGTTACAATATAATTAGACTTGATAGAAACAGATACAGGGGAGGAGTAGCCTTTTATGTACAAGACCACATTCCAATAAAACGAAGAGGAGATCTTGACTTGACAGATGTAGAAGCAATCTGGATCCAGGTTCACTTGCCACATCTAAAGCCATTACTAATCTGCTGCTTCTAGAGACCACCTTCCTCTGATGCAGCATATCTTGAAAAAATCTGTGCAATGCTTCAGAATGTTTCTGACACAGACAGAGAAATGTATTTCTTAGGAGACTTAAATATAGACTGGCTCTCAAAAAACTGCCCTATGAAAAGAAAGCTTAATGACACTGCCACCGTGTGTAACCTAGCTCAAATGATAAATCTACCAACCAGAATAAATATGAACAATTCAGGTGTATTGTCTTCAACTTGCATAGATCATCTTTTTACTAATTCAGTAGATAAATGCTCAAAGGTCGTTTCAGTGCCAATTGGATTTAGTGATCATAACATGATTGCTATGGCAAGAAAAGTGAAAGTCCCCAAAGTTGGACCTAAAATTATATATAAGAGACTCTACAAACATTTCTGTGATAATGCCTTTATTGAAGACGTACAGAACATACAGTGGGACAGTGTATTTGAGTCAAAGCATACTGAAGCAGCTCTGCATGAATTTATGAAGTCATTTTCTGTGATAAGCATGCACCCATCAAGAAGCTCACCGTCAGATCTGTCAAAGCCCCTTGGCTTGACTCTGACCTGAGAAGCTTGATGAAAGATAGAGATAAACGGAAAAGAGTTGCTGTAGATTCAGGTAGCTCAGAGGACTGGCTAGCATATCGCTCTTTAAGAAACAAAGTGACCAAATTAAATAAACAGAAAAAAAGGGTGTACTACCAATCTAGAATTGAAGAAATTAAACATGATGGCAAAAAACTCTGGAGTACGCTCAATCAAATCATGGGTAGAGATAAAATGGGCAAAACACCAGCATTTATTGAATCAGGTGAAGGCTTTATCACCAAGCCCAAAGAAATTGCTGTTTATTTCAACAATTATTTCATAAGTAAAGTTGATACTATAAGAAATTGCATGTTGCCTGTAAATGGTATTCTATCTGAATCACTTATTAAAAATGATATCATGCAGGACAAATAATGCAAATTTGAATTTTCAGTCACTAATATATTGGAAATTGAAAATCTATTGTCTGAATTGAAATCTGACAAACCCTGTGGTCATGATAATCTAGACAGTAGACTCTTAAAGTTGTCAGCTGGAATAATAGCCAGTCCTATATGCTATATTTTTAACTTAAGTTTTAAAAGAAGGAATCTATCCTCAAGTATGAAAGGTTGCTAGAGTAACTCCTCTACCAAAAAATAGGAAAGAAGCATTCACTGGATCGAATAGTAGGCCAATTAGCATTTTACCGGTATTAGGAAAATTAATGGAAACAATCATATTTAAGCAAATTCAAAATTATTTCTCTATGAATAACATTAATTCAGACTTTCAACATGCATATAAAACTGGCTATTCAACATGCACAGCTCTCACACAATTAACAGATGACTGGCTAAAACAAATTGACAGTAAATTATTAGTTGGCACAGTGCTATTAGATTTTAGTGCAGCTTTTGATATTTTTGACCACAAACTACTACTTATAAAACTGTCTGCTTATGGTTTTAAAGTGTCAGCTATTAACTGGATGAAAAGCTACCTAGTCAACAGACAGCAATGTGTCATGTTCAATGGAACCCTTTCAAGTATCAAAACATTATATTGTTGTATTCCCCAGGAAAGTTGCCTGGGCTGGGACCTTTATTATACTCAATATTTGTAAATGATATGCCATGTATTTTAAAGAATGGTTGCTGTGCAGTTTATGCGGATGACACAACAATATATGCTTATGCAGATAATTGCACAGACCTGAGCAGTATACTACAAGACAAGGTCATGCAGATTTCTAAATGGGTTACTGAAAATAAGATGAAACTTAATATTTCCAAAACAAAATGTCTTGTTATTTGCTCAAATCATGCTCAGAGAAAGGAACGCATATTAAGTGTTTCTTTGAATGGAGTTCATATTGAACAAGTTAAAGAGGCCAGATTGCTGGGAGTTACAATAGATGAAAGACTATCTTGGGCCACTCACATTAATAACATAGTAACAAAAATGAGCAGAGGCATTTCAATCATAAGAAGAAGTGCCTATTTTTGAACTAACACAACTACTAAGCAAGTTATACAATCCCTTGTATTGTCACATCTTGACTACTGCCCAGCAATCTGGTCTAATGCATCTAAACAAGAACTAAATCAAATCCAGCTTACCCAAAACAGAGCTGCGAGACTAGCTCTCCATTGCTCATTTAGGACCGGCATTGAGATAATGCATAATGAATTGTCATGGATGAGAGTTGGTGAAAGACTAGCTTGTAGTTTGATTCTATTTTTTAAAAACATCTATACATACCATAAACCTGCTTATCTGTATTCTCAGCTGTTGCATGCTAGTGACAGTCACAACTATGGTACCAGGCTAGCCCTGAGAGGTGCTCTTACCCACCCTAAACCCAAAACTGATGTTTTGAAAAAAACTGTTATGTATAGGGCAATCACTTACTGGAATCGACCTCCACAATATGTGGTATCAATCACCAGCAGAGTGGGTTTTAAGAATAGACTGAGAGGAGAAGTATTGCGGAAAGAGATTATTCTAGATTGTACCTAATGTCATGACTGGTTCATTTATCTACTTTTGACTTATTTTTTGCTTAAATTCATTTTTGTTTCTGGTTATCGTTTTTATATTGATATTATCTTGATTTTGTATGTACTTTATGTCATATTTTATTCATTATGGTACTTTTTCGTCACTTAGAATATTGTTTGTCTTTGATACACTAATGTGTATATTGTAGGCCATTGGTTCTTTGTTTTATTTTTTGCAAAAAAATATATATATTTTTTTATATTGCGCTTTTTTATCCTTGGTATGAACATTATTATGTAAACTCTAATTTATTGGTTTATGGTTTTTTGTTGTTGCTATTTTTGTATTACAAAATGTTATTAGTGATCATGCTGTACTGCATTGTAATCTTTTGTTTTGTGATTGTGTAATGTTTTTTGCCCGGGAAGAATAGTCTCCACTGCGGTGTAGACTAATGGGGATCCTTAATAAACTAAACCAAAATAAACTAAACTAAACCTTCCTCACAAAGGATGCAACGCAACTCCTCGTCCAAGCACTGGTCATCTCCCACCTTGACTACTGCAACTCTCTCCTGGCCGGACTCCCGGCCTCTGCGATTAAACCATTGCAGCGTATCCAGAACGCTGCAGCACGCCTTATCTTCAATCTACCCAAATTCTCCCATGTGACCCCCCTCCTCCGTGACCTCCACTGGCTCCCTGTTGCAGCACGCATCCAATTCAAGACGATGGCACTGGCCTTCAGGGCCATCAATGGAATGGCACCCATCTACCTTCAAGCACTGGTCAAACCTCATGCCCCGAAGCGAGCACTTCCCTCCTCTACTTCAGCTGGCCGGCTGGTACCACCATCGCTGAAATCAAACAAATGTCGCTCAGCAAAGTCCAGACTCTTCTCTGTTCTGGCGCCTCAGTGGTGGAACGAACTCCCGACCAATGTCAGGACAGCAGAGTCATTTGCCATCTTCCGAAAAAGGCTGAAGACTCACCTGTTCAGACTTCACCTCGACTCTACATAGGGTCATTCCGTGTCATTTCATCAAATTTCTGAAAATCTTCCCACCTGACCATCTCAGAATGTCCTGAAAAAATTCAAGTACAAAGACACACTTGTTAATAGGACTAATCCAAAATATTAGGTCTCTACTGTCAATATTTTTCTCATGAAACATCATTGAATGAAGGGTAGTTTAGACGGTTTTTGGCATCATGCTCTGAAAAGCCATTTTTAAACAGCAATATCTGGAAAACTATCTCACCTGTGGCCTTCAAAAATTTTTACAGAGTATATCTGTTACTTATAGCCTCCAGACATGGAATATCAGGGATGTAGCTCAATGATAACCTAGTATGGTAGGTACTTAAAAAGGGGCTTGTTAAACATAAAAATGCTATTGCACAATAACAGAGACAAACTGTTATTCAATATCAAACTTTGGAGACTTTTGTACTGTAATGTAAAATCTCATGCTCAAATTAAGATTATTATTTGATTTGGTTGTGTAATTTATATACTTACAGTATGACTAAATGTACAGTCTTCAATATTATGCTATGTTTGTTCATGGTTTAAGACATTAAAAGCTGCTTTCAGCATGTTTAACTCACATTCAAGGACTTATTGCCTCTACAACTGTGCTACATTTGAATGTTTTCGTAAGGCTAAATTTATCTGTAGCATTTAGTCACATGTAAGTCTTTGGTAAATGGTAAAAAACACATTTGAATTGCCCTCCTGTGATGTTTACTGGTAGGCTATTAGGACATGCAGTACCAAAACCAGCCACAAAAACCCCACCAATATCAGGATTTAAAAAAAATCACTGCGACAAAATGAGGCAAAACACCCTCCTGATTTTTTAATATGATTTTAACAAGAATATGATCTTTCAAATAAAATAAGTTTGGACCAGATACGTGTTGTCAGTTTTTTGAAATATGACTCTGAAGTTGGGCAAAGATGTGTTAACTTCCATTTTTGAGCCTTAACATCTGTGAAACTAATAATCTAAGAGAGACCATATTTTGTAGAATGTTTAAGCTAACACCAGAGATAGAGGCAGAAATGATAGAAGTCTTTTATCTGTAAAAATGGGAGCTCAGCCACTCTTCAAATGTACTACTTTATTTCAACAAGCCTCATTTTTAGTACCTACCATACTAGGTTATCATTGAGCTACACCCCTGATATTCCATGTCTGGAGGATATTAGTAACAGATATACACTGTAGAAATTTTGAAGGCCACAGGTGAGATAGTTTTCCAGATAATGGCTTTTCAGAGTATGATGCCAAAAACCGTCCCTTCATTCAATGACGTTTAATGAGAAAACTGTTGACAGTAGAGACCTTATATTTTGGATTAGTCCTATTAACAAGTGTGTCTTTGTACTCAAATTTTTTCAGGACATTCTGAGATGGTCAGGTGGGAGGCATTTGATGAAATGACACGGAATGACCCCATAGAATGACCCACTAACACCCCCAAAAAAAAAAAAAACCTTACCTATAGCACTTAACGTACTACGTTACTCAGATGAGGACCTAACACTTGTTCTATTTTTAGCTCTTACTTTATCGGCAATGATACGTTGTGGTTTCTTTGTTTCCTTCTTTTGACAAATGTACTTATTGTAAGTCGCTTTGGACAAAAGCGTCTGCTAAATGACCTAAATGTAAACGTGTCCTTCTCCCTCTTGTTCCTGGATTTGTTACTATAACTCCTGTCCTCTGGTCAGAATTGCCATTCTTCTGAGTTTTTTTTTTTTTTTTGCTTTGGGTCTTTAATCCAGTGAACTCCCACGGTGGTGACAGGCGTGGTGAGCGGTGTTTTTGAAATGTCCATCCATGAGCCCTGCCCTGTCTGCCTGGTCTTCCTCTGCCCTGATGGTGTAGTTTCCGTTCATAGGCCTGCAGTTGAGCCATTTGCAGTCTATTTTCCAGCTTTGCCTTCTTCTTGTCAGCTTTCTCCTCAGTTCTTGCTTACATATTTGGCATAGCTGGAGCGTTCAGATCAGGCAAAGGTCTAGCAGGTCCAATGACTCGGGTCCGGCTGTCGCAGGTAATAGTTGTTGTGGTGCAGCTTCAAGAGGTGTGTAGGGAGGAGGAGGCCGTGCTTCGCCAGAGACACAGTCCAGGTCCTGGTGTACTCTGCCTGTGGGAAATTTAGCACACTGGGTTTTTAGTTCCCCACCCCCCGCTATGTTAATTATTTTGTATGTCCCTGTGCAATGCTGCTGTTTACAATGACTGAAAGTTTTTCAACCTCCATGAAATGTTTTTTTTTTCCAGCACTAATTGCTGCCTTAATTTATCTATCTGATTTAGACTGGAACTACAATTCGTTGAAAAACCATATTTCTCCCAAACCTCCAGATACTCACATGTTCCGTCTCCATGCTTGTCACACATGGTCTTTGCACACCCCTCATATACAATTTTGGACCCCTTAGTTTACTTTGATTCTTACCCATGGTAAATAATTTCAACAAATCTTACCAGAAAGAACCCAGAGATTCTGTGATACCACACACAATTTCTAATGTGGACCACAGCCGTAAAAATAGCTGTAGCCCGATCCGGATCCTAATAAACAAACAAAATAAAATGAGAAAAGTTTAACTGCGCTCAGTCAGTTAGGACCTTTCAATGAGATATCATTTTCCGGATATTCACTGAAAGGGTGACTAGCCCCTACGTCTAGTCCAGATCAGTCCTCCTGACATTGGTTGCCAACTCGTCGTTAGCTCCTATAACGCGTTCTCAGCTGCCGTTATGGACCCTGGATAAACAGAGGGTCCCTGCACAACCGATTCAGGCGCCCTCCTTTCTAACCCCTTTGGTCCGTTATGATCCTGTCGGGGAGAAGCTTTGGGCTCCGGAACCCAGTCTTCGGGTCCAGCTGCGCAGTTGACCTGTCAGTGTGTCTCAGGGAATCCTCAAAGTCAGCAATCCTGGACGAGCCCCCATCTGTCGTTGCAACTGAAATACCAGTTTAGTCTAGTGCAGGTGAGAGTTTGGCAATGAAATACCAGTAGACATAATATCCGAATCTGAAGATCTTTTAATGCTGCAGCATGAGCCATTCCCAGTGCGACACAGGAATGACTGAAGAGTCACTGTTTCTGTTGGCAATTATAATGCAGTTGAATTTACATATAGGTCTGACATCCTGCAGCCCCCGTTCCAGGTGTCCCCAGATGTTGTGTTTGATCAAAGGGTCATTGTCTTATCCTGCATCAATGGGCTTGTCTGGCGATGCCCCTGGTGACAAATGGTCCTGCAATACGCATTGAGGACAGACAGCCATTTGCCCACAGAAATACATGATTAAATAGGAATTTCCCTCACAGAATTTAACCGAATGCCTTTCCGCCTGTGTAATGCGCCTAGTACTTTTCAAAGGCTAATGGAAAGAATATTTCTTTACTGCTTCATCTAGATGATGTCATTATTTTTTCTGCCACCGTGGATGTCCAACGTTTGGCAGCTGTGTTGGAGATCTTGCGTGTGCAGAATTTAAAGGCTAAACTAGAGAAGTGCCACTTCCTGAAGAAGGAGTTAAAGTACCTTGGCAATGTTATTTCCAAGGACAGTGTAGCAACTGACCCTGACAAAATCTCTGTAGTGTCCACCTGGCAGATCCCCCAGACTGTTGCTGAGCTGGGCTTTCCTCAGCTCAGCAACATCATTCCTGGGCTTTGCAAGCTACACTGCATGAAAAGTGGGATTTTTCGTCAGTTAGCGGCCCTGTAAATTGCCGTGGAAGTTCAGGTTTACAACTGCACACGGCAATTTGCAGGAAACACCGAAAACTGACGTGAATTGCCGGGAATTGACGTGGGCCTTGCTTGGCAGTTGTCCCCCCATGACCCCCCTCCCCGTAATCCTAGGGGAGGCTTTAACATGTAAATGAAAATGCTGTGAGCTATACAAATGCAAATCAGGGTAGCAGGGGGAGTTTTACCCCAGGTGACATTTTTCTGAAAGGTGTTAACTTCATTTCATCTTCATTCAAAGATATAACTTCATTTCATCTTCATTCAAAGATACACAAAACAATTTGCTTCAACAAATACTTTTAATCAGGCTTTGCCACAAAGGTAAAATGTACATTCATGCAAACAACATCACAGTCTCCTAGAGCTCAACCACTGTGCATAGTGGCATGACTACAGTGACCCTTTCTTTGGTCTTGCTTAAATGCACAGTGGATGTGTTAACCACACATCTCCCAGCAATTCGCTCAACAGGCAGAAATGATGCTGGGTATGACGTGTCTGTTCCCTGCAAGCTCCAAACTTCTTCTAAGATGGCGGCGCACGTAGTTGCAGCGGCTCAGTGCTTTCCCTGTCGGTACTTTTTATGTATGTGTGTGTACATGTTGTTTTGTATCCTGTCTACATTCTGTGCGGAAAACAACTACAGCCGGCAGGATCTCCTGAAGCTCGGAGCTTACTGCGAGCAGAGTGTCTCATCGGACTTTCTCCACTCACACAACATTCCTCCGGACATCGCGAGGTGCCCCGGCTCTTCATGGATTACCATCCCAGCGGGCAGGCGAAGAAGGCGCAGGGAGAGGAAACAGAAGCGGGGCTGCAGGGCCGGCGCGCTAGCAAGGCTACGGAGGCAACCCCACAAACCACCGCTTCCCAGCATCTTCCGTACCAACGCCAGATCCCTCGCTAACAAAATGGACGACCTGAGGCTACAGGTTGCAACCAACACCACCATCAAGGACAGTTGCATCCTGTTGATCACTGAAACTTGGCTTCACTCACTAATCGCGGACTCAGCTATACAGCTAGCAGGCTACACAGCACAACGCCAGGACAGGACGAGTAACTCCGGTAAAAGCAGAGGAGGGGGACTGTGTGTTTATGTCAACAACATCTGGTGCACTCACACAGTGGCTATAGACCGTCACTGCTCCCCAGATTTAGAGTATGTGACTATCAAATGTCGGCCCATTTATCTCCCTAGAGAGTTTACTGTTGTCTTGATCAGTGCTGTTTACATCCCACCGGATGCTAACGCTAACATAGCTCTCGGACTTTTACATAGCAGCATTAGCAGTCAGCAGAGCAAGTATCCTGATGCAGTGTTTATCATTGCGGGGGACTTCAATCACGCTGACCTAAAAGCAGTGCTCCCCAAATTCCACCAGCACGTTAAGTGTGCGACCAGAGGAGCTAACACATTGGACAAGGTCTACTCAAACATCAAGGGTGGCTACAGGGTCAGGCCACTACCACACCTAGCTCAGTCCGACCACCTGTCACTGCTTTCTGTTCCTGCATACACCCCCCTCAGAAAAACTGCTTTGACTACTAAAAGGACTGTTAAAACATGGCCCGATGGAGCCTCTCAGCAGTTGCAGGACTGCTTTGACAGGACCTGCTGGGAGATATTCGAAAATCCAGACCTGGAGGTGTTTACAGACAGTGTATTATGTTATATCAAGAACTGCATAGACATTGTCACAGTGGACAAACGCATCTGTGTCTATCCCAACCAGAAGCCCTGGATGACTAGGGAGGTCCAGCAGCTGCTAAAGGAGAGGAACACCGCCTTTAGATCAGGTGATGGGGCTCTGTACAGCGCAGCACGCTCCAGTCTCAAGAGGGGCATCCGGAGGGCGAAGTCGGACTACAGGAGGAGGATCGAGGACCACCTGGACAGCAACAACACCAGGCAGGTGTGGCAGGGAATCCAGAACATTACCAACTACAAGACCAACCCAGGGGCTGCTGAAGGTGATGTCTCGCTGAGGAGCTGAACCACTTCTTCGCCCGTTTCGAGGCAAAGCCACCAGATGCAGCAACACCACATCCAGCGGCCAACAGCGACATCATCCTCATGGTAGAGGAGCACGAGGTGAGGCGTACACTACGGGCTGTCAACCCGCGGAAGGCAGCTGGACCAGACGGCGTCTGTGGACGCGTGCTTAAGGACTGTGCGGACCAGCTGGTGGGGGTCTTTACTAAGATCTTTAACCAGTCACTCTCCCAGGCCACTGTCCCATCCTGCTTGAAGTCCTCCACCATTGTCCCCCTGCTCAAAAAAACAAATATCACCACCCTCAACGACTACCGGCCAGTAGCACTCACCCCTGTGGTGATGAAGTGCTTTGAAAAACTGGTTCGTAGTCACATCATGTCATTCATCCCCCCCACATTTGATCCATATCAGTTCGCTTACAGGGCAAATAGATCTACTGAAGACGCTGTGGCCACAGACCTCCATGCTGCATTGTCCCACCTGGAGCAGCAGGGGAGCTATGCTCGGCTGCTCTTCATGGACTTTAGCTCTGCTTTTAATACAATCCTCCCCCACAGACTGGTGCTCAAACTGTCTGACATCGGAATACCACACTCAACCTGTCTTTGGATTAAGGACTTTTTAACGGACCGCACTCAGAGGGTAAGAGTGGGCCCCCACACCTCCACCGCCCTCAGCCTCAGCACTGGCTCCCCACAGGGCTGTGTGCTGAGTCCCCTGCTCTATACCCTCTATACCCACGACTGCATTCCCGCCCACCAAAGCAACACCTTCGTTAAATTCGCAGATGACACCACAGTAGTGGGGCTCATCTCAAGGGGGGATGAGACCGCCTACAGAGACGAGGTGGAGCGTTTGGTGGGGTGGTGCAGTGCTAACAACTTGCTCCTCAATACAACAAAAACCAAGGAGCTTGTTGTGGATTATAGGAGGAAGAAGACGGTCATCCAGCCGCTGATGATAGGCGGGGTCTGTGTGGAGAGGGTCTCCGACTTCCGCTTCTTGGGAGTGAACATCATGGAGGACCTGACCTGGGGCGTCAACACCACTGGGCTAGTGAAGAAGGCCCAGCAGAGACTATACTTCCTGAGAGTTCTCAGGAGGAACATCCCCCAGAAACTGCTGGTGTCCTTCTACCGCTGCTCAATAGAGAGCATATTGACATACTGTCTGTGTGTCTGGTTCTCAAGCTGCACTGTGGCACAGAGGAAAAGGCTCCAGGGGGTCATAAAGGCAGCACAGAAAATCACCGGCTGCCCTCTTCCCTCTCTGGACGAACTGCACAGCTCCCGCTGCCTTAAAAAAGCTAAATCCGTCCTACAGGACTCATCACACCCCGGCCACAAACTGTTTGAACTACTGCCATCAGGCAGGAGATACAGGTCTATGAAAACAAGAACAAACAGACTACAAAACAGCCATCCAACAGCCATAACCTCACTAAATGTTGCTACCAGAGCATAGTTGTGTTGTGTATCACATCTGTGTAGGCACATTTATAAATGTGAATGTTTGTGTGGGTGTGTCTTATGTGTTTTTTTAGTGTACTTAGTTGATTAGTTTTTATAGTTTTTATTTATTTATTTATACGTACTATCTCAATGTGATGTTTTTGCACTGAACAAGGATTGCACTTAATTTCGTTGTACTTGTTACAATGACAATAAAGATATTCTATTCTATTCTATTCTATTCTATTCTATTCTATTCTATTGGCTTTCCATAAAAATGTCTGTCCGGATGGGGATGAAGCCAGGAAACTTGCGCAATAACATGTTTAAATGCAGTACCTTTTGACACAACATTAACAACTATAAACTGCTTTATAATGGCTGGTCATAGTTCTGCTAGAGGGCTGTGTTCGAAATGCCATACTAACGTCCTACTCGTACTTAATTGTGGCGTAAATTTGAGTACGTAGTGCGTTCACATACAATAGTATGTGAATTTGTGTACGCGAGAAATGCCCGGATGTATACTGCATTGGCAAGAATTATACAGAAAGTATACAGCGGACCTTGCTAAATCTACTCAACTTCCCCAAAATGCATTGCGGCTCGTCTGACTTCTGAAAAGTTTTGGATAATGGCGGATGACTGCGGTGATTCTGGCGACAGCCCGACACAAACCGCGTACACATGTAAGTATACTGTAACATGACTTTTATGTTTCCAGCTGACTTTTAAATCGTATTGATAATGAATGTTACTTTATTGTTGTTGGCATTGTACGTTAACATTACGAATCGAAGGTCCTGCCAGCCGGCTAGCCTACTGGCGGTAATTTACCATAGGGGTTAGCGAGCGCAAGCGAAGCGGAAAATGTGCCGTTTTTACCGACGTTAACTAATAATATAGTGCTTATGTTAAACCGTGGTTATATATTTACTAACGGTGATTAATAACGCCGTGCACCGTTGTCCGTTAAAGGGACGGATGCAGACACTGGGCGCCTCATTCAGGAGAAGTTCACCTGCAGGAGGAATGCTGCTCTGAGAGGCTTCACTTAAGAAAATGTGGTTTAAATGTTATAATTCTTATATCCAGGACTGCTGGAGACTCTGAGGATGTCCCAGGACTGCTGGAGTGGCTGGGCTTCGTCGCTGTCACCCCCATCACCACCGTGGAACTATGGACATGGAACCCATCTGTTCTGTTAGTAAGCAGTGGACGAGGTTCTCCGTGGAACGCCTTGAAAGACAGAAGTCCTTCCTTAAAGAGACTAACTTAACTCGAAGAAGAGAAGACGAGTGAAAAATCCCAAGATTGCGGTAAGAATATGTTCGGTGACTGCTAGCTAAGCTAAAATTAGCAAAGCAAGCCCAAGCTAAAAGTAGCTTAAAAGCTAATTAGTCCAAGCTAAAAGTAGCATAGTAGCCTTGTAAAAGAACAAGAGAGAGGAACCAGTGTAACGTTAAGTTGCTTTGTTAAGTGTATGTTGTTGGTCTTTTACAGGAAGCAGTACGCCGTCTTCACAACTCGGAGACGAATTGTAGGCGCTACGAACCGGAGCAAGGGTACGATTTAAAGAATATGCTTTCATTCTGCTGTATAAGGAAATAGATGCGTTAACAGTAGATACCGATCTTAACTGTTCATTTTGTTTTCACAGACGAACCTCGCCTCATAACGAAGCTGTGACCTCTTACTTGCTCGGAGCTTTGTCCGCAAGTCCGGATTTCTATGACGCTGATAGTGACGCCATTGTGTGTAAGTAACTTTTACTGTTTTCTTCTTCCTTGTTTTAATTTTACTGTGACTTAAGTTTTCTTATTCATACCACTCATTTAATTGTTTTCCAGCTGCCTGTAAGACATACTATGAAACGGTACGCAGGAGCTTCAGACACACACAGCCTGATCTCGCATCGCAGGCGGAAGCTGTGAAGAGGTCAGCTCGGAGTCGTTCCAGGAGAAAGAGGGTAAGACTTATTAGATTTATTAGATCCGTTTTTGGTCAATGTGACCAAACCTACCTAAACCTATTTTTCAGGTGCATTAATAGATGTGTTGTGTCCATGCGCAGTGCATCGCGCAGTACTGATTGTCTTTATTGATTGTTTTACAGCTGCTGGAAGCGAGACGGAGTGTGCTAGCTGGCGATGAGGTGGACCGTTGGAAGTGCGCCACCACAGACATGATGTCTGATGAGGAGGACGGCGTCGTTGGCGGGGTGTCTGGATGGATTGTGCAACCTCCATCCTCTCGTAGCCAGGAGCTCACCGAGCTCTGTGCGACTCTACAGTCGCGATTAGAGAAGACTCCCAAGTACAGGGCCACGCACCGCAGGCGGCTGTAAAATTGACCAAATTCGGACAGAATGTCGCCAGTTCATTTGTTTGTTGTGTGGGCAAATTTGTACAGTTGTGTGTTGTGTTGTCAATAAAGCTCTTTCTTTGAATACTTCCTCCTGGCAATTTTTCCTTTCCTCAATAAATTCATTCATATTTATATTTATAAATATATAAATAAATAAAAATAAATATATGTGTGTGTATATATATGTATAAATATACATATATATATATATAAACATATATGTATATATATATATATATATATATATATATATATATATATATATATATATGTGTGTGTATATATATATATATATATATATATATAGTGATAGATCTGCTAACCAATCACTAGTGATTATTCTTGTTTAAAAGACCCAGTGTGACCAATAGTAACACATCTGCCGACGGGGGTGGGGTTTACATTTATAATGACTCATCAGGTTGACCAATAGTGACAGATCTGCCAACGTGGGTTGGCTTTACATTTATAATGACCAGATCTGCCAACCAATCACAAGTGATTATACTTGTTTAAAACTAGTGGTTTCATCCAATCCTGAGTGAGGATATTCAAGCCATCTCTGGCCAGGCGCGGTTTCGCTGCTATTCATATGCTAATTAGAGCCTTTGCTGTGGTTCGTTTCCGACCATTTTCGGCACAGACGAACGCGGCGTTCGCAGCCTGTAAATTGTCGTTAACTCCCGAAAATTAGGGAGATTTCCGGGCGTTTACAGGGACGAAAATCCGACTTTTCATGCAGTGCTATTATCGCCGCTTTGTCCCGGGCTTCGCAAAACTGGCTTCGCAAAACTGGCTGCACTTCTACATCGGCTTGTGGCTGACTTGGTTGGCCCTAAGACCAAAAAACCATCCAAGCGGCTGCTACAGGAAGTGTGGACAGAACAATGTGACCAGAGTTTCCAAGGTCTCAAAACCAGGTTAGTGGAATCCCCTGTACTGGCGTATGCAAATTTTTCGGTGCAGTGCTTTCACAGCAACAGGATGGTAAAGTACGGCCTATTGCAGATGCTAGCAGAGGCTTAAAGCCCACAGAACGGAACATGTCAAATTATAGCTAGATGAAATTAGAGTTCCTGGCCTTGAAATGGGCTATGACAGAGAAATTTAGAGAATATCTGTTGGGCCAGAAATGTGTCGTCTATACAGATAATAATACTTTGAGTCATCTGTCCACTGCAAAGCTTGGGGCACTGGAACAACGCTGGGCATTGTATTGCCCAGGTCGCACCAATGGCATCAGACCAAAGCTACGCCTCACCAGCAGGTAACACAAGCTGTTGTCTCTGTCTTTCCATCTCACTCCTCTGTTGGTCTTGCTGCCTTACAGGGAGATGACCCGACAATCAGTGTGTTTCTGAGATTTTGGCGCACACATGCAGGGCTGGACCAACAAGAGCGGGTGGGTTTCCCTGTACTGGTGCTGGAAATGCTACGTCAGTGGAAGAAGCTGGTGGAAAAAGATGGAGTCCTCTACCGTCAAGTGTTTCAGCCTGAGGGCGGGGAGGGCATTCATCAGCTAGTGCTGCCACAAAGCCTAAAAGGTGAGGTCTTACACCAGTTGCACAATGACCATGGCCACCAAGGGATGGACAGAACAGTGGAACTGGTGCGGCGGAGGTGTTATTGGCCCGGCATGCTGAAGGAGATCCAGAGCCATTGTCAACAATGTGAACGTTGTGCACTGGCCAAAGCAGTTCACCCCAAACCAAGGACAGTGATGGGCCACCTTCTGGACTAGGCCTTCTAGGCCAAATCAAATCTTAGCCATGGATTTCACATTTCTTGAACCCTCCATAGATGAAAGTGTCTGTAGTGAAAATGTGTTGATCCTAACTGATGTTTTCTCTAAATACACCCAGGCCATTGCTACAAGGGACCAGAAGGCAACTACTGTGGCCCAAGTACTTGTCCATGAGTGGTTTTATCGCTTTGGGGTCCCTGCCAGAATCCACTCGGACCAGGGGAAGAGTTTTGAAGGGGCTGTGATCCAACAACTGTGCCAGATGTATGGTGTGGAAACAACACGGTCTCACTCCCAGAACGTCAAATAGCGACTGACGGCAAGGGCCCTTTAGCATCAGTCACTGACGGAAAAAGTACCCTTCGACGTCGTCTGCAGATGGAGATGGGGTTCAATTCACTACAATGTAATGCCTTCCCCGGCGATATTTGACGTTCAGAGCGGCTGCTTCACTACAATGTAATGCCGTCCCCGGCGATATTTGACGTTCAGAGCGGCTGCTTTACTACAATGTAATGCCGTCCCCGGCGATATTTGACGTTCAGAGCGGCTGCTGCAGCAGCCCATTCACTCCTGTATTAACCCGACCACGGCTCTAATGGACGATGTGAGCATCCGTCCTATTGGATAGTTATTAGGAAGATTTTATGGCCAGACAGCTGTTTCAATGACGTCGGGTTGCTAGGGACTACGGCTGAAAGACGCCGTGAGCACCTGTCCCGTTGGATAGGGAGGACCTATTACCCGGAAGTACTGTCATTACTGTCATTTTTTTAGGTTTTTACACTAACGATGATTTTACAATAATACCTGTGACGTTTCTAGCAACTAACACAGCAGTGTATCCTTGTTAATTACACAAGACGAATGGGCCATGTACATCTGTTTCCGCGTTTCCCCTTCAATTCGTTTGTTGTCAGTTTTGGGTAGCTGAAGGCACCAGCCTACATTACCCATAATCCTCAACTGTCCAAACAAAACTTAACGTAGGCTACGATGTGAACTCCAAACAATTCATGTTGTAAACATGTTCTTACTGATGTGATATGACATCATACATAATAGGCTCATTTATCTGTTTCCCTCTGTACCGCAGTGTAAAATGTTCGTATCTTTGTAGATAAAGATTTGTATTCAAAGGTGCGCGCGCCATCAAACGAAATGCGCGATACACAAAACACTAAAAACACAATAAAATCTGCGCCCCAAAAACTAATAGAATCAGCCCAAATGTAGCTGGTAGCCCATATAGAACTGTAGAATATAAATTTCATTCGACTGATTTATTTAAGACACTACACTGTCATAAATGTGCAGAGAAGTATTTTAGCAAACGAGTAGCCTAGCCTAGGCCTACAGCTGGCTAGTAGGCCTCCAGAATGAAAAAGGCTGCGTCTATGCAGAATAAAAGTTGTATAAATAAATACGGTTCTGTCTGAAAAATCACAAAAAAATGGCTTTAATCATTGTTTCCACACTTTTATGTTAAATTATTACAAGTTGTAACCTACTTAAATATAGAAGTGATATGCTACCACCCGAAGTTCAACAAAGTGATCACTGAAGGGCAGGGCAAAATCTGTGGGCCTTCACATACTTCTTTATCCTACCCCTTCTGTCAAGACCACTTCCCTACTACCACCCTTCCCTTGTTGTAATGACTGGAGGCTGTGGTATTTTTGCACAGTGACATAGCCTAGACATAGCCTAGACCTAGCCTATATCCCTTCAAATGAAATGGTACCTTCTATTTGCCAATTATGATAATACAATCTGTACTGTATCTTGTTCATGTTTGAGTTTCGAATTCTGCTCTTTTCTCAACAGATCCTGCAAATGTATCATCCTACCAACCCTTTCCTGTTTTATTGAAAACTAAACAACACAAAGGCACTTTTTAGAGCCACGTCTTTCTTGTTAACCTGTCCTTGCTGTGTTTTACCTGTTAGCCATTCTCTCCCTCTCTCTCACTCACTCTAACACTCTGTCTCTCTCACTGTCACTGTGCTTACCTTTGTGTTTGTCTTATTTGTCCAACTTTCTGTTGTCTGTCTATCTGTCTGTGTCTTCATCATGAGTGATTCAGAGCTCCAGGATCTGCTCAAGAGTGCAGATGACCTGGCTGAAAATCTCAGTGATGACCTGCAAGGGGTGGATGACTAACTTGGTGAGCTCCAGAAAGAGCAAGCTACTGCACCTCTTCCAACAAAGAGGGACAGCGATGGCAACGTAATCCGAACGCCATGCTCAAGCAGGCGTCAGTCTAACAAGGGTCAGTATTGTTTTTGCATTCATGATATTTTAAAGATCCTGATTTTTGTTTATGCCAAACCAAGGAGAACATAAAGTTTTTCATGTATTATACCATGACTAACAAACCATAACCAATATTTAGAGAACTGATTCGCAAAGGGAATTTATCTTCTTTCCTAATTTTTCTTCAAGTAACAACATTATATCGAATATCGCAATTGCCATACTAGACCACTACACAGGCTTATACAATTTCGGTTTTGTCAGAAGGGGAAACAGACCGTGGTTGTGGTGTGTGTTGTCTTTTAAATCTGTGCGCTGATATCACTGATGCACTGTGGATGTTTTAATCACATGCTGCAGAGTCTTTCTGTCCTTGGCTGTGTATCAACCATCAGTTTTTTATATATATTGTTCTTGGCAAGACTGCCTTTCAAATAGTTTGTTCTGATTGTGTTGAGTATTTTAATTTACTGTCATTGTGTGTACAGTTCAATACATGTCTACATCATGATGTGTGAAAAAAAGTCCACTTGTCCCTTCCACATAGTCTCCTCTAGATAAATGTTTGATGGTGAGGATTTCGTAATTGACTCTGTTAACCGGGCTATCATGTGCAAGTAGTGTTGGGACAAGTAGACCATTTATATGCTGTGAATAATTGTTTGTTTTTTATTCTGGTACAGCTGGCTGCAGTCAGAAGACTCATCCTTCTGTTGATGCTCCTGACACTAGTGCTCCTGGCACTAGCTCTGATGTGGTCTTTGCTCCAGATGCTATTGGTATGTACTTTACGTTGCCAACAGTTGCTCAAAGCATTGTGTTCAGATATTCTTACTTGTATCTGCAGTGTATGTAATACAGAGTTAAAATGTAAACTCTATCTTTGTATTTGAAATTCAAGGTATCAAACTTTTTAATATATATATATTTTTTTACCATTTTAATAGAGGGGTTTTTACAAGACCTCCAGCTAGCATTGTGTGATGCCACAGGAGATGAGATGAAAGCACCGACCCCAAGAGCTCTTCTGGCTTCTACAAACTGGAGCACCAGAAAAAGCATCTTTTCAGAAAGCTGGAGGGCAGCAAGACCACAGCTGGTTAACACCGCAGTGGCACTAGAAAATATGGAAGCCCATATCTGTTCAAGCAATTCCGCTGTTGTCCGCTGCCGTGATTGCCGTCCACCCCCTTTCTTCTGTGCCGAGTGTGATGTCAGCATGCACACCAGACACCCCCTCCATAACAGAGATGGCAGCACTTTGGGATTTTTCCAGCCATTGCCCCCAACAACGTATGTGCTGAATAAGGCCCTTTCTCCCTGTGGTAAGTTCTGTTTTGTCAGTGTACAAAATATATTTTCTCGCTGGACTTAATTTTAGCTTCTTAATGTTCACTTTAATACTTATCAGCAGTGCTTCACATTCTTCAGTAAAGTTCAGTCTGTTTTAGTCAGAAATCTGTCACTTTACAATATTGTATGTCCCATTCGATAAAAATTATTCTTAATCCACATTTTCTTTTTTCAGTACGTGACGTACCTGTGGAGATCCCAGAAAAAATATGTGGTTGTTCAACAGACTAATTTAGTCTCAAACCAGGAAAGGCTGTGGCTGTGATCACAATGAATGGTAAGAATGTGAAACTTTTTTAAAAGTTTGTTCTTAATATCTATCCCATCTCACAAACTCCCAAATGTTTGTAATAGCTTTGTATGATATCTTAACATGAGTACTGAGTAAGGCTAAAAGACAGTGACATCTGCAAAACCACTAACTGGTCCGAAAACACTTTGATTCTAGAAATTACACATTTCAATAGTGAGGAAGACCAAATATGTCAGACCACTTTCATTTTTTGCTACATCAATTGCATTTCAAAAAATTTAAATATCATTTGAAAGTTTTATTTTCTGTGATGTAATTCTTAAAGTGAAGAATGAATTCCAGATTCATTACTCATAATGAATTTAGAATAAACATACAGTAATTTTCATAACATTGACATTTCTTTTTTTTTTTTTTTTTTATAATTTTTTTTTATGGCTGGAGTGCCATGCAAGCCTTTTTTTTTTTATTGTTTTTTATGCAGAGAAAGACAGTGTGGAAAGGGGAGATAGAGGGGGAAGACATGCGCGAAAGAGATTGCCGGGCCGGGAGTCAAACCACTGATCTCCGCGCCGAGGCTGAGCCTCCGTACATGGGGCGGCTGCCTTATCCACTGCGCCACCGACCGCCCCAACATTGACATTTCTGTATGATCAGTCCTTTTATTTTGATTGGTCTATGTAATATTCTAATATTGTGAGGTACTACATTTTTGATTTTCATGACCTGTTTGTTGTACTCATCTAAATTAAAACAGAACAAGACTTGGCATTTTCCATGATTTTCTTTTTTAGATGCATGTGTATTTTTTCCTGCCCAGCCCCCAGCCTCATATGGATATGCATAACGTTACATTAATGAGAAGTGCATAACATATTCTTTAAAAAACATTTATCTAATTAAGTGTGTGAAAATTGACATTACAGTGTTTGTTTTGTTTTTTTTCAAGGCCGACATGAGCTCAGCATGCCAGAGTTGGCTTGCAGTGCATGCAAAGCCACGTGGACTGCTGGAGTTGAGGATGTTGTAAAGAGTGATTACTGGCCAGCAACCCTTCACTTTGCCACAATCTATGCCATTGATGTTTTCTTCTCGTATGAAGAAATTAAAATGGCTGCACCTGGACTGTCCTGTCAGGCATTTTTAAAAATGCTTGATCAGCGAACTGTCCGCTTTGGCCGTGTGAGTATTGAAGTTATTTGTCGTTTTTGACCAATTTGTATTGTGCATTGTGCAAAAGCTGTGTCCTTCTATTTTAGTTTTTAAATATCATTTGATCAAGATGTCGTTTTTGTGATAGACTGGGAAAATCTCCAGCAATAGCTTCCTCAAAAGCTTCTTCGAGTGGGAGGCTGTGAGATATGAGGTGGACAGCCTCTACAAGGAGGAGCCCTTCACCTGTGAAGCGTGCAGCCCGGATATGCTTGCGGTTTCTGTGGATGGAAACCGCAAGCATTACCGTTTCAAAAACGCAGCAAGGTAAAATAAACATTCATGATGTCACAGTGTTTGAACTAATAACAAAAAATAAGTCTCTTAATCTCTGATATCATAAACTGTCCCTTTGTTTTATTTAGATCTGAGGAGCAGGCCATTTTTGATAACGTCTTCATTGCAAAGGATGAAGACATCACACGATTTGTAAACTACATACACAGCACGACAAAACATATAATATTGCATTTGCATTGCATTTTATATATACAAGAATACAATAATCTCCTTGTATGACAGATTGACTATATAGGATCTTAGGTGGCAGCAACCACTTCAGGGTGTCGGGTTAAGTGCAGAATGAAGGACAGAGCCAGCAATAAAGTTCAACCTTTTATGAATCCGAGTGGGTGTGTGTGTGGTTTCTGCAACGTTAAACACAGCAATACAGATTGATTAGAAATTAGGGTTGTCACAAGAACCGATACTTCGGTACCAATTCGATGCCGACGCGAAAAAAATAATTTGATACTTGCTTTTTTCTGGTAACGTCAGAACCGAATATACAACTTTTCACTCGGCGAGCCGTGTCAATTCTTGGCGGAACTGACGGGGGCAATATACGCGTGTGAGCAGCACAGAGCAGTAAGCGGCGCTGAAGAAGAAAACTTGCCGTCTTCGAAAAAAATGGCTTCAGCAGGTGGTCGAAACCACAACACGTCGGCTCGTCGACAAGACAGGTGCGAAGAGTCGCGTGTGGAAATATTTTGCATTCGAGGCGGATGAATCCGGAGCAATTCTTGATTCAAACAAGCCGACATGCAAAAAGTGCCTCATGACCTTATTTATAAGCACAGTATTGTTTGTTTTTATACTGGATGACTATAGGTCTGTTGGCAGCTGGTACTGCAATTTAAATTCTGTGCAAAAAGATCTTAAAGCACAGTGGTGTTAAATACTTGACAGTTTGAAGCAGTTTTCAATAAATTAGTGAATTTAAAAGTACATGGGTCCTGTTTTTTTTTTTTTTTAATTGTGGTATCGAATTAGTATCGAGAATCGTGGAAATTCATATTATTAGGTATCAGGTATTGGTATCGACTACTGAAATTCTGGTATCGTGACAACCCTATTAGAAATAAGGTACAACTTAACATAAAAATATACTGAGTTAGATATACACTACAGGGCTCCAGACTAACATTTTTCACTAGGAGCACAGTGGCCCCTAACTTAAAATTTTAGGGGCGCAAGCAGAAAATTTAGGAGCGCACACCGAAGTCGACTGTTCCCGCATGTTGTGGGTATCGACAGCAGAATTTGCAGTTCATTGAATTCGTCTGCCTGAAATACCTCAGCCAGGTGAACTCGCGGAGCCACTCGTCGCGAAAGCTGAATTTCCTGGCTTTTTTCACCACGACCGTCTCCTCACAGTCTGAGTCGGACTCATTCTCGACGTTTGTGTCCTCCGGAACGCTGTGTCCGAAATCACTCCCTACTCCCTATATAGTGCACTATATAGGGAGTTCGCCATTTTGTAGGGGTGTCCGAATGTGTAGTGAGCATTACTATTCCCTATATAGTGCACTCAAAGTTTCCCACAATGCATCGTGAAAAGTAGTGTACAGCCGATGGTCACTAGCCGAGCAAATTTTACCATCATGCATTGCGCTGAAAGACAAATCGCGAAGGGACGAGAGGAGAGAGTGCAGGAAAAAGCGGAGGAAATATGAATAATCGTACAATAATAAATGTTCATATTTAATATATGTATTGCAGAGCAGAACAAGACGACACAAACGGCCAAAGTGTGTGCGTAAAAAAAAACGCGTTATATATTAATTATTTATACGAGACTGGGCGAGCGGCGATAAGCTGCAGTGGCCGGCGACAGGCGGCGGTGGCCGTGGCGGCTGGCCGGCCGGCCGGCGATAAGCTGCAGTGGCCGGCGACAGGCGGCGGTGGCCGTGGCGGCCGTCCGGCCGGCGATAAGCTGCAGTGGCCGGCGACAGGCTGCGGTGGCTGGCCGGCCGACGAGAGGCGGCGGCGGGGTCTTCGTCCGTCAAAAACCGTCACTCAAACCAAAGCGCCGTATGACAGTCTGAAAACTATAAAGATGCGGAGATGAGGGACAGATTGTGGCGAGCGATCGCCGAGGAGTTTGGGATCGGGGATGGACTGCAGCCTGTTCAGGTCCGGTGGATCGCGGAGATGTGGGGTGCCGGTAGTGCTGCAACCTAGTCCTGAAGTCCACCTGGACCCGATCGGGATCGTTGAAAATAAAAATGATATGTATGATGTAGTGATCGTCTCATTATTGAAAATTATTTTTTTCTCAAGAAATGAGACGGCCACGGAATCCCCTTATTGCTGGAGGACTCGTTCTTTTGGTTTTGTAAATTTTCGCAACGTATATGTATTAAAAAATAATTATCCTGGTAATTTCTCTGCGTGAGACTTAAGAGCCGTTGGCGGAATCTGCAAATTTACTGGTCGCGCATGCGCGAGTAGATTTACAAAATTTAGTCACAGATTTAAGTCGCAAAATGCGACCATGGTCGCAGTCTGGAGCCCTGCACTATCTCTCTAATCAGATAACTACAGCTCCAAATGATTTATGAACTTAAATCATTATTAAACAATAAACAGAGAATGAGCATTGATATGCAGTATACAGTATAAACATCAAAGATTAGCAATACAGTAGCCTAGCATAAGGCACTCAGGCTATTGCTGGTTAGCGGCTAATTGTTTGACACTCATTAGCAGCTAAGTGTTTATCACATAATGAAATCTGAAGGCAAAGACTACTACAGTCATCAGTTGACTCATGAATAAAACAGAAATATCAACATAGTGTAACATATGAATACAACAACAACTCACGGCTCAATGGACGCACACACTGCAGACACACGGAGGGACAGTTCAGCCGATACCTGCTCTGAGCTGAGCAGTACGTATGTGGTGCGTTCAAGGACCTCAGCAGTGTAGGAATTCACATGCACAACAATTATCAACAAACTTAAAGGAATAATGCTCAGAGGGACGACCTTTTGTACAGCCGCCCCCAAATTTGGTGTGCAAATTTGACACTGCTAGAGCACTTCGCTAGATCTTGGTAACATCCTGGGGCAGAGCAGGTAGCTTTATGAGTCGTACCACTGGGCAGGTATAGGTCCGGTCCTTGACTTGGACAACCGCGGTTCTTACCCGACCATCAGCTCCAGGTATGACGGTTTTCACTGTTCCTACTTGCCAGAGAGCTCTTGGAGTTTGCTGGTCAACGAAGAGAACCACAGTTCCAACAGTAATGTCGTCCTTCTCGGTCTGCCATTTCTGCCGTGCTTGTAAGGTGGGTAGGAAGTTCCTTATGAAGTGCTTCCAGAAATGGTCAGACAGGACTTGAGTGTATCTCCATCTCTTGCGACTGAGCAGTTCCGATTCTGGGTAGACCACTTGTGGCAGAGAACTGTCTGGCCGCCCCATCAACAAGGAGTTGGGTGTGACAGGATCCGGGTCTGCGATGTCTGTGGAGACGTAACCCAAAGGCCTGGAGTTGAGGATACTCTCTACCTCCAACAAGACAGTCCTCAGCACCTCCTCCGACACAGTTTGGGCTCCCAATGTGCTGCGCAGGGCTGCCTTCACGAGACGCACCTCTCGTTCCCAAGACCCACCAAAGTGGGGAGCGTTGGGGGGGTTGAAGCGGAACCGGATCTGTTCTGTTGCCAGTTGTTCTCGGAGGGTTGGTTCCATGACTTTGAACGCTTCATGCAGTTCCTTACTTCCGCCCTTAAAGTTGGTGCCTTGATATGATAGGAGCTCAAAGGGCTTCCCTCGACGAGCTATAAACCGTCGGAGCGACATCAGGAATGAATCGGTGTCCATGTTCGCCACCAGATCTAGGTGGACTGCCCGAGTGGTGAGACACTTGAAAAGGATGCCCCACCTTTTCTCATTGCGTCGTCCTACTTTGATGAGCATAGGGCCGAAGCAGTCCATCCCGGTTGAGTAGAAGGCAGGTCGGAAGAGCCTCAGACTCGAGGGGGGCAGATCTGCCATTCTTGGGACTGCTGGTTGCCCTCTCCACTTCTTACACTCAGGACAGTGGTGTTGATATTTCCTCACTGCTTCTCTACCTCTCAGAATCCAGTACTTCCTGCGGAGCTCCGCAAAGACACGTTCAGCTCCAGGATGATGCAGCTGCGCGTCACAGTGCTGGATTAGGAGCTTCGTGACTGGGTGAGAGGGGTCCAGAAGAACCGGATGCAGAACTTCAGAGCTTAGGCTATCACACCTACGGAGTCTACCTCCCACTCTGATCAAGTCGGAAGACTCGTCGTACTCAGGAGCGAGGGTAAGTAGTCGGCTGCTGGATGGGATGGCCTTCCCAGCTTTCAGTAGTGCAAACTCTCCTTGGAAGCTCTCCATCTGAGCATGTCTCAGCAGGGCCAGCTCTGCCTTCTGAAAGTCATCAGCAGTAGGATGGCCGGTGGTAGCGGCCGCCCCGTGCAGCGACTGTGTGGTGGCTTTCAGGAGTTCCTGGTAAGTGTTGAACTGGTGTATGTCGGGTATTGCTGAACTGGTTGACCCTGTCAACAGGCCGCAGAACACTGTCTTCCTCAGCTCCTCTACTCCCTCTGCAGGTGACACAGGTGTGATGTAGCCAGCGTCAAGAAGTTTGTGGATCTCCTTGGAGTAGGACGCCGCTCTTTCTGGTTCTCTGGCTAGCCGCTTCTCCGTCCCACGTAGCTGTGCCAAGACGACCTCCTGCGTAGCATGGAGCGGAGGAAGATTCTCCTTCCACAGCAATGGGGTGGCGTAGCGACTCACTCCATCCACGGTAACCTTGATTGTCTTCTCCTCAAGCCTTCGGACGGCCTCAGCATCTTGTCTGGACCTGGTAATGAGTCGCTCACTCCTATACGGTAAGGTATCCATTTGCCACAGTCTCTCGACATGGCTGAAGAGCTCGGCTTCTGGTGAGGAGCAGGAAGTGAAAAGACACTGCTGTGGTGTTAACCGGTGACGCAGGAATCTTGAGGGACCTTGTAGAGCCCATCCGAGTCTGGTGCGCACAGCAGCAGGTCCACCAGGGGGACCCAGGCGTACTGGCTCCACTGGAGTGATAAGATGTGGCTTATCCGACCCAATGAGCAGCAGTGGCTGGACCTCCCTCATGTCCGGCAGTGGCAGGTCCTTAAGATGATGGTACCTCTCCTGTAGAGCTTTCACTGGATAAGTATGGCGAGCGAGGCCGAGTTCCTTTGCAGTGAAGGCTCTGTGGATCTGAAAGGACTTGCCAGGCTGTGATGCAGGAGCCACAGAGAATGAAACAGTGGCCCCATGAATAGTGCAAACCTCTTGCCGGACAGTCCGGAGTGCTAGGTCCTCAGGTTCCCCATGAAGCCCCAAGCGATCAGCTGCCTCACGTAGGAGGATGGTACGCTCCGAACCATTGTCCAATATAGCGTAGGTCTCAATCACCTTGGCACCACTCTTGAGAATGACACGACTCAACTTGAGCAGAACCTGGCTGCTGCTGGTTGGTCAATCTACATAAAGCGTCTCGGAGATGGAACTTACCAAGCAGGCGCTTTCTTCAGTGGAGCTGGACTTAGCAGATGCTGGTGCAATTTGGCTGGTGTTGACTTCGTGAAGAACCTCAAGGTGCTGTCGTTCGCACTGTTTGCACTTCGCTTTGAGGTTACACTTGGCCGCTTGGTGCTCACGGCCGCATTTCCAGCACCTCTTGTTTGACTTGATCCACTCTGTTTTCTGTTCCCTCGACAAGAGTTTGAAGTTACTGCACTGATTCATGTAGTGCTGCACAGTGTCGCAGAATGGGCAGTACTTCTTCGGTTTCTCCTGTATGGCAGTCGTGTCTTTCTCTGCTGACTTTCCCTTCTGTTCACTACCGTGCAGAATAGTCGTAGTCTTATGAGGCTTGTACTCAGGACGCCTCTCCTTCCATGGAGCTGGTTTCTCTCTGTCTGAGTGGTCACAGTACTGGTCTCCAATCACCTGGACACGCACCTCATACTCAAGCCACTCAGCTAGTTCTAGCAGTGTTGGTATAGGAGTGTGGATGGGGTTCACAAATCTCTGGAAGTTGGCTCTTAGGTCGTATGGCAACTAACTTGGCTAAGAGGCGAGATACGTGTGAGCCGCACCTCAACTCCGTCCGACCCTGTTCTCCCAACTGATGCAACATACCAACTAGTGCATGGATCTGAAGAGCGAATGACTTGAAGGATCTGATGTCACCACTCCTGATGTTAGGTCCATCCATGAGTGCTCTGTAGCCTCGAGTGGGAGTATGTTGTCCAGCGCTAACTTCAATCTTGCAAACTCACGTGGGTCCTCATGCACGAGATCAGGGATCGTTGGTTGAGGTCCACGATAGGTCTCTGCTGGTGGGCGTCTGCTGAAGGGGGCAGGCGTCTGAGGCCACTCAGCTGGTTGCAGGCGATCAGGTGAGTACCTACGAGGATCACCAGGGTAGCGGTTATCCCAGGGCTTGTACTGATCAGTATGACTATAATAGCCATGTCCATGTGCAGGACGGTAATGACTGTCACGGCGATCAGAAGAAGGATATGTGTGATCTTGTCTGTAATAGTCATCATCATAGCGGGCTCTCGGACTAAGCAGTCTATGGGATCTGGCAGGCTGACTGTAGCTGCTGACATGCCTATCATAAATATCATCAACCTGGGGATGATACCTGCTGGCACTATGATGAGGGCGGTAACTGTCCATAAGCTGACTGTAAACAGCACCAGGTGTAGAGCACGAAGTCCGTTGCTCTTCATAGAGTTGCTGCGACTGTCCCTCAGCGGTTGAATGTTGAGGTGGAGGAAGCTTCTCACCCTTTGTTGTGGTTGGGGGGAAGTCTTAAGATTGAGGGGATGACTCACCGGAAGATGATGGTGACTGTGCTGCGCCCTTACTTTGTAACCCTGCTCCCTTTAGACTGCGACTGAGCTCCCCTATCTCGCATGCTGACTGTCCTGTTGGTGTGAAGACTTATCGCTGAATGGCACCTTTATGGCACTCTCAGGCTGATGTGGGTCCTCGTGACCTCTGGATGGCACCAGCTTTCTAGCGTGCGCAGGTGTGGATGTCTTCTCGTCCTCACGCAGTCTGGACTGTGACATGGCGTGCTTTGGGGCTAGTACAGGAGAGCTAGAGATTACCTCTGTAAGGCGTTGCACATCTCGTCGCAGTTGGTCATGTTCCTCTCTCATATTATGAATGTACTGGAGAACCTCAGGAGAAGTAGTCTGTCTGGCCTGCTCATCATATGGGAGGCGGTGCTTAGCGGGGTAACCCACCTCATAGTCCTTGAGATATGGTGGCAGTTGGCTGCGTCGGCGCAGGCGATCAGACTCTCTGTATAGGTCTCTCTCTTCCATGCTGAACAGGTAAGGCTGAAGTAGTTGCTCCGATCCGGCTCGAAGGACCAAAATTGTATGACAGATTGACTATATAGGATCTTAGGTGGCAGCAACCACTTCAGGGTGTCAGGTCAGGACACAGGTAAGTGCAGAATGAAGGACAGAGCCAGCAATAAAGTTCAACCTTTTATGAATCCGAGTGGGTGTGTGTGTGGTTTCTGCAACGTTAAACACAACAATACAGATTGATTAGAAATAAGGTACAACTTAACATAAAAATATACTGAGTTTGATATACACTATCTCTCTAATCAGATAACTACAGCTCCAAATGATTTATGAACTTAAATCATTATTAAACAATAAACAGAGAATGAGCATTGATATGCAATATACAGTATAAACATCAAAGATTAGCAATACAGTAGCCTAGCATAAGGCACTCAGGCTATTGCTAGTTAGCGGCTAATTGTTTGACACTCATTAGCAGCTAAGTGTTTATCACATAATGAAATCTGAAGGCAAAAACTACTACAGTCATCAGTTGACTCATGAATAAAACAGAAATATCAACATAGTGTAACATATGAATACAACAACAACTCACGGCTCAATGGACGCACACACTGCAGACACACGGAGGGACAGTTCAGCCGATACCTGCTCTGAGCTGAGCAGTACGTATGTGGTGCGTTCAATGAACCCCTAACCCTAACCCACAAAACCCAATTTTCAAGCTACATTCACAAAACCTCAAACTCTTCTTGCAAAACCAAACTTTCAACTCAAAACAGTTTAATCTGTGCCCAAAACTGAACTCTCACCTCAAAACAGCTCAATCGGTGCTCAAAACTGAACTTTGTTGTCAAATCCTGCCCCGAGTCAATCAAAATTAAAAACACTACAGAGCAGTCACTAAACACTACATAGAAAAATAGAAAACACAATGCTCAGGACATGAAGCGGTAGAAATAAATGTTTATTGTTTACTGTAGCCTAAATGCATGTTGCAAAACAAAAAAACTGTTTATTTAGCACTTGTACATAGTAAAAAATAAAAGTACCAAAAACAGAAATCCTGTGCATTTACACGTAGCACTTGTACAGTACAAAAACAAACAGAAATCTTGTGCATTTAGCACTTGTATACAGTAAGCCTACGTAAACATAAAGTACACAAATATACATGGAATACTAGGCCTAGAAACAGTTAGACTAACCCTCCATTACAATACTACAGTACATTGGCACAGTGATGTACTGAAACACATATTTGCTTACAGTATACTGTGGTACAGTACATAGTATAGTCATACAGTAATTGCTGTCAACATTTACATACTATAATGTCAAAAAAGGTAATTTACCTGTGCTCTTCTCTAAATCTTCGGATTATGGTGGACACAGTGAATCTACTGATATTTGGTTGTACCCTTTGTCCGGCCTCCCTCATGCTCATACCATGGACAAGAACATGGTCAATCACAGTAGCTCTGATTTCATCAGATATTACTGTTCTTTGTCTTCGCTGACCACCTCGACCTCCTCGACCACCTCTCACACGAACTCCTCCTCTCAGATTTCTATTCATTGTAGTGCCTCACAAGCCAGTGCTCTCTGAATATATGTTCCCTCACATTGTTAGCCACAAGTGTGATCAATTTTGAGTAATTGTGTTCAACCAGTGACACCTGTGCTTTACTTGTGTTTGACTTTTGCCACCTGTGCTCACCATTATGCAACACAGGTGCATCACAATGAAAATGTGTTGGCAAGTTGTGTCTAAACAGGTGAAAAGTGCTTATGGTTTTGCCAAAAGAGTGACTGATTCAATCAGTGGGTTCAGGCAACGGAGCATTTGGTTCAGACAATAGGGTTTAGTGTTTTAGCAATTGAGAAAAACTGTAACACTCATGGCCATGCGGTGGAATGAGCAGAAGATGGACAACTTGGCCACCTACCTGTCCCGCAGATATTTGTTGGGGTTTTAGCAGGAGCAGATTTGGTTATCAACAGTTAATTATTAATGTCAATATGATTATCGATATTAATAATTATATTTAATATATTATCATGATATAATCATGAAAAACGGGGCACCACCCTGGGATCAGGGAAAAGATAACCTAAAACTGCATTCAGTCTCAATATAAAGGTTTTATACTCACATGCCAATCATCGTGATCATTGGCATAGAAGCATAAAAACAATCTAACAATTAAAAAGGCGTGAAATTCAAGCACTAGCCTTCACAACCTGCTGTTATCCAGTGACATATACACAACAAGCACAAGAGACCGCTAGTTATAATATAATACGATTTATTAAAATCAGTAATAATGATCACAATCAATAACACTGCAATTAACAAAGCCTTATTACCTAACTACCTAACACACAAAACTAAGCTAAACAGAAGTAGAGACACACGTGGAGTGTGTGTGCGTGCGTGCGTGCGTGTGTGCGTGCGTGCGTGCGTGTGTGTGCTTGTGCGTGTGTGTCAAGAGAGAGAGAGAGAGAGCGAGAGAGAGAGAGGGAGAGATGGCTATGTGCGGCCACCAGATGGAGCTATTCCTCACAGCGTTCAGGGGCGGAGCCACTGACGTCCGATGGGGTAGCGAGAGAGGGAGAGAGAGAGCTATGGCCGGGCGCGACCACCAGATGGAGCTATTCCTCACAGCGTTCAGGGGCGGAGCCACTGACGTCCGATGGGGTAGCGAGAGAGGGAGAGAGAGAGAGCTATGGCCAGGCGCGACCACCAGATGGAGCTATTCCTCACAGCGTTCAGGGGCGGAGCCACTGACGTCAGATGGAGTAGCGAGAGGGGGAGAGAGAGAGAGCGAGAGATGGCCGGATGCAGCCACCAGATGTAGCTATGTCCTTAGCGTCCGCCGGGAACAGCTGGCGTAGGACACGTGTGTGCGGCGTATATGTGTGTGTGTGTGTTAGCGGGACACAAACAAAGAGAAAGAGAATGCTCGAGAGATATTCTGAGGCTCAGAAGGCGTGCCGCTATCACACAGGCGCGCGTGTATGAACTGGTGTTTATTCCACGAGACCGGTCTTTGAACTGATAGTAGAGGCTTTCTGAGCTCGCGAATATGGCGGAGGTTAGTCGAAAACACTGTTACAGAAATCAACCCAACGGCGTGGGTTCACGATCAGCATTCAAATACAGCAGCACATGAACAAACGGACTCGGCGGTCCGCGATCAGAACTTAAAACACATTAACAAGAATTACAAGCATGTCCTACACTATCGAATCTCTGCTTCTGCCCAGACAAATAGCCTCTTACTTTTGTCGATGTGAGATGCGTCGATGTGAGGGTTCCGTCCCGTGCGGTGATGCCGTTCCTTGACGCAGGCAACGGACGGCAGTTCGTGAGCACTCGTTCAGCGCCGGATCCAATTAGTTGAAGAAAACCGTTAGAAATTCTTCCTTCTGCAAGCAACGATTTACAATCGCGGGGCTCGGCGATTTAGTCAGCTGATTTCAGACAAAGATGGGTCGAGTTATCCGTTCTGCTGGCAGCTGGGACGAAGAAAGTGTGTTCTTCCTTCCGCGGGGACAGGAGAGTCGCGCTGTCGCGGCAGTCTCCTCAGGATCCAAAATGATAAACAAAAGAAAAATAAAACGAGTAGAGAAAAAGAGAGGGGTAAAACAGTCTGTTGCTTGTCCAGCGAGTTTGGGGGAAAGACTGCGGCCTAGGACAAAGGAAAACACTGCAGACGTGATGTTCACCTCCTGTTGTAACACGAGTTACGGTGGAGAGAGGGCGTTCCTCAGGTGGCGCCGGATTATATAGCTTAGGCCGCTCCAGGGGCCCCCCAGGGTTCCCTGAGGATTGCCAGCCAATAGGGCACCAGTTGTGTGACGCTGCCATTTTAGGGGACCCTAAAGTGGTGGTTGTAGTTTTTTATCTCCTTTGTCCCTTTGTCCTGGCCGCATGTGTAGGCTTTTGTAGGCATTGTGTAGTCCTACCAGTGAGGTCCCCAACATATTTAAAGTAATTACATTTTTTAAAAGCGTTTAAGATTCATTGGTAGTTATAGTTCAATTGTGGGCTGAATTACAATAACAATTCCTACCGGCGCCATCTTAAGAACTGCTCTTCCAGCTCTCTTCACCGTAACACGCGCTACAACAGGAGAGGACTCCTTCACCGCAGCACGCTGCTGCAACAGGAGGCCAACGCTCTTCCATCGCAACACCACGTTGCAACAGGAGGTGGACTCGTCCACCGCAGCACCCTGCTGCAACAGGAGACCAAACCGGTTCCTGCATTCCAGCTACCAGCTCCTGTCTGAAGTCAGCTGACTAAATCGCCAAGCCGTGATTATATTGTTGCCCGAGGAAAGAAGAAACACAAACTGTTTTCTTTATTCGAGTTTGATCAACGAGAGGGAAAGCGCTCCGCTCTCGTCTGGACTCAGCCGACTCATCACGGCCCCCGCTGTCGCCGGGACTCAAGAACTACCGCCGCCCGTCATCGCCAGGACGGACTTGCAACCTACGCAACGACACCAGTAATCAGTCTGGGCAGAGACATAAGTTTGATAGTGTAGGATATGCTTGTAATTCTTGTTAACGTGTTTTAAGTTTTGATCACGGACCGCCGAGTCCGTTGCTTTCCGTGTTGTTGTATCTGAATGCTGATTGTGCACCCACGCCGCTGGGTTGATTTCTGTAACGGTGTTTTGACTAACCTCAGCCATATTCGCGAGCTCAGTAAGCGTCTACTATCAGTTAAAAGGCCGGGGTCCCGCTAAACGAACGCCAGTTCATTCACAAGCTCCCGTGTGATAGTAACGCGCCTCCTGAGCCTTAGAATATTGCGCGCGCATTCTCTCCCTCTCTCTCTACCCGGCCATCTCTCGCTCGCTCTCTCTCTCTCGCGATCCTATCGGACGTCAGTGGCTCCGCCCCTGAACGCTGTGAGGAATAGCTCCATCTGGTGGCTGCACCCGGCCATCTCTCCCTCGCTCTCTCCCTCTCTCTCGCTACTCCATCTGACGTCAGTGGCTCCGCCCCTGAACGCTGTGAGGAATAGCTCCATCTGGTGGCTGCGCCCGGCCATATCTCGCTCTCTCTCTCTCTACACACACACACGCACACACACACACACACGCACACACACACACTCCACGTGTGTCTCTTCCTTTGTTTAGCTTAGCTTTGTGTGTTAGTTAGCTAGGTAATAAGGCTTTGTTGATTGCAGTGTTATTGATCGTGATCATTATTATGATGATATTATTACTCTTGTGCTTGTTGTGTATATGTCACTGGATAACAGCAGGTTGTGAAGGCTAGTGCTTGAATTTCACACCTTTTTAATTGTTCGATTGTTTCATACTTCTATGCCAATGATCACGATGATTGGCATGTGAGTATAAGACCTTTTATATTGAGACTGAATACAGTTTTAGGTTATCTTTTCCCTGATCCCAGGGTGGTGCCCCGTTTATTTATGATTATATCATAATAATATATTCAATATAATTATTAATATCGATAATCATATTGACATTAATAATTAGCTGTTGATAACCAAATCTGCTCCTGCTACATCCCCCACACTAGTATCCATAGAGCTTTCTGGATATATTCTGATACTTTACATTGGAGTTATAGCTAATTTTGGAATAATAGTAAAATATGTTTTATGTTGGGATTCATCTCAGAAAGGCATACGACACTAAGGTGTCCAGTTCATTGCCTTAATATAATGGTATTGGAGAATTTAAAAAAACTGAGATCAAATCGCACTATTATATAAGTTACTCAAAGTGTAACACACACTTTTCTTCTCTACAGCAACAACCAACAACACAACAGACGCTGCTGCCTTGGACAGTAAGATAGAGATGCTGGTTGTGAGTATAAAAAGACGCTCCCAGCGACTTTACAAAGACTACGACTCCAACAAAGGTCGCGCAAGGATCGGCCGGAAGATCAGGGAGGAGAAAGGGATCTTGACTGCAGTTGTAGAGCAGTACAATGGAATGGTTCCAAGCACAGAAACTTTGTGCTTGGAAACCATTCTGTCTGGAGAGACAGCTTGGCCATGGCAGCTACATGACAATGGTAGGGACAACAGCTGTTTAATACTTCCATCAAATGTGGCACACTTTTAATGGATTCAATTAGATTTATTTTGATCTTTCATACATGAATGAAATTCTTGTCATAAATGCTTCACAGACTCTGTGGACCTCAGGACGAAGAGGAGAGTATTTGACATCACATGAATGTACACATCAATGACTGATGATAAAGTCACTAATGCTGGCTTGGTTTTATGTTCAAGATTCACCCTGGGCTTTGACTGAAGACGGGATGAAAGGTCTGCAGAGCATCGCCAAACAGAAACTTCATCGTGTCAGGGAAAGGATGGCTTTTGCGAGACAGTGCTACCTTCAAGTTTTGACTGGAGCAGAGAACTTCCTTCAAAGCTTTTCAGAGGACTATTCTGACAGTGACTCTGACTCTGACTTTGAGGATCTGGAGTGAACGCTGCAGGGAAAAGGACGTTTTGGTAATGTTTAAACGAGTCTTTGTATTGCTTCCTGCTCTGCCTTCTTACAGCTCCAAAAACAGGCAGTCATATCGTGAGGAAAAGTGAAAATGATGCTTCTGATGTTTCATTACCAGTCCAGTGTGAATCCACGTTACTGTTTTTTCTGAATGTTACACATCTGACTGTAACTGTTTTAGTTGAATTCATTGTTCCTTTAGTATTTCATCTTATTTTATTCTCTTCTTTTTTTGTATTTTATATACTCTATAGATATATTTTATCGTAATTTTTATACTATTTTATTTCTGTTTTCTATGTTCATTATATGTTATCCTTGTAATTGTGTTTGTATGTTCCTCGTCACTGTAAATGAGGGAAACCTCTAAGTCTTTCGAGTGAAAATAAAGGTTATTGAATTGAATTTAAGGCACCTCTTTTAAAAACACACTTTGGAAAATGTGCATTTAATTCATAAAATCTTAGTTAGTTAGTTACACTTCTACTATGAAACTCTTTGTAACAAGTTTGAATGTCTAATAGCAATAAAGGTCACGGTTGTCACACAGCGGTGATGGGTGTCCTGTCTTGGGTTTTCTATCTTGTGAATTTTATGTTTTATTTTGAAAAGTAACTCTCCTCTCGTTTTAGGTCACTTGCCCTTCCTCATGTGTCTCCAGTCTGACGTCATCCCTAATCCCTGATTGTTGTCACCTGTGCTCCCCTCCCTGTTGTCTATATAGTCTGTGTCTTCCCCTGTCTCGTTGCCAGAGTATTTCGTCCCAATCTAGTCATCTGAATCTAGCCTATGAACACAGCTCTCGATCTCGACCAAGTCTTCATTGTTCAGTGTTTCAGGTATTCCTCTAGACGAGTGATTTTCTGGTTTGGTAAATTTTTTCAGTTCCTAGTTATTAGATAGATTCTCGAAGTAGTTTTGTCCTCCTCTTTTGGGAGCGTTTTCTGTTTGCAGCCTTATAGCGCTTTGTTTTTTTCCTCCCTTGTTGGAGCGTTTTTTGTTCTCATGTTTTTCCCATGTTCGTTATTTGATCCTCCGGTAGTAGTCTCGTGTCCTCCCTTTTGGAGTGTTTTCTGTTTTTGCGATTAGCCTTAGAGTCAGTGTAGATAATCTTTCATAGTCCTGTATCCTCCCTTTTGGAGCGTTTTCCTTTTGTTAAAGTTTATAATTTAGTCACTGTTAGAGTAGACATTTAGTTAGCCTTTTGTTTTGTATCCTCCCCTGCGGAGCGTTTTCCTTTGTTGTGTTTGTATGTCCGCCTCCTTCCCTATCCCCGCTCCCCTAACCCTTTTCCCTTCACTCTCTCTCCCCATTTCCTAAAGTTAGGATTCTAGTGAATTTTCATAGCCATTGTGTTATCACTCGTGTATTGGAATTCATGTGAACCTGTTAATAAAAGCTTGGATCTACTGTCCTCACTCTGCGCCTGAGTCCTTCTTCTAGTCCAGGTCTGACAGTATACTCTGGCCAGAATGGACCCAGCGGAGGAAGGACAGTGGACGGGGATCCTGTCCCGCATCTCTCGGCAGGAGGAATTCCAGTCGGCCATGGCAGCGCACATGAGGCAGCTCACTTCCTCGTTACAGGAGCTGCTTGCGCGGACACCTCAACCTGCCACACCGGCCCCCGTACCGGCTCCCACGCCGACTCCGCCCACACCGGTCGTCGGAGCCGGAAGTAAGTTAGCGCCTCCAGCGCAATACACTGGAGAACCCGGACTATGTAAGACTTTTCTCATAGACTGTTCACTATGAACTAAACCCGCATGCTTTCCCCACCGATCGTTCCAAGATTGCTTTCATGATATCGCATCTGTCCGGGAGAGCTAAAGCATGGGCATCCGCCGAGTGGGGGAGAGGCTCGCCAATCTGTAGCTCCCTCACGGACTTCCAGGCGGCGCTGAAAAGAACTTTCGACCCGGTGACAGACGACCGGGAGAAGGCTCAGGAGCTAAGTGGTCTAAAGCAGGGCCGGGACTCCGTGTGTGATTACGCCATCCGCTTCCGGACCCTCGCAGTGGAGAGCGGCTGGAACAATACGGCGTTATATGACATGTTTCTCAGGGGTCTGGCGGCCCCGATACAAGATCTGCTCGTCCCTCTAGACTTACCCTCGGATCTGGACGCCTTGATCGCACTCGCCATTCGGACGGATAACCGGCTCGGCCAACTCAGGCGACACCGGAGCAGCGCTTCCACGATCGCCGAAAGAGCGCCGGGTTCATCGACACGGGGCTGGCCGATTCCCCCGTATTCTCCGCTGGAGCAGCATCACCATCCTCCCACAGAGGGGGAGGGCGAGCCCATGCAGCTGGGTCGGGCTCGACTGACACCGGAGGAAAGGCGGAAGAGACAGCTGGAAGGCAGGTGTTTCTACTGCGGGGAGAGGGGCCACCTCGTCCTCACCTGCCCAGTCAAGCTACCCACGAGGGTGATTCAGGTCGCTCCCTCCAGCCCGGTAGTACGCATTCTTACCCAAGTTAAGGTAACGCACCCTATCACCATGAACTTTGATGCTTTGATGACTCCGGAGCAGACGAGAGCCTGATAGACGGGGGGTTTAGCGGGGAGGTTAGGCATTCGGTCCGAACTTCTGGCTAAGCCCATCAGGGCTCGTTCCCTTAATGGGAAAGATATTTTTTCTATCACTCACGTCACTGAACCCCTCCACATGGACATTGGTAACCATAAGGAGAACATTCTTTTTTATTTATTCCGTTCTACCTCACACACCTTGATTTTGGGACAACCCTGGCTGTTTCGCCATAACCCGCGGGTAGATTGTAAAACCGGCGAGGTAAAGGAATGGGGAAGGGACTGTAACAAAGACTGTTTCGTGGGGTCGGCCAAGAAGAAAGACATTGCTGAGATTAACCTGTTTTCTGTCGACCCCCTCACAGAACCCGAATACCCGGACCTGAAATCGGTTCCTCCCTGCTACCAGCAGCTCCGCGAGGTTTTTAGTAAGACCAAGGCCCTGTCACTCCCACCCCACCGCCCCTATGACTGCGCCATTGACCTGCTCCCCGGGTCCACAATACCCAAGGGCCGCCTGTATTCTGTTTCCGGACCCGAGAAAGGAGCCATGACCGAGTACATTACAGCATCACTAAAGGCTGGCCTTATTCACCCTTCGTCATCTCCAGCAGGGGCGGGGTTTTTCTTCGTGGACAAGGACGGGTCCCTGAGACCCTGCATAGACTACAGCCCACTCAACGCCATTACGGTAAAAAATCGCTACCCTCTCCCTCTCATGTCATCGGTTTTTGACCAGGTCCAACAGGCCAAGGTGTTCACCAAATTAGACCTGCGGAACGCATATCACCTGGTCCGCCTGAGAGAGGGATGAAAAAAGTGTTTTCCATGCCGACACTGTCTCCTTCCTGGGCTTTATCGTAGCCCCTGGAAGAGTTCAGATGGACCCGGCTAAAATTAGCGCTGTGGTGGACTGGCCCACACCTGATAACCGTAAAAAGGTTCAGCAGTTCTTGGGGTTTGCTAACTTTTACAGCCGGTTTATCAGAAGTTTCAGCGCAATAGCTGCACCTCTCCATGCTCTTACTTCCACCCAGGTGCAGTTCCATTGGTCCACGGCGGCGGAGACAGCCTTTCAGGAGCTCAAGCGTCGCTTCACTTCGGCCCCCATTCTCACCATGCCAGATCCACAACGTCAGTTCGTGGTCGAGGTGGATGCCTCCAATGAAGGGGTCGGGCCAAGGACGGTAAAATGCACCCCTGCGCCTTCCTGTCTAAACGACTGTCCAAAGCAGAGAAGAACTATGACGTAGGCAACCGGGAGTTGTTAGCAGTCAAACTCTCCCTAGAGGAGTGGCGGCACTGGCTGGAGGGGGCCCACCACCCGTTCGTCGTCTGGACTGATCATAAGAATCTCGAGTATATTAAGAAAGCCAAGAGACTAAACTCTCGCCAGGCCAGGTGGGCGCTGTTCTTTAACCGTTTTTCTTTCTCTCTTTCCTACAGGCCGGGGTCCCGGAACGTCAAGCCAGACGTCCTGTCTCGATTATTCGACCCCGAGCCTGTTGCCAGGGAACCAGAATCCATCTTCCCACCTTCCCGTGTGGTTGGAGCGGTAACCTGGCAAATAGAAGAAGAGGTGAAGCAGGCTAATGGGGGGGGGGGGCCCATCACCTAGTGGATGCCCAGAGAACCGGTTGTTCGTGCCCACTGAGCTGCGTCCACAGGTGATTCACTGGGCCCACACCTCACTGCTTTCATGCCATCCGGGAGTTCGGAGAACGATGTTCGCCATCTCCCGGCGGTTCTGGTGGCCAGCCATGGAACCGGAGGTTCGGGAGTATGTGAAGGCATGTTCGGTCTGCGCCCGTAACAAGACGTCCTCCGGGTCCCGCAGGGGTCTCCTGCAGCCCCTTCCCATCCCCTCCAGACCGTGGTCGGACATATCCATGGACTTTGTCACAGGGCTCCCGGTATCCCAAGGCAATACCACGGTCCTCACCGTGGTGGACCGCTTCTCCAAGATGGTCAGGTTCATCGCGCTGCCAAAATTACCCTCCGCCAAGGAAATGGCAGAGATCATGATGAACAATGTTTTTAGGGTTCACGGTTTCCCCAAAGATATCGTCTCTGACCGAGGGCCCCAGTTCGTGTCCTGGTTCTGGAGGGAGTTCTTTCGTCTCATCGATGCCAAGGCTAGCCTGACCTCAGGTTACCACCCAAAGGCTAATGGCCAGACCGAACGCCTGAACCAACAACTCGAAACCGGCCTCCGGTGCCTGGTCTCCAAGAATCCCTCGACATGGAGCAAACACCTGGTCTGGGTAGAGTATGCTCACAACTCCCTACCCACTTCTGCTACTGGCTTCTCTCCATTCAAGTGTGTTTTTGGATATCAACCCCCTGTATTCCCAGATGACGAACGGGAGGTGTCAGTCCCTTCCGCCCATGCCGTGATCAGACGCTGTCGCCGCATCTGGACTGCTGCTCGCCAGGTGCTGATTCGTCAGGGGGCTCGGGTCAAGAAAGCAGCAGACCGCAAGAGACGGCCCGCGCCTGCTTAGCAGCCGGGTCAAAGGGTGTGGCTCTCTGCCAAGGACTTGCATCTGAAAGTTCCCTCCAAGAAACTGGCGCCCCGCTTCGTGGGTCCATTCCCCATCACCAGAGTCATCGGACCCGCGGCTGTTCGACTTCGTCTGCCTCGGTCCCTCCGCGTACACCCAACGTTCCACGTAAGCCGGGTGAAACCGGTCGAAGACAGCTCTCCCCATTTCCTAAAGTTAGGATTCTAGTGAATTTTCATAGCCATTGTGTTATCACTCGTGTATTGGAATTCGTGTGAACCTGTTAATAAAAGCTTGGATCTACTGTCCTCACTCTGCGCCTGAGTCCTCCTTCTAGTCCAGGTCTGACAACGGTCAGTGTATGTTTTTGTTATTTGATTTTCATTTCACAAAAGGATATTAAAAAACAAAAAATAAGTGGTTATTTGATTTTCGTTTTAAAATACAAAAATGAAAATTGAATTAAAAGGTGTTTTCTTTATAAAGGGATGGACTTAATTTAAAAAATGATTTGATTTTCAATTTCTAGTTCAAAAATTCAATTTTTTTTTCATATTCTGGGACCGGAAGTTGCCGTTTACGTTTGTTAGTATCAAATAGCTTGAACATGTGAATTAGCCACCATGTCCTGATATTATTTTACCTAAATTTCACCTAAGCAATACATTTGCTATTATGATAGTCTGTCTATATGTGTGCTGTGTTTCTTTTCTGTCTTTCAGTGAATTTAATATTTTTTATTATAACTGATAAATGAAAATCAAATCTTTTTTAGATTTAGTCCATCCTTTTATATGTTGCTGGCGAAAAAAGCCTTGTAATTTAATTTAAATGTTTGTATTTTTAAACGAAAATCAAATAACCACTCTTTTTTTTAAATATCTGTAACCTAAGATTTAGTTAATGCATTTCCATTTATAAACAGATTAAAGGACACCTTTTGGGTAATTGAGTGTATTTGAAAAAAAAATCATTTTTGAGGTATTTTGGTTGTGTGGATTCAGTTCATTTTCAAGTTCATTGACAATTCAGTTTTTTTTCCTTGTTTAAAAATGGATATCATTGTGACACAGGGTGTCAAGATCCCAAATGCTGTTTTAGTCAGTGGATTAACCAATACTGAGCTTGACAATGAGGTCTTTGAATTTCTTAAGCAATATGGGTCTATCTCTAGAATAATCAAAGTACCTACCACAGATCCTGTAACTCAGGCAATTGTAGAGTTTGAGTATGGCAGTGCCGTAAAAGACCTTGAAACCACTCGCTTACCTTACAGAAGACCATGTGTTACCAAACCTGAGGTTATTCACCATGTGCAGAGTCTTGCCAGCGTTTACACTAGTGATGTGGGAACCAGTACGACAGAGACTTACCTTTCTGGATTGAAAGACTTGGCTAAGAAGAGCGGCATGGATTTTGGAGATATCCTCCGTAAGGAGCTGGCTAGGATCAGTGAATCTGTCAGCACTGAGACCCCAGTTGAAACCAGTGAAGCTCCTGTGGAAACTGAGCCGCCCCTTACACAAAGTGATATCCAAGCTACTGCTCCTAGCTTTGTCAGTGTCCCCACTGAGGTGAGTCAGACCTTCTCCAGACCCCAGACTGGCACTGAGGTAAGAGATCTTCTCTCTCCAGTACGAGAAAGAACCAGCCCTTTCCACTTACCTTCAGACCAACTCAGCACGCCGGAAGTGCAACGTGTTGTGGTTGAACACATAGTCAAGAGCAGTGAAATTTCATCTCACCTTCATTCTCCTTGTAAACTGAAACAGTTTTCCGGATGACTTCCTCAGCCAACCTTTGAGGTCGACTACGACACGTGGCGCAACAGTGTGGAGTTCTGCTTGAATAATCCGTCAGTCCCTGGCTCCCAAGTGGTAAGGAAAATTGTTGAAAGTCTTTCCCCTCCAGCAGCAAACATAATCAAGTCATTAGGGCCTCAAGCTTCACCAAAAGAGTACTTGACCTTACTTGATTCTGCTTACGCCACTGTCGAAGATGGGGATGAGCTTTTTGCACGATTCTTGAACAACAATCAAAATGCTGGGGAGAAAGCGTCAGATTACCTGCAGCGACTTCACACAGCATTAAACTATGTGGTCGCGAAAGGAGGAATTTCTGCTCCTGATGCTGACAAACAACTTCTTAAGCAATTCTGTCGTGGATGCTGGAATAGTCTTCTCATCACCAGTCTTCAGCTTGAGCAGCTCAAGAGCAAGCCACCATCATTTGCAGAGCTTCTTCTCTTACTGCGAACCGAGGAAGACAAACAGGCTAACAAAGCTAGCAGAATGAAACAGCACCTTGGTTTTACCAAGCCAAAAGCCATGTCAAATGTGCAGGCTGCACACATATCCTACACAGAGAATATTAGCCCGCCGCAGGAAGCAGAACAAGCTTTTTTAGCTATGACCAAAGACATCCAGAAGCAGATCGCTGAACTTCAGGTTCAGGTCGCAAAACTCAGTGCATGCAGTCCGGAGAAGCCTGGAAAAAAGAAAGCCACAGTAAGTACAACACAGAAGCAAAAGACAAAAAATACCCAGCCGGAGGGACAGCTTCAGCAAATGACAGCCATGGTGAAACCAAAGCCATGGTACTGCTTTAAATGTGGTGAGGATGGCCATATTGCATCCACCTGCAACAACATGCCCAATCCCACCCTTGTGCAGGCCAAGAAAGCAGAGCTCAGGGAGAAGCAGCGCGCTTGGGAAGCCCAGAATGGCTCACCCACCACGCCCCGGTTAAACTAGAACCGGCTTCCATTGAGGGGAAAATGGAAGCCAAGCAACCACCATGTCCCCCATCTACAGGTGAGCAAAACCCCGCAATTTACTCCCACAGAGTCACACCAGAAAGAAAATTGCCAAAACATCTTGTAGGTAGCAAATTTACGGCCAGTGTAAATGTAGGTGGGGTGGACTGCAGTTGTTTGCTTGATACCAGGTCACAGGTCACCACAGTGGCCAAGTCCTTTTATCAGACCCATCAGCGATATCCTTGAAGTAGAGGGAGCAAATGGCCAACCTGTTCCTTACCTGGGATATGTGGAGGTTGACCTCAAGTTCCCGAAAGCCCTTCTTGAGTCCGAGCCTGAAATTTCAACTTTGGCTTTAATTGTTCCTGATCTCAGGTCAAATAGTGGTGTCCCATTGCTAATCGGCACCAACACTTTAGACCCTCTCTTTGATCAGTATTGTCATGAATCTTCATTTTCCCATAACTCACCTCGCCATGGCTACAGTCACGTCCTTCGTACACTGCAACTGAGGAAAAAACAAGCAACAAGTGGAAAGCTTGGTTTTGTGAAGCTCAGAGGGAGAGAACAGGAAGTCCTTCCAGCGAAACAAAAAGTGCTGCTTGAAGGCTGTATGTGTGTCAGTTCAGTCAACACAGAGAAATATGGCCTGTTAGAGCAACCATCCAGATCCACCTTGCCAGGCGGTGTGTTTGTGGACTCTTGTCTCATTTCCTTGCCAGAGCATGGCTCCAACAAGCTCCCTGTCCTCCTTAGAAATGAAACCGAACGTGACATCATTCTACCTACCAACTGCATTATTGCAGATTTGACTGTTGCAGATGCTGTCATCGAGAATCACCATGTGGTTGATGAAGAGGATCAGAAGCATGTTGTTGAGTGCTCTACTCACCAAGCAGAGGCAAAGCTTCCTGGGAAAAGCTTTGATTTCGGGCCTTCTCTTCCTGAGGAGTGGAAAGAGAGAATTACAACAAAGCTCAGTAGCTTTTCTCACGTCTTTGCCCAACATGATCTTGACTTTGGTCATGCGACCAAAATCCAGCACCACATCAAGCTGAGGGATGAGACCCCAATCAAACAGAGACCCCGTCCGATTCATCCTCGGGATTATGAAGCAGTCAAAAAGCACCTTCAAACCCTTCTTGACGCTGGCGTAATCCGAGAGTCAGAGTCCCCATTTTCATCACCGATCGTGGTGGTGAGAAAAAAGAATGGCGATGTCCGCCTATGTGTGGACTATAGAAAATTAAACCTGCAAACAATAAAAGACTCCTATGCATTGCCAAACCTGGAAGAGTCGTTTTCCGCTCTCGCTGGATCCAAGTGGTTTTCCGTGATGGACCTGAAGTCTGGGTACTATCAAATTGAGATGAATGAAAGTGACAAGCATAAAACCGCCTTTGTGTGCCCCTTTGGATTCTGGGAATTCAATCGGATGCCCCAGGGAGTCACCAATGCACCGAGCACATTCCAACGGCTCATGGAGAAGTGCATGAGTGATATCCATCTAAAGGAGGTCCTTGTTTTTCTTGACGATCTCATTGTGTTTTCGGACACTCTTGAAGAACACGAGACTAGGCTCATCCACGTGCTCAGCCGTCTCGAGGAATATGGTTTGAAACTTTCACCAGATAAATGTAAGTTCTTTCAGACTTCGGTGCGCTATTTGGGGCACATTGTTTCCAGCGATGGAGTGAAGACTGACCCTGAAAAGGTTCAAGCCTTGAAAACCTGGCCGAGACCACAGAACTTAAAGGAGCTCCAATCCTTCTTAGGCTTTTCCGGTTACTACCGGAGGTTTGTCAAGGATTATTCAAGGATTGTCAAGCCCTTAACCAACCTTACAGCCGGAAATCCACCACGGCGGAAAGGAGTCAAGGTTAGTGTAAGTGATGGAAAATACCTCAGCCCAAAAGAGCCGTTTGGTGAACGCTGGGATACTGAGTGTCAACAGGCCTTCGAGGCGATCATACACAAGCTAACATCGTCCCCTGTCCTTGGTTATGTGGATGCTAAGCTTCCTTATGTGCTCCATACGGATGCTAGCACAACAGGATTAGGAGCCGCTTTATATCAAGAGCAGGAAGGGAACCTGCGTGTGATTGCCTACGCTAGTAGAGGACTCTCCTGCAGTGAAGCAAGATACCCAGCACACAAACTTGAATTCTTGGCCCTTAAATGGGCCATCACAGAGAAGTTTCACGACTATTTGTATGGAAACTCCTTTACTGTCATCACAGATAACAATCCCTTGACATACCTACTTACCACAGCCAAGCTTGACGCTGCGAGCTACCGTTGGTTAGCCACACTCTCGACTTTCACTTTCAATATCAAGTATCGAGCTGGTAAGCAGAACGCAGATGCGGATGGGTTGTCAAGGAGACACCATGGTGCCTTGGAAAATGATGCTTCATCGCAGGAAGAGAGCCAAAGGATTGACCGATTCACTTCCCAGCTCCCAGAGATTGTCGCAGCTACCTGTCAAAGACATACTGTGAGGCAGGTTCAAGAGCTTTCACCTTTCTATGGCTACGTTGAATCTCTTGCCATTCAAGCGGATGCAATCCCTGATGTCTTTGAAGGAGAGTCGCAAGATGGGGCCTCAACAGTACCTAAGTATAGTGAGTCTGCCCTCAGGAAACTTCAAAGAGAAGATCCCGTTCTTCGCAGAGTTATCAAGCTGGTGGAGTCCAACAACTTACCTGCAGATCACACAGCAGATTCTCCTGAAGAACGGTCGATCCTAAGAGAATGGAAAAGGCTTCAGTTGAAGTCAGGTATTTTGTACCGGACACAGGAGTGTGAGGGACAAACCCTCTTCCAGCTAGTACTCCCAAATGCCCTAAGACCCACTGCACTCAGGAATCTCCACGATGAAATGGGGCACTTAGGGATTGAGCGCACTCTTGAACTTACCAGATCACGGTTCTACTGGCCGAAGATGGCCGCCGAGGTGGAGAAGAAGGTGAAAACATGTGAGAGATGTGTTCGGAGAAAGACACCACCAGACAAGGCTGCCCCGCTTGTTAATATCCAAACCACTAGACCAATGGAGTTGGTCTGTATGGACTTTCTTTCATTAGAACCAGACAGCCACAACACTAAGGACATCCTCGTCATTACGGACCACTTCACTAAATATGCCGTAGCCATCCCCACCAGAGACCAGAAGGCTAGTACCGTCGCAAAAACCTTATGGGAACACTTCTTGGTCCATTATGGGTTTCCTGAACGCTTGCACAGCGATCAGGGTAGAGACTTCGAGTCTCACACCATCAAAGAGCTATGTGCGTTAGCTGGTATCCGTAAAGTGAGAACAAGTCCTTACCACCCCAGGGGAAATCCTGTCGAGCGGTATAACCGAACACTCCTCAGCATGTTAGGCACCCTACAAGACAAAGAGAAGACTCAGTGGCGAGACCATGTCAAACCCCTCACTCATGCTTACAATTGCACGAGGAATGACGTCACCGGGTTCTCGCCATATGAGTTAATGTTTGGCAGACAACCAAGGCTGCCCTTGGACTTAGCCTTTGGGTTGCCAGTCAAAGTAAAGAGCCCAGTTCACACTCTCAGTACGTAAGGAACCTGAGATCTCACCTGGAAGAAAGTTATCAGGTCGCCATTGAAAACTCTCGCAAGGTCGCAGAAAAAAACAAGAGGCGATTTGATAGAGTTGTCAGAGAGTCTACATTGGCTGTTGGGGATCGAGTCCTCGTCCGTAACCTTCGTCTCCGCAACAAACATAAGCTGGCGAATCGTTGGGAGTCCACAGTCTATGTGGTTACCAAGCAGATGGGCGACTTACCTGTCTACTCTGTGAAGCCGGAAAAGGAGGAAGGACCACCACGGACGCTACATAGAGACCTTCTACTTCCTTGTGGATTTCTTCCTGAAACTGAGAGAGAGGAACAAAACCCAAAGAGCAGTCCAAAGAAACCTCGAACAAGGCAGCAAAGTGCCATTCAACAAGATGAAGAGCCCTTTGATACAGATACTGACACGTATGACGGCTGGTATGCAACTGCTACCTTACCGAATGTTCAAGACAGGAGATTTGTTACGGTGTATAATATGCCAAGACACAGTCTTGCACCTGTCCCAAGTAACCATGGTCAAGACCCTGCAAATCCTCACCCTTATCACGTCAGTATGGCTGAGGAGGAAGTAGAAAATCCACCTGAAAAGGAAACAGAAATCTCACCTGGAAAGGAAGTAGAAAATCCACCTGAAAAGGAAACAGGAAACTCACCTGGAAAGGAAGTAGAAAACTCACCTGAAAAGGAAACAGGAAACTCACCTGGAAAGGAAGTAGAAAACTCACCTGAAACTGAAACAGGAAACTCACCTGAAAATGAAACAGGAAACTCACCTGAAACTGAAACAGGAAACTCATCTGAAACTGAAAATGAAACGGGAAACTTACCTGAGACGGAAACTCAAAACTTACCTGGAACGGAAACTCAAAGCTTACCTGAAAAGGAAAATCAAGATTTACCTGAAGTGGAAGCTCATAACTTACCTGGAGACCTACCTGATACAGCTTCAGAACCTGTGGAAGAAAGTCCTATGGAACCAAAAGCTAAAGACCATGCAGAGGAACCAACTCTAGAAAAGACAGAAGGACAAACAGAAACAGACACTCATATTAGGAGATCACTCAGACAATGCGAGCCAGCGCGTAGGTTCCATTATCCAGAGTTGGGTAATCCTCTAGTTTCTGTTGTTACTTCCTTGTTTCAAGGGTTGAGTACTGCCCTCACCAATTCCCTCAATGATAATGCTAGTAGGGATTGGTTAACAAACATTCCTTTAGAAGTAACAGAGACAGCAGTTACCCAGCAGCCCTGTAAGCATGCAGCGGGACATGCATACATTTAAGGGGGGAGAGTGTAACCTGTTGAAAAAAAGAGAAGTATGTTAGTATGTAACCTGTTGAAAAAAGAGATGTATGTTAGTATGTAACCTGAAAAAATGAGAAAAAGAACCTACCTGTTACCTACCTGAAAAAGAGAAAAAACAGTTAGAAATATTTTATTTTTATATTTTCCTTTCATTGAGCATAATTATCATTTAATTACTAATTGTAGTCTTTATTTCATCCTGTATTTTATTTATTTATTTATTTATTTTATCCCAGAGGTCTATTTTCGCTTGCTCTAGCTTTAAGAGTGGTTCTGTGAAGAGAAAGAAATCTAATTCGCTCATAGAGGTGAAGTTGAATTACAATTGGAGAGATCGGGTCATGTCCCGCCCCCTTGCTGCGGGTTAGTGAGACGCGCAGTGATACACGCACAGCACCGAGCGGCGGCAGGACGAGCACCGAGACACAGAAGTCGGAGTGGAAAAGTCAGAAAAAATACTTGATAACGCACATATTGAGGAACTGTGGAGGAAAAGGAACCGTTTGGGCCGATACCTGAGCGTCTGGTGGACCACGGAGAAGCGACCCTGGGAACTTTACCTGTGTTCATTCTTTTATTTTCCCGGTGAGTGCTGTGAAGTGTGGGTAGTAAGCAGTTAGCTCCGTGAGTTAGCATATCCTCGTGGTGTGTTAGCCACCGAGCTGTAGCATTAGCTCACCTGTTGTTGTTGTTTACTTTCTTGTGATGAGAGAAATCGCGTGTGTGCGCAGGTGTGTGCGCGTGCATGTGTGCGTGTGTGAAAAAAAGAGTACGTGTGCCTGTTATTTGCATTGTGTGAATGTAAAGAGACATTATTAAGCTGAGTCATGGGTTATGAGATGCTTAATTCTTTTGTGTAATATAGTGCTGTTGCACATAAGCACAGAATATTACAAGATTACATTATTTTACATCCAGTGTGGGTATTTATTGTTTAATTGTGAGTGGTTTAAAATCATTTACATGTGTATTTTTGATTGTTTATCAGTCATTTCATGATTTTGGTTTCATTAAAAACAGTGAAGTTAACAATTCATATGCTAACACTGTAATGTAGAAGTTATCTTGTAACAAGTTAACAGTGAAAAGTTACATTGCACAGTGAAATTGATTATACTTAGAAAATAGAAACTGTACAGTTAAAAAAGAAGTGAATAGATTAACTAAGCCCTGTTGTGCTATACAGGCTGGGTTTTTTGGAGACCCTGGATTCTGGATTCTCTCCCCAGAAGGGAGATGGCGAGCTAACCGTGTGAACATCTGGATTGGAGCTGAAGAGGACCCTCTCTTCTTCGTCCGTCGTCCTGTCGGTGTGGTAGGACTGAGAAAGACTCAGAAAGACTTAAAGGAACAATCTTTATTTTTTCCTTTCCTTGGAGAACAAGAGACAATTTATTTTATTTTTTTAAGGGTGCACCCAATTTAAAGAGACACTTTAAAAGAAAACAAACTGAAGGCCGGCCATATATTGTAAATGTGTTTATTGTTCATGTGTTAATACACTGCATTGCTAAACTTACCTCTGTGTGTCTCCTTTACTCAATCGGTGTCTAATCCTATTCTTCATCACTCCCTCATACGAGTCTAGAGTATTCTGGCCCAGTGTTCTTACCTATCAGGTGGGTTACATATCCTTTTGTGAAATGAAAATAGAATGACCACAAGATATACTGACCGCAAAAGCATCAAACAGTCCATGATTTCCTTGTTTATGATACAAACATACAGTATATGTGAACTTCAATAATAAAATAAATGTTGAACTCATGTTTGCTGTGTTTATATGACAACATCTACACCGGTTCATTTTGAAACAACATGTAATCAAACTAGCCTCTGCACTTACACTTTATAGAAACAAAAAATAAATCGGGGTCGAAATCCATGAAGTTTCTCAATCCGTCATTGAACGCACCCTTCTTTTGGACAAACAAAGCAGCTGGAAACAAGTTTTAAAAAAGCACTAAAATAAGCCTATTTATATTTTTACAACATCAATCTCCCTATAATATGAACAAAATGGGCCCTAGTTTCGTGGCGCAGCGCAGGGTGGCGGAGCCGGCGTAATGCAAGTTTTGACCCGCGCAGCCTTGTGCAGGGTCAGTTTTCCACAGTTCCAGGCACATTTAAATGCAATCCATAATCACAACAAACACTATTTAATGCAACTAATTGAATCAACACGTGAATTTATATCTATATAGATTGTCCCGTCTCATCTGACGTCAGATCAAAGGCGGATGGCACGCGTAACAGAAACTCAGCCTCTCGGACCAAAACATCTTCCTCTCTCTCTCCTGTTTTTTTATAATATCGGCATTGTTATTATTATGATACGCACGCACAGTGCGTGATGCGCGTGGTGGGAGCGGCGGCGCTGCTTCTGTCATCGGGCTGTCAAGTGACGGATCTTGCACTGAACCTCCCCTAACGCATTAAAGGTGAGGAGAGGAGCTAATTTGATTGGTGAAGATCTGAATCGGCTGTATTAATCCCAGTCCACGCCTCGTCTCCTCCTTGTCTCCCACTCACGCCTTCTTCTCCTCCCTCTTTCCCACTTGCGCGGGTGGGAGTGACGGGAGACGGGAGGTGTGCCTGCGCGAGCCTAGCCTGCGCGGTGCACAAAACTTGCAAAGAAAGGCGGACACACCCCGTCGGCGTGGCGCAGGTGTGCTGAGAGCTGACTGCGCCTGGTCTACGAAACTAGGGCCCAATATGTTCAGGTTATACTTTGTCTCTTGAAAAACGGGCAGATAGTTCAATTCTAGAACCCTTACCCCTAACCCGGAAAATCAATCAAAAAAACTACAAACGTTCCGAAAATGCAATACACTTAAGTCAGCGGCGCCATGTTTTTTGTAGTTCTAAAGTGTTTTCCCTATTATGTGAACATGTGTCAAGGAACTTCGCAATTCCATTCTATGTTTTAGGAACTGGGGAGCACATTTATTTGATCAGATTTAATTTTTACTATTGTTAATTGGGTGAAATCATGTTTTTTCCTGTTTTTGACCCTACCCAGTAGGGCCCCCTTTTGGTTTGACAAAGGTCATGATAGAAGAAGTCAAGAGCTTTCCAAAAATGTTTTCCCCATGTTTGTATTACATTGTGTTGCCTTTCTGTAAGCCTTTAAAAGTGCCTCAGGTTCAAGGTTCAAAGGGCATTCCAGAGGAGCAGGAACCATCCAGAATGTTCACCCTGGCATATCTGTACTCTGCAAATCAAGACCTTTCCAATGATGTCTTCACTGTCATCCTACAACAAAGTTTCATTTTCATCTTGCTCACTGCCAAGGCGATGTGTACTTTCTCACAGCCTATATAGAGCCAAGATGGATCAAATCACTAAAACATATTGTAAGGGATATTTAGTGGCAAAATGTGTTCAACATATTGATGGTGACCTTATCCTTTGTCATGTTTTTCAATTTAGACCAGTTTAGACCCCATTTACCCCTTAAACTACTTAAAGTTAGCCTCAGTGTTACTTTATATGACCATTTATAGCCATTGTGTCCCCTCCCCCAGGGCTGACAGGATTGCCCTGGATGAACCAATAGTATATAATATGGTAATGCAAATATATTTCTGTGAACGGTTACATTTTTACACACACTTGTTTTTTTAATTGACCAAGATATGAGCTTTTGAAAGAAAGTAGGACTGTGCCATAACATGCTGTGCATGGGAAAGGGAGACACAGAGGCCTATTTCACTGGACAATGAATGGTTTATATTTAAGCAGTCCATCACAAGATATGGATCTGTCTCTTTATCTTTCTTTTCCCTTGGGGTAATTATTGTTGTATTTGGATATCAAAGCCTAGAAAAAGACAGAATATTGACATGCGTGGACTCGGAAACATGGAGGTGAGGACCCAAATGCAGTTAAAAAAAAGATTTATTTAAATAATAAACTAGATACAAAACAAAAACTAAGACTAAAACAAAGAATCAAACTAAGAAGACCACAAAGGCAAAAAACGACCGTCAAAGAAACACTTACGAAAAAAAAACAGAACACAAAGGACAACTCCTATTCCTTGACCTCTGGGGAAAACGTCACAGGGTTAAGGAAAGGCGACAGGAGAACACAAAAGGACTTAGGAATAGTCGACCGCGGTGCTCAGAGATTCCGACCGGACTTTCACTAAGCTATGTCATTATAACACGGCCGCTGATGATTGACAGCTGATGATCGGCACCTGCGATTGACGTATTTGGCAGTGCGTCTGCGCTGGAGAAACTACAATAATGGACTACAAAAAGCGCATCGTCCACTTCTCCCCATGTTGGTTTTATAAGCAGCTGGTTCGCTGACCGGCTTCAGGTCCAGCAGCTCCTCCTTCCTGTTTGACCGGTGCTTTATTTACATTTCATTTGTGGTTTTAGTTTCGTTTTTGTAAAGTTTGTAACATGATTGAAATAAATAAAAAAAATACCAGTCAATTAGTATCACTGTTCATACACATTTATCAACACAATTCCAATTACTATATGTCTGCATGAAAGTCATTGTTAAATATGTAAATGCACGTTTGTTTTCATGAACGGCCGAGGTGTGCGGCACTTTAAATGTTGCTCTCGCAAAGAATTGTGGGTCGGCGTAATCTCCTTTCCTTTAGCATAGGAAGGTCCGTTGCATCCTATGCTAAAGGAGCTCTGAAAGGAAGCATTGGAGCTCCTTTCCTTTGCATTTAGAGAATTCGAACGGCTCTTATCATGGCGGCCACTTGTTTACTTCCGGGTCACTTCTTCAGTTAGGAACCTTCCTAAGCAAAAAAGACTATTCGACTGCACCCAGGGAGGCAGGGAGCTGACGAGGAACAGGTGAAACACATTAGGACAGCCAGGGTAATCAACACGAGAGGGTGGGGGAGTCAAGACAGCGGAAACAACAAGGACCAGGAAGTACGAGACACCGAGGACAAAATTACAAAATAAAACAGGAAATCAAAACCAGGACATGACAAAAACACAGATCATGACAGAATATATGTCAAAGAGGAGCTTTTGAGAGAAAGGCTTATTGTGTGGGTTGTTTTGGAGGTCAAATTCGTCTCTATTACATATCAATATGTAGACAACTTTGTAGCCTTTAGAATTTTGGACATCCTAATAAGTTCTTATCAGCAAAAAAAAAAAAAAAAATCTGATGGCTACAAACTTTTGGTTGTATATCCTATATATAGGGCCTATAAGAGGTTTAGGCTAGTAAGGCTTAAGTTTAAAAAAATGACAAAATGAACAATATCACTTTTTATTTTCAACAAGACAGACAAAAACATAACATCATGAGGCAATTTAAACACTGCAGAATCTAGTTTTATTGTTACCTGAAGTAATGGCATGGAAAATCACTTCTGTATTGTCACAGGAACAGCTGTAATAACACTGCATTCAAGACTCCATTATGGTTATTGATCATTGTTTTTTAAAATGTATTTCATGTTGTAACAACAATAAAGTGTTCACTGCCGAGTTAATTTAGTACATCAGGTCTGCTCTGATTGCAACGGTGTCGGGAATACTCAGATTGGAAGCAGTATTGTTCATTGAAGTCCCACATGGAAGAGACCAAAATCTCAAAAGCATGTTTAATCTCATGATTTCTGGCTAAAGTAGCCCACAAAAAAAGTGTGTACTTTTCACACTTTGTGGCTTTGTAGGCACTCCAGACACTAACATTTATGTGAAGTACAGAAAATGAGAGATTTCAATAATATATCTCCTTTAAATTGTTTTGTTATCTATGGTTCCACGATCAGAGCTTCAATTACATTTTGAAAAGTATTACTATAATGAAAAATAATTTCAAAATGCATCAAAAAGACAACAAACATACCTTAAACCATATTTTATTGAAACTGTTTTGTGTCACGAGGATGTAAATAAAAAAGGAACAAATAAATAAAAATGAAAAAATAAGACATATTCTTTTATAAAATAAAGATCTGAACAGGACAGAACTTTCAGGCTGTAATTCGGGCAGCTACACGTAATTTTGAGCTGGCTCCCACGTGTCCTCCCAGTCCTTGCCACTGCCAGGAAATGAAAGAGAAAACACATATTAACAGGAAATAAAGCTTAAAGGATGACCTTGATTCTGACATAATAACATTTTTTTTAACAATTTGCTTATTAAACATGTCTTACATGTTAGTTTGTCATGCTATAGTACATCTTAAAATCAATTAAAGTGTTTGTGAGCACTTATGCTGGTGTCAAACTAGACAATCTTTTTGTGTGTTCCAATGGTCACTGCGTCAAACGATTGGGGGCCATGGGGGCTGAGAGACGTGACGGACTACATGTTGGTCACCGGTCAATAACCACCATAGCCACCATACATCACCTCAACACTCCACCCATCCTGATCCATCTCCTGCACAACTTCCTCTCAGACAATATCGAATATCAAAGTATTGTCCAGCCCATCCTGCTCTACTGCTCCACTTGCTTCTTCAACATGCTGACTGTCAAAAACCGGGTCAAACTCACACGTGTCACAAACATAGCTGCCAAACTAATCAGTCTCCCCACACCCTCACTGTCAACGCTCAACCTCAAGGCCATCTCATGCATTGCTTTTATAATAGCACACTACACACCCACTCAACTGCCACTTCACCATTACGCCCTCTGGACGCAGGTCAGGTCCCTGTTGCGCAGGAGGGGTCGTTATGGCAAAAGCCTGGTACCTGCAGCCATAGCAGCCCTCAACAAAACACCTAGATAATTCACTTTGGTATCACTCTGTCTATGTCGTCTGTCTGCATGTTATCTTGTTGTGTTTGTCCTGTCATTATCTGTATGATGCGTGGTGTCCCTTACTATATTGTGATGTGAAAAAAAATACCCCTTGACGACAATAAGTTCTAAAGTAACATGCGAGCAGCACTGTTTAGTTTTTCAATGTTTATATACTGTATGTGCTCAGCCTTATCTCTTCCGGCAGAGCGCTCCCAGCTGTGTTCCTATTGCTCAATGTCATGGATGCAACTTAAGCAGTTGTGGGAGGAAAATATGAAATCTAACGTCTTAGGGCCCACTAACGCTGTCCATTCGTACCGTGCCCAAGCACGATTCACGGCTAAAGTCTAGTTCGTTTGACCAGTGCGAGTACAACTGTTGGCCGTGGCCCGGTTGAGAGAGGTGGGCTTTTGTAAAGCATGGATGCACATGTACGAATACGAGCATGCACACGTGTACGAGCACGAGCATTGGCGATGTTCCTGATGTCTATTTATATATGACTGTTCCCCGCAACTGACATTTAAAAAGATGCCGCCAAACGGTTCGTGGTGGTCTGATGTGGAGGTGGAGTGTTTACTGCAGATTTTGGTCAGATAATACTCACAAAACAGTCAGACAAAACTGAAACTCCGAGGTGTGATGACGTCTATAAGCCAGAAGCAATCGAGCCGAGGCTCGGATCATTTCAAATAATGTGAGTGCAAGCGGGCCTGGGCCGCGGGGGAAGAGGGGGGGGGGGGGGCAATAATCCTAAAACACGGCACGGATCATCTGGGTCAAATGTGAATGCATGATATAGCATCAGTTGTTCTCAGCCAAAAATGTGTATTTAAAATGGGAGGATATCTGCTGTAGCACTGTATAAGTAATTGTTTTCCACTCCAACACACCTGTGTGTTGTAATTGAGGAAGAACTTACCATTTAGAGCACGGTTTCCACCGAACTTTGACCTCTTCTCTTCCCTGAAAGGCATGACATTAGGAAAAAATGATGAAGAGTTAACATGAAGTAGTTATGAGGGAAACAAGGATTTCTGATAGAGACAGTTCTTACTATAAAATGCTTAATATATTTAATAATTCATCCATTTCCAAAAACCACCTATGACAGCAAAACTGAAAAAACGTGCCCGACGGTGTTGGTGGAGACAGCTGCATAGATTAACACGAGAGTGTTTGTCTGCGAGTAAAAAAAACATCTTTTTTTTGTAGTGTTTATTTCACACCAGACCACAGCAACCAGACAGTACAAACTACAGACACCAACATACCAATACAGCAACAGCACAATTAGAAAACAACAACACCTAGTCTGAAAAGGGGATGGACGAAGCATAGCTTTTATTTTTCCATCCCCCACATAAAGACACCATCAAGACATACATAACAACAAATAAGTAAAAAAAACAACAACAAAAACAAGCAATCAAACAAACAAACAAACAAACAAAAAACATTGCGAAGTCCCTCAACAGTCCTACATTTATCCTAAATATTATTTATGTATTTATTTAATCCATTTAATTTAATTTAACCACCCCCATCTTCCCTACTGTACACATCAAACATCTGTTGTTTAAACTTTCTTTTAAACTCACTCGGGCTTTTACTATTTCTAATGTTTTCGGCCAAACTGTTCCACATAATTACTCCACAAACTGAGACACACATAGATTTAAGAGTTGTTCTTGTTAGTTGCTGTGCCAGTTTATGTTTACCCCGAAGGTCATATCTCTTGGCACTTCCCCTTTCACAGAGAAGTCCTTGTATAATAACAGGTAATTGATTATGTTTCGCCATATAGGCAATTTGTACAGTTTTTAATTTAATCAGGTCTAGGAATTTCAATGCAGCTGCCCTCAAGAACAAGTCATTAGTATGTTCATTGTACTTAACATTGCACACGATACGGATTGCTCTTTTCTGTAGGATAATCAATGGGTGCAAATTAGTGTTGTATGTATTGCCCCAGACCTCCACACAGTAGTTCAAATAAGGAAAAACAAAAGCATAATATAGTGAAAGTAAAGACTTATGATTTAGTATATAAACCTCTCCCGACAGTGACACAGAATGGCGTGTGGGCCGGACCCTGGGCAGCCTAAATGGAGGACGGGTGCCTTGCAGGATCTGCAATCCTAACCCTTACCCAGTAGATTTCCCCCAGCGCCAACCATTGGCCCAAGTGACAGAGGTGGCCACGGCTGACATTCAAGGAGAACAAGAGCTGATTCTTAACAGTGTGGCACCAGACGTAGTGGAGGTAGCAGTAAGTAGGGGTCACAGAAGGAGCCAGTGAGATCGAGTCACATCCTGCGATGTCCTTACAAGGAGACAAATTGACTACCGACCAACAGGGGAAGATGACGAGCCTGCTGCATAGGTGGAAGAAGGTGTTTTCCAGCCACGATGAGGACTTTGGCTGCACTGGTGTTGTGAAGCACCAGATACCAACTGGTTCAGCGCCCCCAAGTCGTGAGAGGTACCGACCCGTCCCTCCAAGCCTGTATGCTGAACTACAAATCTTGCTTGAGAACATGCTGGACAGTGGTGTGGTGAGGGAGAGTGCAAGCCCTTGGGCAGCCCCTATTGTGCTCGTTAGGAAGAAAGACGGAAGCTGGAGGTTCTGTGTAGACTACAGGAAGTTGAATGCACTCACCCATAAGGATGCTTACCCCCTGCCACGCATCGAGGAGTCATTGACCGGGCTCAAAGCTGCCAGGTGGTATTCCACACTGGACCTGGCAAGCGGCTATTGGCAAGTGGAAATGGACCCTGCTGATAGAGAGAAGACAGCCTTTACTACACCCTTCGGCCTCTACGAGTTCGAACGAATGCCATTCGGCCTGTGCAACGCCCCGGCCATGTTCCAGAGGCTGATGCAACGCTGCTTGGGCAATATGGTAAATGACTCACTGTTGATTTATCTGGATGACGTGGTTGTGTTCTCCCCTGACTTCAACAGCCACATGCGCCACCTGGAAGAGGTGTTCCAGCGGCTCCACCAGCATGGACTGAAACTGCAGCCAGAAAGTGCCACCTGTTCCAGCGAGAGGTGACTTACCTGGGGCACGTTATCAGTGAGAAAGGTGTAGCCACAGATCCGGCTAAGACGGCAGCGGTGAGGGACTGGCCAGTACCCCAGACAGTGAAGCAGGTGAAATCTTTCCTTGGCTTTGCTGGCTATTAGCGCCGTTTTATACCTGCTTTCTCCAAAATTGCAATGCCATTGAATGTCGTAACACATGGCACCACCACACAGGAAAAAAAGTCAACCCCAATCAACTGGTCCCCAGAGTGCCAGCGAGCTTTCAACCACTTGAAAGAAGCCCTGTTGAATGCACCGGTCCTGGCATATGCTGACTTCTCTCATCCTTTTAGGCTGTACACAGACGCCAGCTTTGAGGGTTTGGGAGCGGTGCTGGCCCAGGTACAAGGAGACAAAGAACGAGTAATTGCCTATGCCAGCCGCAGCCTCCACCCAGCTGAGCGCAATGACCAGAACTACAGCTCCTTCAAGCTGGAGCTGTTGGCTCTGAAATGGGCAGTCACAGAAAAATTCAAAGACTATCTCTATGGTGCAGAATTCACCGTCTTCACAGATAATAACCCACTGGTGCACCTTGAAACCGCCCGGCTTGGAGCAGTAGAGCAACGATGGGCTGCCCAACTGGCCAACTTCAGGTACACTATCAAATACCGCCCAGGTACACAAAACAGAAATGCTGATGCTTTGTCCAGGTTGCCTGAACGGAAAAGAGAAACGACACCAGTGCTTGCTGACAGGGTTATGGCAGAAGGAGATGGAACGTGGGAGGAACGTCAGTCCAGGGACCCAGACCGTACCCAGATGCGGCAGTGGAAAGAGCAGAATCTGTCCCAGCCTGAGGTAGGTGATTCCTCATCACCCTACATGAAACAACTGCTTAGAGAATGGGACAGAATTTCGCTGCAAAATGGTGTCTTGGGAAGATCTTATCAAGTGACTGGGTCTGAGCTTGAGACGTTCCAAGTGATTATTCCAAAGCAGGAGACCAACGGTGTGTGGTGAGCATACCATGAGGAGATGGACCATCCTAGCAGTGAGAGAACCTTGGCAGCCCTGCGACAGCGCTGTTATTGGCCCCGAATGACCCAGGATGTGAAGGAGTGGACTGAGACCTGCCTACATTGCATGTGTGCTCTAGCTGGACCTGAGGTGAGGGCCCCTCTATTACCCATTACTACTTCATATCCATTTGAAGTTGTTGGGGTGGATTACCTCTCTCTGGGACGTCCAGATGACCGGTACCCCAATATCTTGCTGATGACTGACCTGTTTTCCAAGTATGCCCTTGCAGTACCTACCAAGGACCAGTCTGCTAATACCACGGCCCGAGTCCTGTACAGCAGTCTTATCCAGACGATTGGCTGCCCAGAGCGTATTTTGACAGACCGGGGGGCTGCCTTTGAATCGTCATTAATAAACGAGTTGTGCCAGCTTTACGGATGCCGGAAGAGCCGCACTACGGCATACCACCCCCAAGGAAACGGAGCCTGCGAGAGATTCAACCAAACCTTGTTGAGGCTGTTAAGCTCCCTGACTGAGACGGACCAAGCACAATGGCCCAACCAGCTGCCAGCCCTAAGTCAAGCGTATAACAACACCACCCACAGTACAACAGGGATGACCCCGCATTATGTGGCGGTCGGGAGACACGCCAGACTACCTGTGGACTGGGCAACCGGTCTGAGCCCTGCGGTAGAGCCCCACACTCTACAAGGCTGGGTAAAACAGCATCAAAAGGCCCTGAGCCATGCTTACCAAGCAGCAAAGAAGCAATCACAGCACCGACAAGAACGGGACCAAAACCGTTATAATCGACGAGCGAAGCTGGCACCTCTACTTCCAGGCGAAAGGGTGCTCATTCGCAACTTCCGCAGGAGGGCCAGAGGGAAACTGACCCCCAAGATGGTCCCCAGACCCATTCGTGGTGGTGAGTCAGCTGCGGGAAGGCCACCCAGTTTATGTCCTTCGGCCGGAGGGTAAGGAAGCACCAACACGCACTGTACATCGCAACAATCTCCGACCTTGCCCGTTAAATGTATTCCAGGACATCAGAGAGCCAGTGGAAGAATTGGAACCTCCAGTAGCAGACCAGCCAACCCAGCAGCCTCCTCCCATTTGGTGGCTTCCTGGTCTACTGATGAGCTCCATCCAACAGCCAGCAGCCTACATAAGAGACCCAGCTCCGGCTGAACCACCTGTCCCTCCAACAGGACCAGCAGCCCCCAATGACGAGCCTGAACATCCTGATGTCCGGCGCTCACAACGAGACAATTTTGGGTTGCCTCCGGCCAGGTATCGTAACGAGTAATTGGTCGGGACGACCATTGTTAAAGAGGGGGGGAAATGTCACAGTGGGGCGGTTTTACAGTATGGTTGCATTTTATTCTTTTTGCATGTTTTAATTATCCAAGTTCTTTTAAGTATTTGTATTTGATTACATTTGAGTATTGTGTTTTATGGTTTTATTAGTTTTATAATCTGGCATGGTTTTAGAGTTTTTATATTGTTGGGTGGTGTAACCTGTGACTGGCATGCTGTTGTGGACAATTGATGAGCTGAACTGACTCAGCTGGGAATACCTGACCACACCCCCCTCACAGCACAGGATTGGCCGACACAGAACAGTGTGCGGTAGTTTTTCGGCTTTAATCACAGGTGAAGCAGAGCGGGGGGCTGAGGACGCGACAGAGCAGGGCAGACGGACGCTGCTGCGGAGCAGGAAGGACAGAACGAAGTGTTACGGAACTGAACGGACAGAGAACAGAATCCAGGCGGCTTACAACTGGTCGGGAGAGTGGGCAACAGCTGAGTAGATGACCAACACAGCAGGAGCCACGATCGAGGCGGCCAGAGAGGCGGAGCTTGGTCCGTACGCTACAGGAGGGAGTGAGACACGCCACGTGGGAACGCGGAAGGGTGATTGTGCGCATCGCCCCTCCTCCAGTTAAGTCTCACCATTATTCCTACTTATGATCTACCTGTGAAGAGTGAATGCATCTGTGGATCCATACAGAAAGATTGAAGCAACTGTATACTAAAGAGGGGAGAGCCTTGTGTTTCCTTTTTTCCTTTTGTTATTTGGTTTAGTGCATGGATATTTAGTTGTTTTGGATTGAAGTGGTTAATTTATTTTGGCTCAAACCTTTTAGTTTACTTAATTAATTTCTATACACCCTTCGGTAACACTTTACTTGAAGGTACCGTCATAAGAGTGACATGACACAGTCATAAGAGTGACATGACACAGTCATAAACATGTCATAAACATTATGACAATGTCATTAAACGTTTATGACTGTTGTCATTAAGTGTCATTCGATTTGGTAATGACAAGTTGACATTATTTTGGTTGTCTTCATTATGACAACTTGACATTAATCAAGGTGACATAACCAGAATTTGTCTTTGTCATGACAACTTGACATTAAATTTGTTTGCGATGTCCTTATTATGACAACGTGACATTATTCAAAGTGACATTATTAGAAAATGTCTTTGTCATGACAACTTGACATTAAATTTGTTGGAGATGTCCTTATTATGACAACGTGACATTATTCAAAGTGACATTACTAGAAAATGTCTCTGTCACGACAACCTGACATTAACGAAATATGCATCTGTTTTTGTGTTTATGGCAAGTTGACAATGATTATTATAATTAGCTGTGCAAGGTTAAAGACCAATTCTAGCACTTGGTTATTGATGTTTGACAGAATACCAAAAACTGACTGTCATGACATTATTATGACAATGTAATGAAGAAATTCTTGGACCTAAAGTAAAGTGGTAGCATTTTGATCTGTCATTAACATATCATGAAGGATAAACTGACTGTCATGACATCATTATGACAATGTAATGAAGAAATTCTTTGACCTAAAGTAAAGTGGTAGCATTTTGATCTGTCATTAACATATCATGAAGGATAAACTGACTGTTATGACATCATTATGACAATGTAATGAAGAAATTCTTTGACCTAAAGTAAAGTGGTAGCATTTTGATCTGTCATTAACATATCATGAAGGATAAACTGACTGTCATGACATCATTATGACAATGTAATGAAGAAATTCTTTGACCTAAAGTAAAGTGGTAGCATTTTGATCTGTCATTATCATAGCATGAAGGATAAACTGACTGTTATGACATCATTATGACAATGTTTTTATTATCATTATCATTGACAATTTTATTTTCTCAAACATATGAACTGGTTGTCACGACATCATACACGTTATAATGTGCTTACAAACAGGACCTCTTCTGCCCAACACCCACCCACTCAGGAACTAAACAATACCATAACATTCATAACATGCATGCTCATGCATACTGACATTCAATAAAGAACAGACAGTAACTATTTATGAAAAATAAAAAATAAAATGGAAGAAACATGTCTGTCATGACTGACTATCTGTCAAAACTGATTACTTTTGTGCCTTCTTTATGTCATGCACCAGTCGACCCCAAATGCCACCGTGATGTCGAATCGCCAGCCAGTAATACCACTCAATCATCTGTAGGTGTATTTTGAGTGATTCTTTTGTTCTATTACCTCTCAGGCGCCATATTTGTTGTTTGTATGACTGCCATGCCCGCTCTATGTGCTGGGTATGGGCTCCAGTTTGTGGGTTCACAAAATTCTGCTTATGGCAAACACTAAATTGTTTGTACCCATACTGGGCAAGGCGGTCCTTGTAAGCGCGCCACTCATCAGAGACAATGTTGGCATTCCTCCTGACATGCCTTCGGATTTGGCGCAAGAGGGTTGTCCCGCGGCGGTTCCTCACTAGTTTCAGGATGGGTGTCCTAGATTCCTCCTCCACTTCCAACATCCCAAAGACCCAGGTGTGAGAACGCCTCCAAGTGTTGCCACAACGGCCACGATGATACTACAAACAAAAAAACAAAACAAATACAATGTGACATAATGTTCTTTGTTGTTTTGACTATGTGGTTATGTAACCCTCATACTCCTTTAAGAAATACTAATGTCGTGCAAAACATTGCAATTTGATCTGACATCAGATGTGACGGGACAATCAATATAGATATAATGTATGTGCTGATTAAGATCATTGCATTGAATAGTGGTTGTTGTGATTATTTATTCCATTAGAACGGGCCTGAACTGAAGCTGTGGAAACCTACTTAATATGTGACACCTCCCCCTCCTACGCTGCCACTCCCATCTCGGCGCGCCTTGGTCTACCAAACTAGGGTCCATTGTATCGAAAGTATCGTCCCATGTAATTTCATTTAGGATGGTAATCATTTTGCACCAAAATGGAAAAGGAAAGTAGGATGGGGTGGGTTGTGAACAAACACACTATCTACTGCACCTTTCGTTTGTGAGCAAATTTGCTTTCATCAATCGCAACAAATCGATGGCGACCTCCAATCCTCATCCCTCTCTTCCTGAGGCGTTTGACGGCAGCCACGCAAACCTGTGAAGACAGAAGTAAAAAATCAATATACTACAACGTAATTGAAAAATCTTTTCCAAGTATGTTAAATTGAAGTACAGTACTTATGAATGGAGTTCTATGTGTATTATACGTAATTCTTTTTTTTTAATGTATCAGCTATCAGCCACTGAATAAGTAAAATATAGTGTTAATTCTGTACTGTAAGTCTTGTGGTCTGTGACTTGTTTGAATCAATATTGCATCATTCACCAACCTCTCTCAGTTTTTGGGTCATTCTGGACAATGTCCTTGAGCTTGCTGCTCTACCATCACAGATCATGTCCAGTTGTTTCAACCGCAAACCTTGTGCAAACCTTAAGAAAAGTAAATTATATTGAAGACATACTGTGAACTAATACATAGGTAATTAAGTAATATACACATGGGGCTGAAACAGGGAGCACATCCCAAAATTTTCAATCTTTCTTGACATTCAAATTCAGCATGGTTTGAAATTTCAAAATAAAGTTGGTTTAGTTGGAAATTAAGGTGCACTACGGACTCTTCTGGCCCGCAGCCTAATTGCTAAAGCAGATATTTAAGTTTTTAGTTACAGTATACTACACACTATTCCTCTCAGGAAGAGCAAAGCATTTAGAATATACTTGGTAGTCTGAAAATTCATGACCTGATCCAGCAAAATGAGTCACAGTGACCCAAATTTCAAAATTGAGATTTTGGCATCAATAGAAAGGGGAGAAAATAGGCTTTAAAATGATACCCTAGTCAAAGTCATACATTGGATAGTTTTTAAGATATGACGATTTTAATTATGGTCTTCCACTCACTGCTTTGCGTTCAAACAATTTAGAACGTCTCCTTCCGTGAATCTGGCGTCTGTTCCGTACCATGTGATTACACGTACCTTGTAGAGGCACCATTCAATGACCCTCGGAAGGCAGAATGTAACTATTCAGATGCTGTTTACAGCTCGTCTCTATCATAAACGGTTCAGAAGATATTTCATGTTTTGTAAAACATCTGCAAGCGTTAGCATGCTACTACGTTCGGTTTAGCATCGCTGCTACCGCTCAGCTTAGCATCTGGTCCCGTACTACGTTATTACACGTGGCTACCCTTGTCATAAATGCACCATTCAAAGACCATTTACGTGCCTTTCCTCAATTATCTGGACTATGAAACTTTGGGAGATTGTTTTTGAATGTCATTTCTTTGAAATTAGCAAAACATGTATTAACAACACAGAACCAGATAACAGAGTCACAGCGCACATATTAATTTTGTGCCTACCTGTGTATGAATTCGAGCCATTTTGCCAAAGGAATGTGGGATTTCGAGAATATTGTTCCATGTCGTACTGCCAGTGGGTGGTTTTTATGAAGATTGCAGACCCTAAAGAAGGAAAAATTATCACCAATTATAGCCTTGACTAGTCAGTAACGTTACTGATTATGATATTTTAATAGAGCCCATCTTACCTGCGAAATCCATCGCTGCATCTAGATTTCTTCAGATGCATTTTGCCATTGCATCTTGCGCAGGTTATATTGCTTTTCAATAGTCCCCATTTACACATCCATTTCACAGTTTTTCTTTTGTTTTCTGTAGTGTCGGGGCGCCGACTGTTTCTTAAAAGTCCTCGTAATAATCTTGTCATCGTGCTTTACTGCCTCGATGTCTCCTCTCTACCCACAGCAGCACAGAATAGTACTTACAATTGGGCGGCAATCTTGAATTTACCATAATTACACCAATACTGTCGCAATGTCAATTGTTGAAGAAATTTTAGAAAGTGACACGATAACAAGCCATGCATCATTTGAATAATTTCCTCTTTTGCTTCTCTTATCTGGATGCATAGTTTGTTTTAAAGTTGTACATGAATGCGTTAAGTCTTCAGTGCACTGCACTGCAGGTATTGGTCTATTACCTGCTTTACGGTAACAGCAACACTAACGTTACTCAGCAGACGTTCCAGACGGTTCCACAGGACGCTTGTTGAAGACGACAAGAGGGAAAAGAACTACTACGACTAAAGCGAAGTTCGAAAGAGAGGTAATTCAAACGAAGCATATTATAACTTATTTTTTTGTAAATACACGTATATCTCTGGCAGCTGTCTTCCTTGGTCAGTATTTGGTAGTTCATTGCTCACTATGTTAACGTTAGCTAACATTAGCTAGGTAAGGACAGGGCCTGAATTTCTGCGTGGGGTGTAACTTACACTGCATGAAAAGTCGGATTTTCGTCCCTGTAAACGCCCGAAAATCTCCCTAATTTTCGGGAGTTAACGACAATTTACAGGCTGCGAACGCCGCGTTCGTCTGTGCCGAAAATTGTCGGAAACGAACCACAGCGAAGGCTCTAATTAGCATATGAATAGCGGCGAAACCCCGCCTGGCCAGAGATGGCTTGAATATCCTCACTCAGGATTGGATGAAACCACTAGTTTTAAACAAGTATAATCGCTCGTGATTGGTTGGCAGATCTGGTCATTATAAATGTAAAGCCAACCCACGTTGGTAGATCTGTCACTATTGGTCAACCTGATGAGTCATTATAAATGTAAACCCCACCCCCGTTGGCAGATGTGTTACTATTGGTCAGTCTTTTAAACAAGAATAATCACTAGTGATTGGTTAGCAGATCTATCACTATCCATCCATCCATCCATCCATTTTCTACCGCTTATCCTGTATTTAGGGTCGCGGGGGGGCTGGAGCCGATCCCAGCTGATCTATCACTATATATATATATATATATATATATATATATATATATATATATATATATATATACACACACACACACATATATATATATACATATGTTTATATATATATATGTATATTTATACATACACACATTTATTTTGATTTATTTATATATTTATAAATATAAATATGAATTAATTAATTGAGGAAAGGAAAAATTGCCAGGAGGAAGTATTCAAAGAAAGAGCTTTATTGACAACACAACACACAACTGTACAAATTTGCCCACACAACAAACAAATGAACTGGCGACATTCTGTCCGAATTTGGTCAATTTTACAGCCGCCTGCGGTGCGTGGCCCTGTACTTGGGAGTCTTCTCTAATCGCGACTGTAGAGTCGCACAGAGCTCGGTGAGCTCCTGGCTACGAGAGGATGGAGGTCGCACAATCCATCCAGAACCCCGCCAACGACGCCGTCCTCCTCATCACACATCATGTCTGTGGTGGCGCACTTCCAACGGTCCACCTCATCTCCAGCAAGCACACTCCGTCTCGCTTCCAGCAGCTGTAAAACAATCAATAAAGACAATCAGGACTGCGCGATGCACTGCGCATGGACACAACACATCTATTAATGCACCTGAAAAATAGGTTTAGGTAGGTTTGGTCACATTGACCAAAAACGGATCTAATAAGTCTTACCCTCTTTCTCCTGGAACGACTCCGAGCTGACGTCTTCACAGCTTCCGCCTGCGATGCGAGATCAGGCTGTGTGTGTCTGAAGCTCCTGCGTACCGTTTCATAGTATGTCTTACAGGCAGCTGGAAAACAATTAAATGAGTGGTATGAATACAGTTAAGATCGGTATCTACTGTTAACGCATCTATTTCCTTATACAGCAGAATGAAAGCATATTCTTTAAATCGTACCCTTACTCCGGTTCGTAGCGCCTACAATTCGTCTCCGAGTTGTGAAGACGGCGTACTGCTTCCTGTAAAAGACCAACATACACTTAACAAAGCAACTTAACGTTACACTGGTTCCTCTCTCTTGTTCTTTTACAAGGCTACTATGTTACTTTTAGCTTGGACTATTAGCGTTTAAGCTACTTTTAGCTTGGGCTTGCTTTGCTAATTTTAGCTTAGCTAGCAGTCACCGAACATATTCTTACCGCAATCATCCTGAGAGTCTCCAGCAGTCCTGGGACATCCTGAGAGTCTCCAGCAGTCCTGGATATAAGAATTATAACATTTAAACCACATTTTCTTAAGTGAAGCCTCTCAGAGCAGCATTCCTGCTGCCGGTGAACGTGAACGTCTCCTCCTCGTTCCCTCCACTGAATGAGGCGCCCGGTGTCTGCCGTCCCTTTAGCGGACAACGGTGCACGGCGTTATTAATCACCGTTAGTAAATATATAACCACGGTTTAACATAAGCACTATATTATTAGTTAACGTCGGTAAAAACGGCACATTTTCCGCTTCGCTTGCGCTCGCTAACCCCTAAATGGTAAATTACCGTCAGTAGGCTAGCCGGCTAGAAGGACCTTCGATTCGTAACGTTAACGTACAATTCCAACAACAATAAAGTAACGTTCATTATCAATACGATTTAAAAGTCAGCTGGAAACGTAAAAGTCATGTTACAGTATACTTACATGTGTACGCGGTTTGTGTCGGGCTCCTCGCCAGAATCACTGCAGTCGTCCGCCATTATCCAAAACTTGTGAAGTCAGACGAGCCGCAATGCATTTTGGGAAGTTGAGTAGATTTAGCAAGGTCCGCTGTACTCAGAAATTCTTGCCAATGCAGTATACATCCGGGCATTTCTCGCGTGCACAAATTGACATACTATTGTATGTGAACGCACTACGTACTCAAATTTACGTCACAATTAAGTACGAGTAGGACGTTAGTATGGCATTTCGAACACAGCCGAGATCTATGATCTATGAACCCATCCTTGACCCTCTAGCAGAACTACGACCAGCCATTATAAAGCAGTTTATAGTTGTTAATGTTGTGTCAAAAGGTACTGCATTTAAACATGTTACTGCGCAAGTTTCCTGGCTTCATCCCCATCCGGACAGACATTTTTATGGAAAGCCAATAGAAGTTTGGAGCTTGCAGGGAACAGACACGTCATACCCAGCATCATTTCTGCCTGTTGAGCGCATTGCTGGGAGATGTGTGGTTAACACATCCACTGTGCATTTAAGCACAGAAAGGGTCACTGTAGTCATGCCACTATGCACAGTGGTTGAGCTCTAGGAGACTGTGATGTTGTTTGCATGAATGTACATTTTACCTTTGTGGCAAAGCCTGATTAAAAGTAATTGTTGAAGCAAATTGTTTTGTGTATCTTTGAATGAAGATGAAATTAAGTTATATCTTTGAATGAAGATGAACTGAAGTTAACACCTTTCAGAAAAATGTCACCTGGGGGAAAACTCCCCCTGCTACCCTGATTTGCATTTGTATAGCTCACAGCATTTTCATTTACATGTTAAAGCCTCCCCTAGGATTACGGGGAGGGGGGTCATGGGGGGACAACTGCCAAGCAAGGCCCACGTCAATTCCCGGCAATTTACGTCAGTTTTCGGTGTTTCCTGCAAATTGCCGTTTGCAGTCGAAAACCTGAACTTCCACGTCAATTTACAGGGCCGCTAACTGACGAAAATCCCACTTTTCATGCAGTGTTATTGTGCAGTTGTGAGTAAATGTTGCCGTGCTGCGTTTTATCAACTGATGTTACAAAACGTCTCTCATTCAGCAGTCCTGAAGAGAGAACTTCCAGTTAGCTAGAATGCAAACTTATCCCATTTTATAGCCTATTCTAGATTTTAAGAGAGGTTGCGAGATGTAAATGGCTTGCTTTAAACCGTTTGATTTGGTTTTACATGGAGTGGTGGTGTTTTTTCCCTCTTTTTTATGCTGGTCTAGATGGAAACTCGTGGCAAGAAGAGAGGTGAAGGGAGCAGCAAGACTGAAAGACCATCCAACCCTAACCTGTGTTCCTCTATGACTGGTGAGTTTAAAAACATTAGAAATCATTGAATAAATAAATAGTTTTCCAATAATTTTGAAGCCTTGTACTGTATGAGGCATGTACAGTAGGTACTACTTCGTTGTGGCCGAGTTCACGCGAGAATCACGCACCTTTTTAGTGGAGGATCAATTGTGTTTTCATGAGAAGCGGCAATGTGTCCAAACAACCACCAGGTGGCATCTGTGAGCAGGAGGACGACAACATGCAGCAGCAGGGAGCACCCCTATATATTCAGAATCCTTTCCCCCCCCCCCCCCCCCCCCACAACCACATTTTGCGACTATTTGACGAGGTTCAGTCGAATCAGACTTCTCCGAATCGAATCGTTGAATAGTTGCCTATTTGAATAGTATTCAAATAAATAAATATGATTATACAACAGCTAGTTCCGACCGGTCCCAACCGAGCAATTTGATTGGACAAGAGACGTTCCATGAGTGCTGATATACAGTATAACAGCACTGCGACTTTTTACAGACATAATCACTCCGCTGTACGGGCGTTCTAATAACCGTTATTAGCTAACGTTACATCAGCTGTTAAATAGCCTATCTTAGATTGTGGCAAACTTTGCACGGTAAAGATGGACATATTTCCAAAAATAACATTTGATTTGAACTATGAATGGTCATCATCAGACATCAGACCTGGACAGAGCAGAGCCTATCGCTCTGACACAGAGTAGCGAGCTTGTGTCTAGGAATGTTTATGTACTGTAATATGTGTTGCCTGGCAACAGCCTTGTCTCCCTTCAGTTGCGGAACTATTTGTGTTGGCAGAGCCGAATAAATGATTACTAAACAAACAAATCATAATCTCTTGTTTCTTATTACTGTTAACTAATAAAATGTGCTCGTAGCACTGTTGTATAAAAGCAATATCACACTCGAGGTCGTGCTGTTGTACTGTATATCAGCACGGTGTGATTATCTGCGGCACTCGGCCTGCGGCCTCGTGCCTACGACCGAATCACAGCCGTGCTGATATACAGTACAACAGCACTCCCTCTCCTGTGATATTGCTTAAATAAATAATAGTATTCAAATAAATGTTCTTCTTTTTCCTATGGACCACATGTGATGAGCTTGAACAATGGGGCTTAGGTCTAACACCAAACGTCTCCTTTAAGGAAATCAATCATAACTAATTCAAATTTTGTCATCTTCTCTTCCAAGTGACAACCATTGATGGCGTGGTGCGGCGCTACAAGAGGGCTCTCAAGAGCTTCAAAAAAACTGGATCCATGAAGCGAGCCTTTGAGCATTTGGGGGTGGACCGGAACACTATTGCAAGGACCGCCCCAATCGCTGAGGTCAACATCATTTTCCCAGACATATTTGAGGGTTTGAGTAAAGATAGCCATGACAAAATGTCCATCTTCACAGAGAGGTGCAGGGAAGCCATAACAGCAGAAATGGCGAGCACACTGACGCACAAAAAAAAGGCAGGTGAACTACTGCCGATCACTTACAAAATGACCTAGTCATTAGACAATTAGTCAATAGTTTTTATTGTTGTTCATGTTTTGTTAAGAAACTTTTTCCAGTATTTGTGTTTGCTTGTTTTGTAGCAATGTTGCAGTTATTGCAGGCCCAGAAGTCACAATGTATGCCAGCAAAAGCTGGTTAAGTTTGATTTGAGTCATTAGACCTCTAGATTTTGAGTTAAGTTTGATATTGTTGATAGCTACTGGTCAGGAGCAGCAAAGCATTCTGTAAGGGTGATCAAAAGCAGCTTTTACCCATTAGTTCGAGTAAAAATGGTGAGGGAAATACATGCAACATGTTCATGGTCAGTAATCATGACATGAGTGTTGAGCAGAAGAGGTTTCTAAGCACATTGTAACGTGTATAGTATAATGTTGTGACCTTGTGTCGTGATAATGATGATGTTCATGAGAAAATAAAATTGTCAATGATGTTATAATAAAAACATTGTTATAATGATGTCATGACAGTCAGTTTATCCTTCATGATATGTTAATGACAGATCAAAATGCTACCACTTTACTTTAGGTCAAAGAATTTCTTCATTACATTGTCATAGTGATGTCATAACAGTCAGTTTATCCTTCATGATATGTTAATGACAGATCAAAATGCTACCACTTTTCTTTAGGTCAAAGAATTTCTTCATTACATTGTCATAATAATGTCATGACAGTCAGTTTTTGGTATTCTGTCAAACATCAATAACCAAGTGCTAGAATTGGTCTTTAACCTTGCACAGCTAATTATAATAATCATTGTCAACTTGCCATAAACACAAAAACAGATGCATATTTCGTTAATGTCAGGTTGTCGTGACAGAGACATTTTCTAATAATGTCACTTTGAATAATGTCACGTTGTCATAATAAGGACATCTCAAACAAATTTAATGTCAAGTTGTCATGACAAAGACATTTTCTAATAATGTCACTTTGAATAATGTCACGTTGTCATAATAAGGACATCTCAAACAAATTTAATGTCAAGTTGTCATGACAAAGACAAATTCTGGTTATGTCACCTTGATTAATGTCAAGTTGTCATAATGAAGACAACCAAAATAATGTCAACTTGTCATTACCAAATCGAATGACACTTAATGACAACAGTCATAAACGTTTAATGACATTGTCATAATGTTTATGACATGTTTATGACTGTGTCATGTCACTCTTATGACAATGTCATGTCACTCTTATGACGGTACCTTCAAGTAAAGTGTTACCCAAAGTTTTCACTTTGCTCAGTGTTTTAATAGCCATGTATGATATGCCATATAGATAACCATTTCCAAAATGCCAAACCTTTAAAATATAATGTAGCCACTGCAGATCCACAAAACATGCTGTTTTAGCGTCAGGCGACAGATCACGTTTAAAGTTTATCCTTCATGATATGTTAATGACAGATCAAAATGCTACCACTTTACTTTAGGTCAAAGAATTTCTTCATTACATTGTCATAGTGATGTCATAACAGTCAGTTTATCCTTCATGATATGTTAATGACAGATCAAAATGCTACCACTTTACTTTAGGTCAAAGAATTTCTTCATTACATTGTCATAATAATGTCATGACAGTCAGTTTTTGGTATTCTGTCAAACATCAATAACCAAGTGCTAGAATTGGTCTTTAACCTTGCACAGCTAATTATAATAATCATTGTCAACTTGCCATAAACACAAAAACAGATGCATATTTCGTTAATGTCAGGTTGTCGTGACAGAGACATTTTCTAATAATGTCACTTTGAATAATGTCACGTTGTCATAATAAGGACATCTCAAACAAATTTAATGTCAAGTTGTCATGACAAAGACATTTTCTAATAATGTCACTTTGAATAATGTCACGTTGTCATAATAAGGACATCTCAAACAAATTTAATGTCAAGTTGTCATGACAAAGACAAATTCTGGTTATGTCACCTTGATTAATGTCAAGTTGTCATAATGAAGACAACCAAAATAATGTCAACTTGTCATTACCAAATCGAATGACACTTAATGACAACAGTCATAAACGTTTAATGACATTGTCATAATGTTTATGACATGTTTATGACTGTGTCATGTCACTCTTATGACAATGTCATGTCACTCTTATGACGGTACCTTCAAGTAAAGTGTTACCCACCCTTCTGTGTGAACTCCTGGTGCAGTGTGGCACAGTGGTAATCGACGATTCTTTTTCGTCCTCTATACTCGCTAGCGGAGGACACCACGACAGTGACGGACCGGAGACCCATCTGCTGCAGCCAGCATTTAGGACTGCTTTTAACTGGACTGGACCCTGCATGGACCCTTGCAACCCGGGGACATTTTAATTTGTAGTATTTGTTTTAGAGACTTTTTTTACTTGTGTTTTAAATAAATTATCTTAAAGCCACAGGTTGTGCCATTTTTCTTTTAACAGTGGATATTTTAATTGCTGGTATTTTAAGAACTTCACACTATTGTGTGACATATACTTAACTCTTCGCATGACACCAACACTTCTTGCAACTTTAGAACAAACATTTTTTATCTGAGGTTTCCAGCACATTTTTTCATGGATTATCACTCCAAGGAATGTCTTCTACTTTTTCAATTATTACATTATCAATTTTAATTTGGACATCAGTTTTGTGTATACCAAATAACATAATCTTTGTTTTATCCAAATTTAGAAATAGTTTGTTCAAAATGAACCAATTTTTCAACTTGTTAATTTCATATGTAGTCATTTCCAGGAGTTGCTGTAAGTTTTCACCGGAGCAAATAATGTTGGTGTCATCAGCAAAGAGTATAAATTTCATCACATTTGATATCAAACAAATATCATTAATGTACAGTATAAATAAGATGGGGCCTAATACCATTGAGGTACACCACAGATTATATCTCTACAGGTTAAAACATGATGATCTATTTGGACAAATTGTTGTCTCTCATTCAGATAGCTTCTCAGCCATCCTAGAGCAATACCCCTGATACCGTAACGCTCTAGCTTATTTAACAAAATTGTATGATCTATTGTATCGAATGCCTTTTTAAGATCAATAAAAATACTGACTACAAATTTATTTTTATCAATACAGTTTGTTATTTCTTCAACCAAGTCTATTAACGCCAGAGCAGTTGATCTCTTTTTCCTAAATCCATGGCAGTCTGAACATAAATTATATTTCTCAATAAATACGTTCAACCTATTAACAAAAAGCTTTTCTATAATTTTTGAAAACTGTGAAAGGAGTGAAATGGGCCTGTAATTTGTAAAAAGATGTTTGTCGCCTGTTTTGAATAATGGGATTACCTTAGAAGTTTTCATTTTACTTGGGAAAATCCCTGTTTGGAAGGACAAATTACAAATATATGTGAATGGTTTAATCATTCCAGCCATGACCTTTTTGATTATTGTCATGTCAAAATCATTCAAATCTGTGGATGTCTTGTTATGACAATTATTTAGTATGCTAATTATTTCATTTTCATCTGTTGGTTTGAGAAACATTGTATGTGGATTTCGCTCCACTAACTCCCCTGGTGACCCGGAATTTTCCATTCCACTCTCGATGATTTTTTCAGAGAGCTGGGGCCCAACACCCACAAAAAATTTGTTAAAACCTTCCACCACTTCCTCCATATTTGTAATTGATTTATTATTTTCCATAAAGTAATCTGGGTAAAAGTTCTCATTTTTTTTATTTTTTATATTTCAGTTCTGCCTACTTGGTTCTACATTTAATACATTGCTAAATGATTTTTATTTTTACAGGCATTTTTCAGTCCTTTTGTTAACCATGGGCTGTTTGTACTTTTATTTTTCAGATTTACCTTTTTAAGTGGACAATTCTTATCATATATTCCTATAACTATTTCTAAAAACGTATCATAAGCTATATCTACATCATTTTCTTTCAGAACTGGATCCCAGTTTTGAGCTAAAAGGTCAGCTTTAAATGCATTAACTGATTCTTCTGTTCTTATTCGTGTTGTGATATCATGAGAGGCTACACGGCTCTCAGCGGGACAGCTCAAGTAGTGCGAGGACACAAGGTTAAAGTATAGTCAAAAAGATTTTAATACAGTCCGTGAGCAGGATCAACAAAACGTTCCAGTTTCCAAAACAAAAAAGGTTTAGCAAGGGGAAGGTTGCTCTTCAACAGTCTTAACTAAACAAAAGTCTCTTCAGCCACAAAATCATAATTCCTGATAGGCTCAGGTAAGTGTTCTCCTGTAAACGGCAACTCTTCAACCTTACTTTCGGTTAGCGCTGTAGCTCGTGGTCAAGTCAGCAGTCGGTCAACCAGGTAAGAATATCCAGTTTCAAGCTCCCAGTGTTCTTTGGTAGAGAGCTCCACTAGCAGCTTGTCTCCCCACACTCCTCTCGCACTCACTGTGACCCAGCTGCTTAAAACAGCCCATCAGCTCCTCCTGCACTGATCAGCCTCAGGTGTGTTAGCAGGTAGGGGTGGAACTCCCAACTCCACCAGCAGATGGAGCCATAGCTGTGTGGGGTTGCAGCCATCTTAGGGGGATGTAGCGCCCCTCCAGGACACAGCCTCTCGTGACATCACAGTGTGTATTTGATATTTAATTTATCTTTCCTCAATCAATAGTTACGATCATACACCATAAAAACAGGTAGATGGTCACTGGTATCATTATACAAAAGCCCACTGACTATATTATTATATGCAATATTTGTAAATATGTTGTCAATCAAAGTGGCACTTTGCAGGGTTATCCTGCTTGGTCTTGTAATTACTGGAAACAAACTCATACAGAACATTGTATCAATAAAGTCCTCTGTTGGTTTGTGTTTCCTGGCATTTAGAAGATCTATATTATAATCCCCACATATAAGTAAATCTTTATGGGTGTTTGAAGAGAACAGCTTTTCCATCCCTTCCTTAAATACCTCTATATTCGCTCCAGGAGCCCTGTAAATACAGCTAACCAGTGGCACCGCCAGCCGGAATCCTGTACGCACTGTGCGTACTTTTTTTGAAGGTGGGCTAGATATTTAAATTTCAGCGGGTGACACCAAACAACGTCTGCCCAAGCAAGTCAGAGCTTTTCTTTCGCTCACACAGTGACCTGGAGAGACGCAGCCGCATTTGAGAGGACGATCGCGCGTGTGTGCGTAGTGTGTGTTGGCCCCTCTCCACTACACAATACAGCTCGGCTCTAGTCTCGTCACCTCTCTGCTGCTGAGCACTGTGGACGGAGCCGATGCATGTCTCTCTCCCCGGGCCGGGAGAGTTATCATACAGTACTGTGCGTGTGTGTCCAAGTGTGTGTGTGCGTGCGTGGAGTGCTCACAAGCGTGCGCTTGTGTTTAGGGCGGGGATGGAGGGCACAAAAAAATATTTGCACCGGGGCCTATCACCATGATATACGCTACTGATTTCACTGATACTGAAAACATTAGATTTTGTCTTAAAGTATTTTTCCATTTGTTGTTGTATTTTGCCGTTTCTGTGCGTACATTGAAATTGAATCCTGGCGGCGCCACTGCAGCTAACTATTATATTTACTGTTTTCCCATACATATTTCCACTGTTGTGGATTCATACACTTCTTCCACAGCCACAGACATGTTTTCTATCACCTTGTAATCAAAGTTTTTATCTATATATAGTGCAACACCACCACTATTTTTACATTCCCTGTTTGTATAAAACATTTCATACCCCTTAATAGCAAAATCTGTTCCTTTACTTGATCCTTTACTTGATGGTGAACTAAGTTGGTCCAGACAAAGAATTATAGAGTCATAATTTGCATAAAGACTTCTGCAATTGAAGTGTATAAGAGATATTTTATTTTGCAGATCAATGCATTTATTAAAATTTGTTTCTGAGTAATATTTACTGCTATGATTAAATTTTGCATAGAAATTATTATCTGGATCAATCTCATCCATCATGCTATAAGGTTTATAGTCTGTAAACACAGGAGTTTCCATTTCTAGATTGTCGTGCTCCATCCACAATGAGTTTTCATTCTCAACATCGCTCCCCATTGGGGAAGTATTATCATCAACAGACATGCAACACACTTATCCAAATTGACGGGCACAACAGGAAGTGGTCGGACAATACACTAGGCAGGGAGCAGCCGCAACACATAAAACAAACAAACACACAGACAGGTAGACAATTGTAAAAAAAATCCACACACCTCCACATACATCCACTTACACAACATTACACTTAACCCCCCCCCCCCACACACACACACACACACACACACACACACACACACACACGCAAACAAACATTAATAAAAACAACGACAAAGAGCAAAAGCTCACTGAGGAAAAAAAAAAGAAAAAGAAAGAAGAAAACAAATAAGAGAAAGAAAAGAGGAGCTCCACAGAGCTCGGTCTGCAAAATTAAGCTTTAGGGGCTGGCCTACTGTTAAGATTAAAATAAATTAAAGAGAAGAAAATAAAAATAATGTAACTAACAACAAACAAACAAACTTTTCATATCACCCCTTTTATTCAGTGAGCAGGAATATAAATCTGACACGTGACCTATTGGATTATACGTAAATGAGGGCTATAGTCCCTTTGTTTGTTTCTCCTCAAAATGGCAAGTGAGGGAAAGAAAAAAAAAACACACAAGGCAAAACAAACAGAAGGTGGAGAAACAAATCAATCATAATAAAATAATACGTGAGAAAAACAAAAGAGAGAAAGAAGGAAGAAGGGCTGGATGAAAAAATAACCTAATAGTAATAAAATAAAATAAAACAAATCAGTTGCCGTAGACATTCACAACATGTCTTTACGTCAGCAGCTCACTGGAGCTTAGTGACATGATTTATGGCAGACGATACTTTTTACGACAAAAACAAAGTAGAAGGCACTCTTCCAGCCTTGTAGTAGAAAGTTCAAAACAAAAGTAAGTTTAAGTCATTAAATCCCCTAGACTCCAAGTCATTCTTCAAGGTGTATAGTCTGTTAATGGCAAAAAAGTAGATTAGCTGTCCTTCAGTCAGATAGGGGAGCAAAAGAAAACAAAAATGAGAACATAAAGTTAGTCACCGGTGGGCTATGGAGATTTCATCTGGATGTCCCGGAGGAAAGCGTCGGCATCACCCGGAGAGTTGAAGATTGTGGATTTGCCATCAGCAAATACTCTAAGCCTGGCTGGATAGAGCAAGGAGTATTTTAGATCCCGGTCTCTGAGTTTTTTCTTGACCGGATCAAACTCCTGACGTTTCTGCAGCAGAGCCGTGCTGAAGTCAGGGAATATGTGGACTTGCACATTGTTGAACATCAGCTCCTTCTGCTCCCGGGCCAAATGCAGGATCTTCACCTTATCTTGGAAATGAAGGACTTTGACAAGGATTGGCCTCGGACCGGCTTTAGTATTCTGGTGACAGAATGTTGGAGTACAATGAACTTTATCCAAAGTCAGCGGGGAGGAGAAATTCTATAAATATATATAAATATATATAAGAGGAGGTGAAGGTTGGAGAAAAAAATGTATAAATGTACATGTGCTCTTTAAGATGAGAGCAATGATCCCACCAAATTTCATGAACATCAAGAGAACTTTATCCCAACCATGGCATGCGTTTGGGGGCGCTATGGAGCCTGCTGGCCACACCCGACCCCAATGACTTTTGAACTTTGCAATTTTCGCCACTTCTGACCTGTGTGCCAATTTCTGTGACTCTACGTGCATCCTAAGCCCCTCAAAACTGCGATGGCGCAGTAGAAAAATAATAATTTCATCAAAAACAATAGGTTTCCTCGCATTTTCAGTGCCAGGGACCGTTTCGGCCCCTGGCACTTTTGTGCTCGGGCCCTAATTACACTCAACAAAAATATAAACGCAACACTTTTGTTTTTGCTCCCATTTTTCATGAGATGGACTTAAAGATCTAAAATTCATTCCAGATACACACTATTACCATTTCTCTCAAACATTGTTCACAAATCTGTCTAAATGTGTGATAGTGAGCACTTCTGCTTTGCTGAGATAATCCATCCCACCTCACAGGTGTGCCACATCAAGATGCTGATCTGACATCATGATTAGTGCACAGGTGTACCTTATACTGCCCACAATAAAAGGCCACTCTGAAATGTGCAGTTTTGTCTCACAGCAAAATGCCACAGATGCCACAAGCATTGAGGGAGCGTGCAATTGGCATGCTGACAGCAGGAATGTCAACCAGATCTGTTGCTCGTGCATTGAATGTTCATTTTTCCACCATAAGCCGTCTCCAAAGGCGTTTCAGAGAATATGGCAGTACATCCAACCGGCCTCACAACCGCAGACCACGTGTAACCACACCAGCCCAGGACCTCCACATCCAGCAGGTTCACCTCCAAGATCGTCTGAGACCAGCCACTCAGACAGCTGCTGAAACAATTGGTTTGCATAACCAAACAATTTCTGCACAAACTGTCAGAAACCGTCTCAGGGAAGCTCAACTGCATGCTCGTCGTCCTCATCGGGGTCTTGACCTGACTCCAGCTCGTCGCCGTAACAGACTTGAGTGGGCAAATGCTCACATTCGATGGCGTCTGGCACGTTGGAGAGGTGTTCTCTTCACGGATGAATCTCGGTTTACATTGTTCAGGGCAGATGGCAGACAGCGTGTGTGGCGTCGTGTGGGTGAGCGCTTTGCTGATGTCAATGTTGTGGATCGAGTGGCCCATGGTGGTGGTGGGGTTATGGTATGGGCAGGCATCTGTTATGGACGAAGAACACAGGTGCATTTTATTGATGGCATTTTGAATGCACAGAGATACCGTGATGAGATCCTGAGGCCCATTGTTGTGCCATACATCCATGAACATCACCTCATGTTTCAGCAAGATAATGCACGGCCCCATGTTGCAAGGATCTGTACACAATTCTTGGAAGCTGAAAATGTCCCAGTTCTTGCATGGCCAGCATACTCACCGGACATGTCACCCATTGAGCATGTTTGGGATGTGCTTGACCGGCGTATACGACAGCGTGTACCAGTTCCCACTAATATCCAGCAACTTCGCACAGCCATTGAAGAGGAGTGGACCAACATTCCACAGGCCACAATTGACAATCTGATAAACTATGCGAAGAAGATGTGTTGCACTGCATGAGGCAAATGGTGGTCACACCAGATACTGACTGATTCCCAGTCCCCAGTTTTGGGCTTCGTCATTCTGCAAATGATAGTGAAAAGTTTGCTGTTCATTACAGTATCAAAATACATAAATATGGTACGTTGTTTAATTCATATATGTTGGGCCATTGCAATTAGAGTGATAGAAGCTATAATATGCAGCTATAATAGGCAGTCAATACTTTTTTGCTTATTTTATTGATGCACATTGTAAATATACATTCAAAGGGCTGCCAGTGGGAGGGCAGCAATGGTATCCCTACTTGTGACCCCTAGGTGGCACAATGTTGTGCAATTTAATGTTGAACATGAAGAAGTGCATGTGCTCCTCCTTTTTTTATGTTATTAAACGCATGTATACTTAATAGATATAGTACCGTCGAGACTTGGCTTAATATGGTCAATGTGTATAATAAAAGGAGGAGAATCCCAATTTTTTTGAGAGTTGATTCCAATTCAACTAAAAGTTCATTTGGGCAACAACACGGTTACTACATTTTACTAGTAATAGTAGGCTATAGGCCTACTAGTATTAACCTAGCTAGCTATGTGAGAAACTTTTACAGGAACACACTTTGCAAAAAAATAAAATAGAACAGCATCTCCTTTTTGAAGATATTTCATTTTTGTTAGGCTATTTGTGTCTATATTAAAATGAACATGACAGTTTACTACAACTTACCTTGGTCTGGTGCATGGACGTATGGAGACTGTGGGTCGGTAGATCCGGTAGGCTACGTATCAGTCCAGAGTTCCGAAGAGTCACGACCGGTCCCGAATAGTCCCGACATGAGTCACGTCTACTATGACTCCCAAGGTGCACAGCGGTGTTTGGTGTTTTGCGCCCCCAACGAAAGCCTTCAAGGCAACGCAAGGTGCATTCAGTTGATGGTGATGGTTAAGGTTAAGGAGGGCGGGGTTTGCCTTCCATGCAGCACTGCCTTGAAGGCTGAATTGGGGCGTGAGAGATGTAACAGCTGTTACGGCCACCAAGTCAAAAAGAACACAAAGGCCAATAACATAAGACAAAACCAGGTTCCAAAGCAAAAAGGATTTATTATTGCCTAACAAAAAGGAGACAAACCTGGACGAAAACAACAAAAGGGTCAGATGGGCTGGTGAAAATAAGATTAACAGGTGCTCTGGCCAACCACACAATGGGCCGTCGGACCAGAGACTCTGAACTACCTGGAGAGTTAATTAAACTTGAAACCAAGCCACGAAAACAGTGATGCCAGCCCATCCTTACCAAGACTAAATGAAACCTACATAAAGAACATTATGTCATGAATCAAACCAAAAAACACCAGGCTGCTGCCACCAGTCAGGGAGGGGATGAAGAGAGAGACCCAGACTGTGAGGGCACAGCTCTCTTCATAGGCTGTGGCCTCATTAGGCCCAACATGATGCAGCTTGGGCCAGGAGCCTCCAATCAGCCAATCAGTGTGCAGGATCAGCAAGGCAGCCTAAGGTACCAATGGAGCAGAGAGACAGGTTAGTATTATTAACAGAGCAGAGGGAGCGCGTAACACAGTAGCTGAATAAAATAAAATAAATCCAATGGGACAGGTGCTCACGGCGTCTTTCAGCCGTAGTCCCTAGCAACCCGACGGCATTACATTGTAGTGAAGCAGCCGCTCTAAACCCCATATCACCCACAAGGTAATGGACAATGCGAGCGCTTTAATACGACCTGTTAAGGACACTGTCACCTGAGCAGAAAAGGAATTGGCCCAGGTAGCTTCAACAACTCACCTTTGCCTATAATACCACTGTCCATCAAACCACAGGCGAACAACCATATTTCCTGATGTTTGGTCAAGAGTCCCAGCTTCCCATTGACTTCTTGTTGGGAAGGGTGGGGGGACCACCGCAGTTTTCAACAACAATAACAGTTTTCATAAAATTGGCATAGCACCAGTCTGTTGTTAAAGCAATCACACAAACTATTAAACTGTACCCTTGTTGATGAAGTCTGTAAGTAAGGCCTTCTCTCCTGATTATGGAGATATGATGACAGCAGCTCCTGCATGAACAGTGTCAAATAAAATTCCTTGCCATAATCTACTCGCACTTGATCCCACATTCCATTGGCAAGTACTGCAGACCTATTGGATGAAAAAAAAATTAAATTTGTGCAAAACTTTTTAAACGCAACTGCTCTGAATAAGTTGCTCTAAGTATCGCCTATGATATGATAATATTATAGCCTACTGACAATAACAATGACTGTCATTTAGTCACATTGTACAAATAAGGCTTAAGAGTATGGGATTAATAAATATTGCTTTGTCATTTGCCGTTTTTTTCTTTTTTCTCCATTTCTCCATTTTCTCCTAGTTCCAAAAGGAACTAGGCCCAAGCAATTTAAAAAGTTCACATATAATATCTTTGACTAAATACCTTGAGACCTCATGAAATATATATGCACAACATATTTTTTGATAAAGAACCATTAGTAATGTTGATATGATGCCCGGGCTGGTAGGGGCAAAGAACAAAACTGCAACAAGTCTAATAAATTCATAGTTGCATAATATTACTAAAAAGCAGTCTTTAAAACCAAAGGCTAAACTGTCATATTGTTATGATATCCAAAATCCCAGACCATATCTAGTGTCATAGTACAGCACAATATGGATATAATATCCAGAAATTGGCTGTGAAACCACTGTCTTGCAGAAATGACAGATTTAATTAATCCCTTTAGTGTCCACAACAATAGATGGGCTATTAGCTGAAAACATCTTGGTAGATCACTAGGTTGTTTTTTTAATAGGCATTGTAGAATGAGCAACAACCTTTTTGCTGAAGCCATCAATGGCTACAACATGGGTGACCCCAAACATAACCAGCTTTTCATTTTGGTCCATATGAACCTTTTGACCCATGTAGTCTGCTTGATATGGTGTGGGGTTGAGATTGTGGGCACTCTAAAAGATAGGAACATGCATTATCACAAATATGAAATTCCATCACTCCTCTGTAATTGTAGCAGGTTTTGTAAATGTAATTAAATATATTGTCACAAAAACGCTTAGTTTCTAGTCTTATACAATCTACACATGCATTCCACAAGTTTGATTATGTAAAATATAAAGGCTGAGACAGTAACATAGGCTACCTGACGTCTTGCTTCATTGTAAGGCTGATGCAAAGTCCTGGGCCCTCATTTATAAAGCTTGCGTACGCACAAAACGGGGCTGGAAACGTGCGTACGCCACTTTCCACGCAAATGTTGTGATCTGTAAAAACCAAACTTGACGGGAAAGTGTGCGTACCCGTAAGCAAACGGAGGCATGCGTACCGGTACGCACATTCTGGAGACTGGAAGGGAATCAGCAGTAAACGTGAGAAGAACTATATATTTTTGATGACTCGCACACATTAAATTACACTCCATATCATACGTTAGATCTGCGTTATGATGAACTCCAGCAATGTTTGACGCTTTTAATGAGTGATAGTTTTTTTCATATTAACACCTTTTAAAATCCGACTTGTATCTTAAATCAAAATAATTTTGAAATATTGAATCAGCGCTGTCACCGCAGGAGGAGGAGACGGCCCAAATGCATGTAATACAGTATACGATAAATACCTTCCATTAGATCACTGTAGAACACAGCGGGAATAACTAAATATTCTCCCTATTTATGTGCATATATCAACGCACATGCATACAGCCATTAAGCCATCGTATACTTGTTACACTTTATCCTCGTTTTTAAACCACCAGAGCGCAGAGGAAATGCGCGAGTGGCATGCTTGTGCGCGCTCAGTCGTGAAGCGTGGAGAGCGCAAATTTATCGATGACCCCGAGCCACGGCCCCCTGCCCGACTTGAGGGGTATCAACAGGGCGCAAGAATCCGTGAGGATGTTATGCGTTTGTAATATAACGAAGACAACAATCAATGTTCATTGTAAACATTATTTTATTAATCACAGTGCGCGTTTGCCGTAGCTCATCTGCAACGTTGTTGATGGCGGTGATTGTGTCACGCTGAAGTTGCAGGACGGCATCAGTGAGCACCCAACCGCTTGATGTGCCATGCCTCCAGGGTGCACTGCTGCTTTGCGCAGGACCCGGACGCTGTGCCGGGGGCCCGTCACCCTCCTCACATCACCCTCCTCTACACCCAATGCTGCAGACTCTGGAAGGACAAAAACAATTTAACGTTTTGTTTTATATACAAAAAGTTTAAAATCTGTTCACCCTTATACCTCTGGTCTCAGTCGCGTCTGTGTCTCCCTCCTTTTCGGACACAATCCCCGTCAAAGTCACATCAAAATCAAACTTCCTCAAATACTCTAGCAAGACATTAAATCCATGTTAGGAGCGGAAAGACATCATTTACCTTCAGATCACCGTCCGTTCTGTCCCACTGACGCCGTTGACTGCAGTAGCAATGTGTTGCCACTCGCACTGCTTCTTTTTATTCGCGATCCCGCTGCTGTGGCCACTAAATTAAATTATTTTCCGGGCCTCCACCTCCCCAACACGTCTCTTCTCCGTTTCTGAAAAGTAACGTTTCTTCGCTTTTTTTCCTGACCTGTCGCCGTGATTCACCACACGGAAACGATTGCATGCCGGCTCATTAAAATAGTAAAAAGTGGGCGTGTACAGGGCGGGATTCAGGTACACACACTTGTAGGTGATCCTGTGATTTATAAAGGGAACATTGCGTACAAATTGCAAACTTGGCTTTTTGGCGTACGTACACTTTTAGTAAGGATCCTACGCACAGCTTTATAAATGAGGGCCCTGAGCATTGCTCCAATTCGTGTCTCTGCAGCATGCACTCCTTTCATGGCGAGGTACCCCTTCATCATCCTTCTTCCGTATGTAGGTCCTGTCTAAAAAATAAAAAAACATGACTTTACCATTCTTAAATTATTCCAGCTGATTGAGGTTTATCATGAAAATAGACAATGCGAGGCAGGGAGTCAAGGAGCCGATGCAGGGATTTACCAAACAGCTCCGGGGCGAGGCAGACGGAAACCAGGAAGGGCAGGACGAAGGCGGTGGTCGGGGACAGAAGGCTGAGGTGATCTCCAGACAGACGACAAGATGGGTTGGTCAGGGGCAGGCAGGGTCAAATCCATGTAGGCAGTCCGGTAACCGCTGGAGAGTCTGGCATGTGAGCTGAGAACAATCTGGCAGAGAGTGAACAGTTAGCAGAGTTTATATACAGGGTTGATTGGTGATCAGAGGCAGCTGAGTGCAACAGGTGAGGAGAGTTGGACTAATGAAGGGGGGAGTGGCAGGCAGTGGAAAAGTACTGGGAGATGAGGTGTGTGAGCAGACTGTGACAGCAACAAGTCGCACTATCTTTAATAAAAGTAGTAGTAATTATTATAGTTATTATACAGTATTAATCCAGCAATATTGTGTACACAGTGGCAACGTAAACCTTCTCTTTAACAGGCAGGAACGTCAAACAGACCCAGCTCTATGGAGGACGGACATCTATATACACTCAACAAAAATATAAACGCAACACTTTTGTTTTTGCTCCCATTTTTCATGAGATGGACTTAAAGATCTAAAATTCATTCCAGATACACAATATTACCATTTCTCTCAAACATTGTTCACGAATCAGTCTAAATGTGTGATAGTGAGCACTTCTGCTTTGCTGAGATAATCCATCCCACCTCACAGGTGTGCCACATCAAGATGCTGATCTGACATCATGATTAGTGCACAGGTGTACCTTATACTGCCCACAATAAAAGGCCACTCTGAAATGTGCAGTTTTGTCTCACAGCAAAATGCCACAGATGCCACAAGCATTGAGGGAGCGTGCAATTGGCATGCTGACAGCAGGAATGTCAACCAGATCTGTTGCTCGTGCATTGAATGTTCATTTTTCCACCATAAGCCGTTTCCAAAGGCGTTTCAGAGAATATGGCAGTACATCCAACCGGCCTCACAACCGCAGACCACGTGTAACCACACCAGCCCAGGACCTCCACATCCAGCAGGTTCACCTCCAAGATCGTCTGAGACCAGCCACTCAGACAGCTGCTGAAACAATTGGTTTGCATAACCAAACAATTTCTGCACAAACTGTCAGAAACCGTCTCAGGGAAGCTCAACTGCATGCTCGTCGTCCTCATCGGGGTCTTGACCTGACTCCAGCTCGTCGCCGTAACAGACTTGAGTGGGCAAATGCTCACATTCGATGGCGTCTGGCACGTTGGAGAGGTGTTCTCTTCACGGATGAATCTCGGTTTACATTGTTCAGGGCAGATGGCAGACAGCGTGTGTGGCGTCGTGTGGGTGAGCGCTTTGCTGATGTCAATGTTGTGGATCGAGTGGCCCATGGTGGTGGTGGGGTTATGGTATGGGCAGGCATCTGTTATGGACGAAGAACACAGGTGCATTTTATTGATGGCATTTTGAATGCACAGAGATACCGTGATGAGATCCTGAGGCCCATTGTTGTGCCATACATCCATGAACATCACCTCATGTTTCAGCAAGATAATGCACGGCCCCATGTTGCAAGGATCTGTACACAATTCTTGGAAGCTGAAAATGTCCCAGTTCTTGCATGGCCAGCATACTCACCGGACATGTCACCCATTGAGCATGTTTGGGATGTGCTTGACCGGCGTATACGACAGCGTGTACCAGTTCCCACTAATATCCAGCAACTTCACACAGCCATTGAAGAGGAGTGGACCAACATTCCACAGGCCACAATTGACAATCTGATAAACTATGCGAAGAAGATGTGTTGCACTGCATGAGGCAAATGGTGGTCACACCAGATACTGACTGGTTCTGAGTCCCCAGACCCCCAATAAAGCAAAAAAAATGCACATTTCAGGGTGGCCTTTTATTGTGGACAGTCTAAGGCACACCTGTGCACTAATCATGATGTCAGATCAGCATCTTGATGTGGCACACCTGTGAGGTGGGATGGATTATCTCAGCAAAGCAGAAGTGCTCACTATCACACATTTAGACTGATTTGTGAACAATGTTTGAGAGAAATGGTAATATTGTGTATCTGGAATGAATTTTAGATCTTTAAGTCCATCTCATGAAAAATGGGAGCAAAAACAAAAGTGTTGCGTTTATATTTTTGTTGAGTGTATATATTTCGGTAGCAAAGGGGATATATAGCAGGTTCCTGCCTCAGTTATGGCTTTAGCCACCTCTAACTCTTTTCAGTGCAAAATCTCCTCACATTTCTTGCAGAAAATCGTCTTTCGCCCCCACTTTCGAGCGATATGTGTGCAGAGATTTCTGCAGATGGCAAACCTTGTTTTGCCATGTCTAAAATCATGTCAGAGTAAGGATCCAAGACATTTTAGCCTGGGAAAGGCGAACGTTGGGCGCTCTTGCCAGAAAACTGCAACTTCTGGTCGTACAATATGAAAAAAAAGGCATTTTTTCATTTCTGTCTTGTAGTGATTTTAATTTTTGTTATTATAACTAGAAAATAAATTTCCCTTTCTGACCTTGACAAAGAAAAACGCCTTGTAATTGAATTTTGATTTTAGTTCTTTAAAATGAAAGTCGAATAATCACTAATTTTTTGTTTTTTAATATCCGTTTGTGAATTGAAAATCGAATGACCAAAACATACACGGACCCATTGCATTTATGGCTATGAATGTGTACTAACCTCACTAAAATCAAGGCATTGCAATTCAAAGAATAAATCAATTACAAATGTATGAAAATATTTATTTAGCACTGACATTACAACAATGCACAGTATATAATAAAAATCTAAATAAAATGTTTAATGTCTCATCGAACATATCAGACAATGAGGGTGCATGGCCCTCATCTGGCGCAGAGAGACAAGTCCTTTTTTTTTTGCGCTCTGCTCTCCTTCTCCTGCGCTGTGCGCTTCTCCATCTCCAAGTGGGGTCTCCGCATCCATCGCGGCCTGGATCATTTCTTGTGCGCGCTGCTTTAATCCCACATCCAAGTAATGGTCTTTATCACGCGGATCAAGCTCAGTCCCGAGGAAGTGCAGAGGATCCGAATAGATCTCAGTGAAACGTCCACACCGCAGACATGTTGGTGCTTTTCCAAACAAGCGTGCGATGGCCGCGGTTTTTGTTTGCGTCATCACAACTTTCAGTTTTGTTTTTTTTTGTGGCCGAATATTCGGTGCATCCCTATTGCTTAGTATAGACCCAGCTCCCAACCCAACTTTGAGAATAGATTAATGGCGATATTTCTTTTTTTGCCCGATAAGAGTCTCGCGTTTTGCGGTGACAAACACTTATAATGTTTGAGAAAACCCCGATGCTCTCGGCCCGAGATAACAGATAAGAGAATAGATTTGTTTTGTTGCTGGATGGACACTTCAGTGTGAGAAATGGGGGGTGTTGCATGAGAGCGTGTGAAGCCACTCAAATGCATTTGTGTCATACGGCCAATGCATGAGAGTTGGCAGCCCAACAGGATTTTTTTTTTTTTAAATGTCATGCTTTAGATGGGAGTCTGGCTATAATATCTCAACTGGCACAGAGTGTTACATAAAATTCTAAGCAGAAACACACCCTCCAACTCCAAGGTCAAACCTAATCCTGACTATCAAAATTCACTTTACAACCATTGATAGCAATGCTAATGACCAGATGAGAAGGGGAAGCTCTTTAATCAGTTGAAAAACCCTCTCATACTCCCCATTTCGTGAGACATGGAGACATGGGGCCTCTCTTCATTTGCGGTGCGACGGCTGTGTTGCAGAGGGGAGGGGGTGGGGAGGGTCCCTCCCGGCCGGAGATGACGGCTGCAGAGAGGCAGTAGAGTGACTGACGACTCAGAGATAGTCCGTCTGTCAGACAGAGTGATGGCTGGGAGACACTCGCTGACAGATGAGGCGAGACTAGAAGAAATAAGACGGGGGAGGAGGACGAGAAGGGGTACTGCTTTGACTGCTTTGCCTTTCAATCTGGCGAGACGCTGGAGTTGGGGACAGCTGATAAAAAAAAATTAAAAAAACAAGTGCTCAAGTGGCGGCCATGTCACTTGTGGAGGATCAGGAGGCACCTGTGGTTGTTAATGATGTTTTCAAGAGGGATCAAATGTGCTCCATTAGGCTTGTATCTATCCGGTGTCGTTCAATGACACCAAGCATGGTGCGCCGCCGGTGTGATGGCTCTCACCCTGCGCAGACATAATGAGCAGCTTAATCAGACAAGTCTGCAATCAGCCGAGTATCTTAATTAGGCTTGGGAGGGTTGCTGAAGAGTGCCGCTCCGCTGGGGCCTCAATCAATCACATTTTGACTCGGTGGGACGGGAGACGATGTGTCGATGATAGGCTTTTTAGGCTTGAACGAAGAAGGGTTCCTCCTTAACATTGTTTCATTATTTGTTTCTGACGTTATTTTATTTGTGAAATAATTATTAATAATTAGCAGCATTTTTAGCCATGCTGGCAGAGCGGCTCAATTGGTTTAAATCATTTATTTTTATGTGAAATTATTATTATTTTTTTAAGATTAGATTCAACTTTATTGTCATTGTGCAGAGTACAGAGAAAACAAAATGCAGTTACATTTACATTTAGGGCATTTAGCAGACACTTTTGTCCAAAGCGACATACAATAAGTACATTTGTCGAAAGAAACCACAACATATCATTGCCTAAAAAGTAAGAGCTAAAAAATAGAAACAAGTGTTAGGTCGTCATCTGAGTAAAGTAGTAGCTGTTCAAGTACAGAAGAGAGAATTTTGAATAGATTTCATTTTAATGCATCAATTTGGTGAATTTTGAGAACCAAAATATCAATTACTGACCAATTTATTACAAACTGCTGGTACTGATACAAATGTTGACATGCTAAATGGGGTTGAGGAGTTTAAGCATTCAAGAACAGATAAAAACAAAAATGACTAAAACACAGTGCTGAGCCTTTATACCAGGGTTCCCCAATTTGTTTTCACTGAGGGCCAAATTATGTCCAGGTTGCCAAGTCGAGGGCCAAATTGTCTGTTTTTTTTTTCATTGGACCACTAAACATTGTTTTATGTGCAAATGTTATTATTGTTGCTGCTATTATTAGAAGTATTATTATTATTGTAATGATTAGGTCGGTTGTAGTAGTAGATATAGTAGTCATAGCCTGTGTCGAGGGACAGATAAAAAATGTACACTTGAACACAGCTTATTTTTGTAAAAAAAAACGGGGTTTTGGTCCTTGTAGCTCGTCGTCTATGATATGGGACAGAGGCATCATTTGTGTTTGAAAAACGTTTCACTTCAGATTTATTGATCCCGGAATTTCGAATCTGTGAATATATTTCCAACTTTACCGAACTCTTTATTTCACCTAATGGCAGGTTATTGCATCGTGTCACTGGGTCCGCACGGACCGGACCGGATTTGGCCCGCGGGCCGCTAATTGGGGATGGCTGGTTTATTATGACTATTATTATTATTATTATTATTATTATTAATACTGTTAAATATAATGTAATAAATATTTTCCAATAGTGCTTCGGTAGAAGTGGGTGACTATTCTTCAGCCTTCCTTGGTGTTTTGGTTTTGACAAAATCGCACAGCTGAGGGGGGGTAGGTGCGGGGGACGCCTTGCCAGGGTAACGGGGAAAACTGAACGTTGATGAGCCAAACCAGCCGCGAGGATTTATCCTTATAATAAGAACTACTGCCCTCCTGTTTAGGCCTATCATTAGTAGGGTTGGGTATCGTTTGAATTTGAACGATTCTGATTCCGATTCCTTATATTTTAAATGAGCTAGCTAACCAATAGTCTTTCTGAATGAAATAACCTGACCTCCTCCATCAATGTTAATTCTATTAACTTTTTACTTTTTATGAACTTTGCTATGAATTTCTCACAGGGCTGTTTTCAACTACAATATACATATCAAATCTATGAACTTGAATATAAATATCATAAATTATGAATACATTTTCACAGGGGTACACTTTCCTCAAGAGAGATTTATTTTTGAAAACCTCATGAAAACACATTTACACATGAGTGTATGATGCTGCAGTTCAGAGATGGGAGTAAGTCACACATATGCAAGTCTCAAGTCTCAAGCAAGTCCCAAGTCATTTTTGTGAGAGTCGAGTCAAGTCAAGTCAAGTCAAGTCATAGCTTAGGTCAAGCAAGTCACAAGTCAAGTCATAGAAATATAATAAGCTGGAAGACAACCATCTTAAAACTTTAAGAGTCTGCAGCTTAAGTTTTATGTAGCCCTCCTTTGCACAAAAGGGCTAACAAATACAGGAAGGGATATAAGGCTAAAGAATAATTATAAATACTCACTAGGACCAGCAGGATCAGAATTACTAGGAACGAGTACAGGGCCAGGTATACCAAACAATAATTACCAGACAATAATTACCAGAGTCAACACAGTAGTATATCTTGAGAAGGGCAGCAAACCACTTCCTTTTATTTACAACAAACGTTAGATCAAAAAGAATGGTGAAGTTAGCCAAAGACATTTCTTAATTTTCTTTGTGTAGTCAGAAATGGCGGATGAAATTTGACGTGGTGCTGGATGTGTCGGATATTTTTGCGCTGCACACGGCAAATCGTTTCTTTTGTTGAGTTGAATATATTTAAATCAAAATTTTATAATTTTAGGAACACTGGCTGTGACACAGTGGCGCCGGAACAAGTTTAAAGTGTAGGTCCGGAGTGAAATGGACCCTAGGTAATTTCCACCAAGACCTCCAGCCAAACACCCCCTCGGAAGCATTTTTAGCGATGGTCAGCAGTGGTCAAGATAGGGCGATCGGCCGAACGGCTTCGTAATAGCGCTATGGTACTTACAGTATATCTTGTAAATTTCCCCACTAATAATGCATGGAATGTTACCAAACTTCTGCAGTAGTACACATAGGGTCTCTACTCACAAAACGAGGCATTTTAAAGTTTGTAAGTACATCAGGAGTTTATTTAAAAAGAACACTTGCCTGATAGCTTCTACTGCTAAAGCTACGCTGTTTGCGTAGACGGCACCGTGTTTACACAGCTTCTTCTTCGTTGGTGTTTAATGGCAGTCGGCGTATACCTGGCTGTTTCCGTGACGCGAGTTTCACGCGAGAGTATGAAAAGGTTCCGCTAAATTTTTTTCTTCATAAATGCTTATATTATCAGGTCTATGTGTATTACTGCAGAAGATGGTAACTAGTAGCCTACTGTCTCTGTGTCGAGCATACACCAAAAGCGGGCTCACATGAGTGACGTTGACGTACGGACAGTACAGTCTGTTAATGAACCCAGATCAGTGACAGTTCAGCTGCCTGAATGCCGTTATGATGTGACGTGGTGGTGCTGTTGGACTCCGCACTTTTCTTGGTTATTTTGTTGTTGTTTTTTTCTTGGTGGTTTTCTGGTAGGGCTAATGGTAGGGCTAACACAATTCTCGATGGGGCTATAGCCCAACCAAGCCCCACCCTGGCGCCGCCGCTGCGTGCGCTAATTTGTTAGCTGCCTCAATGTTGGCGCAAGACATATTATTGATTGTTTAACTTTCCGGATTGCTGGGGGGTCGGAGCCGGACCCGGAGCCAGAGGAAGAAGCAGCGGAGGACGGTTGGCGCAGTGCATCAAAGACGGGGCACACATTTATTTCTACTCCCTGAACTCGGAGGAGGTGCTTTTTCGGGCCCTAGTTTCGTAGACCAGGCGCAGTCAGCTCTCAGCGCACCTGCGCCACGCCGACGGGGTGTGTCCGCCTGGACTTTGCAAGTTTCGTGCACCGCGCAGGCTCGCGCAGGCACACCTCCCGTCACTCCCACCCGCGCAAGTGGGAAAGAGGGAGGAGAAGAAGGCGTGAGTGGGAGACGAGGAGGAGACGAGGCGTGGACTGGGATTAATACAGCCGATTCAGATCTTCACCAATCAAATGAGCTCCTCTCCTCACCTTTCATGCGTTAGGGGAGGTTCAGTGCAAGATCCGTCACTTGACAACCCGATGACAGAAGCAGCGCCGCCGCTCCCACCACGCGCATCACACCACGCGCATCACACGCTGTGCGCGCGTATCATAATAATAACAATGCCGATATTATAAAAAACAGGAGAGAGAGAGGGAGATGTTTTGGTCCGAGAGGCTGAGTTTCCGTTACGCGTGCCATCCGCCTTTGATCTGACGTCAGATGTGACGGGACAATCTATATAGATATAAATTCACGTGTTGATTCAATTAGTTGCATTAAATAGTGTTTGTTGTGATTATTTATTGCATTTAAATGTGCCTGGAACTGTGGAAACCTGCCTGTGAGGTCTCGGTGACGTGTACGCACTGCGCGCCGGTCAGCCAAACTGCCACTCCGCCAGCTGTGATTCGCCTTGAATGAATGGACTTTATTTACGCCTTGCGCCGAGAGTAGACCAGGTTGGAGCTGGCGAGCTGGCGAGCTTTCAGCGCAGTCTCGGCGAGGCTTTTTGCCACGAAACTTCCGCTACGCCAAGCTGAATCTGTGACGCCTCCCCCTGCTGCGCCGCCACACCCATCTTGGCGCAGGCGATCCACCAAACTGCCAAACTGACCGTGCGCAAGGCTGCGCGGGTCGAAACTTGCATTACGCCGGCTCCGCCACCCTGCGCCGCCCTGCGCTGCGCCACGAAACTAGGGCCCTCTGGGTTAAAAGCTGGAGACTGCTGAAGGTTTTGAGTGAAATGTCTTGACAACTATTAGGCTGGTGGCTGTGAAAGTAGATGCAGGGATTCATGTTCCGCTGAGGATAAATCATGTAAAAGTAGCCCTCATATGGAGCAGGTTGAACTGTAGTATTTATCTGCAAATGCAAGGATGCCATATTGCCCTCTCGGGCACGCCTGTGTATACTGCCGTAGTACTGATGATATATTCATTCTCAAATGTATTTGGTAAATGGTCCTCATTTATATAGCACTTTTATCCAAAGCGCTTTACAGTAATGACTGACATTCACCCATTCATTCACACATTCACACACCGACGGACCACGCAGGGCGACAGCCAGCTCGTCAGGAGCAATTAGGGTGAGGTGTCTTGCTCAGGGACACCAGGCACTCAGCTAGGAGGAGCCAGGGATCGAACCGGCAGTCTTGCGGTTGCCAGCCACCCCGGCTACCTCCTGAGCTAAACCCCCCATAAAAATGAATTTAAATGAATTTCTCCATTCATGTTCTGTGCTTTGTTTCCCTCCTCCCATTCTTCCAATGTAATTTTCCAATTTGGTCCAAGTTAAATTTGAACCTTGCACCGTAGAAACATTTTTAAATCAATTTGCATATCCTCAGCTGCCGAGCAGTCAATCATCCCGGTGTCAAGGCAAAGTGCTTCTCCGGGGTTCACACGTGTTTTTTTCTTAACTTTTTTCAGGTTTGTCTCCTCCAGGACACGAGCAGCACCATCATTAGCATAAAGCCCCTCTCACTCTTCTTGTCTGCCCTTCACACGTTCGCTGACACACAGTCCCGCTTCCTCGACATTCAAGACTAATTGGGCGAGCTTGATTGCGTTTCTCTGGTTTCCTTTCAAACGAGGAGTTTGTTTTGTGTTTTGAAGAGCTCTTAACTCCTGGTGAGTCATCGCTACTCGGAAAGAGCGTTAGGAAAGTCAGATGTGACTCCACTCATGTATGTGCATCGTGCCATCAGCTGTTGCTCTTTCGGACGTCATATGTGCATGTTGTATGTCAAGTTTATTTTAATGGAACTTTTTGATCTAATTTTTCCCCCAGAGGAGGAGCTGTCCAGCCTGTCAGAGGAGCTGTAGTCATTTGAAAACAAAGTGATAGCCGTGCTTACTAACACAGTCATCATTCTTCAGTAAAAATGACAGCAACACTATTGTTCTGATTATCCACGGGGCTGAGGGGAACGCCGAGACTTTTACTGAAGCAGACGCAGAAAAATATGATGGAGAAAAAAAAAATAGGAGTTTTTCTTTGTCACTTCTGTCTCACTGCTGATGTCATCTTTTCTTTTCTCTTTGCTTAGCGAGTGACTCATCTCAAATTCTGCTTCCATCTTTCAGTCTTTTTTTCTCCCTCGCTATCTTTCCCGCACACTCATGTTATCATTGATTATAAGAGCGTCCCAGAGGTCTCAGTCATAATCAGCGAACAGACACACGCTTGTATCTTCACGCACACTCACACACAATCTCATTTAGATAGGAAGTGTCTCTGTACATCTGGAAAATTAACATTGTAATATATAAATAAATCATGTGAGATCCACACTCTTAAACGCTGGGGACTCAAATCTCAAACACGAGATCAAGATCAAGTGTGAAGAATATTAGACTGATTCTTCCCGCCTCACTGTCCCCTCCTGCTAATTGGCTTCCTGGTGTTTCCTCCTACGGTGATAATCTCCAATCAGCCATCTGCTGTGTCATCTCTGTGTGTCACCGCTCTGCCCTTCCTCCCATCCCGCCGCCATGTTCCCGCTTTCCCCCTGCTGATGATGTCGGAATTATTATTATTATTCCCTCAAAACGTCCATGAAACAAAAGGCAGCCAAACGTGTACTTCCTTTCCTACCAAACCTGTGTGTGTGTGTGTATGTATGTGTGTGTGTGTGTGTGTATGTGTGTGTGTTTGTGTGTATGTGTGTGTGTGTGTGTGTGTGTGTAGATATGTCTGTGTGTGTGTGTGTGTGTGTGTGTGTGTGTGTGTGTGTGTGTGTGTGTGTGTGTGTGTGTGTGTTTGTGTGTGTAGGTATTTGTATTTGTGTGTGTGTGTGTGTGTGTGTAGGTATTTCTGTAGGTCTGTGTGTGTAGGTATGTCTGTAGGTGTGTGTGTGTGTGTGTGTGTGTGTGTGTGTGTGTGTGTGTGTGTGTGTTTTTGTGTGTGTAGGTATTTGTATTTGTGTGTGTGTGTGTGTGTGTAGGTATGTCTGTAGGGGGGTGTGTGTGTGTGTGTGTGTGTGTATATATATATATATGTATGTGTGTGTGTGTGGAATGGCCCTCCTGTGATGGACATAATAGACCAGGACAGATGGCCGCCCATCCCACCGACCCGCCGCCACACTCACGTACGTGCACTCGCGCCTGAAGTGGCGCCGCCGCGGTGTTTGGTCGCAGTTGTTGTTGCCTGTTCCAGAACTAGCCTTATTCTGTCGCTCAGAGCAGCAGGAGAGCGCTACATCTGTGCCGCGTTCGCTTGTGATGTGGGTGCAAAAATAGACGTGAAGGAGCCAATGTTTGAACCGACCATTTGGCTCCCTGACATCCCCGGGTAAAAATAAGCTGTCTGGGACGGCGGCGGGCTCTTTGGTGTCAAGTTTAACATCTGCTTGTCATAACCTGCCGCCGCCGTGACAGGGGGTGGCCACAGGTGTGTTAGCAGTCAGCTGAGGTCTGGATGTAAATGAAATGGACTATTTTCACTGTTATAAGAAGAGGTGGAGTTTTATTTCCGTTAGTGAATCCATGTGATGGAACAGAGAAAACAAATCGCTATTTGGGCCTTTTATTAGTTCCTAAGCAATGTGAAATTACATCACACCAAAATTGGCAACAAAAACATTTTGGAATATAAAAAAGGCGCAGATTTCACATTCTGAATGGATAGACGACATCAGCTCTGATTCTATTATGCTTTTATTGTGACTTTACTGACAATTTTTTTTTTGTGTGTGTATGTGTGTGAGATAACTTATGATTGCAGAGGCTTATTATTTTCAGAAAAACCACAAGGCTACTCTCCGTTAGCAATGCGTGGCAAAAGGAGTCTAGACACTGGTGGTGGTGGAGTGAAGCCATCAGGTGGTTGATGGGGCATTTTCACGTCGGGTATCCCTGGACATCATGGATGTCACGGTTATTACAATTTGGAGTGCAGGTTGCAGGAGAAGGACCCAAACGGATGTGCCCGTTTGCAGCGTTATTATATCAAAATGTTTTTCTCCAGTCTTACACAGATTTGTGGTCCTCGATAAATAGTACTTGTCAACATTTAAAAACCGATTAGTACTTGGCAACCTAATTGAATAAAATTAACAGTGTTTCTATCAGTTTACTTGTGGCAGCTATGTTGAAATATGTAGATGAGATTAAAGACTGTGTATTGTTCTTCAAGCATCTTTATCAATGTCTCACTTTCCCCTGGATTTGGGTTTAAATAAGCTCTCTTTGACAAGAGGTCAAGGCGTCCACGGCCCCCCCACAGATGGGACCAGTAAGGGTAGCCGTGGACGCTCTGGGTAGCCCTGCACTAACATGATTGACTTTTCTACGTATATTTATCACAGACGGAAGATCAGAAAAAACATCCGCAACAATGGATTTAAATGCACAAAAAACCACGGCCCCTCAGGAAGGCACACAATACAGCAAAGTGGATCCCCCCAAAAAAGTGGCTTCCTCTTGACAGAGGCATTGATTGATTCATGCTAATTGCAAAGTCTCTGCTGATGCAATGTCATCGACTTGTCGCAGAGGTCCAGAGTGAGAATTGCAAAGAGCGACAGCATGTCAGAGAGCCATAGAACCAAGGGTCCATCATCTCATCTGCTTGACAATCAAACATGTTATGTCTAAAGACAACCCCCGAGGATGGATCTATCAAAGTGACTACAGCGTAAGTGTGTGTGTGTGTGTGTGTGTGTGTGTGTGTGTGTGTGTGTGTGTGTGTGTGTAGGTGTGTGTTCAATGATGTCATAATGTTCTCTCTGTCTGTTTGCCACGATCTTTTGTGAAGCGTGTGTTGTGAGTCAACAAGTTGGATCACTGTTGTTTACCGCTGAAAGATGCTGCAGGCCAAGAATAACTCGAGGCCACAATAGAGAAATTAATCTCAGTGCCATTAAATCCTGATGCAATTACATGCAGTTGTTTCTTCAAGAAATCAACAAGAGGATTAAAGTTTAAATGACTCATTTGCAAAGACAAGCAATAAAACAGTCTTCGGTTGTGTTATAAGGGGTTTGAGGGCATATGATGCATATGATGCAAAGTTCGTCATGCATTATTAATAAGACTTATATTAAAAGTAATATATGCAGACTTCCTGGGACTGGAAGGAGAGCTTTTGATTAAAGGCTTTATGTGTTTGACGCATCTTGTGTTTGTGCAATGAGGGAACAGCTGCTTAAAAAAAGTATCCTCTTGACAGCAGTGTGGCAATAAAGTATGGTAACTTTTGGTATTTATATCCTGTTCCATATGGACCTCCAATGTGTTCAGTAAATAGGAGACATGATGAAATAAATGGTTGTGTAAAATGTTTAAATGACTCAATAAATTGAGGAATCATTTGAGATGTATTCGTTTTATTTTTGTTTTATTTCAGACATGACCTATAATGGCATTGTGCCCAACCTTTAAGCTCTGTTTTAAAAGGTTTAAGATATTTTTGGTTTGATTCAGATGGATGTTAACACACTAATTATCTCCTATAATGCTGCTTTATCATGTAAATATGTTTGTGTTCCACTTTAACAAGTGCACAGTGAACCAATTCTCAACTAGTCAAAGTTAGTCAAGAATAGGTGTGTGTGTGCAGTTTGTCCACCTGTAAATAATTCCAAGGCCTCTGCTCTCACACATCAAATATTGAAGTGGTTCCCAGAGTAATAACGTTAGGATTGATTGGAGGACGTGCCCTTGTGTTGGCGCCGCCTGCACTGCAAAAACAGCCCTTCTAGAAAGAAGTAAAATATTCTCATATTCAATCAAATTATCTTGTATCAAGCAAAAAAATCTGCCAATGGGGTAAGCTTTTTTTGCTTGACAAGCAATTCTTAAAATAAGCCCAAATTTCTTAGCTCCGAAAGACTAAAATGAGACTTTAAACTAGACAGAAAATCTTAAACTAATCCAAATTCTTCTAAAACAAGCAATGAAAAAAACACTAATTCAAGATTAAATTACTCAAAATTAGAATTTAAGTCTCTTTACTAATTTAAGAAATTACACCTTAATCTGGGATTGATAATGAGCATAAAAGTAGTTAAAATAAGACATAATTTCTTAAAACAGCATAACAAATATAAAAGTGATGTCTTAAATCAAGATACCAAAACTTTCTCAGTTTTTTTTATTTTTTTTTTTATGGCTGGAGTACCATGCAAGCCTTTTTTATTTTTATTATGAGAGAGACAGTGGGGAAGGGGAGATAGAGGGGGAAGACATGCACGAAGGAGATTGCCGGGCCGGGAGTCGAACCACTGATCTCCGCGTCGAGGCTGAGCCTCCGTACATGGGGCGGCTGCCTTATCCACTGCGCCACCGGCTGAGCCTCCGTATATGGGGCGGCTGCCTTATCCACTGCGCCACCGACCGCCCCAGTTAATTTTTTTTATTAACTTTGCAATACAATTGCTCAATTCAACATCCAAAAAAAAAGGGCACTTCTGCATTCCAGATCCATCATAATCAAACAGATTGAAAAGCCAGTTTTGATTTGAACCTCACTATCAAAATAATAATACATCAGTTATTGTAGCAGCATAGCAACTAAACATCATGTTGCAGCTGGTTTGCAGCATAATATCCCATATGGTTTTCAATCTCACCAAGCAACTGTCCTGTAATGAAAATGAAAATATTAATAATAAACTTTTGTCCTTGTTTCATGGCATTCTTGAATTGAGATGTTGTGCAAATGGTCTTACTCTTAAAATAAGGCAAATAATCTTGGTGCCCCGCTGGGTTTGATCGTAAAACATTTTTATACTCTTTTTCTGGTTCATTCTAGCTCAAAATTAGCTGGAATATCTTATCAAGAAAAAGTAAGGCATACTTTTCTTAAAATGAGATATTTTTTCTAATGCAAAACTTGCTTGACAAGATTAATATTCTTTTTGGACAAAAAATAAGACTTATTTTCTTGATACAAGGCTTTTTTTACTTTCTTGAAATTCCATTTTTGCAGTGTGGAGCAGGATGGAACCAATAAGAGACGTAATTAGAGGAAATGCAATGGGAGAATGATTACCAGATTATCAGTCAAAGGGCAAGCGCTCCAGTGCACTTCGACACTATCACGAACCACTTACAAAGCAGCAAATGGAAAGCAAACCAGTTAAATATATGCAAATATCTTAAGTATGTCCACTGACAAGTGCATTCGGGCCACACACACACTCGCCTACACACACGCTATTTCTTAATAGTGCACTAGAAAAGGTTTCAACAAAGCACATGCATGCCATCTAGTGTCAAACTCTAGTTGTTCAGAAAGGCTGCGCATGGCTTTATACACTGAACTCCCACGTTTCACAAGAAGTAAAACATCTAAAGAGTTGTCTATGCACACCGAAGAGTTAGTTCTCTCAGACTCTGTGTTAGTGAGCCGTCCATCCACCTGTCAGGTGTGACATACTGTATTATCCAGCTGTAACACTGGTTATGGATTTCACATACAAATCATCAGAGTTACACATATCTTTTTTTTTCTATCATATGGGATTGAACCATGAAGGGAAAGCTTCTCCACAGATGTAGTCATGCTGTGTAATCAGCATCATGGTATGTAAGTATTTCCTATTGTAAGTCTCTGTGATTTACTAAGACCACTTAAGATAGACACTGTGTTCTAATTTGTCTCAAGGAGCGAGGGAAGGTAAGAATGTATCAAACACAAGTACGTTTATTCTCACAACATCAAAATCAATTTGAAATCAGTTGAGATTCAAAATCCCCAATGGAATAAAAAATATAAAAATAATGAACAAAATAAAATAAATTGTCCTCTCAGCTTGTAGCTGTTCTTTTTTTCCAATTATCTTTTTATTAATTTTTAACATTTCAGTAACATAACATTCAGAGAAAATAAAATAAATAAGATACAGCAAATTAAATCAAATCAGTCCATGGTCACAGATCACAGTTCATCCTTTGTGAATGTCATGTAAACATGCCAAACCCTGTTATGATAGGATAGTGTCATAGGTCCATAAGTGGTTCCCATATCCTTCGGAAAGGCATCTCCCTTGTTCTTTAGGGCGTATGTGCGTTATTCCAGTCTTAAAGTTTCATTTAGGATTCGTTTAAACAGATTAAATGATGGGGGTCTTTGTTGATTCCAGTTAAGCAAGATACATTTCTTTGCTATATAGGAGATTATGGTAATCCTCTTCCTGCAAGTGGTGTCCAGTGTCTTGTCCAATTCCGTACCAAAAAGGTACCGTATTTGTGTAATATCCAGCGGGGTTTTCACAATCTTAACAGTTAGATCATGTATCTCCTTCCAGAAATGTTTTAATGTCCTGCATTCCCAAAAAACATGCATAATTGACCCTTTACATGTTTTACAACGATGACATCTGGGGGATGAGTTACGGAACATTTAACTTAAGCGGAGTGGAGTAAGGTACATCCTGTGCATGAATTTATAATTTTGTTCGATTATTTTATTACAGGACAGTGAGGAAAAAACATTCTGACATATAGTATCCCACTGATCTTCATCAAAAGCACGTCCCATATCCTTCTACCATATGTTCCTAAGTGGGGTCAAGGAAGAACTGTAATGGTCCAACAAAGCACTATAGATTACAGAGATTTTTCCTTTTAATAATGTGGATTTTACCAAAATCTCCTCAAGATTTGTCAGCCCTAAAGACAGGCGTTTTTCCCCCTTTAGGGTGTTTATTAGATGGCGAATTTGTAAGTATTTATAAAAGTCCTGTTTCGGAATTTTATATTCTGACATTACGTCAGCAAAGGATTTGAGTGTATCCTCGGCATACAGTTGTTGGAATTGATGTATACCGTTTCCTCTCCACTTTGCAAACAAGAAACCCCCAATAGATTGTGGCAGATCTGGGTTTAAACATGAGGGGGAAAGCCTGGAGATTTTGCCAAAATTCCCACAAAACGTCTTTATATCTTGCCAAGCCCGCAGAGTGTTGTAAACTACATATGCTTTTGTTGATGTAGTGCATTCAAGGTGCGAACTACGGGGGAGCCAGGGGGGTCTCAGCCCCCCTTAATGAGACATGAGCTCCCCTGAAAACATGATTAGTGAAATTTTGGGGGGGTCTCTAAAATATTGGCAAAATGCTGTTTTTTCCCATGCATTTCCTTTTTGTTTTGTTTTTTTGTCATAATCATGGATCATGTGTAAAATTGGGCTATTTTTAATGTATGATTTGCGCATGAGGGTGATTGATCACTATTTCACTTTAATAAAGATACCGGCCTGCATGCAATTCTTGTCCTCACCATTGAAACACCATTTTGTCAGATTGATTTTGTAGCCTGATATTGTTCCAAATTTAGTGATAAGGTCTAATACTGCTGGGATTGATTGCTCAGGGCTGGTTAAGTATAGGATTATATCATCAGCATATAGTGAAATTTTGTTCTTTGTTTTCCCGATATTGATACCAGCAATCTCTTCATTAGCCCGTATGGCTTCTGCGAGTGGTTCAATTGCCAAGTTAAATAAAAATGGAGATAAAGTGCACCCCTGCCGGCACCCTGTAAACAAATCAAATTTTTCAGTGAGGGTACCATTTATACATATTTGGGCTTGCGGATTGCCTGTGGAAGTATGACCACACGACCCTATCAAACGCTTTTTCTGCGTCAAGTTAAAGTAGTAGGGCTGTTCTGTTGTGTAGGGCCGAGTGGTCAATTATATTTAATAGTCTCTGGATATTGTCAGATGCATAGCGTGCTTTCACAAAGCCGGACTGGTAGGGATGAATAATCTGGGGCAACAGGTCTTCCAGCCTACGTGCAATTCATTTTAAAGTCAACTGGAAGTAATGAGATTGGGCGAAATGATGCACATTTGGCAGCATTCTTGTCCTTCTTGTGTATTAATGATATTATCGCTGTCAGTAACCATGGGCATAAAAAGTGGCTCGATTTGCACCCAGAAAGCCTTATAGAATTCTACGGAATATCAGTCCAAACCTGGAGTTTTTCCGGAGGGCATTGACTTGTTTGCTTGTAGCACCTCCTCTGGGGTGAATGGAGCACTCAACTGCGCCTTTTCGTCCTCTGAGATAGAGGGTAGGGATATTTTTTCCAAAAATGTGTGGATATCCGTTGCGGAGGGATTTTCTGATGCGTAAAGCTGTGAATAAAAAGAAATGAGGACTTAATTGATTGTGTATCATATTTCAACTGGCCTGCCGCATTACGTGCACATTTTTATTGTGTTTTCTGCACATTCTTTTTTGAGTTGATAGGCTAGGAGTCTACTTGGCTTGTTACCATATTCATGATATTGCTGTCTGGTAAAGAACAGACGTTTTTTGATATGCTCTGTTTGAATGAGATTAAGATTAGTTCTGGCTGCATTTAGTTTTCTCAAGTTTTCCTCTGTAGGAGATTGTTTATGGCATTGTTCCAAATTGATTAACTCTTTCTTAAGTTGGTCTGTTTGTTTAATAATAGATTTTAAATTTTTTTGCAGATGAGTAAGAGATCAACTGCCCCCTAATTACTGCTTTAGCTGCATCCCACATCACTGCTGGAGTAACAGGGGAGGACGCATTATCCTGTCTGTACTGCTTTAACCATTTTCTAATATTATTACAAGCTTTAACGTCTGTGAGGAGTGAGGCATTAAATCTCCATTGTTTGGTTTGATTTGTCTGCTGGGGAAGGGATAACCGCAGATAGACTGGTGAGTGGTCTGATACAAGAATGGGCCCTATATCACAAGAAACTATGGATGAGAGATTATCCTGGGGTAAAAAAAAAAAGAAATCTCATCGGGAGTATGATTTGTGTCTAGCGGAATAGAAAGTGTAGTCTTTCCTTGTAGGGTTAAGTTCTCTGCAGAAATCGACCAGGCCTACATCAGCCGAGGCTAACCTCAGAGTCTTAGAAGCATTGGGGTTGGACAGTGTGGTTGAGGATTTGTCTCATTTACTATCCATACAACAATTACAATCTCCGGCAACCATTCCAAAGTCTGTATTATATTGATTAAATAAGGTGATCATATTCATCATGAATTGGGGGTTATCCTCGTTTGGTGCATATAGGTTCAGCAATGTCAGTTCTTGTCCATATAGCGTCCCCCTAATTAGTATTTGTCTGCCCTCATAGTCGCTATATTGCTCCTTAAGTATGAAAGGTAATTTTTTATGAATAAGTATTGCTGTACCCCTTTTATTGCTGGTAAAGCTAGAGAAGCCTGTCCGACCCAATCTCTCTTGAGTTTCTTGTGCTCCTCATTGGACAAATGAGTTTCCTGAAGGAAAGCTATGTCCACTTTTTCCTTTTTTAAGAACTCCCTTCCGCTTAAAGGGATAGTTCGGAATTTTGGACATAAGACCTGTTTTCCAACTCAGTCGGTGTGTTCGAGACATCTGGAGACATTTTCAAGACATTTCATTCAGTTCTTCTAGTTGCCGAGTTCGCTTGTGCTATAGCTAGCGCAAGTCAATGGTTCTAGTTAGCATGGCATTCAAAACACTCATACCGACTCCACAGTGCACCCGAGGCAAATCAATTGTAACGGCAGACTATCGATGTACGTATCTGTGTTGATAGAATGTTTGAAATAAAACCAACCTTGCATTTTTAAGGATTTATGTCTCAGCAGCAGCAGCGTGTCATACTTCCTAGTAGGCTATGGCAGCGGCAGACTGATATCACCTAGCACTTATAAGTTACCGGTTCTATAATAGTTTGTTTACCTGCTGTCATTGCTACAGACGCAGTGCTAGTTTCTTCAATCTCACAGAAATGGCCACTTTTGGAGAATATACTGAAACTTTTGAAGACTCTGATGAGGAGTTTTTTTCCCACCCAAACCCAACTGTACCTGTACGAGCCTGAATATACAGAGGAAGAATTGCGTGAGAGGGATGCTCAAAGGGCAGAAAGTGAACGAGCATCTGTGGAGACTGAGATAGCCCCCGCTGGAGCTGAGAACCGGGACCGAACAAACGGAGACTGGTGGTGCCAGGAGGGAATCCCCCGTAACGCGTCCGAGGGTTTACGGTTCTCCGGACAGAGCAGAGGTTATGGTTCGCGGTGCGTAATTGTGGGTTGGCTGATTATTCTATCAACACAGATATGTACATCGACAGTCTAGTGTTTTAATTGATTTGCCTGGGGTGCACTGTGGAGTGGGCAAGACTGTTTTTAATGCCATGCTAACTAGAATCATTGACTTGCGTTAGCCATAGCACAAGTGAACTCGGCAAATAGAAGAACTGATGAAATGTCTTGAAAACGTCTCCAGACGTCTCAAACACACAGGTTGAGTTGGAAAATAGGTCTTATGTCCAAAATTCCGAACTATCCCTTTAATTGGGTGGCCAAGGCCTCTGACATTAAACGTTATTACATTAAGTGTACTAGACATACCGAGTTTTGCATGTTATATTGGATTCGTGTGACCATGATACAGTAAAAGTAAAGGGAAAAACAATATAAGACTAACAGACTAGTAAAAGAAAAAAATGTAACATAGGCATGTTACTAGCTTCGACACTCTCGGCCGGAGATGATATCCTTGCGCTTCGTGAGCTTGTTTTGCGAGCGTTTGAGAAGGTGTCACACTCCTTTGCTGCTGGGGGTTTAGGCATAGTTTATATTATGCAGTTGACCAGGTTTGCAAAGGTCTGGGGCTATTTTATGTGCGAGGTTGTAGGGAGCTGTCACGCTATGCTGCCATCTTGTTCGGGCTCTCTAGCGCCCCCAGCTTGTAGCTGTTCTGATATCAAAGTTCAATGTGTCCAGTCAAAAGTTCAGGTGAATCCGTACTCGTGTCAGTCGTGTCAGTCCAAGTCTTTTCAGTATGTGTGTGTGTGCTACCCTGGTAGTATGTGTGTAATGAATGGTTACTGCGCTGCTCAGGCTCCACGTGCATGCGACTCTCCATGCAGCTATGAAGGTGGAGGATGTGGTATCCCCTTCGACCCCGGCACGCCTCGGACGGAAGACCCGGTTGAAATCACAGCTGATAACTCGACGCAGATCCAGCACTCGGCAACCAACAAAAAAAACAATCCATCCATCCATCGTCTACCGTTTATCCTGTATTCAAGGTCGCGGGAGGTCTGGGGTCCCAGCTGTCATTGGGCAAAGGCAGGTGTGGGAAAGAGGTACCGCACCCCCAACTCACATACGGGACGGAACACAACCAGGAGGTGAAAATGGTGATGAAATGCTTGAAGCAGGAGGCAGCTCACGGAATTTAGATGACAAAGTGATGGAGTTTATGTTACAGGTGCGAGGTGCAAAAACATAATACAAAAGGACAACAAAAAAATGAACAGAATACTGAATTGACAAATTAAACAAACCAGCCATTGAAAGGTAATGCCAGGCTCACTTTCGGTCTATCAGTGGGGGAAAAACACACAGCCTCTCCGCAAGCTGCCGCATCTGAAAATGCCCCCCCTTTGGCCCTTCCCCTCCTTCGCCTTAAGTAGGCCCACCCATCAGCCCCTTATCGGGAGAGCCCACTTGGAGAGGGATGCCCTATATCGTATTGTAGCCTTCCCAATATCCTCACCATGCTGAAATATATTTTCCCCTCTATATATACACCCTATATTTCACCCCTACAGACAGTGCAATACAAAAACAACACATCACCCTCAACAACGCCAATGACGTATGCACGCCTACACATCACCCCCCCTGCCCCTCGCAAACCCCATTCCACCGTCCCGGGACAGCAGATAAGGAACTGGCCCGATGTGGCGCGCGCTGCCACACGGACCAGTATGCGGACGGACCGGAAGACTGTGAGTAGTCGGGTGTGTTTGTTTCTCGAGGAAATGTATTGTTACGGAGTGAATTATGGAGCGGAATCAGTGTTTCCCTGTTCGCTGTGTTGTTTTGTACAATAAATGCTGTTAACTGAACTGACGTGTGGTAGTTGTTTATGTCCGAGTGCATTTGTCGCTATTCCAGGGGTGTAACGCCGCCGCGACGGCAGCTGGTATGTGTGCATGCTGGGAAGTGTAGTGTGGCAATGGTGACGTTCTATGTGTGTCTTTAGGGCAACCCGGTAGGCTCGGGGAAAAGGCGACCGTCGCTTTTCACATTTCCTCCCCCCTCCGAAGACTCGTCAGTAGGGTGACGAGACAGGAAGTCTGCCACCGGGTTCTGCTTCCCCGCTCTGTACTTTATCTGAAACTTGAATGGCTGCAAAGACAAAAACCATCTGGTAATACGTGCATTAGTGTCCTTCATTTTCCCCAACCATTGCAAGGCCCTATGATCGGTTTCAAGTAAAAAGTCTCTGCCCAACAGGTAATATTTGAATGTCTCTAGAGCCCATTTTAAGGCCAGGCACTCAAGCTCCACCACAGAGTACCTGGTTTCGCGGGGAAAGAGCTTACGGCTAATGTACGCCACAGGCTTCTGCTCTTTGGCCTCCCCCTGGAGAAGAACTGCCCCCAGTCCCACTCCAGAGGCATCGGTCTGCACCGTGAACTGTCTCTCAAAGTCCGGACTTTGCAACACTGGTTCACAGAGCAATGCTGCTTTCAGGTCCTGGAAAGCCTCCTCATGCACCTCCTCCCACCTGACCTTTGTGGACCCCGACTTCCGGGTCAGATCAGTGAGAGGTGCTGCACGGGTAGCAAAGTTCGGGATGAATCTCCGGTACCATCCAGCGTGCCCCAAAAAAGACCGCACGTCCTTCTTGGTCTGGGGTTGGGGACAGCCGCGGACAGCCTCCAGCTTGTCCTTTTGAGGCCTAATCACCCCTCCTCCGATGATGTGCCCGAGGTACCTGACCTCTGACTGAGCCAGGGCACATTTCTTTGGCTGGATCGTCAGCTCCCAGATGCTGCATATGCTGCATATGCTGCCCCCAGGTGGCGCTATAGATGACGATATCGTCCAGATACGCCGCAGCAAAGGTGTCGGTGCCGTCCAGCACCCGATCAATCAACCTCTGGAAGCATGCCGGCACTCCCTGCAGGCCAAACGGCATAACCGTGAACTGGTACAGACCTTGAGGGGTACGGAAGGCCGTGTATGGCTTCGCTCCTTCAGCCAACGGGACCTGCCAATACCCTTTACAGAGGTCAAGCGTGGTGACGAATTGAGCCTTTCCCAGACGCTCTATGAGGTCCTCCAACCTCGGCATGGGATAGGCGTCAAAGTTGGACTGGGCGTTCAGCTGCCTGAAGTCAATGCAAAAGCGGAGGCTCCCGTCTTTCTTTGGAACAAGAACCACCGGGCTGCTCCAGCCACTGTAGGACCGCTCAATGACCCTCAGCTGCTTCATTACCTCCAACTCCTCCTGGAGTGCAGGCAACAAGCGTTCGGGGATTCGGTACATCCGCTGTCTCACTGGCTTGGAGTCTTTGAGCTGGATGTCGTGTTCCACCACTGAGGTGCGCCCCGGCTGCTCCGAGAACAGCCCCTCCGGGATGATGGCCGTCAGCTCGTGCGCTTCCTCAACAGTCAGGTGCGAGAGGTCAGGCTCAGTGGTGGGGACCTGCGAAGGAAAGAACTGCTCTGGAGCCTCCTCATCCTCCACCACAGCTCGCACCATCAGCTGATGGCTGAGCGACCGCTCCCGCTCATGCCACTCCTTGAGGAGATTGATGTGGAAGGCCTGCCTGGTCTTACGCCTTCCTGGCATCTCCACCTCATAGGTCACCGGCCCCATCTGACGAATAATCCGGTACGGCCCCTGCCAGCGTGCCAGAAGCTTGTTCTCCGTCGTTGGCAACAGCAAGAGAACCTGCTGCCCTGGCTTGAAGCTCCTCTGCCTCGCGGACTGATCGTACCACCGGGCTTGGGTCTGCTGGGCCTGCTGCATGTTGTCTTCTACCAGACTGGACATCTCCTCCATTTTGTCCCGCATCTTCAGGACGTAGGTGAGTATGCTGTTGGTCTCGCTGGGTCTAGGACTTCCCCAGGCCTCACGCAGCAAATCCAGAGGGCCCCTGACTTGACGCCCATACAACAGTTCGAAGGGTGAGAACCCTGTGGATGCCTGCAGCACCTCCCTATGTGCAAAAAGGAGGTATGGCAGCCACTGGTCCCAGTCTTTGCCGTTAGTTGCAACAAACTTCTTTAGCATGCTCTTCAGGGTTCGGTTGTACCTTTCTACCAGCCCATCAGTCTGAGGGTGGTAGGGAGTGGTCCTTATCCCTTTTATCCCCAGTAAACTATACACCTGTTTGAGTGTTTTAGATAGGAATGCAGTGCCCTGGTCTGTGAGGATTTCATGTGGTATGCCTACCCTAGAGATCAACTGCAGTAGACTACGCGCAATCGCGCCAGCTGTGATTTTGCGCAGGGGGAAAGCTTCAGGGTATCTGGTAGCATAATCACACACAACGAGAATAAATCTGTGGCCTGACTGTGTTCTTTCCAAGGGCCCAACTATGTCCATGGCTATTCTTTGGAAGGGGACCCCTATGATAGGGAGTGGGTGTAGAGGGGAAGGTCTGACTTTGTGGCTACTAGTAAGCTGACAGGTGGGACACGACTTACAGTACATTTGCACCTCACTGTATAACCCTGGCCAGTGGAAACGTGCAGCTATCCTCTCCAATGTCTTAACGTTGCCCAGATGCCCTGCCCAAGGAACATCATGACCCAACATCAAAACCTTCTGTCGGAGACACTTAGGGACAACTAACTGCTCACTGCTGCCCCCTTCAGGTTGGTGATACAATAGCCCTCCCCGCATCAAGTAGTACTCTCCAGATAAAGTTCCAGCTACACCAGTCTTCACCCCATCAATTTCTGTCACTTTGCTAAATGTCTCTTTTAAGGATTCATCGTCCTTCTGCAGTTCCTGAAAATTACTTGGCATCTCCCACAAATCCCCCTTTGGCACCTCAGGAACCACCAACTTGTCTCCCAGCTTCTGCACTGTGCCCTGCAGTTTCTCTCTCCTTCTCTGTCTGCGGCTTTTGTGAGGCTTTACCGGCTCAGGTGGGCTAATGTCACTCTGATTGAAAGGCATCATGTCTAGCAGGGACCTGGTAGCATCAGCTTTAGCCTGAGACCGAGTTGCCACCATGCTAACTGGTGTGGTGGACAGTACTAGCTCCGGTAGTATGAACACGTCCTGTCCCAACACTACTGGATGGCTCAAGCCTTTAACCACCCCCACCGTAAGCCAAAAAGTCTGCCCTCTAACCACAAGACATATCTCTGCCACCGGATATACATGCTCATCTCCGTTCACACAGCAAACCCTGATCTGCCCTTTTCCCAGTTCCTCTGGCCAGTCTATCAGATAGGGCTGAACTAAGGTCTGTGTGCTGCCTGTGTCTAGGAGAGCAACAGTAGCTTTGCTATTGACTTGAACCTGGACCGTCTGAACTTTACCAACACACTCATTAGCTGCACTACGGGATGGCTCAGGTACACTACACATGCCCATCTCTTTGGCTTTTTTGATGGGGCACTCTCGGCTAATGTGGCCTACGTGGTTACAGTAGTAACATACCACACTTCCTCTGTTCGGTGTGGCTGTGGGTGCTAGGGCATGTCTAGGCTGTGAGGTAGAAGGTGAATTGTATGGCGGTCTAGACTGTGAAGTGGGGGTTGTGTGAGGCTGTATGTTTGGTGTCCTGCTCTGTCCAGACCCTCTAGGACCAACTCCCATACCGAATACCCCAGACTTACCCCCGGATGGTGGTCGGCTGTAGCTCTGGAACCGGAACGTCTTCGGCCCCTGTCGGGCAGCCAGGAACGCCTCTACCAGCTCGGCAGCCTGCTGGCCAGTCGTCGGGTCTTGCTCCTTCACCCACACTCGCACCTCAGGCGCCAGGGACCGCAGGTACTGCTCCAGGATGAGGAGCTCTCCGATCTCCTCAACAGTCTTCCCCTCTGGCTTGATCCACTTTCTATACGAGTCCTTCAGGCGGTTGTACAGCTCTTTCGGGGTCTCTCCCGGTCGGACCTCTGGATCACGGAACCGCTGCCTGTAGATCTCTTCGCTGATCTCGTACTTGGTGAGAATGGCTTCCCGCACCTTGTCGTAGTCCATGGCCTCCACGATATCCATCGCCACGTATGCAGCCCGGGCCCGTCCTGTCAGGTAAGGTACCAGGTACACAGCCCAATCAGCTCTTGGCCACCGATAGGCCACTGCCAGTCTCTCGAAGGTGGTGAGATACTGTTCAATGTCATCTCCCTCCTCCAGCTTTGGTACTGCTGCCCTGGTCCAGGCGGCTGGAATCGGTGCTGCTGGGTCTCCTGGGGCTGCTGGTCCAAGTCTTGGATCCAGCGGTGCTGCTGGTGGTGGTGCCTCTGGAAGTCGAACGCCACCTCCCTCTGGCCGACGTCCATCCCCGCTACGCCCTCGCTCTTCCTCCATCTCATCTCGGACATTGTTCAGCTGCACCTGCATGCTACACCATCTCTGCTCCTGCTTATGGGCCTCTCGCTCTTGACTCTGGAGGGTCTTCTGAAGGAGGTGGTAGAGAGACGCCAGGTTCAGTGTCCCTGTGTCCTCTGCCGCATCATCAGCCACTGGCTCACCTCCTCGGGCTCCACCCTCTTCCTCATCCGGCTCACGCCGTGGATTCCCCCGGGTTAGATGACGGATGGACATCCTCTGCCGTATCAGCTCCCGTCTTCCGGTGTTCTTTTTAGTTTTCTTGGAGGGCGCCACAATCCCACCACTGCCACCAACTGTGGGAAAGAGGTACCGCACCCCCAACTCACATACGGGACGGAACACAACCAGGAGGTGAAAATGGTGATGAAATGCTTGAAGCAGGAGGCAGCTCACGGAATTTAGATGACAAAGTGATGGAGTTTATGTTGCAGGTGCGAGGTGCAAAAACATAATACAAAAGGACAACAAAAAAATGAACAGAATACTGAATTGACAAATTAAACAAACCAGCCATTGAAAGGTAATGCCAGGCTCACTTTCGGTCTATCAGTGGGGGAAAAACACACAGCCTCTCCGCAAGCTGCCGCATCTGAAAATGCCCCCCCTTTGGCCCTTCCCCTCCTTCGCCTTAAGTAGGCCCACCCATCAGCCCCTTATCGGGAGAGCCCACTTGGAGAGGGATGCCCTATATCGTATTGTAGCCTTCCCAATATCCTCACCATGCTGAAATATATTTTCCCCTCTATATATACACCCTATATTTCACCCCTACAGACAGTGCAATACAAAAACAACACATCACCCTCACCAACGCCAATGCCGTATGCACGCCTACACATCACCCCCCCTGCCCCTCGCAAACCCCATTCCACCGTCCCGGGACAGCAGATAAGGAACTGGCCCGATGTGGCGCGCGCTGCCACACGGACCAGTATGCGGACGGACCGGAAGACTGTGAGTAGTCGGGTGTGTTTGTTTCTCGAGGAAATGTATTGTTACGGAGTGAATTATGGAGCGGAATCAGTGTTTCCCTGTTCGCTGTGTTGTTTTGTACAATAAATGCTGTTAACTGAACTGACGTGTGTGGTAGTTGTTTATGTCCGAGTGCATTTGTCGCTATTCCAGGGGTGTAACGCCGCCGCGACGGCAGCTGGTATGTGTGCATGCTAGGAAGTGTAGTGTGGCAATGGTGACGTTCTATGTGTGTCTTTAGGGCAACCCGGTAGGCTCGGGGAAAAGGCGACCGTCGCTTTTCACAGCAGGGTACACCATGGACAGGTCGCCAGTCTATCACAGGGCCGACATGTAGAGACAAACAACCATTCACGCTCACATTCACACCTATGGGCAGTTTAGAGTCATCAATCAACCTATCCCCATCCTGCATGTCTTTGGACTGTGGGAGGAAGCCGGAGATCCCGGAGAGAACCCACGCTTACAAGGGGAGAACATGCAAACTCCACACAGAAGGAACCCAGGGCCGACCCAGGAATCGAACCCGGGACCCTCTCGCTGTGAGTCGACAGTGCTACCCACTACACCACCGTGCAGCCCCCTCTTTCATCAACTCAAAAATGAATTTGAACACACTATTTATATTACAAAAATCAACGAAAACCTGTGTGTGCACATATGATCTCGCTTTAGCACACACTGAGCCCCTTTTCACTTACTAACATTGAACATGGCGTCGGAATGAAGCAGTGAAAATTACCCTGGCACTCGTAAAATAAATGCACTTTTTCCAACTCAAAACTTAGCATGTTGACTCATTACAACATCTTAAGAAGATTTACAATCAACTCCGATTGGCTTTATGGCATAAGTGTTTAACATCCTGCATTCATAAACAACTGAAAATTCACATCTCATTAGCCGTTAGGAACTGAGCATCGTAGCGTATCGCCATAACACAGTAAAACAACTCACCGTAGTCCTTGATTAGAACACAAAACAAAGCGTCTGCTCCGGCTACAGTTGTGCGAGCACTCCCTCGGGAAAACTCAAAAATCATACAGAGTCGTACTGTGAAAATAAAACCGTACTCTTTCACAAAACATCGACAATCTTGCTCGGCAATATTTCACGGCAGCATCCGTATCGGAGCAATTCTAGCCTGTCTTCCTCCCAGCATGCATAAAAGCGCCTTCCTGTGGTCACATCAAGCAACTCTAACTCTCTTCATGAATTCACACGGCAGCGGCGCAGCCGCCTACCTGTGCTGCGGCCGCCTCCTCGTGGCGCAAGTTTAGACACAAGCAATCGACATTCAAAGCCATCTATTTGTCACGTGCAGTTGTGGACACAAGTGAAACTACATTTCAGTAACAGAGCTCACACACATGTCAATGCCTTCCTGACATCTCTCCTCCTCCCCCTGTGTCCTCCTTGCAAGCTGAAATGAGTGGAATTAGTCAAAAAATATCCAGGTGTGGCTGTTACTTGAAAAAAGTCACAAAAACAATGACATTTTCTGTCTCCAGTAGGTGGCGCTCTGACTGTGAGTCAATATCACAGTGCAGACATGGTCAGGAAGGATCTCTAATCAAGTATTGAAAGTTTGGAGCAGATCAGAGAAGAAACACTGGAGTTATAATAGTGTTGATGTTTATGGCGAAGGTTAAACTGACAGCTGTCTGAGGTGCATGTGAAGTCATTAGCAGGTGTGGAAAGTTTCATGAGTGTTGATCTGGTGTTCAACAGGTCACATCTCCACATGGGCTAACTAGGAAAAAATATTTAGTGCGTGTATGCCCAACCTAGAGGGGGGGCTGTTACTCAGAAAAAGGGCATAAAATCAGTGACATTTCATGTCGCCATTAGGTGGCGCACTGACTGTGAGTCAAAATTTCAGTGCAAATGTGTTCAGGACGACACTGTTATCAAGTTTGAATATTTTGGAGCAGATCGGAGAAGAAACACTGAAGGTATAACAGCTTTGATGCCTTTGGCGAAGGTTCAAAATAGTAGCACAGTCATGGCATCGCCCTGGTCACGCCTCTAAACTTTTGGAGCATCTTTGGGTAACTTTTTGTCCTTAAGGCCTTTCTAACCATATATCCAATTTTGGTATCAATCGGATCAACGGTATAGTCGGTTATAGATCAAGTACGACCCCTGTGAATGGCCAAAAACGGCCAAAAATGGCAATTTTTTGAATTTTTTGGAAGCGCCCCACATTACTCATTTTTGATGAAACTTGACATGTATGTTCTTTGAAGCTATGGCAACATAGGTTTCGAGTTTCGTAATTGTTGGGCCAAAGGTTATGGAGTTATACTAATTGCGTTTTGGTGGCACAACCCTCTTATGTTCATTGACCGATATCTTCTGATTAAAACAATATTTCAATATTTTTTTGGACCATATCCCCAGCTAGGTGTAACGAGTATGCACACCAAATTCCGTCCAAATCGGATCAACGGTGTCCGAGGAATGAGCAACGTCCCATTTTTCATAAAATCCAAGATGGCAGAAAATTTAGCTAGGCGGACTTTGGTGCTCCAAGAGGATTTTTTGTAGAGGACACTTGTCTGCACATGTGTGCAAAATTTCATGTCAATCGTAGTTACGATGTGGCGGGACTGGTGAATCTCCACGCTAGGTGGCGCTAGTGAGCAACTTTTCCGTGGCCGAATGCCAAACCACTACCATATCGAAATTTTGTGTAATTTCTGCGCAGACACCAATTTGGTTAATTTTTTTAATGTTGAGGCCTCCAAAACGCGAGTTACTTTGCGTAAGAATAATAAGAAACATTCGGATAACAATAGGGCTTTGCAGCCTGACGTCGTCGGCGCTCGGGCCCTAATAGTAAACCTGTATTTTTATAGGGGTTACACTATCATGGATTTTAACTTTGTGACTGGAATGAAAAGAAAAAGGCCTTTTGTGAGCATATAAAGTCTTGGATCATTTGTGGGAATTGTGAGAGCGTTACATTTATACTTTTGCTCAAAATTGTACAATTCTGACACAGTGTTAAGGAGAGGAATAAAAAGAGGCAATTAAGGACATTTGCAAGTTTGTGAGGCAGGTCAAATTTAGTAATTTGTAATGTTAGCCTCGGGGCGTTAGCCTGCTGGCTAGCCTGCACTCGCAACTTAGTCATTTTCCCTGGTGCCTTAAACCAATTTGAACGAAACTGCAGAGCCCAGTGCCCAAGTTCATGATCAGATCCATCATGTCACATGTGGCCTCTCAGCTTGTCGTCCTCTGGGGCTCAATTTAACACAGCGGCCCAAAAGTTTCCAGGCAAATGATATGATGTAGGAAACTGAAAGTGACAGGTTGAACAAGATGAAAAGGATGTCACTTATTCAACATTCATTCTGTACCTTGGTTATTGTAGAGGAGGGTTTTCTTGTTTAAAAAAAAAAGTCAGACAGATTTATGATTTGAGATCTCCAGTAAGGGACTGTAGGTTATTTATTTGAAGACCCACCGGAGGGATTTTCAGACCTCTGATCAATTTATGCATAACCCCCCCGGTGATATCATTTATTTTGACATGATGACATGACCCTGCAATCGACATGGCAGAATTAATATGAGCCCCCGGGCAATTTATCAACTCAATATGCCCCCCCCCCCATGTACCGAGGACAGGTGATAAAAGGCCATGTTGTGCAATTAAAGTTAAATCTGTCTCCAACGAGCCTATAAAGACATAGCCCCCCCCCCCCCCCCCCCCCCTTTCCTCCGGTGGTCCATTCCATAAATACCGAACGCTCCCTATGACAAGAAATCTTGACTCGTGTATGTTTTTTATCACGTATTGGCCTACATATAATTTGTACCCTATTCAATAATTTGTGCGCCCAAATTAACAGTACATAAATTATTTTAGCACACAAAATATATCAACAGAATATCGAAGATAACAGACAACACACATAAAGTCACAGTATTTTATTGTGCAATGCAAAGATCAAGAAAATTGAGTGGGCCATAATCAAAAATGTATCACCTTTCACTGTATTAAATAACATTATCGATATTGCTGCTTAGAAAAGAATTTCACAATTATTTCAAGCAATTGTAAACGAAATCAGTGACGCAGCAATGATGCCATCACAATTCATGTTTGGATACATCATTTTCACTGGTAGCAATTTTCCTCATCCCTGATTCAACTATTGCAGAAAACACAAACAGAATCACTGACATGAGCTGCAACTGATTGTTTTTTACATTCAGCCGGTAGTTGTCAAAGTCAAAATGCCAACGAGCAGAACAAAAGTAAAAGGTCAAAGTCAACAGAAGAGACAAGTCCAAGTCTGCACGTCCAGGTTTATGGTCCGTACCAATAATTGCTGGTTTAACTGGAGAGACTCTGGTGTGATGAGGGTTTTATATGACACTTATTTAAGCAGTCAGAGGAACGTGTGGAACACCCGAGTCTTCAGACTTTTGGTTCGGGGAACATTCCTCATAGAAAACTTGATCACCTTGTAGAGATTCGAACAGCTTCCCAGGCTGGAGAAGGGGAACCAACGAGCGCTCAGTTGGTTCCTGTGGAGGCTCCAGAAGGAGGAGGAGCATCGCTGGAAAACCTCGATGTTGACTGCGTACTGACCCGGCGCCCATCGGGACACGCTCACCAGAGTCATGGAGGAGACAAAGCCACAGGTGTGAGGCGAGACGCCGTGAAAGACGGACTCCCCCGGCCTCACAGACGCGCCCCTCTCCCAGACCATGCCGCCCTCCTCCGCCACTCCCATGCCACTGAGGTTACAGAGGGCCTGAAGGCACGCTTCCTCCAGGGCCTCCTTGTTGGGGAAACGGAGCAGGATGGCGACGAGGCGAGGCACCGCGCCTCGACGTAGCAGCACTTCCTGCAGCTTTGCTGAGGGGGACAGAAAATCGGTTGCACTTTCAAACCTTATGTGAAACAATGCAAAATTCAAAGTGGAACTTGGTTGAGGATTCAAGTCTAGTAGGCAATGGTCTCACATTGATTTGGTTTATTTTACTTACAGCTGTCATAAGACATGTGTGAGATGGCTTTTGCAGCGTGAAAGAGCAGTTCCAGGTCCGGACTGGTCAGCACAGACAGCAAAGCTGTGACCAAACCAGCGTCGCTGAAACCTTTACAAACCACAGCTGACAGGAAACAAAAAGGAAATCAATTAGTAGCAAAACTACTAATTATTTAAAAAAAATGGAGGTCGAAGATACAGCAGGCTTTAAGGACAGCCAACAGGAATTGGACCTCTGAGAGTTGGGGGGGGGGGGGGGGTGGCGGCTAAAATAACACATTTAATAAATTAAAGAGCAACATGTGTATGAATAACTTACATTCCTTGGCGAGTTCAGCCACCAGTTTTGCAGTGGGCAGGGTGAGAGGCCCTCGGCTCCTCAGAGACAGGGCCAGAACTGGTAGGATCCCACTGACCACCACCTGCTCGGCTGCGCCCTTCTCTGGACACAAGCAGAAGTACATTTGTTAAACACAACACTGATACAATAATAACATACAATAAACAATCACTTTATAAAGCCAAAGAAATGTTGCCTTGGAAGACGAAGTTGCATGGTGTTCAAAATGAATATATGATTTGCTCGTTTAATGATTGAGCAGCACCGACATGAATCTGCTTCAGCCTCACTATTCAAAGCCTTTACCTCCTCTGCCTCTCGATCCCCCCTCTTGCTCTGTCACCAGGAGACACAAATACAGCTTAACATCTACTGAGGACTTAAACCTGTCACACACCTTGATCCCTTCATTGCTTCTTCACCCACAGCTCCCCGTCTCTCACTGCCATGGTTTTTAGAGAAAACAATTGGGTGAGCTGTTAGGGTGTAGCTGACTTTTGAAACGTGGGGAGGCCTTATCTCTTAAAGGTATACATGTGCGGAAAGACATAAATGTGTAAGTTGACTGGTGTGTCTGCAGTTTGTGATTAAAAATCGTGAAATCGGATGAAAGACCAAAGATACTGCAGAGTAAAAGGGGGTAAATGAACTCACTTTTCTCTCTAATGTTGATGAGCACTGTGTTCAGATGGGGTTTGAGTTCGTCTGCGATCTGCTCCAAACCGAGGATCCTGATGGCTCCCAATGCGTTGTTCAGGTTGTCTGTTGGGGAGAGAAATGGTGACACAGTCATACAACGGTCCACAAGTAAGAGGGATGGATGTTGTGTAGGAGCACGGGAAATCTTAAAGTCATGCTCATAAAACATAGAGAGAAAATACTGTGTGTAGTCTCCATTAGAACAGGAATAAAGAATCCTGCAAATACATTACAATGATCACCACCTTAGTTTAGTGTGTTAGCATGCTAACATTTACTACATGCTAAACCAAGCACAGCATAGGTCAGTGAGGATGTCATTAATCATAGTACTGGGAAAATCCAATGTTTTGACTTTATTGGTTGAAATCTCTAGATGAAACGTTAAGGGATCGTCAAAAGTTATTATGTATCAAACTCAGGAGGACAGGAATACCTCCATGTCGTTTTTTGAGACACTACACTCAAAGCTCAAAAGTGTCAACGTCGTGGTGGTGCTAGAGGAAAAGTCAGAAGGATTCCTCCTCTTGGGACCACAAATATCTGTATAACATGTCATTGCAAGCAGCACCAAAGTTTCAAGAGTCTGCTAATTGATTTTCATACTGGTTTTCAAACTTTTGGGACCCAGGGTGTTCTGACCAGTGACACATTTGAACATATTTAAATTTGAATCATGTCAAAATAAATCATAATAAAATAAAATAATAATAATAAAATCAGATTATTTGCAACTAAACTACGACAAGCCCTTAAACAAAAGACAATCTGGCACAGTCCTAATACATCACACTCATGTAAAGCTGGCTTGCAGTTCATTATCTGTAGAGTAACTATAGCAACTAGTTGTGAAGCATTATATATAATATTGATTATCTGTAATATAGTGCGGTAGAAGTGTAAAATGAAGTATATTTAAAAATATATATATTGTATGTTACAGTAGATGAGCAAATGGTCTAAACAAATCTTTACCACTGATTTAATTTAACAGAAATATTTCACAACTCATCTTCATCAACAGGTTTGACATCAGAGACATATATAGGGCCATTTTATTTTCTCTGGTTCTTCCTCTTCTCTCAGCACTCTCGGCAGATTAAATAGGAGCTGCTCCTGTCACCTCTCAGAGGAATGTGCCAGGACTCCTCTTCTCCTCCAATGGAAGAGAGAGGTTGCCAGGCACTCCATCCTAAAGCTACATTTTGTACTGTCATGTGTACCTTAGCCATTTCGGCAGCAAAAAAATACTTTTCCTTCCTATAGCTGGTGTGTAACGCACAGACAAAGAGAGACAATATTAATTTATGTCTCAGGGCCTCATCAGATATCTAAGGTTGATTTACAACTGAGCCTCTTTCCATCTTACCTTAACCTAAACATTCCTTACACCTTCGCTCATGAAACATCTGGTTATAGTTAAATCCCAACTAGAATGTGTTGTTGTTGTTCAACTGACCGTTGAACTGACCAGATACTTCAACACAATTGATATAATTCAATTTGCTGTTAAGAATTGAATTCGACACAATGGCTGATCAACATCCATTAATCCATCCATCCATCATCAACCACTTATTATAGGGCGGACATGTAGAGACAGACAAGTAACCAGTCTATCACAGGGTTGACATGTAGAGACGGACAGGTGGTTAGTCCATCACAGTTTTAAACTGATTAGACCTCATCTCAGGACTGTGTGGGTCCCAAGTCTTGAGGACCCTGTTAGCCTTGTTGAACCTGTCAGGGCGGGACAACCTGCACCTTTATCATCCTTATTTGGAGATGAAGGTGTGTGGCCCTCAGAGGCTTTTTAACCTGCTGTGAAAATGTGAATGAACATTTCCTCCCATTAAAAAAAACACAGATAATCCTTAAACTTTATGAAATTACTTAACTAAATTAAGCTGCTCAGCATCCAAATGTGGTCACGTCTGGATGCACCATGCATGAATGTGAAGCATGACATAGTTTTTACTGAAATGCACACACTGTGGGACATTATTCACGGTGTGGTTCCACTCACCATTCGGTGTGTAGGGTTGCAGCCGACTGGATCTGCGTTTCTCCAGCTGGGAACACGTGTAAGTGTAGACGAGTGGCACATTAGGGTGTCCCATCCCGTGCTGTGCAGCAGCCGGCGCTGACACCCTCTCAGGTCGCCATCTTCCTGCACAATACACAGCACTTTTTTAGTCTCCACATTTCTCTCTTTTTTGTGTCTGGAGTCATCAGCTGCTTTACTGACTAAACCTACTTCATCCTGCGCGGCCTCTCCCTTTAATCCCACTGACACACTCCCTTCCCATCATGCATCCTGTCGTTTCATGGAAAAGAAAACAGTTGCCTTGAATCTCGTACACACCTCTCACGTCTTCCCACCTTGCACTCCAGCAGACTGTCTCCTCTCAGGGTTAATGCGAGGCAAATCCTCTCTAAAGCCGTTCTCTCTCTCTCTCTGTGTGTGTGTGTGGGGGGGGGGGGGGGAGGTAAAGGTATTAGCACTTGGCTGACTCTGCTGTGTGTACTCTTACAGCCCTAAAATCTCCCACAACACCTTTCTGCTTCTAGTAAATCCGAGGCCACAACAACAACAGACAGGTGGGCACCTTTTGTTTTTGTAGACAAGTGCATTATAAGATGGCGTTTTTCCCAAAATGCAAAATGTTGTCTCTTCTTCAACCTGATGTCCTCATATAATTGAACTATGCTGAATGATTATTCTCGCCTTCCCCCGACTTCTGGTTTGAAAAAGAAGAAAAAAGAATGATGTCCTTACCTTTCTTCTCTCCAGAGCTCTATTAAACAAATACTACAATGTTACAGTGACTGTAAAATTAAATATATTAAACATTCTTTCGTCTTACTTAGAGTGCTGCAGGAATTAATCCTAAAGACTAGAAATAAGTTAGCATCGTTGCACTTCTCTTGTCTCGAAGTCAAAGGGTTTTGGATGTGATTATGTTGATGGTCAATCAATAAGGTCTGTAGTTTAAGATATTAATTCAATTCAATTACATTTTTTTTTATAGTGTCAAATCACAACAGAAGTCATCTCAGGACACTTAACACATTGAGCAGGACTAGAATACGCTCAAAATTTCCAGAGTCAACACAATTTCAAAGTCCCAACATCACCCAGGGGCAAGTGTTACAGCGACAGTGGCGAGAAAAAACTGCCTTAATAGGCTTTTAGGCAGATATCTCGTTCTAGTGGTGGCATTAACAGAAGCAATAGTATCAACAGTAGTAGTCCATGGCAGCAGGCACAGCCAAGCTGAGATGGATCCATCCCAACCACGTCGCCGTAGACCAAAAAGCAGGAGTAGTTGAGCAGTCACACAGTGGGCAGGTGGAGCTACAATGTGGTGTTTCCAGCGTCAGGCCAGTTAGAAGTCTGCATCGGTCAGGATCTCAGTGGACTCTGCTGGACCAGAAAGCATAGCCAGAGTAGTCAAGTTAGTAACAGTAGAGATGCCGATTTTAGTCAATTACTTTAATTAAAAATACTGGCGGTAAGAGTCAAACAAGACCACAGCATCGGTGCAGTCCGGATCAGGTTCCATCACGGTCCAGGGAGACCTGCTAGGCGAGAAAGCACAGGGACTCCGGGGGAACATACACAGAGAGAGCGAGAGAGATGGAGGGAGAGAGAGCGAGAGAGAGAGAGAGAGAGAGAGAGAGAGGCTCAGTGTGCCACTATAATGCTCCAGCAGTCTAGGCCTATAGCAGCTTAACTAAGAGCTGGCTCAGGGCAAACCTGAGCCAGCCCTAACTATAAGCGGTGTCAAAGAGGTTTTAAGCCTACTCTTAAATGTGGGAACAGTGTCTGCCTCCCGAACCAGAACCAGAACCGGAAGACGGTTCCACAGAAGAGGAGCTTGATGGAGTTTTTCTGCATCGTTTTGAGACAGCATTGGCCTAATTTTAGTAATGTTATGCAGGTGAAAGTAGGCTGTCCTTGTCGTTTGTTTAATATGCGAGTCAAAGGACAGGTCCTGATCAAAGATAACTCCAAGGTTTCTTACAGTAGCATTTGAGGCGATGGCAATCCCATCAATAGTCGCTATATCTTTGGACAGCGAGATTCGGAGGAGTTTAGGCCCAAGTACAATAACTTCCGTTTTATCGGAGTTTAACATCAGGAAATTGCAGGTCATCCAGGACTTTATGTCATCAACACATGCCTAGAGTGATAGCTCTAGCTGATTGGTTTCTTCAGGCTTGATTGATAGATATAATTGCATATCATCAGCATAACAATGGAAGTTTATAGAGTGTCCTCTAATAATGTTGCCTAAAGGAAGCAAGTTGAAAAGAATTGGTCCGAGCACAGAACCTTGAGGAACACCGTATTTAACTTCAGTGTGCCTGGAGGATTTTTCATTGACATGCACAAACTGAGATCGATTGGATAAATAGGACTTAAACCAGCTTAATGCGGTTCCTTTGATGCCAATTAATTTTTCCAGTCTACATATTAGAATCTCATGGTTAATGGTGTCGAACGCAGCACTACGATCTAGCAGGACAAGTACAGAAACCAGCCCTTTGTCAGAAGCAATAAGAAGGTCATTTGTAATTTTCACCAGAGCTGTCTCTGTACTATGATGTATTCTTAATCCTGACTGGAAGTCCTCAAGTAGACTGTTATTGTTGAGAAAGTCACACAGCTGATTGGCGACTACTTTCTCAAGGATCTTAGAGAGAAAAGGAAGATTTGATATTGGTCTGTAGTTTGCTAAAACCCCTGGATCTAGAGTAGGCTTCTTACGAAGAGGTTTAATTACAGCTACTTTAAATGACTGTGGCACATAGCCTGTTAATAAAGACGCATTGATCATATCTAATAGCGATGCGTTAACTAAGGGTAAGACTTCTTTCAGTAGCCTCGAATGGTATCGGGTCTAGGAGACAGGTTGAAGGTTTAGAAGAAGAGATCATTGACGTTAGTTGGTTAAGGTTGATCAGGTCTTAATGCTATTTCTAAGACTCCTGAGTTTGAGGGTAACGCGGTTCCAATTGAAGGCAAGATGCAAGTAATTTTGTCGCAGATAGCTAGAATTGTATCATTAAAAAAGTTCATAAAGTCGTTACTACTAAGATCTCTAGGAATGCATGGCTCAGTAGAGCTGTGACTCTTTGTCAGCCTGGCTACAGTACTGAAAAGAAATCTAGGGTTGTTTTTATTTTCCTCTATTAAATATGAGCAGTAGGCTGCTCTGGCATTACGAGAGAGCTTTCTTGTATGTTTTAAGACTGTCTTGCCAGACTAGGCGGGATTCTTCCAGTTTGGTGGAGCGCCAGATGGTTTCAAGTTAACACATTTTTTGTTTTAATTTGCGAGTTTGGGAGTTATACCAGGGAGCTAACTTCCTATGCTTTATAGTTTTCTGTTTTAGCGGAGCAACAGAGTCGAGAGTCATTCGCACTAGGCTTCCAGATTCATCTATAAGAGAATCGATCTGAGAGGGACTAAGATTAACATACAAGTCCTCCGTTTCATTAAGACATGAAAGTGAACTCAAGACTGGCGGAATTACTTCCTTAAACTTAGCTACTGCTCTAGCCGATAGACACCAAGGGCCCTAGTTTCGTGGCGCAGCGAAGGGCGGCGCAGGGTGGCGGAGCCGGCGTAATGCAAGTTTCGACCCACGCAGCCTTGCGCACGGTCAGTTTGGCAGTTTGGTGGATCGCCTGCGCCAAGATGGGTGTGGCGGCGCAGCAGGGGTTGGCGTCACAGATTCAGCTTGGTGTAGCGGAAGTTTCGTGGGAAAAAGCCTCGCCGAGACTGCGCTGAAAGCTTGCCAGCTCCAACCTGGTCTACTCTCGGTGCAAGGCGCAAATAAAGTCCATTCATTCAAGGCAAATCACAGCTGGCGGAGTGGAAGTTTGGCTGACCGGCGGCAGTGCGCACACGTCACCGAGACCTCACAGGCAGGTTTCCACAGTTCCAGGCACATTTAAATGCAATAAATAATCACAACAAACACTATTTAATGCAACTAATTGAATCAACACGTGAATTTATATTTATATAGATTGTCCCGTCACATCTGACGTCAGATCAAAGGCGGATGGCACGCGTAACGGAAACTCAGCCTCTTGGACCAAAACAGCCCCTCTCTCTCCTGTTTTTTATAATATCGGCATTGTTATTATTATGATACGCACGCACAGCGCGTGATGCGCATGGTGGGAGCGGCGGCGCTGCTTCTGTCATCGGGTTGTCAAGTGACGGATCTTGCACTGAACCTCCCCTAACGCATTAAAGAAGAGGAGAGGAGCTCATTTGATTGGTGAAGATCTGAATCGGCTGTGTTAATCCCAGTCCACGCCTCGTCTCCTCCTCGTCTCCCACTCACGCCTTCTTCTCCTCCCTCTTTCCCACTTGCGCCGGTGGGCGAGACGGGAGGTGTGCCTGCGCGAGCCTGCGCGGTGCACGAAACTTGCAAAGTCCAGGCGGACACACCCCGTCGGCGTGGCGCAGGTGCGCTGAGAGCTGACTGCGCCTGGTCTACGAAACTAGGGCCCCAAGAGTAGTAGCTTTTTCCTAGAGGAGCGAAGTCCAGCAGCAATAAGTCAAAGGTTATCAAGTAATGGTCAGATAAAGAAGAATTATGAGGAAAGATTATTAAGTTTTCGATTTCAACGCCATAAGATAATACGAGGTCGAGAGTGTGGCTATGACAGTGAGTTGGTTTATGTACACTCTGACTGAAGCCAATAGAATCTATTAATGAAGTAAATGCTACACTAAGGCTGTCATTTACAATGTCCACATAGACATTAAAATCCCCCATAATAATAACTTTATCTGATTTAAAGGAGTCATCACCTGGTTTTATACGTATCCAGCCCCCCTTGGATCGCTTTGGATCAATTCGTAAAACTTATTAGAAAAAAAAAAAAAAATTTTAATCAAACATTGAGCTTGTTCTGACCCTTTTTCGTACCGCGATTTTATCACGCGAGATTACGCGCGAGGTTTTGACTGGTCCGGATGTGCATTGTATAATATGTAATGAGGCGCGCGTTGATTCGCCGCAGGAAGGACAGAGCCGGGGGGGCTTGCCTGCATGCAGACTCCAAAACATAATGGCGGCGCTTCGGCGATTTCAGGTAGCGGACGGGGCGGGGTTGGGTGGTGAAAGAGGGGTGGGCTTATGCAAGTAGCCGCCACGGTGACGTCACCGAAGGCGCAGAATCAAAATCTCGTGCTTTAGGAATGCACACCCTTGTGTGCTATTCCTGTTCGGAAAAAGAGCAGAAGCGAAAAAACGGCGCCACTTTTAAACTCCAGCCTTTCAGGCAAGTTTCAACTGAGGTCAAACACAGATATGCATGTTTTAACAAGAGAAATTGCGATTTCCAGGTGATGACTCCTTTAAGGACTAAACTTGATAGCAACTCAGAGAATTCAGATAAGAATTCAGAATATGGACCAGGAGCACGATACACAATAACAAACAGAATTGGCTGCATTGTTTTCCAATTTGGGTGCGAAAGGCTGAGAATCAGGCTTTCGAATGAGTTATAATTTAGTTTTGGTTTCGGATTGATTGACAGGCTTCAATCAAAAATGGCTGCAACTCCTCCACGTCTGCTGTCTCGAGATATATGAGTATTAATATGGCTGGGAGGACTAGCTTCGTTTAAGCAAACATAGTCTTCATCACGCAGCCAGGTTTCAGTCAGGCAGACTAAATCAATATGATTATCTGATATTAAATCATTGACTAATACTGCTTTAGATGAGAGAGATCTAATGTTTAAGAGTCCACATTTAATTCTCTTATTTTGTTGTACTACATCGGAAGTGGTAATTTTTATTAGGTTTTCATGTGAAATCACTCTTCTGTTGGACCGAGTTAATTCGGTTGGTCGGGGGACAGACACCGTTCTTATGTGGTTTTGCGTGGGTGACCGCTCTAATGGAGGCACAGAGAAGTGTGTAAGACTGTAAGATATTATTGTTCTACGATATTAAATACATCAGTAGATGCCCCTTTTGTGAATTTTGGGAGATTTAAAAAAAAAAAGGGGTTTCTAATGAGTGGTACAAAACGTCATTACGACTGGTTTCACAGCCTCGTTGTGAAACTCGTTGCGTACACATGCAATCCTGATGTAGTTCCTTGACAGCCTAAAGTTAGGATTGTCTATTGGCCAGCTCTCCTCATCCTCTGCTCCTGTGTCCCGGGGTTCCCCCAGGGTTCCATATTAGGCCCAGTCCTCTTCTGCCTAAACATGCTCCCTTAGGCAACATAATCAGAAAACATAATATTTCATTCCACTTCTATGCAGATGACTCAATTATACCTTCCCCTCAGATCTGGGGATTCGCTCCACACCCTCCTTGACTGCCTTGAGGAGGTAAAAGTATTGATGGAAACTAAATTCCTTCAACTCAATAATGATAAAACTGAAGTAAATTTTTTTGGCCCCTCTAAATCTAGAGCCCCACCCACGTCCAACCTTGGTAATTTCTAGGGCCCGACCGATTCATCGGCCTGCCGATTTAATCGGCCGATTATAGCCTTTTTGAAAATAATCAACATCTGCCAAAAGACGCCCATTACAACCGATTTTTTTAATTTTTTTATTGCGCTTAGTATCCAGCAGAGTGCGCTCCTACTCCATTCTACTTAAGAAAGGCTCTCAGTCTCACCCACCGCACTCATTTTTGGACACAACACCGGAGCGCATGTAGCTTGAATGTGCTGAGCTCATTGGATAAACCGAGCAGAGTTTCCCCCCACGGTAAGTTTATAACTAGTTTGTGTAATGAACAATTGGTCCTTTTAAACGTGTAGGTCATGCTTAAAAAAAAGGAAAAGTACACCTAACCACCCACTACCCTTCAAATACAGTAAAGCTAACCTAGCCTTGCTAACTAGCAACTTTAGCCGGAGTAAAAAAGAGGAGATTGAATTTTACCGTACAACATGAAAGCACGCTCGCTCAGGCAGCTGCGCGCTCACCTCACCAATGTACACAAGACGCGTTGTTTGAGCATGTTGTGCCTGTTTTTCTTTAGGTCCGAGGCCATGTTAATTTGTTATACTGTAGACTCTAACGGTGAGACCATACTGCTCAGTGCGCACGTGTTAGTCACTGCTCACGAGCGCAGCACATTGGGAGTTATTTATTTATTTATTTATTTTACATTTGATTGCGGTAGCTTATTATAAATGCATAATTTGTAAATAAGGTATATTTATGTATAAGCCTTGCAGATGGAAAATGCTTTATATCCGAGTTTCAAAATGCCCCAAGTAACTTAAGAAATATTTTTTTAAACTTTATTTCTTAAGCCAATGCATATTTATGACATTTTTTTCCTTTTACAGATGTCAGATAAGACTCATAGCAAGGTTTGGGACTACTTCAAAATAGTTCTTCTTCCTGTACTGTCCTGTACTACTTTGTTAGAACTATGTTACCAATAAAAATAAGTTCCTGCACTCATTTTTTTTAAGATCTTTTTATTTTATTTTATTGACAATAAGATAAGGCTGTATTTGCACTCATTTTTGACTGTAAATGTATTCTAAAACACTCAAAGGTTCTGCATTCAATTCACATCATCGTCAAACGTGTTTAAAGTATATTTAAGGTATCAAAAAATACGTTTTATATGCTTTTTTTTTTTTTTTTTTTTTTTTATAATCGGCCGATTAAATCGTTATCGTAATTTTTCTCTGAAAATAATCGGCATCAGCATCGGCACTCAAAAATCAATATCGGTCGGGCCCTAGTAATTTCACCCCCGTGTCAAATCCTACAGCGGAAACTTGGGTGTCATTTTTGACTCAAATGTTTTGCTTTGACGAGCAAATCTCAGCTGTAGTGTCAAAGCAGTTTTTACCAGCTCAGACTCATCACCGTATCTATCCCGTTTTTAGGGCTGTTTTATTATTTATTACCCCTATTCCTCCCTCCCATTCACCACAGAATACATTTCAGGATTCTACGAATGGTTTTTAAAGCCCTAAATGGCTTGGCCCCATCCTACATCGCAGAGCTCATTCACCACCACTCAACTCCCAGGTCCCTTAGATCTAGTAGCATGGGTCTCCTGCATGTTCCACACACCAGACTCAGGCAGAGAGGTGACACCGCTTTTGCTGTGGCTGCACCATGCCTTTGGAACCAACTGTCGCCTTCTATCAGAGATGCTCTTTCCATCTCCAGTTTTACATCTAGACTCAAAACACATCTATAATGCCCTAAATGTACATCTCTTCTCCCTGGCTTTTCCTGCCCTTTTATGACATAGATATTGTTATATGTTCTCATGCTTTTGCACTATGGCAATTTGGTCAGTGTAAACTGTATTTAAATGTGCTTTATGTGTGTACACACATACACATACACATTTTACTTACTTATGTACAATTTAACTTGCTGATTGAATTTGCACTTTAAAAATCCTAAAAGCCATTTGTGAAGAATACCTTGCTGAACAAAAATGTGCAGGAAAATCCCCATTGGCTTTTTGTTGAAGAAACCTGTGCACACTTACTTCAGAGCTTCTCCATTTATGACAACTATGAAAAGGACAATAACAGAGTCGAAGTAGTTATGAAAATGAAATATTTATACCTTCACTGGACTCTTGAGGTTCCAGTAAAAATGGTTATTTTCAACAAACTAGTAGAGAACGATAGATATTTAATTACAAATCTAAACAATAAATACAACAGGGAAACAGGAGACATTGTACCACCAGACCTCTGATATTATCTGTTCTACATAACGGACTGGAACACCTGCACATGGATAGGTTTACTCTGCGTCTTTACATTTATATGCATGTAGATGGGGGATTTCTGTCTGTTCACTGAAAACATTGCATAAAAAAATAATAATATATGAATTGGATTCAGGCTGCACACATAAAAATACTTGCTACTATAGAAACAAGATGATTCACTTAAAGGAATAGTTAGGCATTTTGGGAAAATGTGCTTTAGCGTCAGTGTTTCCAAAGGACAGCCCGCCCCCTGATAAGGAAACAAAAAATGTTATTTACCTGATTAATGCAGAAAACAACATGTGACATGAAACCACCTCTTACACTGCGGTGTTAACTGATAAGCTTTATAGTTTCCAGTAGATTGATTTTGTTACCATTGGACGGAGCCAGTCTTTAAGCTAAGTTAACTGGGTCCAGCTACATATTTACTATTTGTCAAACTATCAAACCAACTTTTAAGTTGGACGTCCCGATGTCACATTACACATTGATGCTGAGCTCACCACAACTACAATCTCCTTCACATGATCTCAACTAGTGCAGAGACTGTGTCCCACTGACTGCTCCTTTGGACCCATCATGTGACCCGGTCTCAAACAGTTCCACCTACATTGAGACCACTCGAAACAGTCTCATATCCGACAGACACTAGGGTAAGGACATTACTCTCCACATTGTCCTGCTTGCACTGTTCCGTTTGGGTTTCCATGGGAACCGCAGCTCCAGTTTCCTGCCTCATCTTCTTCCTAGCTCTGCCCCGCCCCTTGCCTTTTGAAATTGCCTTCCCCTGCTCCTTGACCCCTCCAGATACCTTGAGAGCGTTCTCCCCATCGGTGCGGGCTTTGCGGTGGCGTCTCCGGATACGCCGCATCGGCGGACCGGAGTCGGCCGGGTCTGACGCGGCAGCGCCAGACAGGATCCGAATCTGCTGTTCGATGACCATAACGATCATGTCCAGTGCAACGTCCAACATTCCCAGACCGAGACCATGAGTGACGTTGTCAAACGCGCCGCTGTTGACCGGGTCCTTGAAACATTTTCTCATATCCTCCAGGTGGTTCCTGAGAGAAAAAAAGTGTTATAACATAAGCAGTGGGTGACCTATTGGTTTTGAAATCTTTAGTTCATCTTGGTTTTTTGCAACTGAAAATTACACGAGAGGGTGGAGCAAAGACGAGTCATTTTAGGTGACAAAAATGACCTGAAAACACCCTGTGATAGGTATCAAGTGCTAAGGTGTGTCAGTCTCACCCTGCTTTATCATCTATTTTACTTTTAATGGGACCATAATGTACTCAATGAACATCATGTTTTGACAAAGACTTGAAACTAGCGATCGAGACCATAAACTGATGTTTACAATGTTGACATTGATGTCTATACAATCAGACTTCTGTAGCAACAAGGAGGGGCGACTGCCCCCTGATGGCCATGTGAAAGAATGAAAGTTAAAGACACCAGAACCAGAGGTGGTTTATCAGAGCTTCATTAGAAAAGAAGACTTGAGGGCCGTAACAACGTGGACACAGTACATACTTCGTTTCAATCATTTTAGACCAGTGTTGAACCGTGTTTGTCTCTGGGATCAGCTGCTTCGCCATGTTGCTGTAGTCGATGTAGTCGTGGGCAAAGTCCTTCATATCATCACACAAAGCACAGGTGTCGCCTAAAACACAAATCAAAACTTGGTTTAATCTGCTTTTGCACTTTTTTCCATGTTAACAAACTCAAGCATCCCTCCACAACCACACGCATCTCTGTTACCTTCAGTGAGTTTGGAGAAAGAGGAGGACACGGAGGTGGTTGTGCTCGGTGTCAGGCCGAGGACGTTGAGGGACTCCAAAAGAGTTTTCTTGCTGGCCGGGCCTCTGCTGACCCGAGTGTATGCTGCCAAGGAGCGCAGAGACATCTTCTCCGGGGCCTGCAGGCGCCGCTTGATTTCGTCATACGAGATGAGGTATTTCCCTAAAATAAAGAAAAGTTTTCAATTCAGAGAACTCTGTAATATGTTTGCTATTGAGGTACATGACTTGAAAACAACCAGCCACTTACGAGCCTTGGATCCTTTCATGTTGGGGTCCAGGAGTGACGACACCTCCGCAAAAGGCATGTGGACAGTGACGGACTCTGACTCTGCACTGGGGTTTGGTGGCGGTTCCTGAATCTGGGCCACAACCTCACTCTGGACCGGGGCAACAACATGCATCTGGGGCATCTGGACATGAGGCTGCATGGTGTGCATTTCCATCTGGTTCTGGTCAAGCGGAGCATGGCCTTGCATTTGAGGGAGGATCAATGCGGTTTCCGGTAAGCCCTGTAGCCCCATGCCCCCTTGGGCAACGTTACCTGTTTGCTCTGAAGACACCTGAAAGATGCCCATTACTGGTTTCACCATTGTGAAAACCATGTTCCCCTGGGCATCCAGACCCACCACCCGAGTGGATGGGTCCATGTCTTTCTATCTGAGGGACAATGCTCAGGAGGCTTTAATTATCAGATCAGGTTACCTTAGGGGCCCACGTGGTGTTACAGGATACACCTCGCCTCTTAAGTAGAAATGGTTAAAGTGGACCTGACAAAAGGGGAGTAGAAGCGGACTCTCACCACATAGTTAAGGTAAGGCCTCTCACGGTGAAACGCTTCTCTCTGTAAAACGGTATCTCTCATAGCAACACGGCAGCAGAGGTTTCACCCTGAAAGAAAAGAAGGGAAATAAAACAGTTACAACACATTGGGCATCTCACTGCTGTCTGTTACCCCATCTACACAGAGTGTTAACGTACATGCTTTATAGGCGCTAAAGGGCTTTAATCTGACTTCCTGCTTAACCTTTTACCAAATTTGAACAGGATACAATTATTAAATAACGCTGCTCTTTTAGACTTCCAAACATGATCGTACCAAACTGATGAAATGCTGACAGTGGAAGTCATTCAGTCGGGATCTATATATGTAGTTCACTGTTTTCAGAAATGATTTCCTATCATAGGTACTTACTTCACCTGGACTGTAGATCTCTGTTGAATCATGTTTGGTACCAAATAATCCTAAATATTAAATGAAATCTAATGACTGCATTTGGTTTGGAATACTAGCTATTCAACCTAAATGGTGTTTTTAAAAGCAAAATCCATGTTAATATGACGTGAATAGTTAGTGTTCCTGAAACAACTATAAACAAACTGTTACGTGCTTTCAGTTAAATGGCCTAAGAATTAAATTAGGAACTAGGATTAACAGGCCAACATGATTATTGTATAGCAATGAATACAGCGGAATCAATTATACTTTAATTAAATCAAGTAGAAGTATGCTTAAATCAATTTTAATCAAAAATGTAGCCAATGTTTTGTGTACATCTCTCTTTGTAAGGGACCCTTTGGTACTTATGGAATGGACCACCTGAGGAAAAAATAGGGGGGGGGGGGGTTATGTCTTAATATTCTTTGTTGTTTAGTCTGAGCACGCATTAGATTTGACCAAAAATTCAAAAAAGCAAAGCCAAGCAGGTTAGAAGGTCCGTTTTTGCGTCACATGTATTTGTGTTGAACGTGCTGTGATTGGACGAGACGCAGCAAGAGGATCTCTTTATTACAGCTCCAATAACGTCTGGTGTCCTTCCGAGTGTCCGCGGCACAATTAAAACTCGTCCACGTTATAAACGGTGTAAAGGATGATTGGCGTGCACGGGCGGCGATTTAACTGTTTGAATCTCTTCCTCGGATCTCGCGGAATTGTAACTGATAACTTTGGAAAATAACAAATAAAGATCAGCTTTTCCCTCATCGCCGGCCGTTTTAGAACGGTGTAAATCACCCCAGTTACAAATGTGGACTTGGTCGCTATGTGAGAGGGGGGGGGAGCGACCGAACTCAGACGCAATTATAACCACAACGCTACATTTATCATAACTAACATTCATCATGGCTGCCAGACGCGGCTGTTGCTGGGTTTGGTCTGAACAACAGGCCCCGAAGCGTTGCCTCCAAAAAATGGTACAAAAAACTGTAGCGAACGGTTGCGGTTCTGGACGGGGCAGACCACTTCAACCGCCAACCTAGGATGCAACTAGTGACGGCTTTCCCACTCACCGAATGGCCGTCTGAATATTCCTGAAACAACACTGATCCTAGAACGGTCCGCGGCGAACCAAGCGACATTTTCCCTCCTTCTCCGCTGTCGCTTCAGCGGGTTGCAAATCAGCTATACGTGCACTACCGCCCGAGAGCCGGAATATCGCCGCTCATTGGCCGAGGGACATATCAACCACACAGTACGTGCTTCCCCATTGGCTAAGAACGCTGTTAGTAAAAAAAAAAGAAGGCGGTATTTCCGATTCAGCCTTATCCAAATATAATGGGATTGTTGGCTGCTTTTTATGTTTATGTGTTGTTGGCCACAAACTACTTACAGTTGTAGTATATAGGTATATTAGTGCCCGAAAGTGAGCTTTTTCAGGGTGATCTTCTTATTTTGCTGCCAAAAGCGTGTTATAAGAAAACAAATCACCCTTCAGCCACTGTGATAGAACACAGACTCAAGTGACAGATTCATACTCCGGCAACTTTATCATACTCATCCTGACCTGTATTCTCGTAATAGTGCCAACATAATAGTCCTTTTGTATAGACTAATAGAATAGCACAGAAAGAAAGGCTTACGATATTATGTAAAATAAGGAATGCAACCTCCATTATCAGCCATAGAAGTATTTTCACAATAAGCATGATCCCAAATTTGCAAAAGCGAAGTTGACTACTCAAGTGTCCGTTTTAGGAGAAGTTTTTAAGAAGTCCTTACTTGGAAGCTTAATAGTGTCTTGCCCAAAGTACCCCATCTAGTGGACGTTTAGAATATTACAATGAACTGAAAGCATCCTGATGAGAGTCCAAGCACTAAACTTGCACTCCCCCGACATTATAGAATCAGTCTTAAGCATAACTCCCAAACTCTTCGAAACATATATTTCCTGAATACATGTGTTGATATAAACACTGAACAATACTCTTTGTCAAAATGTTTGATGAAAGGTTGTCATGTTTACAAATGCAACACTTATCTTTTTCTCTTGCTTCTACAAACAAAAATTGGCTGCAATAAAAGTGTGTGTTTGCACTGGCTGTGTGTGTGTGTGTGTGTGTGTGTGGGGACAACACCTTTTCACTTCTTATTTGAATTTATTTAGCTACAAATAAAAAAAATGTACAAAAATAAGCATAGAAAGTACCAATTATGAAAACAATGTTGATTACAACAACATAAAAGAAAAGGCAACAGTTAAATAATTCCTTAAAAATACAGCCAACTAATCTGGAAAAGCAAGTCAAGGTTCTACACATCTACACAGACATGACACAGGTAAGAAAAGGCATAGACCCTGGTGTGTGAGAATACAACGTTGAGTTTGAATCCAGAAGTGCACAACAATCAAGCTTTTGTTTTTACTGAAATATGAGTGAATCTTTACTTGGAAACAGCTAACTACAAGATACTGAACTGCTGAAAACAGATGCTGAAACAACTTGACAGTAGGTCATTTCTCATTATAGAGTTTTTAGATTGCCATTGGTGTAATATCCTCTCAGCTTTTTTATGCTTTGTCTAATAAAGCCAGCAGTTTCCCCGATTGTCATTTACATCATTACAATGATACTGAGCCCCCCAAAAAAAACCTCCATTAGCTTAGTGCTTCATAATAAGCACTGAACATTACCAAACCATGTATATATGTGTATATATACACTCATAATGCACAAACATTAGTCCCGTGTTGCATTCATCGTGAGCTCCACACCATCCTGACTTGTGCATAACACACAATTCCGCACGACAGCGAGCTAAAGTGGAAACACTTGACACAACAGAACACACACTGTACGTAATCTTTGGCGTCGGCTGGTTGGCCTCAGAGCCTGTTAGCACCCTCGCTCAGTGTCCACAAAACAGGGGGAGACCTGTGTGCAGCTGTCCAGCTACTCTCTTAGGTTAGTCTCCATCATACTGCTTCACAATGTTGCCGAATGTCAGTCACTGAGGGGTTATCTGTTGGATTCCCCTCCAGGCTCGGCTGGTTTGGGTGTTAGTGCTGGTATTGAGGATACATCCGGGAGATGTCTCAGTGTCTGCGTGTGCGCTGGCCCCCGGTGCCTGTGGTGGTGATGTAGAGGAGGGGCTGGGGCTGCCGCAGTTGGGGGCCTCGCTTCGCGTTATTCATGTGGGCTGTAGAGGACTCTGCATTGGAGCCTGTAGAAAGACGGGGGCATATCAAAACAAACGCTCAATAAAAAAGGTTGCTAGAGAGGAACATCCCTTAGTCTACAATGGCAGTGACAGCGGCACACCTGTTTGCTGGGTGTTGTGGGGTGCCCTGATTTTGGCGAGGGGTGGGATCCCTCTGTACTGGGGGCGTAGTATGGGAGCCTGGGGCTGACCCTTGTTGTGGAGATGGTGATCTGATGTGCTGTCCAGAGGACGGAACCTCTGAGCTGTGGTTGTCTTGGTTTGAGGCAGCTGCAAGTGACAGGAATTAGTTATATGCAAAATAAATTGACTAAATAATCTGACACTGGAAATACAGTCCTTTTCTGTTTTGTTAGTGTCTGTGTGTGAATACGTCAACGGGCTTTGACTGTGCATTACAGTTCATGTTGTTATATGTGTGTGTATATGTGTGTGTGTGTGTATATATATATATATATATATATATATATATATATATATATATACACAGTATATGCATGCATAATTTGGAAACTACTCACTGCTTGACCAGTGACCTCAAAAGAGCGCGAGCGCCTCTTCTTGCGGCGAGCCTCAAAGTCCACCTCGCGGGGCATTTGGTTCTTGTTGGCAACCTGCCGGTTACGTGGGCGCGTCCAGGTTACTTGCAGGCCGGGCCCCTCCCCCGTGCTGTTGGACAGGTTATCGTCCGAGGTGGCGTGTCTGAGCTCAGGGCTTGGCTGCCTGCCGTGCCGCATTGGCAAACCTCTTGGGAGGGCCTCGCTCAAAGAGAGGCTGCTCTTCTGCTTCTTGGGCTCGAGGGGGGAGGGGGGAGGGGGTAAGCGCAGGGCGTCCACTTCCAGGGCTTTTGAGCGCCGACAGGCGGCTTTCACTACTATGTTCTGGACCCCCTTTAGGATCTGCTGGCGCTCTGTGGAAACACAGGGACATGTTCGTTATTTTACTTTATTATTATTAGTTGATTGTCCCTCCCCTAACCTCTACGGCAAATAGACTAATTTGAACTTCTTACCAATTTGTGAAAGAGGGATGTCCGCCCCGGCCTCGCTGCTCTCAGGTGAGGAGTCCAGGTGACTGCTGAGACTGTGGCTGAGATGGCTGTAGCTCAGAGAGCTCTCAGGAGCCAGCGGCTGTAGCTGCAAACATGAAGATGACGAAGATGAGGATGAAGATGAAGAGTGCCACATTATGATTCGCTGCAGTCCTTTCAATCAAGGTCAGATTGAACGCCATCTGCCTCAATTCTGTGCCTCTCGGAAATACATTTTTAGGGCGATTGAATTCTAGCAGTCATAACTCTTCTTAGTTCGTCTCGTCTATGAGTTACCCTCCTGATCCATTTGCATAGAGAGAAAATTATTTGGAGGTGGTATTATTTAAAGTTATGGAGTTTCTTTTTTGGAGACACGTGAGCTGAATATTAAAATGCTCTACAAGATGAAAATATCAGTGGGAGTTTAACTCGAAGAGGAACCCATATTGCTTGAACTAAGAAGCAACACCTGACTAGACTTTATAAATCCACAGCGTGAGTCACCTCTCAGGGATAGCTTGTGGAATTTAAAGAATCAAGGCAAACGCTGATTATCAAAATGGTCCTCACCTCTCGGTTGCCCCTGCCGTTTATGTGGATGGGAGGCGGGCTCACTACGGCAGAGTTTTTCATCTGCCTGGCATGAGTGCTCTTAAACACTCTGTTATTGTCACTGAAAGAGAAAGAACAATACGGAAAAATGGACTGAGCATGGAGGTTTTGTGATAAGTAACCATTACTGTAAATGTTCTCTACATTCTGAATGGTGAAGATGTGAACAAGAAGTTCTCTTACAATTCAGGCTCAGGCAGAATGGGCGGCAGAGTGTGTCTACGGATCTTGGCTTGGCCTCGTCTGTTATCAGTGCACACGTTGCGTACACTCTCCTGGTCCGAGTCGGCGTCATGCATGTTGTCACGACCGTGAACAGGCAGTGTGATCTTGGGGAGAGAGCCCTCCTGGAAGTGATTATGAAATATTAGTATGAATATTCATCTTGGCCACCTTAATACATTTTTATATTATTTTATAGTTTTCATGCAGGGGTCTACCTTGACGGTGTGTCTGGTGGTCACCTTATCCAGGGCCATGGCTCTGTCCAGTTTCCTCTCATCCAGCTCCCTCATGTACATCTCATACAGCTCCTGGAGATGTGGAGGGACCAACAGTCTGTGGTCTGGAACACAAGCACACACAAGCAATTCAGCAGATCCACAGTGGCTAAACCAAAAACCCGAATATTCAATGGCGGTTAATCTGCAGAATATTTTTTTGTGGCAGGGTAGTTCCCCAAACATCAGCTGATCAGGATAAAAAATTAGATCAGGTTCCCAATCCCATAATAAAGATATATACTTGAGGAAACAAATATCACAAATGCCTTTGCAATGAAACAAATGTCTCTTTGATAATAAGGAACTATACGTCATGGGGTTTCAATGGTAACTGCTGACATCCGAAACTACAGACCTGTATCTCTTCTTTCATTCCTCTCTAAAACCCTGGAACGTGCCGCCTAGAACCAACTCTCATCCTATCTCTCACAGAACAACCTCCTTGACCCTAATCAATCAGGATTCAGGACTGCTCACTCCACTGAGACGGCCCTCCTCGCAGTGACTGAGTCCCTGCGAGATGCCAGAGCCTCATCCCACTCCTCCGTTCTCATTCTCCTCGACCTATCTGCTGCATTCGAGACAGTCAACTACCAAATCCTCCTCTCCACCCTGGCTGAACTTGGTATCATTGACTCTGCACTAACCTGGTTCACATCATACCTGACAAATCGCACCTTTCAGGTCACATGGAATGGCTCTATGTCCAAACTCTGCTCTCTGGAAATGGGTGTCCCTCAAGGCTCAGTCCTATGACCGCTTCTGTTCTCATTATACACCGGATCACTAGGCTCTGTAATCGCATCACACCATTGTTACGCAGATGACACCCAGCTGGTCCTCTCTTTTCCCCAAACCTCCGACACCCACATTGCAACTCGCATCTCGGACTGTCTGGCTGACATCTCTGTCTGGACAACTGCACATCACCTCAAGCTTAACCTGAATAAAACCGAACTCCTCTTCATCCCAGGGAAAGACTGCCCTTGCATGGACCTGTCGGTCACTGTCGAGGGCATCACAGTATTGCCTTCGTCAACTGCGAGGAACCTGGGTGTAATCCTCAATGACAACTATCCTGCACCCCCAACATCACTGCTGTGGCCTGATCCTGCAGATTTGCCCTCTACAATATCCGCAGGATCCGGACTTTCCTCACAAAAGGATGCAATACAACTCCTGGTCCAAGCACTGGTCATCTCCCGCCTTGACTACTGCAACTCTCTCCTGGCTGGACTCCCAGCCTTGGCAACTAAACCAATGCAGCGTATCCAGAACACTGCAGCACGCTTTGTCTTCAATCTACCCAAATTCTCCCATGTGACCCCCCCCTCCACCGTGACCTCCACTGGCTCCCTGTTGCAGCACGCATCCAATTAAAGACAATGGCACTGGCCTTCAAGGCCATTGCATAATAAGCACTGAGGTCACTGATGCAGACAGGTAACACAATGGTGAGGTGTACCATTTGGGTTTCATAACGCTCAAATTCACACTCAAGCAGAAACGGTAAGACAGCAATAATTCTCACCAACAATGAACTGTCTCTGCTGCTGGATGATCTCGTCACATAGTTGTCTGTGCTGCTCAAAGCGCTGCACCACAAAGTTCTTGTGCCGGATGACGTTGTCCTTGAGCAACGCGTTCGACTGCATCTCCGTGTTCTCGATCTCCAGCTCGTGGACCTTGCAGAGGAGGCAGAGAACCTCGCGCTGCTCCTCTGAGTTCACACGCCGAGGCAGCAGCTCCTCCAGGCGCCGGGCCCGGTCCCGGAGCTCCACAAATCTGCGCTCAAGCAACGCCTTGAGGATGAGAAGGACAGTCTAAGATGTGTGCCTAGTTTTCTATTTGTCATCTATCAAGAGATGTAAAATCTCAGCCAGTAAGAAGGAGAAAATCATCAGATTCTGTAATATATAGAAACAAACAATAGTACATGAACAAATAATCCTACCTTCTGTTTTTGGATCTTTTTCTGTTCGGCCATGAGCGTTACAAGGTTTTCTCGGGCCAACACCACCTGCTGGGTCTCGGTGCTGTCCGGAGGAGACTCCGGGGAGTCAGAGTCCTTCTCACTGTCATCCTTATTCACACTTTCCTTTCTCCTTTCAGCGCGCCACTTTTTCCTGCGCTGACTCCGTTCCTGCTCCCAGCTGATAGGAGAAAGATACACAAACATTTGAACATAGTGTCAGTCAATTCTCAACCCTTCTGTCAACTAACTGTATTCATGAGTGTCACACAAGGGATTACAGATTACTGTATGTGTGCTGTCAGATAGTGGAGGAAAGAAAGATGTAACACTGACTCTGCAATGGTTAATAGGTGTTTGGATGTGTCGATCTGGATCTCCATGTTGCTGTTTTCCAGCTCCATTAAGCTCCTCCTGATATCCATCTGTTGGCGGAAGGCATCCAGGAGCTGCTCCCTCAGCTGGTCCATCTCAGCCCGACTGGAATGGGCCTGGACCTCCGCTGGAGAGATGAGGAAAGATGATGATGATGATGAGGAGGAGAATGAGGAAATAGTCGTAGATACTAGAAAATGGCTTCATTCGGCAGATATTCTTCATGTGCTGGGGGAGGAAGACTTTACCCTGGACATGACGGATGTCGGCCCGGTCTGAGTTAAGCTGGCGGCTCGCCTGATCTGAAATCTTCTTCTTGAGCCGCTGGATCTCACAGCGCAGGTCTGAGATGATGTTGGTGTACTGGGCAATGTGGTATGACACATTTATCAGGTTCTTCTTTACCTAGAGCACAACAGTAATGAGAAAGTCAATGACAAGAATACTTACGATATTAACATTGGGGTAAAAAATGTAATATGTAACAAAATATTTGTTTCAACAAAAAGACAGGCAAGAAAATAATGATGAAATTGGACTTCTCACCCGCGTTCGAATGCTTTTGGCACGGTCAGCATACGCCAGCGTGTTACGAGACTCCTCAAACGCCACGGAGGCGGGGCTAATGTGGGCTATCATAACCGTTCTGCTGTTCCCGCCCAACGAGTCCTGTCAATCAAAGACATCACAAGAAAATAATTTACATGAATCAGACTCAATATAGATAAGATATCCTGAAGTTTATCATTCTTAAATTGCTGTACCTTCAGTAGACGTGTCAACTTGCTGTCTCGATAGTTGACATACTTGTGGCAATTTTTGTCACTCAGAGCGTTGATGCAGTTGCCCAAAGCCAGGAGGGAGCGGTTGATGTGGGCCCCCTCTTTCAACCGCTGACCCCTATTCTGAGTCTAATAGATTGACAGATAGACATGCATTTAAACAGACAGACATTTAAACAGACAACTGACACAGGGATGAGGATTAAATGCAACACAGGTTGAACTTTGCAATCACATGGTTCTTCTTTATTAACTTGTTCAATGCGATCCAAAAACACTGTAACAGATCAGCTGAAGTTTTCAGTTTAAAAGCCTTAATAAATAATACCTAAGGATGTTTGTTGCCTATTAAAGTGATGGTTCGGAGTAAAATGCAGCCTAGGTAATTTCCACCATGACATCCAGCCAAATACCCCCTCTGAAGCATTTTTAGTGATGGTTAGCATTGGTCAAGATAGCCGCTATCAGCCGAATGGCTTAGTACTAGCGCTATGCTACAGAGGGTATATCTCGTAAATTACCCCACTAATAATGCATGGAATGATACCAAACTTCTGCAGTAGTACACATAGGGTCTGTACTCACAAAACAAGGCATTTGAAAGTTTGTAAGTACACCAGGAGTTTATTTAAAAGAACACTTGCCTGATAGCTTCTATCCTCGGCTACTAACGCTACCGCAGCGTAGACGCTACTTCCGTGTTTACCCAGCCGATGCCGTGACGCGAGTTTCACGCGAGAGTATGAAAAAGTTTCGCTAAATGTTTATAATGAAACTCGCGTATGTCGCGTAAACTGGATGGGCCAGTTAAAATAAGCAAAAAATAAATAAAAAGGGTTCCCTTTCATCTCCGTTTCAGCGCTTTTCTGCAGCACTGAGGACATGCGACTCAGTAGCTACCTGTGTGGCTCTTGTGTCACTGTCCTCAGCTCATGCCTTAAGCGACAAAGAATACACCTTGGCAGAAAGCCTAATTTATCTCTTTTGAACGTACAAAGGGGGCGGCTACAGGAGGACTGGATGGGGAGAGGGCGGCCGAGCAGGATGGTAACTCGTCATTTGTAAAGCGTTACTTAAAATGACAGGAGTTTCCTCCTCTTGCTACTCGGAGCGTTTCTTACTGAATTTGAATGAAAACAAGTTGCTTTGCTTTGAGTTTCATTTTAGCTAATTAATAGATACCGTCTGCGTCTGTCTCATTGAGCTTGCTTGAAAAGCTTGCGCGGCAAACATTAGGCGAATTCGACTTGATGTAGCCGCCTGCAGCGCGCTACCTAACGTGATGTATTGTGGGTTGAAAGCGATGCATGATGGCTAGAATTGTGTCCGACTTAGCAGCCGACTGCAAAGACGTCACAGGGTCGCGACCATATCACGTGACCCAAAACATCGCGGGAACAATTTTTTAAGAGGCGCTTCTTGCAGCGCTTGGCAGCACGGTCCACGGTGGCTGCAACTGGCTTGTCCACACCTCCGCTACAGCGGAATGGATCTATTTTGACCTCACTCAGACCGTCACCACGGTCATTACCTTGAATGATGCCCTCATCTCCCTATCCTTGAGACCTATATATCAACAATGTCATGTGACTGACCTTATGAGGCGTAGCTCCCCGCCCATATAAGCCCCAGGTGAGCACGCCGCTTCCTTTTTGCTTCACTCGCCTCATCCGAGACTCGCAGGTAAGTGGTATGTGGTCGGACTCCACTTCTTACAATCCGTCACGTGTGTGCAGGTGCCTTGTGTCCCTGAGGATTGAATGTGGATTTTCCGCGTTGCTGTCGAGTTTGTGATCACATGTAGTAGAGAGAGTTGTATGCGTTACTCTCTCTCCTCCTTGTTTCAGGAAGACGATTGATTGCAAAGAGCCTGACGGCTCGTTGAGATCGATTAGAAAAAAGAAACATTTACAAAAAAAAGAAACATCTGTCTTTGTTTGTTTGTTTGGTTGCTTCCCCATTGACTTGCTGTTCGCAGTGAGGGGGTTTTTTTGAGGTCCCCCTCCCGTGCGTTCGCGCACACTGAGGAGTGGAGGTGCCCAGTTTTGTTTAAAAATAAAAAATAAGGAATAAAAAAAATAAAAAAAATAGGAGAGGGAAAAAGCAGCAGGTAGATTAAGGTAATTCCCTGCATTTTGGTTTTCCCTGTATATATTACAGTCGCTTTGAGTTATTCGTACAAGTTACACTGTAAAAGATAAACTTTATTTATTTTGCTGTTTGGCGAAAGTGGGGTTGCTGTGAGCAGCCTTATTATTATTTTCTCCTTTCCCTTTATCGGCTATACGTAGCTGTTGGGTTTTGCCATAATGGCGCCACATTTGTGCCGGCTCTGTCAGGTGGTTATGGACCCCTGTGATGGTCATCGTGAATGCCTGAGCTGCCTAGGCATGTCACATCTGCTGCAAGATATTGAGGATCCCTGTGCGGCAGCCATTGATCTACCAATGGCAGTGCGCATTCGGAGGGCCACGGGGCTGGAGCAGTCCAGTCGTGCGTCAGTGGTGCAACCTCCGGCGGAGGAGCCTGGAGAGGAAGGACATGCTTCAAAGAGCAGTTCGCGGAAGCGGAAACGGGGCCGCTCCCCTGGCCACAAGCGGTGCTCAGGCAAGAAACACACTGTGCAGTCGGGGCCTAGCTCGGCTAGTAGCTTGACTGATCCACCAGTGGATGTTCAGCAACAGATCCTGGCTTCCATACGTGGTTTGTCAGACAGGCTGGGTAGAGTGGAGGCCCAATGTCCTGCTGCAGCACCCGCATCAGCGCGTGAGTGCTCAGAGGATCCCTCCCCTGATGTTCTCTCTCTCTATGCAGACAGGGATTCAACCCTGGGGGGTGATGATCTGTCTGAGGGTGCTGTTGCATCGGACCGGCCTAGGTCCACTCACCCTGAGGTGGCGTCCAGTCGCAGCACCGCAGAGGAGGAGGGGGACCTCTCGCCCACAGACGTCATTTCCAGAGTACTGAGTGCAGCAAAAATTGTGGGGCTTGATGTTCCGGAGGAGGCTCCTGCCCCGGTGGAGGGGGTTTGGGCAGGTATTTCACAGTCCCAGCCTTCTCAACGACCTGTCTCTGTCCCTGTGGCAGGGGACTATTTACAGATGCTCAAGAAGACATGGAATGCCCCCAGTGGCGCTCCACAGTTTAATACTGGTTGTCGGAGGTTGGCTAAGACTCAGTATGATCCAGAGACTGGGTTAGGGGATATGCCTCCAGTAGAGCGGGAAATGGCGGCCCTGACATCCCTAGGGCCGGAGCGTGTGACTACAAACCCGCACTGTCCAGTGAAGGAGTGTGAGAAGACTGACCGACTGGTGTGTCGGGTGTATAATGCGGCCACACGAGCAGCCCGTTCTGGGAATGCTCTGGCTATTCTGTTGGCAGCCCTTCGGAGAACGGCCAATCCAGACGACAGAGACACCATGGGCCTGATTGACTCTGCTCTTGTCACCCACTCTCAACTGACAAGGGATGTTGGCGCTTCCATGTCGGCGGCGATGATGGCACGACGACAGGTTTGGCTGGCACAGACTTCTCTGCCAGAAAACATCAGAAAGGAGTTGACCCATATGCCAGTAGTGCCGGCATGTGTGTTCCACCCGGGCTCCCAGGGTGTGCTGGATAAGGCTGAACAGTCCCGTCGGACACGGGAGTCCGTTCAGCGCACGTTCAGCAGAGCGGCTGCTGCCAGGTGGAAACCTAGGGGTTCCCAGCCTGCCCCTCAGTCATCCTGGACTCGCCAGGAGCCATGGGTGCATGGCAGGCGACAGGGGTCAGCGTTCCCGGCTTCGGGTACATCTCGGCAACCGCAGCAGCGACGCCAGGGGTCCCAGTCACAGTCCTCGCCTAGAGCTCCACCACAGAGGAAGCGCCCCCCCAGAGGTCCAGGACCTCAGGGGGGCGTCGCCTAGGGGGACGGGGGGGTTAGCCGCCGAAGCTTGTTCCCGGCTTTGCCTGGAAAGCTGGGAACGCACTGTGTCGGACCCTTGGGTACTGGCTACATTGTCAGAAGGGTACAAGATACAGTTTCGGCGGCGCCCCCCTCCTTTCTCCAGGGTTCACATGACTTTTGTCAGGGACCCAACCCAGGCGCAGGTATTGTCAGAGGAAATTTTGGCACTTCTCCGGAAGGATGCCATAGTGAAGGTCGCTCCAGGCGAACAGCTCGCTGGGTTTTATTCCACGTATTTCCTGGTGCCGAAGAAAGATGGTGGGATTCGTCCCATCTTAGATCTCAGGCGACTGAACGCGTACATAAAAGTTCTTCCATTCAAGATGCTAAGCACGTCTCAGGTCCTGGAAGGCGTGGAGGGAGGCGAATGGTTCACATCAGTGGACCTGAAAGATGCATATTTTCACGTGCCAATCCATCCACTGCACAGACCCTTCCTTCGTTTTGCCTTTCGAGGGCAGGCGTATCAGTTCAAGGTCCTGCCATTTGGCCTCTCCCTCTCACCACGGGTGTTTACCAGGGTGGTAGGGGCGGCCTTGTCTCCTCTCCAGTTGGCAGGAATAAAGATCCTCCCCTACTTGGACGACTGGCTGATCTGCGCTCCGTCCCGCAGCCAGATTCTGGAAGACACAGAGAGAGTGGTCTCACATGTGCAGTCCTTGGGTTTCAAAATAAATGTCACCAAGAGCAACCTCGAACCGAGGCAGGAGGCGGTTTTTCTGGGTCTCCGTTTGAACTCCCTCACGATGTTGGCGTCCCTCACCCCTCAGAGGGTGATGAAAATTCTGGCCCTCCTGGACCAGTTTCGTCTTGGCAGGAGGCTGGAGCTAGTCCACTTTCAGAGGCTCCTGGGGATGATTTCGGCTGCAGTAGCTGTTGTCCCTTTGGGTCTCCTCAGGGCTCGGCCACTGCAGAGGTGGTTGAACGCTTTCCAACTCGACCCCAAGTTGCACAGACGTGTGAAACTTCGGGTTACACGCACATGTCTCAGTGCACTACGTCCCTGGAGGAACGAGAACCTTCTATCCCAAGGAGTTCCGCTTGGGAATGTCCCATCGAGGAGGTCGGTGGTAACCACGGATGCCTCCCTCACAGGTTGGGGGGCAGTCTGGGAGGGCAGGACGGTGCAAGGGCATTGGGTGCCACCCTGGGATGGCGAGCACATCAACGTCCTGGAATTACGAGCAGTTCACCTTGCCCTGATCGCTCTACTTCCTTTTCTGCGGGGCAGACATATTTTGGTCAGGACAGACAGCTCTGCCACAGTGTATTATGTGAATCATCAGGGAGGGACACGGTCTCTGCGTTGCCTCCAGGTGGCACAGGACCTTCTGTGTTGGGCTCATCAACATCTGGCCTCACTCAGGGCAGTCTTCCTTCCGGGAGTTGCGAATCAGGCCGCAGACCTCCTGTCCAGGACCGGTCCTCCCCCAGGAGAGTGGAGGCTCCACCCAGAGGTGGTGACCCTCTTGTGGATTCGGTTCAGCAGGGCTCGGGCCGACCTGTTTGCATCAGCGGCGACAACCCACTGCAGCATGTGGTTCTCCCTGGAAGGTCAGGGGGGCCCCCTGGGGCTGGATGCGCTGTCTCACGATTGGCCGGAAGGGTTGTTATACCCTTTTCCCTCTGATTCCTCAGTTGCTCAACCGGGTGGCTCAGGGCCGCTACAGGGTGCTGTTGGTAGCCCCCAGGTGGCCCAGGAGACATTGGTTCCCCACACTTCTCCGTCTGGTTCACGGCCAGCCCTGGGCCCTGCCAATCAGGGCAGACCTTCTCTCCCAGATAGGGGGTCAAATTTGGCACCCCAAGCCGGCGGTTTTGCAGCTTTGGGCCTGGCCCCTTCTCAGTCCCTCCCTCGCGACTTAGGGGAGGCCGTCCTGAGGACCCTGGGTAATGCTCGGGCTCCCTCCACTCGGTCTAATTATGACCAGAAGTGGAAGGTATTCTCGGCATGGTGTGGGAACAAACAGGTAGATCCGTTCGTTTGTCCGATTGATCTGGTTCTTGCCTTTCTGCAGTCACTTTTTGACTCGGGCAGGACTCCTAGCACGATCAAGGTTTATTCTGCTGCTATTTCTTGTTTTCATCAAGGGGTTGATGGTGCAACAGTGGGGAGACACCCACTGGTCTCTCAGTTCATTAGGGGGGCGTGTCGGCTGCGCCCACACAGGATACCCAGGGCTCCATCATGGGACCTCCCTGTGGTGCTGAGATCCCTGATGCAGGCTCCGTATGAACCGTTGGATCAGTGCTGCCTTAAGTTTTTGACCTACAAAACGGCTTTTCTCCTGGCTGTGTGCTCGGCCAAGAGGGTCAGTGAACTGCATGCTTTGTCTGTTAGTGACACTTGTTTGCGGTGGAAGGCTGACGACTCTGGGGTGTCTCTATGGCCGAACCCTTCGTTTCTGCCAAAGGTGGTGACCCCTCAAACAGTCAACCAGGTGATTGAAATCAGCGCCTTTCGGCCTGGTCAGACGGACGCTGGGTTGTCTGCGTTGTGCCCGGTCAGAGCGTTGAGAGCTTATGTTGCACGCACTCAGGTTTTGAGGCGCTCGCACTCTCAGTTATTTGTATGTTTTGGGGGACAGACAGTTGGTCATCCTGTGTCTAAACAGAGATTGTCCCATTGGATTGTCGGTACCATCGTTGAGGCCTACTCGGGTCAGGGTATCCCACTCCCGGGGCATGTGGTAGCTCATTCCACCAGGGGTGTTGCCACTTCCTGGGCTGCCTTAAAGGGCGTTCCGCTGTCTGAGATTTGTGCGGCGGCGACCTGGAGCACCCCCTGTACATTCTCCAGGTTCTACCGGGTCAACGTGGCGTCCCCTGCACCTTTGGGTTCTGCTGTGCTGCTTTCGCTTGCTGGGCAAGGTTCTGAGGAAGGGGAGTCCTCTGCTCTTCGCGACACTGCTGGCACTAGTCATCCAAGGTAATGACCGTGGTGACGGTCTGAGTGAGGTCGAAATAGATCGTAAGTTATGCCTATAACTATGGATCTATGAGACCGAACGATGACCGTCACCATCTCTTTGTCGCTCAGAACCGGCTGAGGCGTTCCAGCAGGAGGAAGCGGCGTGCTCACCTGGGGCTTATATGGGCGGGGAGCTACGCCTCATAAGGTCAGTCACATGACATGGAGATGAGGGCATCATTCAAGGTAATGACCGTGGTGACGGTCATCGTTCGGTCTCATAGATCCATAGTTATAGGCATAACTTACGTTCTCATTGGTTAAAAGTTCAATGACGTGTGTTCAGGTCTGCACTCGGCGGCCACCTTGTGGTGAAATTATACTTTTTATTTTGGTCGCATTGATCTCATGGCTTGATCTAAAGTTCCGTGCATTGTGTTGTGAGTAGGCCTATTATATGTGAGGTCTGGTTAATACAAACATAGAATGATAATACAAATATACTGGGAAAAAATAATGCCTTCCACATGTTGCCTTGCGTGTGTGTGTGTGTGTATGTATGTATTTATGTATATATGTATGTGTGTGTGTGTGTGTGTGTGTGTGTAATATATATATATATATATATATATATATATATATATATGAAAGAGGATATGTTTTATATATATATATATATATATATATATATATATATATAAAACATATCCTCTTTGGTTTGCTGCTGTGTTCTATAGCTTGAGCACTATAGTCACGTTGACTTTGTTGTCCGACTTGACGGCGTTTGGCTGCCGTCTCTTTTAGAGCCCGCCCCCTCAGACACCTGCAGCTCTCGTCGGCGTGGTAAGTCAAGTCAAGTCAAGCCAAGACCATCCCGAACAAGCCTATTAATTTCATTGGATCACTTGCTGGTGACGATGCAGCCTGTGGGGTAGAAGTCGCTGATTGGCTGAGAAGCTTTCACTCGAAGCTTTCCTCAGGCTGCTTATTGGATGAACTGCTAGAATGAAACTGGCTGCGTTTCGGATCGCATGCATTTGCGCCGATGCATGAACGAGACTTGAGAGGATCCGCCGGAACTCGTCATAAACACGCCAAGTTCCCACCACATCAAGTCGGACACAGGTGCACTTCACAGACTTTTTTTTATTTATTTTTAATTTAAACTTTATTAATAATTGTATACATAACAAAAACGATCGCTCCAGGGGAAACTTCACGGACTTTGCACAAAGAATATGGCCTGCCCAGTGGCGCTGGCTTTCTTCGTCGCTGACAAACTCGAGCCGAGGCATTTGAAGTCCCGTTGTTGACGGAGGCTGAGGAATTTTCTCACGTGGGAAATACCACGTGATAATTCTAACCAACTAGGGCAACGTTGAGGGGAGTGTCTTATGTCCGCACTTATTTCAGACCATCTGCAGAGAAAAGCATGCGAAGGGAGGTACCCTGGAGATACCGCAACTTTTTAAAGTCATGTGACATGTCGCAAAGGGAAGTTATCACCAGCATTTGTGACGTTTTTTTCCCAGAATGCCTGGTTTTGCGAGGCAAATGCATGCACATGCTTGATTCGAAACGCGCCTAATCACTCATTACTCACTAAAGCACTGGGTCATCAAAATGGGTGGGCCCAGTCCCAATGGTAGTGCCGCGGGTGCTTTCAGCCCTGTCACCTGCAGGGCTCCCTCACCTCTGAAGACGTAATCGTCATGTTTCCATTCTTGCCCAGAAGATGGCACTACCTCCCTAATTTTATACTCACCACTGCACTGCTCCTATTTAGAGGCAGAGCAAATGTTCCCTGTTGCTTCAAGCAACAAACAACTCTCTGTTCTGCCCAATACCTAATGGAGGCCATCAATAGTGTGGCTGTGAACCTCCTGTCTCCACGGTAAGTTCCCTCACTCTCTGACCTGCATGTTGTTCTCACACCATGCAACGAGGTGATGGTGTTATCATGACAAACTATTTATCCGACCTGACAAAAACATACTCGGCTTAAAAAGCTGCCAACAACAAACTGAACAAATAGTGTTCAACGTCCTCACTTGACTGCTTAAAAAGAGAAGGTCAAAGCAATGATAAAACCCGGAAAATAAATCGGCTCATGGATCGTCTTCGTTTCGTCTGACAGCACAGCGTGGACTGCTCTTCTCCACACAAGTATTGCTTGCACGGGTGTGACACCAGAGGCAATATTATCCACAGAGCAGCTAACACCATGAAATTATCTCTGCTGTAAAAAGGGTTTATTTGGAAATCATGAAAGTCCTTTTTTTTTTTACCTCCCTACATAATCTATGTGATTTTATTTATATTTGCTTTAATCATTTAGAAAATTAGTCACACTTTACCTCCATGTACTTTTCATGAATACCAATCGCAGTTTTGTGATGAGCAGTAGTGTGATCCCATTTGCCAAAAGTTTGGTGTATAATTCGGGTAAACTGCATTGCAGGCCATAATGGCAGATATTAAGAGGTGTATGGGAACCTCAATCCTCTGGACCGTAAAGATATGCTGCCAAGCATCCCCGGTGAGCAGACTCTCACAAAGCGGACCTTGTGGTTTTAAGGCTTTAATGTGAGTAATAGGTCCATAGTAGCAGCAGTGTATTTAACAGGCACATTTGCCAAGTGAAATTGAGTTTGGCACAAAAGTAAATTGTCCACTTACAAAACCACAAAGTTAAGAAACCTCCTGACGGAGTAAGTACGCACGCACCTGTGCTGCCCGCTCGGAGCCGGCGAGGTCGATCATGAAGAGGCGTGCGAAGCGGACTTCCTGCATGACATCTCGACATCGGCTCTGCTGCTTCACGGCCACCTGCAGCACGGCGTGGGAGCGAGACGACGTCTGGTTGGCGGCCGTCGGCTCCTGGGTGCGCTGCTTGTTGCCCCTCATCAGCAATTCCATGATCTGAAAACGCACAGAGGAAAAGTTCTTTGTCGCGTGTGCAGTATGCACTGCACGTAATCTGAATGTTTTGATTCAAATAAATGAGAAGTTGTGTCATCCAGGGTCTAACCTCTTGTGCATTGATGGTAGACACCTCTGTGATGCCAGCGACTTGAATCACTCCTTTAGAATCTTCTCTCAGATCCAAGAAACCAGAGGATGGGTTCAGCAGGTCTCTGATCATCTCATTGTAAATCTGAAAAGACACACATTACAATGTAAAGTACGTGTCAGATGACTGCACACCTAAAATCATGTTCCTTTGAGGTATCTACATGAATCAACGGGAGGTTGTTTGCATCCTCTGAAAAGGCTCCATTCAGGCATTCGGGCCTCCTACACAGACCGAAGCCTGGTACAAAAACATCAAGTGCTGTATTTTCAGAAACTTGTCATTTGGAAACCACAGCTTGTTGGGTGGCAGGCTGTCATCACCTTGTGTCAGTGCTCCGTTTGCACAAAAAAAGTAAATTCAGGTGACTTCTCTGAACCAACATTGACGGTGCAGGGAAACCTAAACACACATAAATAGCTCCGTCCTGGAAAGTGATCACCGGATAACAAATTGCTGAGGAGGTTGGAGTAATTAGGACGTTTTTTATTTGTCAAGCATACCCCGGCCACAAACTGTGAAGGTTATAAACCAACCACATAACCTGTTGCATTATACTTCCTTAAACCTTCCAGTTCCTTGGTCTCAAAGTCAATTCATTTTTAATGGCTTTTTGCTTGGATGCCTGAAATAAAGTCTGGTTGACACGATTTGAAGAGATTTCGACATTTTGTTCTACGACATTAAAACACGTCAGAAAATACAACACTTATGAATTTTTAAGCTTTTACGTTTCTGACAGATGGCTAATTGAGATGATCATGGCGGATACTAGTCCACCTTTAGCATCGTGGTGGAGTCGTGCGACGTGTAGGTGAGTTCATGTTAGCTTTTTACTTCTGCCGATAGTGTTCACTCTTCACTTGTGAAGATTATCTTGTTTATCAAATGTTTGTTTGTTACAGAGCTTAATTTCTGCAATAATCTAGAATCCATTTGTCGAGGGGAACCAGTATGCTGCTGACTTCCAGGTTGGCCTACACAGATTCATCATCCCTGCAGCCCTCTATTGCAATCCATGATGTTGGCGTACAGTAGCTAAAACTGAACTGAATATGCCATTTTTTATCAAGTATATTTATTTGCACGTGTTTCTCTGTGTGTGTCCTAGAGATTGCCGTGAAAGAAAGAATTCCTTTGACAAAGAGAAGGAGCAGATGTGTGTACGTCGTTCAGTCAGGTTGTAAAATGGCATTTAACCTCTTTGTGGCAAGCCGGCGGTGGCAACGGATCGCTCCCTGGAAACACAAGCAAACCAAGCAAAAAACACGTCACACGCGGCAGTATTCAACCTGAAGAGATCGCTTATGGGTCAGAGAAAATCTGACTCTGTAATTGGCATTTTAATAGGAACATTCACTTCCACTCACCCAGAGAGCTGCTAAAGAGCGTAGCTTAAAAAACATTGTCATTGAACATAATAATAGCGTACCGAAAACACAAAAACGGAATTTCAATCTGGGATTCAAACCCTCCTCCCAATAGTCAAAAATTGTATGAAACACATGCTTAGGCTGTGCCATTTTCATTTTCAGTGAAAGGCTATGGCTCTTTTCACATTTTCTCTTTTTATTCAAAGCTATATTCATCACCTGCCTCTTATCCTTTTCTTTTCTTTCTCTCCCAACACTTCACTCTCACTCTAATTCTCTCATTCTTGACTCATTCTTCTTAATAGTCATGCTGACAACATTTTCAGAATGACTTTTGGGAGCGAAACGATGATGGACAAATTATGCACTTAAAATCATTAAATAGATGCTGAATTAAGCAATTTTTCAGGGTTCGCACGACAGAACGTTTCACGTGTTACAAAAATGAAGTAGTTGCTCCAGGTAAGCTTAAAAGTTCAAATAGTAGTACCATACCGCCTATCCTGTATTCAGGGTCCCGGTGGGGCTGAAGCCGATCCCAGCTGTCATTGGGCAGGGTACACCCTGGACAAGACGCCACAGGGCCCCTATGACCCATATATACTTAAAACCTCTTTACATTTAAGTCAAGAAAAGCCCCCAAAATTACCTCTTTAAATGGGAACACAGTCACTCCAGTGAGGCGCAGTTACTGCTATCAAGAGTCAAATGAACCCACTACATCGTATCCAGTGCTATTAATGGCTTTTTCATTCAACACACAGCCTGAGCCGTAGCTGGCTCTCAGTAATGAGGTTTGGAACCACAGCTCAGCAGGCACACAGAGATACCACAAGTAGAGCTGTCCCAAACGATTCTTTTTCAAACGATTAATCTAGCAATCCTTTTTTTCACGATTAATCTAACGATTTATTTTTCAGTTATCAATTATATCACATTACTTGATCAATATAACTATTCACACAATATGGATATCAAAACATTTCTTGTTAACATTTCAATATTTAAACATTTCTTTAACATGGCACTTGGCACAAACTAATGAGACCAATATCTGCGTAGTGAAATGTACTGTTATCAACCTCAAATAAAACCGGTACATATTAAAGAGGGAGACATCAAAACAGTTTCTTCTTCTGGTACTCCTTCTTTTTGTTATTAGCCTATTATTATTAATAATCAAATGTATGGCATACGACTATGAAGGATTGGGTTTAACGTGAATCAACACATTATGTTATCCTATAAATGATTCACAATAAAAGTACGCCTTACTTTGTTTTGTTAAAGCTTTTATTGTGAAGCATCAGACACCGGAAATGTCGGGTTTTTCTATTACGAGATCATCTCGTAATTATGAGAAAAGATGTCGTAATTATGAAAAAATATCTCGTAGTTATGAGATGAGTAAACTTGCCACATTGGCCACCGCTTCACTCATGAATTTGTATCCATGAAGCATCCTGTGTTGTTTCAACTGCTCCTGCAGAAAGAGAGCGACATCCAGCACGTCAGACTGGGCTTTCCGCCTGAACAATCCCAACGTCTTGAGATGCATGCGCAGTGTTGACATACTAATATTTATACCATCCTCATTTTCAAGAAACCTCAGAATTTCCCAGTGTCTCAAGCCGAGAAGGTGGTAATAGCAGATTAATTTTCATTCTTCATTCTTCTTTATCTTTTCTCATAATTACGAGATCTTTTCTCTTAATTACGAGATCCTGATCTTGTAATTACGAGATCTTTTCTCTTAATTACGAGATAAGGCGTCTCATTTTTTTTTTTCATCCAGTGAATGCGCTTCCGTATGTTTGGGACGACGCGTCGACGCAACATTTTCGTTTCAACATATTTATGTAGTTGATTATCGACTACTTGACGAGTCGTCCCAGCCCGAACCACGATCATCAGCCCGCTGCCATAAATGTGACTCATCATCCGGTGATGAAGGCAAAAATAATTACTCAATCAACAGAACCATACAATCACGCGCACACTTCATGGCTGCACCTGATTGGACGATCGCTTTCACAGCTGTCCTGTCTGCTCCCGGATTTCAAACCGACCAACATGGCGGCTCGTTTGGAAACTTTCTCTTATTTTACGACAATAGTTCACCGAAATGTGTTTCTGAAAACATTTTACGCGAGAAATAAGCTATGCAGTTGCTGAATCTGTCTTTATTTTAGATCGACAATGGTCAGTTTAAAAGATTTTCGAAAGCTTGTAGGAGGCGGCGGCACACCATCTCTTGACACTCGCCGTGAGTCAAATACATTGCAGGGCTTCTTACATACCGTAAATCCTCTAATATAGCTTCAGCCAAAATCTCTGCGACGGGAAGGCATTGCACTGCTGACCATAGGCGTAATTTATGGGGGGGATGGGTGGGTTGCAACCCACCCAATAATTCAAACCAGCCACCACAACCCACCCAATATGATATCATAATTATTGATTTTGATTGTTAAGCATTATAATCACACATAATCACCAACAGGAGTTACGCTACTGCTAGGGCTCTAGTGCCACCACTCACGAGTCAAATCATGTTACTGAACAAAAGTTAGTCCTACTTTCTGCTGGGCTGTTTTAGCCAGTTAGCCAGATTCGCTGTTCTGTTCTATTACTGTGCGGTCACTTGATCAGCCTAAGATCATCTATACATGAAGATGTTCCGTGACCCTGTATGATCACTACTGTCGTCGGTATCAGCTGTAAATCCTAATAAATAATGAATAGCTATTTATGCATACAAGCTGAGAGCAGTAAATGTGGTTGAGATGAAGGAGAACCCGTGTTTAGTGCAGGAAACATGACAAAAAATGTCTGTAGCTCATGTTAACGTCTGTCTCACTTCACACACACACACACAGACACACAGTTTTCATGACACACATACCAGGCGAGGGCATTTTCTGCGTTACGTAAATAATATATATATATTTTTTAGCATAATTAGAGCCTTGATTATTCGCCTCCAATCACCCGCCTCCCAACCCCTGTAATTGGCCAGCACGTTTGTTCGTTGATTGGATTGGTTGAATTGTATCGACAAACCGAGATAGGAATAATAGAGAGATGGCCACTCCGAGGTAAAAAACAAAACCCAAATAAAATAAACAGTTTCCAGCCCAGGACAGGCACGGCCATATCTATGGGCAAAAAAAAAATGACTCTGGACCAACTAATAATAATAGAAAAATAAATAAAATACTAAAATTGAGCTTCCGGCTTTGCTACAGTGCAGACGCTTTTCCTCTTTGCTCTCACCCCTGCCTGCGATTTTCTGCTATTTTTTGCTATCTGCTTCTCCTCAATAAGAAACAAAGAGCAGCAGCTCCTGGATATTTACAAAACCAGTGGGATTATATTTTCTTTGAGATAAAACGGGCATTTTTCAATATTTTTACGACTTCCTCAATGCTACGCGAGGAGGCCTACCAAACAAGATAAGCCTGAGCCTGCTAAAGGTAATTAGCAGAAGATGCCTCCCTTCTCTACGGAAGATTACCATAAACTCCTACAGAAGATTTTACTGCTGGAAACAAAAATGAATCGGTTAGAAGTAAATGTAGAAGTGAATGGACTTTGTGGGAACAACACCACTCTAGCACTGACTCAAAACAGTGGACAGGAGCATGCTAGAACCCAGCTAAGTAGCAATAATGAAGCTATGAATAAACGGGAGGATCCTGTACACGGTAATAAATCTACCAGCGATAATCCTCCCTGGAACACACTTGGTGCGAAGCCAAAGGGAAGACCATTTCCCTGTGACATGGGAGAACGGATATCTGGCAGGACCCAGCGCCCCGATATCTGTGATCTGACCGGCTGGCCTGCGTTACCATCTCCATCCAGGCACAGCGCCTCCTCAACCCCACTGCCTCGTAGGACACAGCAGCGGACAGCTGGGGAGAGGAGAGCTACCAAGAAACCTCCCCAGCAAACAACTGTTCAACTAAAGAACAGGTTTGCTCCACTGCTGCAGGACCATGGATCCCCCTCTGACTGCCTGGATAACCCCCCACCACCACGCAGCAGGGTAAGACCTGCTAACTTAAAGCCACAGAGAAAGCTAACGACAGGGCCTGAAAATCTGATTGTGGGTGACTTTTCTGTAAAAGATATGAAAAGCAGTAATAACATCAAAGTACTCTGCTTTCCGAAGGATACGGTGTCTGATTTGGAAAAAAGAATCCTGGAAATTGTGGCTGCACACCCAACTGTGAAAAATATCATTCTGCACATTGGATTTAATGACATTGAAAAACAACAATCAACAGAGTTGAGAGAGGACTTCAACAAACTCTTTGAAACAGTCAGCTCTGTGAATGCTGAGGTTTTCATCAGTGGCCCTCTGCCCCCGACCGGGAGAGGAGCTGAGACATTCAGTAGACTGTTCTGGCTCAACAAATGGCTCTCAACTGCATCTCTTGCTCGCCCAATGCATTTTATTGACAATTTCCGCTTTTTCTGGGACCGCAGGCATCTTTTTAAGACAAACGGACTTTGCCTAAATAAGCTAGGGGCAAAGCTATTCATCACCAACATGTCTTACTGCCTGCGTCATCCATCTGTCGCCAAGGACAAGAGACGAGAGGAACCAACAAAGAGGGAAGACGAAACACAGATTATCAGAAACGTCGAAGGAGGACTGAATGTGGATCCCTCCCCCACCCCCCCCAAATCTCCATCCAGGTCTTCATCATTCTCCCTCCCTCCAATAAACCTTTCTCTCCCCTCCTCCCCCTTGGAGTTCCAAGAGCTACCCCCACCTACCCCCCGCCCTTCTCAGATTATCAACAACGTCGAAGGAGGACTGAATGTGGATCCCTCCCCCACCCCTCCCAAATCCCAATCCAGGTCTTCGTCATTCTCCCTCCCTCCAATAAACCTTTCTCTCCCCTCCTCCCCCTTGGAATTCCAGGAGCTACCCCCACCTACCCCCCGCCCTACTCAGACCCCCTCTCCCAAGGCTGCAACTAAGTCACCAAAACTCAAGACCCCCTCTTCCAAAGCTGCAACGAAGTCACCAAAATCCAAGATCCCCTCTTCCAAAGCTGCAACTAAGTCACCAAAACTCAAGACCCCCTCTTCCAAAGCTGCAACGAAGTCACCAAAATCCAAGACCCCCTCTCTCAAAGCTGCAACTAAGTCACTAAAATCCAAGACCTCCAAGACTCTTCCCTTATGGCCACCTCTTCCCTTTTGGCCACCCCCTCCCCACCCTGACAGCAGCCCTGAATATTACTGAGACAGAAAAGGGTTCAGCAGTAGACCGCATTATCAGCTGGACCCAAGGTCGCCTACATCAAAACATGGCACCTTCTGCATTCCTGTTGTGACTACTAAGAGAGTAAACATTGGGAAACTTGAACACACTGCTAACCTAAACAATCTCATTCCTGTTCTCTCAAAATCAAAGTCAACCTCAAAGCCTGTCAATAACACCATCAGGATGGGTCTGCTAAATGTAAGGTCTCTTAATAACAAATCATTTTTAGTCAATGATTTTATTACCACTTCTAAACTTGATTTTATGTTTTTAACTGAAACATGGCTAGAACAAAATAACAGTGCAAGCATTCTGATCGAGACAGCACCCCCCAACTATAATTTTATTGATGTTTGTAGATCTGGGAAAAGAGGTGGAGGGGTTGCTGCTATATTTAAAAATACATTTCAGGGGAAACAGATGTCCCTTGGTGTTTTTCCATCATTCGAATATCTTTGTGCTGTGTTGAAATGCTCTCCCAGAGTTCTCCTGTTAATTATTTACAGGCCACCTAAATATTCGTCAAATTTTTTCGATGATTTTACTGAATTATTGTCTAGCATCTCCACTGATTTTGACTGCCTAGTTATAACTGGTGACTTTAATTTTCATATTGATGATTTGAATGACAAGGGTGCAAAAGAACTTTTTAATATTCTAGACACATTTGACCTTTCTCAACATGTGAAAGAGGCTACTCATTGTAAGGGACACACCCTGGACCTGATTATCACAAAAGGTCTCAATGTTTCTGATGTTTTTGTGACTGATCCTTCATTGTCTGATCACTTCTGAGTTTTCTTTAATATTTCTTTCATTCCTGACACACAAACAGAATCAAATAAGGTCAAAAAGCGGTACATCAATGAACATGCCAATGTACTCTTTAAAAATGCCATTTCCTCGTTACCACCTCTAAACCCATGTCATGCTGATGATCTTGTAAACATCTTTAATTCCAAAATTCTGAATGTCATAGATGTCATTGCACCTGCTACGGTTAAAACAATTTCTGGTAAGCAAAAGGCACCCTGGAGAAAAGCTGCTGTTGTGACAGCCCAGAGAAGAGAGTGCAGGAAGGCTGAACGAATCTGGCGGAGTACTAAACTTCATATTCACCATGACATCTATAAAGAGAGCCTCCGGGCCTACAATTTAGTCTTAAAAAGTGCGAGAGAAACATACTTCTCCAATATCATAAACAACAACACTAATAAGGCGAAAACCCTATTTGCAACTGTTGACAGACTGACCAACCCCCCAACACAAATACCAGCTAAACTCCATTCCACGCAGAAATGCAATGAGTTTGCATTCTTTTATACTAATAAAATTGAAGGCATCAGACGCGCCATCAATATCTCAAACAAAAAAGTTGGATCACCACCCTGTTCAGGCAAAAGTAACACAGCAATGATGGCAAGCTTTAATGCCATAGACTCTAAAACTCTAGTGGAAACGGTGACAAATCTAAAATCATCCACCTGCTGCCTTGATGCTTTACCTACCAACTTTTTTAAGAATGTTTTTGACTGCCTATCAATAGACGTATTGCAAATAGTTAATAACTCCATTCAATCAGGCAATTTCCCAAAGGCCTTCAAAACTGCAGTCATTAAACCTCTTCTAAAAAAGCGGAGCCTAGATGCCTCTATTATCAACAACTACAGACCAATTTCAAATCTACCCTTCATAAGTAAATAATTGAGAAAGTTGTCCTCCAACAACTAAATCACTTCCTGGCTTCAACTGGCTGCCACAACAACTTCCAGTCAGGATTTCGACCTTTTCATAGCACCGAGACGGCCCTTATTAAAGTTGTAAATGACATCCGTCTTAACACAGACTCTGGCAAAACTTCAATATTAATGCTATTAGACCTCAGTGCTGCATTTGACACTGTCGACCACTCAATACTCTTGGACAGGTTGGAAAACTGGGTGGGGCTCTCAGGCACAGTCTTAAACTGGTTCAAGTCATATCTACAAGATAGGAACTATTTTGTTTCCATTGGCGACTTTGTATCAGAACCTACCAATGTAACGTGTGGAGTCCCCCAAGGTTCAATCTTGGGGCCAACTTTATTCAACATCTACATGCTCCCACTAGGACAAATCATGCAAAATAATAACATTGACCACCATTGCTATGCCGATGACACCCAAATATGTAGCACTATCACCAAACGACTATCGCCCCATAGATCTTCTGTGCCAGTGCATTGAGCAAGTCAAAGACTGGATGTGCCAAAACTTCCTACAACTAAATGAGGACAAAACTGAGATAATTGTTTTTGGTGCTAAAAAAGAAAGGTTTAAAGTAATTCAACACCTTCACTCTCTGTCCCTGAAAACCTCAAACAAAGCCAGAAATCTTGGGGTTATTATGGATTCTGATTTACATTTCGACAGTCACGTTAAATCAGTAACAAAATCAGCCTACTATCACCTAAAAAATGTAGCAAGACTTAGAGGGCTCATGTCAGCTCAAGACTTAGAAAAACTTGTACATGCCTTTATTACTAGTAGGCTAGACTACTGTAATGGTCTCCTTGCAGGTCTTCCGAAAAAAAACTGTCAGGCAGCTACAGCTTGTTCAGAACGCTGCTGCTAGAGTTCTTACAAAGACCAAAAAATGTGAGCACATTACACCAATTCTTAAATCCTTACATTGGCTCCCTGTATGTCAGAGGATTGATTTCAAAATCCTCCTGCTCACATATAAATCACTACATGGTCTAGGACCGAAGTATATCACTGATATGCTCCCACTACATAAGCCTTCTAGACCACTAAGATCTTCTGAGACCAATCTGTTAGTGATTCCCAGAGTAAACAACAATCACGGGAGAGCATCATTTAGTCACTATGCAACAAATGGCTGGAATAAACTTCCTGAAGATGTAAGACTTGCCCCAACTCTGACCACTTTTAAAACTAGACTGAAAACTTTTATGTTCACCATAGCTTTCTGCTAAATCTTTTAATGTCTGCACTGTTTTTAATTATTGCAAATATGTTTTTATTCTATTTTCTTTTTGTAATGCATTTTTAAAATTTTTATTATTTTCTTTTAATTCTTCTATTTTTCTTTTCTTTTTTCTTCTCACTTTGTTTTATGATGTGAAGCACTTTGAGTCTGCCTTGTGTATGAAATGTGCTATACAAATAAAGTTGCCTTGCCTTGCCTTGCCTTTTTATAGTAAGGACTTTTCAGTGGATCTTACTTTGTCCTTTTTCCTTTCCCCCTCCCCCAGGTGCACCAAAGATCCAGTTGATTACTGGCAATTTGGAGGAGGATTCTTCTTGATCTGCTACATTGCACTGTCACCTCTGGTACAGATTAATTGACCTTTTGTGGTATGTTTTGATTTTATTTGATAATACACTGTACATTTAAGGTTAAATTAAGAGGGCTGAATAGGCTAAATTAAGAATGTAATGCATGTGCACAAATACTACAAATATTATTGGAACTACAGAGCCCCCAGGGACAGGAGAACATTGTGGAAAACAATATAAAACTGAATTGGAAAATACAAGCTAAAAAACAACTGACAACCACCCCCTCAGCCCAGCAGCTCTCCACCTGTTTCAAAAGTGAAACGCCATCACCTTGTCATGATAGTACAGCTAACAGACAAGATAGACACATGGAGAAATTACATTTTTAGTATTTCAATTCTTCCTTGGGGGTCTCTGAAGAACTGTTTGTGAATAATTGGTTGATATTGTAAATTTACAACTCAATACAATAAATAAAGGGGTTTTAGAATCAATATTGATGTGTATTTTATTTATAATTAAGTTTCGCGACCTACTTTAATTGAAACAGTGAAAGCCTTTAGATGTATCGATTTTGAATTTCCTAAGTATGTTTTGAGTTGAGGATATTTCACAATAATCTTTGAGCAGCAGGATGAAAATGTTACTTAATCTGAATTAGATGTATTATTATAGATATTGTACTTTAATTTTAGGGTTTTTGTTTGGCAGCTGTAGCTGCCAGTCATTTGACTGTTTTTTAAGGTGTTTTTAACTGTTATTAAAGGTGTTTGATTGTAATAATTTAGGAAAAATCTGTAGAATAATGGTATTTTTCTACAGAACCTTTAGCACTGTCACTTTATTAAAGGTGTTTGATTGTAAAAAGATTAAGAAATATTTGTAGAATAACTATTTTTCAGCAGAACTTTTAGCATTTTCACTTTATTAAAAGGTGTTTGATTGTAGTAATTTAGGAAAATTCTGTAAAATAACTGTATTTTTCTGCAGAACTTTTAGCATTTTCACTTTATTCAAGGTGTTTGATCATAAAAATTGAAGAAAAATCTGTAAAATAAAAGTATTTTCCTGCAGAACTTATATCATTTACACTTTATTAAAGGTGTTTGATCATAAAAAATTGAAGAAAAATCTGTAAAATAACGGTATTTTTGCAGAACATTTAATGAAATTTTCTGTAATAATAATGTTTTTGCACTTTATTTGAATTAGGGTATTTTACTTTAATTTTACGGTTTTTGGTTGGCAGCCGTAGCTGCCAGTCATTGACCGTTTTTTTACGTTTTTTTTTTCTTACAGTGTGTGTAGCGTAATGTTTTCCCCCCCCACAGCATAAAGAGATTAATCACCAAAGTCTGAGCCAATCAGAGGCTGAGTAGGGGCAGCCGTCGTCTTTGACTGGCTCTGACCCCCGTCTCTTCTTCACTGAAAGTTTGTGAGGAAAAGTAATCAGGTGGAGTAACTTGAGCATAAATAATGAAGGCAACTGTCGATGGTGTTTTTCGTACGTAAAGTTGCTGTGCCCGTAACACCTGTCTCTCCTACTGTAAGACGCTCGGTCCTGTCTCACTGTCTCCCCTCCCATAAGATACTGGTCCTGTCCCGTCCGAACCAGTGTCGGGAACCGGGCGGTCTAGTCGGGTGTAGTTTTAAGGACCTGTCGTTTGGCCAGAGCCAGGCTGGGAACGCTGCCTTTACTTTGTGTATATATTGTTTTTCCTCACCCCTTTTCATACAAAAAAAAATGACCATTCTTCCAGAAGCGTATTTGTCAGGTCAGACACTGATGTTGAACAGGAAGGCCTGGCTCTCAGTCTCCACTCTAATTCATCCCAAAGATGTTCTATCGGGTTGAGGTCATGCAGGCCAGTCAAGTTCATCCACACCAAACTCTCTCCTCCATGACTTTTTGGACCTTGCTTTGTGCACTGGTGCACAGTCATGTTGGAACAGGAAGGGGCCATCCCCAAACTGTTCCACAAAGTTGGGAGCATGGAATTGTCCAACATCTCTTGGTATGCTGAAGCATTCAGAGTTCCTTTCACTGGAACTAAGGGGCCAAGCCCAGCTCCTGAAAAACCACCCCACAACATAATCCCCCTCCACCAAACTTTACACGTGGTACAATGCAGTCAGACAAGTACCGTTGTCCTGGCAACTGCCAAACCCAGACTCATATATATAAAGTATGAAAAGGGGTGAGAAAAAAAATCTGATTATAATGGAGAGACAAGGCAGGCTACATTACATCTCCTCTTAATACACATTTAGGTTTAAATATCGTTGGTTAGCAGTTTTAACTGGATGCGAGGGAAGTGTATTTGTACAGTCCCTTTCATCAACAATTCAAAGTGATTTACATAAGACCTAAAAAAGTCAACAAAAAAAACAAGATAAAAAAAGAAAAACATCTATCTACCTGTGCAGAATTAAAGTTCTACAGAGTATTCATCTGTATGTGGGAGGACAGGACTGTTGATAAGGATGCACACTCTGCTCAATTCAAATGGGAAACAAATACCTGGCAAAAGTAAACAGACACCAGTAGCATCTGCCTGCAAGTGGCATTAGCTAACCACCTCAGATCTTATCAGTATGAACACATGAAGGTTAAAGTAGTTCCGCTTGTGTCGTTGACAGAAACAGAGATATACGAGAGCCGGTTCAAACGTGAAGAAATCAGAAGAATCTTTAAACCCAGCGTGAGCAATCGAGTAAATGGAGACAGTGTTTCGAGTAATAAGGAGCCACGGCAAAACCAGCAACAAGTCGGCTGGGACGATTTCGAGTAAACAACGAAATAAGCTTTTTTTTTTCAAAATTCGTGATTTTCGTTTTTTTTGCAGAATATGCAAGTTGAGATCATGAAGAAGCCACTCCATGTTTCAGATAACAGTATTAGTTGCCTTAAAAGTATACATTTTGTATTTGTAGTTTCGGAAAAAATCTGCCGTTGTCTGTGTCTTTGCTGGGGCGTGTATGGCGATCCAGTTAATTTCCATACTGATTACCATTGGCCATTCACGCGCTGTTGTTATTTTTTCGGCCAATCAGCTGCACGTTAGAAGTGAAACACATGGCTAATTATACAGCACCCTGTACTCACAGCAGAGGAGCTGGAGCGTAACATATCAGACGCTATATCTATGGTAACATTTCAAGGGGATATAGACAGCGAAATGTAGGAAATCCGTAACTGACTGCAAATGCTACGGAAGGAGAACGCTCTCCTTGGAAGACATTCATGTAGCGACAAACTTTCTCAAGAGCTTATGTACAGCATAAGGATGGATTCTTTAGCTGCCGAAAGAGAGCAAACGGACGTACAGTAGTTACTTCGGAGATGACTGCATCCGCCAAAAAGCCGCAGACGAAAAGAAAGTGCACCCAGACCTCTTATTTCATCTCAGGCAACGAAGTCTGCAGGAATACTTTTCAGTTTTTTATGGGGTGAGTTTCCGTTAACATCCAAGTTATCTACTTTGCTTAGCTGGCTAAGCTAGCTCAGTACTGTCGTTTTAAAATTATATGCACATCGAAACTAAGCTGTAATGGGAGGTTTTTGGCTTGTAATGTGGGCATCTGATTTAACAGTAAGGTGCCAAGGAGCCTGTTGGCATTGCTTGAATTGACTGTGATGCTAATGAGTTAGCAACTAGCCTACCTGAGGACAATAGGCTAGTTGCTAAATCATTAGCATTAGCTACTTGGACGGTGCCTGTTAGCATGACACATGATGTGAAACTTCTTTGTTTTCCTTTTCAGAATTGGCAAAGACACCCTGACTGATATAATCAAACACTTTGAGGAGAATGGGCCTGGACTAAATTCACTTAATTCTACTACTGACTGTACTGTAAGATTTTTTTCCTCAAATGTTTACATTGTATACTTTAAGCATTTCCATTTCAATAAAGTACCTCATAATTAAATTCCAGTAAAGTGCTTAATGAAAATAACACTACATCAACATTACCTACATGATAACTGCTTTTGATAACCATTGTTCAAACCACTACAATACTTTCTGCCATGCATGCTAACAGATACCAGATATCACTGAGTGACATCTGTAGGGGGGAGGGCTTATCTGAATGAGATGCAAATGAGCACCATTGTGTTTCCTTTCTCGCCAGTTTTCTCAGTGTACGGTTTTCAGAGAAGCATGATTTCCATGTGTGAGACATCATTGGAAAGCTTAGAAACTACACTTCCAGAATCTGTGAATAACTCAAAATGCCCCAAGGTCGACTTGTTCCTGGTTTTGCCGTGGCTGGTCACATATGTCATCGCTGGTGCTTTAACTGGATGATTCTGTGAGCTTGTGATGAGGAGAAATGTCTGGAAGATGAAATTCTGACCTCCAGATAGGACATGGAGATGCTGTACAGCATGTCGTCACTGGTCTCCTCGATGGCACGGAACAGGTCGTTCAGTGTTCGGACGTAGATCCCTGGCTCCTTGTCTGTCCCCAACATGGTGTACGTCTTCCCACAACCTGAACAATTCAATTAAATTAAATTTTATTTATAGTGTCAAATCACAACAGAAGTCATCTCAGGACACTTAACACATTGAGCAGGACTAGAATATGCTCAAAATTTCAAGAGTCGACACAATTTCAAATTCCCAACATCACCCAGGGGCAAGCGTTACAGCGACAGTGGCAAGAAAAAACTGCCTTAATAGACTTTTAGGCAGAAATCTCGTGCAGCCCAGGCCCTTGGGTTCCAACTGCATTTGGTGTTGGTAGTATGGTAGTAGTAGCATTAACAGTAGTGGTGGTATTAACAGAAGCAATAGTATCAACAGTAGTAGTCCATGGCAGCAGGCACAGCCACGCCGAGATGGATCCATCCCAACCACGTCGCCGAACACAGAAAACAAACACTTCACATTTGACCAATTTAACGTGAATGAAAACCGTTTTTCATACTCATTATTGTACTCATCGTTAACCAAATTAACCAATAGATTTTAAGCCAAACCGCCAAATGAAAGTTAATGCTAAGCTTAGTGTTTACTGTGTCCGTATGACGGAATATTCTGGGTGTGCTGTCTTAATTAGTCCCTGGCTGGCCTGACCACACTGTTGGACAGGATGCACACGTACGTACACACACACGCGTACACACACACACACACACACACACATACGCACACACACACACATGCACGTACACACACACAAATACACACGCACACACACACACACACGTACACACGTACGTACGTACACACACGCACGACTAATTGACTAATAGACTAATTGCACATTTTTTTAAATTTCACAAAATTTTGTGTTAGGTGGCACCCCTAAATCTCAATGGATTTCCTCAAAACTTTGCAAAAGTCATTTTTATAGTAATTGGAACAAAATGCAATGCCAGCCAAATTGATATTTTGAAATTAAAATTTCCCATTCAAATTTGATGCACCCTAATGTACGTACACACACACACACGTACACACACACGTACACACAGGCACACACACACGTGTACACACATACACACACACACATACACACACACACACCTGTGTTTACTTCCCCACAAGAAAAGACAAAGAAATAAATCTGCCGTAATGGTGGAAGGCGAGTCAAAATATCCTGTGATTTGGAGCGTTTAGACTTTATTTGCGGCTTAACGCTGCAACGGTGTCAGCATTTATATATCACCCCGATGTTGCAGAACGAGTGAGATGGTCTCGTCTTTGGACTCGGCAGCCGTGTGACGTATTCAATGGGCGTCGGAAATCTGATTAGCTCGATGCATCAAAACAACTACAAAGGGTGAACTTTTGCTAGCTTGCATATTTACACGACTCTTCAACAAGCAAAGTTGCTGCATCATAAACATATCGATGTGTATAACGGTGGCCTCCTACGAGCAACTAGCTCAGTTTTATCTTCTCCGGATCTAAGCTTTGAGCTTGTTTAATCCGCCGTCGGCGTGTTGCTCTGGTAACGCGTCTTCACTTCGTCATGTCTTTTCCGTGCTCGGAGTTTAGATAGAATGCCGTATCGCCTCATCTCGCCTCTGATGCGGCTCTGTGATGACCTCTGTTGCCGTCTTAGAGGCGTAATATTCTGTTACGTCTTTCAGCCTCGGCGATCGTTAAGAATGATGACGGGGCTGAATAATAGCAGAATACTCCCGCAACAAAAAGACAGTCTAAACGGGGCTATAGAGAGAGGTTGACCAGAGATTATGCACCAGAAAGCCAACACATGTAATAGGGGGATGATATCCCTCCATTCAGACAAGAGGGCTCATTTAACTTTGTGGGTTCATACACAGGTGTGAGCACACACACACACACACATATAGACACACACACACACACACACACACACACACACACACAAACCTGTGGGTCCGTAGGCAAACACAGTGGCATTGTAGCCTGATATGAGGCCCTCAATCAGTCCTTTGGTTGTGGCTCGGTACACCTCCTCCTGCACAGGAAGAAGAAAATAAACTTAATGTGAAAGTTCAAGGGGGCACAGATGCTGTGCTGTGATTTTAATTCAGTTGTTTTGTGTTATTTTAAGCTTTATCCTCTTGGGCGACCTGATTTGCTGAGTAGTCGAACGCCACATCGAACATATACGTTTTCTCCCTGGAGCGGTTGGCACGCAGGATGTCGTCTGGGTCTTCCATGGGGTCCATCAGAACCACCATCTAATGATGATGAGGAAGGCAAAGATGGGAAACAGGGACGAGAGAATGGATGAGAAAGTCTTTAAACCCATATTGCCATCTGAGCAGCCAATTACCTTGATGACATGTCTTATGTCAATCACAGGGAAAGGTGGAGCTGTGAGCAAATGTTCTTTCAAGTCAATGAGCTGAGGTTCAGCTTGAAAAAAATAGGAGTAATGAACAAAGGGACAGTAGGAGCGTTGCTAAAATATAAAAATGAATGTCCCAATTAAATTTGTCAGCTCACAGAGGAGAAAATTACAGCATCGCTGGGAGTTAGTTTTCGCAAATTTCCCGTTTGTTTAAAAATCAGCAGGTTCAGGCACAGCTGGAGCATCAGCTGGCGGTTCCAGCTCACACAGAATGCTGACGTCAACTTCTCCTCAAAGACTTCGCATGTGAGGTATATCGGGAAAATGTAAAGACATCAGACAGTTACAGCTTAGCTTATCAGCTAAGTTCATTATACTGCAGTGGTTCACAGATAGATGCACTTCTCTACTTTGCAGTCAGTATTTCTTAATCCACAATTCAAATTTTTAACATAAATACCCAACCATTAGCCCTCATGTCAAGGACATTATAGTGTAGCATCTGGTAGAAAGAGATCAGCAGAAGATTGCCATTGCTAAAGAAATCTGTTTGTTTGGAGCGTGTGACAGTCGGAGCAGTGTGTGTGTTCATGCTGTACATGAATACAAGGAGACTGCCACGTCTCATTGTTCCAATTGTGTTGTTTGACAAAGCCTATGCCTAACCCCACAATCATCGGTGGTAAATCACAGCTCTCTGAAGGAACATTTCAGGGATGAATTCTTAGTGGTATGGCGGCAGAAGAAAATATAATAATGCTGTTGATCACTCAATCAGAATAAGTGCAATCAGCTCGGCAGGTTGCCCACAGCTAACGGAAAATGATTCCCCTCACAGAGTCGTGGGTTTAAATGTCCTGATGTGCAACTGGCCCAAAAGCCAATAATAATAAAGAAAATAAGGGAGAGTACACTGAAGTTTATTTCAGATGTGACAATGAGGCAGCTGGAAGTTTTCCGGGATTATTAGACGACCAGCTTTGTTCAGCGGCAGGCCGAGATAGCCCGATGAGACCTGTAGCGCTGAATCACCCAGCTTGTTTGATGACCTCATCAGCCACTGAGCCGCTCACTTTGAAGCCTCTCAATTGAAATTCAAGAGGAGAGATAGAGAGGGGGAAAGGCAATGCAACACTTGGTTGTCTTTTGAGTTTATTCATTTTACTGGGCTGAAAATATGTCTTTTTGTGCTGTTTTTCTACATTACAGACATGGAGACGATCAGGAGCAACTGTAGTGAAGACACAAGGAGAGGACGTGAGGAGCGGAGAGTCTGATGTGCAGCAGTCGATGCTTTCTGATTCTCACTACTACAACCACACCCCTCCTTTCTCCCTATTCTCTGAACTTCCCGAGTCTCTTCTAACATTTCTTTGCATGCCGTCCAGCTCCAATTACGAATTCCGATCACATTTTACCAGAACGATATAGTGAACAAGGGGGTACTTCTCTCAGTATCAGAGGATCTTAAGCCAAATAAGTCTTGAACAATCTGCTGACCTTCAAAGCCAATGCGAGTATGGTCAGAAGAATTTGTTTGTCAAATAAGGAGTAGCAAAGAAACAGCGTACTGTGTCCAAGTCCTTTGAGTTTTTACTAAGGTGTATTGTGACGGCCCTGCTAGCTGTGTGTGTGTGTGTGTGTGTGTGTGTGTCTGTCTCCTAACGGCTATCATTCTGCCTACGGTTCAGCTGATGCAGCCTGATCTGGAGCACCTGGGCCCGATGCTCCACAGGAAATAAAAGGCCCAGCTTCCTGGAGCTCTCTCACTCTCTACCCTGCTGACACCAGAAGCCCTGTTGCTGCTTTGCTTGCCACTTATTTTTGCACCACAATACCCTATACACATTTTACATACACACCCACATGCACACTACTGATCTTACTGACTTCCACACCTCATATTTGTATTTAGTTTAACTTTATTACGACTTTTGTTAATAAATCACTTAAACGATTAGCATTTTGTGTCTCTTCACAGTTTTTGTCATGACCTAGAGCCAGGTTTATGACAAAGTGGGGGCTCGTCCAGCTTTTGATCCCGTTTGTGCCATGTAAAGTAGTTAAAACATTATGTTGGTTGGTTCAAATAGCAGCCTTTCGGACTATGGTAAGTAGTCGCGCACTTTGCTTTAGTGTTGGCAACACTTCTGCTAAATGTGACTATTTGAACTTAGCCTGTGTTTTGAGTGTATTTGCTTGGCTATAGTTGTTACTGTGGGGCTTGATTTTGTAAATTGGCACAGGAACCGGCTGGTGCGCGTGTGCGTAAAGTGCGGTTACGCGCCAGTGGCGCATCCGGTTTCTTTGTTCCATTTGTTTGGCGGTAAACGATAAATGTACAAATGTACAAAAGAACAATTAATTAAGATAGCTGAGCACTATTCTGTAGCTGTGGGTGATAAACGCCTCAAAGAAAGTGTTAAATGTACTTTAAAATCGGCATTGGTGGAAAATGGGATTATAACGGAACATCAGGAAAAGCTTCTTCCACATTCAGAAAGAGCTTCTCATGTTGCAGATGGATCATGAAAAGCGGAAGCAAGAATTGGAGGTTAAAAAACAACTCGAATTGGAAGTGATTCGTCAGCAAACTGAGAAGGCGAAGCTGTCACGTCTGTCCGAAAGTAGAGGGGAAAGTGGGTCTTACTCTGATCGGAGTGTGCATCGCTTTGATATAAATAATTTGCGGTTGCTGCCTCAGTTCAGTGAAAAAAATCCAGATACCTTGGCCAGACTCCGATTGTGCTTTAATGTTGCAGTGTGTCCTGACAGGGAAAGCACAGGAGGCTTATTTGTCTCTGAGTTTAGAGGACAGCTCCAGCTACGAAAAAATAAAATCAGCTGTGCATAAGGCTTACAAACTTGTGCCAGAAGCTTACCATCAGCGGTTTAGATCTTGGGAGAAAAGAAGTGGTCAAACGTACGTTGAATTTGCACGAGACTTGACACTTCACTTTAAACACTGGTTGACTGCATTCGAGATCACAACTTTTGACAAACTGTGAGTTAGTTGTTTTGGAGCAGTTTAAAAATTTGCTTCCTAGTCATGTCACCACGTACATTACCGAGAGAAACATCACTGCTGCTGAGGCTGCTGTATCAGCAGACGAATATGTGCTGCTCCATTAAAAACAATTTTAGAGAGCGCACGGTGCTTGATGACGCAGGTTGGCGAGAGAGGAAATCTGCTTAATCTACTTTCTGTCCAGTTGATGCTGTCTCTGGCGAAAGCTCCGATGTTCTTTCAGCCTGTGCGGTCACACGCGCAATGGCGAAGTCGGAGGCGTTGCCTGATGGGTGCAATGACGTCAGTTTGGAGGTTCCCTCACTGGCTGATTTTCCGTTGTCTGTCTCTCAAACTGAGTTGTTGAAGGAACAGCAAAATGATTCCTCCCTGACAGAAATATTTAACAGTGTTCTGTCCACTTCTGAGATAAATGATGCAGCCAGTGGTTACTTTTTGCAAAATGGAGTACTCTTCACAGGGAATTTTTATGAGCGCGACTGAAAAAAATTGTAGGTCGCACTGGTGCACCTAACGCTGCTCGGGTGAAAAAAAAATCATCGAGACGTTGAAAAAGCGCAATTTGTCCAAAAAGCATACTACATGCCGTGATAAGTGCGTTAATAAAGTGGCCCCTCTCCCAGCTGCATTTCAGTGTCAGGCTGTATCAATCAGGTCCGCTGAGGAATCTGAAATTATTATAAAATTCAACGTTGCATACAATATTGCAAAGGAGGAGTTGCTGTTCACTAAATTTAAGTCTGAAAATATTCTGATGAAAAAAAATGCCGACACACTAAAGAACAAGACAGCTGCGTAGATTGGAAACGCCACATACAAGTCATTCATGATTGACGGCGACACAGACGTCTCTACGAAGAAGTGCGTTATTGTCTACTGCCGCATTTTGGGGAAACATGTTAATTGGACATGTCGAGGTGGAGCATGGACACGCACAGTGTTTGAAGGCCCACATTACAGCATGAGAGATCATGAATAGGAACTTGTATAGTAGCCTATTCCTAATATTAAAAATGAATAGCCTAAGTAAAAATATAAGTAGGCTAGGCTAAGATCAGATAAACAGTTTTCCATTTGCAATCTATAGGCTAGTGACCTGTATGATCTTTTTATTCTTGAGGAATTTATGCTGCCACAAAGCAAGCATTTGCTGCGCTTGGGCATCAGTGTGCAGATTGGCTGGAGAAAACGGTTGCTCTGGGTGCCGATGGTGCTGCAGTTAACCTAGGCCATAAGGGGCTGTCATTATGTAAAAGGAGAGCGATAAAAAGGCGATTTTTGGCCTTAAAGGAGACGCAATGAAAAATGTGGGTGCACCTACATTTTGTGCTGGTGCACCTAAAAAAAAAAGTTAGTCTGGAGCCCTGCTTCAGAAGATGGGTTTCCTTGTGCAACGATTTTATGGGAAATGCCGTGTTTCAGTTGGTGGTGCCGGAAAAATTTTGTCACTTGGTGCTAAAAGCTGCTCATGATGACTGTGGGCATTTTGGTGTCAGAAAAACATATTTAAACATCTTGAAGCATTTTTTTTGGCCACGCATGAAAAGAGATGTGTCCTCTTATATAAAAACATGTCATGTGTGTCAGTTGATGGGTAAGCCAAACCAGGGCATTAAACCAGCACCACTACAACCTATTCCTGCTGTAAGTGAACCTTTTCAGCATCTGATCGTGGATTGTGTGGGACCGTTACCGTGCTCTAAGTCGGGCTGTAAATATCTCTTAACGGTAATTTTTTTTATTCGTTTTTTTTATTTATTTTTTTATTTCGGGCATGCCAGTTAAATCATCATCATCACACATCTTTGTTCAAATAATACAATACACATGGTAAACACAAAGCGATAACCCAGGATAAAATAATATGCTCATAATATTTTCATATCTTTTGCATTTTTTATTTGACATAACATTTTCTTTTACTTGTGACATAACATGTTACAGCAGTAGGTGGTATAGAGAGCTAAGTCCAGTGCATACAGATTGATTCGCTGATTCGTGCCTCAGACCTTTATCAACTCACATGCAATAATCTGTACCGGTCAATGGTTGAATTTACATACGTTTTCTTAAAGCCACTTAGTGTTGCTGATTTTTTTACTTCTTCTTCTAACACATTCCATTGTCTAACACCTGTGACCGATAAGGAAAAGGATTTTAACGTAGTTCGTACCTTCCTTTGTTCAACTGGATCAATACCTGCAATACTCTGCACAGTATCGCAGGTGCGGAGAGACTAGTGCGCAGTATAACAGATGAAGTGCTTTTTGATTTAGTATTTTTTGTACTTTCCAAAGTATGGACACACTCCTGGCCAACTTCCTTTGTAATTGTCTTATGTGTGGTTTCCAACTTAACATGTCATCGATAATCACTCCCAGTACTTTATTCTCACGGACCCTCTCAATATTAACTCCGTTTACTTGAATGTAAGGACTGTTGTTGCAGCCTCTTTTTCCATATAGCATGTATTTAGTTTTTCCAAGATTTAGTGATAATTTATTTATATTAAACCACACTTGAAGTTTGGCCATTTCCTGATTTACTGTTTCCACAAGTTGGTTCAAGTCACTCCCCGAACAGAAAATATTGGTATCATCCGCGAATAATATTAATTTCAGAGTATTTGACACTTTGCATATATCATTTATGTATAGTATAATCAGCTTTGGACCCAGAACTGACCCCTGTGGGACCCCACAGACTATGTCCAAGCTAGTCGATGTGTTATCACCTATTTTGACATATTGGGATCTCTTGTGTAGATAGCTCTTGACCCACTGCAGTGCTACACTTCTAATGCCATATATACACCTCTAATACCATGATATTTTAATAGCTAAACTGGAGAGATATCCCAGTTTAGCTATTAAAATATCATGGTTAACAGTGTCAAATGCTTTTTTCAGGTGTATGAAAATTCCTATGGAATATTGTTTTTGGTCAATAGCGTCGGTAATGATTTCCACAGACTCAGTTAAAGCTAGGGCAGTCGAATGGTTCCTTCTGAAGCCATAACAATTTGTGTTTGTTGATGAAGTTGTCTAGCCTATTGTTGAATAGCTTCTCTAGGATTTTTGTATTGAGATTGGTCTGTAATTGGTAAACTCGTGTGTGTCACCATTCTTAAACAGTGGCACAACCTTGGCAACTTTCATTCTGGTGGGAAACGTCCCGGTTTGAAATTACAGATTGAAAATGTATGTCAGGGGTGAAATGATTCCATCTAATACTTTCTTAATTAGCCTCATGTCCAGGTCGTCAACATCAGTAGAAGTTTTGTAATGTGTCAGAGCACCAGATATCCTGCTGCATATCCTTTGAGGTCCATAACTACTAAATCCATTGTGAAGGCATTGACTCAGTTCATCTCAGTTTTTGGTATCCCGAAGGTTGTACAGAGTGATAAAGGCTCTAATTTCACGTCTCACATGTTTGCACAGGTGTTAAAAGTGTTGCACATCCAACATAACCAGTCCTCAGCTTACCACGCACAGAGCCAGGGCGCGTTGGAAATGTTCCACCAGACTTTGAAATCTCTTCTGCGTGCATATTGCACAGAGTTGGATGGGGACTGGGAAGAGGGGCTCCCGTGGCTAATGTTTGCTGCGAGGGAAGCTGTACAGAAGAGTACAGGCTTCAGCCCAAATTATTTGGTTTTTGGACATTCTGTGCGAGGGCCTTTGTCAGTACTTAAAGATGGATGGGTGGATACAGAGCCGCCAAAATTTGATTGACTTTGTAAACGGGTTTAGACATCGATTGTTTGTAGCTGGTGGGATGGCAAGGGAGAAATTGCAAACGTCTCAGAGCAAAATGAAAAACACATATGATCGTCGCACAGTACGTCGTGTTTTTGCTCCAGGAGACCAGGTCCTTGCGCTTATGCTGCTGGTGGGGTCGCCGTTTCATGCAAAATATACAGGCCCTTATACAGTCACAGAGAAAATCTCGCACTTGATTTATGTAATTCAAACGCCAGGGCGTAAAAAATCAACACAACTCTGCCATGTTAATTTGCTGAAACAGTATTACCAGAGGGTAACTGATGCTGATGCAGAGCAGAATGGAAATGAGTCGGTGCGACCAGTTTTGGTTGTGGGTTCTGTGCCTGGTGCACATGAGGGAGACGGGGTGCCAGAGCCAGAGACTTTGCTGTATGGGCGGTTGAAAAATTCAGAATCTCTTGGTAACTTGAATATGCCGCTCTCTCATTTGTCTGAGTCTAAACGCACTGAACTGTCTGAACTGTTGGGTAAATTTCCATGTTTCTATCGCATGCCACCGGAGAAGCGCAAGTATTTGGATGCTGAAATCAAATATATGCTCCAAAATGATATTGCTGTGCCTTCGTTCTCCAGTTGGGTCTCTCCATGCATTTTGGTGCCTAAACCTGACAAAACGCTGAGGTTCTGTACAGATCTGCGAAAAGTGAATGCCGTTACAAAAGTGGATTCCTTTCCGTTACCAAGAATGGACGACTGTATAGATCAGGTTGGGTCGTCTAAATTTGTGAGCAAATTTGATTTGCTTAAAGGGACTTAGGGCAGGATTTGTGAAAAAATAAACATTCACTTTAAGTCTTTTAATGCTAATGGGTGATGAAGCGTTCAAAACCAAAAAGAATGAGACCACACACATATCTCCCCATTGCCTTGAACAGGCTGTGTGCTGCATGATGTACTGCAATTCGTGGTCCGAATTTCCCGCGCAGTCCGGCGGACGTGACGTCAAATGACGCTGAATGCGCGTACTCGACGGCTTGGAGACCGGAAAAAGACAAGCGCGGTGGATTCAAGTACTGTATGTGTAGTAATGGACTCTGCTTCGGCCGGAAAATGACCCACCACCACACAAAGTCCACTAAAAAGTAAGAAAACGAAGGTTTTATCAGCGGCAAGTCGTGAGTCCAAACGAAGTTATGACCAAAGCCGGCCTGGCACCCGGATAAACATTGGATATGCGTTCGACTCATGGAGGCTGCTTCAATTTGAACTCGGACTGAAAACAGATGCTGACATGGCTAATTTCCTAGTAACCAGGTAAGAATACATTACAGGTCATGTTTACGGCTTGATTTGAAAATCTTATGAGATCACCGAGGACTCGGAATGAGCTAAAGTGCAAAGTAGCGTTAGCTGCTAACATGTAACTTAGTCCAACGCTGTGTAACACTGAATAATTACAGACTGCGCATTGTCCACGGTCCTTTAGTCTGAAACCGAATAGTTATAAATATGTCCCTTTATATATGGGACCGAAAGCCCAACTGTTATCCGGGAGGTGACGTTAGCAGCTGGCTGTAGCAACAGGCTAACGATTTGTTCGTGTCTGTGTAGTCATATTAGCCGCTAGCTACACACAGCGAGCCGGCTCCCCGGCTGCTTCGTGAGTGTAGGGGATAAAGCTATATCATACACACAGCACCGGCTCCCGTCTCGTTCCCGTCCCTGGGAAATACAGTATTTAGGGGGTACAGTAACGGTATTTACAGGCTGTGTGTTAGGGGCTATTGTGTTGACGATACTGTTGTGATGTAGCTGAATAAAAGGCATTCAGAGCTAACCGTGAAGTGCACAATCGCATGTAAACAAGCTCAGAGAGAGAGCTTTTAGCATTTTTTTTTTTTGACTTGTGTTGTACCTTCCACACAAGATTGCTCCAGACATTATACATTGCGTTGTATGTAAAGCAGAAGAAATTGTTTGTAAAAGTGAAGCGCACAATATTACCGAACGACTGAGACGCGTATTTTCATATTATTATTGTTGCAGGCAAACATTGTATGGCCATAGTTGTTCTGGCCAAAGAGAAAAGACACCAAGGTAGCAAAGTCACAGCCAGCTTGCTGACTCAGACTGTAACTTTTTAAAATATTGCTGTTTTCCAGCTACCAGAAGAAGCAAACTCCTGAAGCAGCTACTCAGGGAAGTAAGGAGATGAGAACATCAACACCCAGCAAGCGGACAGCTGCTAAAATCTCTCATCGATCATCACCAATCGAACCAGTGTCTGAGGGGTTAGTATGTTTTCAGGAATTTCAATCTTTTCAGAATATAGACAAAACATTGAAAAATATTATAATATAAAATAACATGAAGTGCTGACATGTATTTAGCCACACTTCCCAACTACACACACACCACTGATTACACTGGTGACATTATCTTGACAGGGAAGATATTCTAATGGCTGGAGTTGGAGCATTGGTATGTGTTCTAACGCTACTGTTCTCTTCTCTCCATAAAGGCCTCAGCTACATGATCCAGAGATGTGAGCAAGAGAAGAGAGAAGACAAGACCGTCTTGTTTACCAGACATTTATTTTATTATAAACATACAAAAAATAAATACAAAATAAAACTATGTACATACTGCAAATTTGAAAAATACTTTGTTTTTCTGTAAACTTTGAAAATAAATATAAAAATATAGACTGTACATAAATGGTTTTTATTTTTGGATGAAATCTTTGCCTGAAAAATGTAATTTTTTGAGGTATTGTAGAAATTGTCAGTCCGGCACCCTAAATGGAGCTTCCTTGTAACCTGTGTAATTCGCAAAAGGGTCAGGGAATTTGGCCCGGATGCGAATAACATAGCAGCTCGGTATCGGCCTCCGGTTCCCTCTTCCCAGACGCCCATTCTGCCATATCGTAAATTGCCGGTAGGCAGCAAACCGAAACTCTCTGTTATCGCTGCCCACATCTTGGCTGTCCTCCAGAGCGAAGATGTCGTTCCACGTCATCCTGTACCCTCATCCAGGCAGTACATCTCCAGATGGGCACTCCTGCTCAGACACTGGTCCGGAGCCTGCCGACAGCACAAGTTCTCCATTTGGGTTGGCATGCGTCGGCAGTTCAGGCAGGTGCACCAAGCAGGCTGCCCTCTATCTGGAACATGTGTGCCACTCCTTCCAGAGTCAATTCCAAATCCTGAAACAAAAACATTGAGAACAATAATAATAAGAATAACTTTAGTAATCCTCAAAGGGATGTTATGATTTTATATGATGTTATTTTTATTCTGATTCAACTTAGTATAATACCAGTTATGACATATTGACATTTCTGTTTTTCTTGTATTTACTTTGTTTTCATCAGTGCTATTCATACCATTTATATTGTCTTATAATGGAAATGGTTTCACAAATTATCTCAGTGACACTGGCACATAACACTTGGCTTGAGACATTGAATCATACTACTGCTGTTACACGATAATGACTGTACACTTATGTCAGCTTGTTAGCAAGCTTTATCCAATGTTATAAATATTAGCTATGTTGGTAATTACCACAGTCAGAAATTAGCTGCAGCCACAAAGCCAAATGCTCTTCAAATACCATAACGTTGGTGGCAGGCACATTAGCTTCACTCACCAGTCACAAAACAATGGTTATCTCTAGCTCGTTATTCACCGTGGCTGGTGAAGTTTGAACTTTAGTTACCATTTGGCCAGTGTAAGGTAAACGTACTTTACATTACAACTGTCATTTTGCTGAATGAATGCGCTAATGTTGTCAAAGAAACATCCTAAAGTTACACTAAAATAAACACTTGTTTACTTACTTCGTCGCTTGACATGATGCTGTTCGCAGATGTATGCTACCAACGTAGTTCCGCGGAGGCATGTGCGGAGGTCTTGTAGTAAACAGTCACGTGAACAGCGAGTAAATAAATAACCGTGTCACAGCATCAGCTGCACTGAAGAGTTCATGCGCGCTCCCGCGCCGGCTTGGCATATGGCTGCAGTTACCCTAACGGCCGTCGTGTCACTGTTGAGTCTTATTTCTTGATCCTGCCCTAAGTTCCTTTAAGGGATATTGGCAGGTGCCACTGTCCAAGCGTGCACAGGATATATCTTCATTTGTAACTTCTTCTGGTCTGTATTCTTATACAGTTATGCCATTTGGCTTAAGGAATGCGCCAGCTACGTTTCAGCGGCTGATGAATCGTGTTGTGACCGGGTTGGAGGGTTTCTCCGTTTATTTAGACGACCTGATGATTTTTAGCAACACTTGGCATTCTCATCTGCAGTGCATCCGTGCATTATTTGAGAGGTTGTCTGAAGCGCAGCTTACTATAAATCTGGCGAAGAGCGAGTTCGCTCGAGCAACAGTGACGTACCTGGGCCATGTGGTGGGTCAAGGTCATGTGACCCCAGTCCAGGCTAAAGTTAAAGCAGTGGAGTTACAGCGTTTCTTGGGCTTAGAAGGATACTATATATAGCTTCTGTAAAAACTTTTCTTCTGTTGTGTGTCCTCTAACTGAGCTCTTGAAAGCAAACGCACAGTTTGTTTGGTCATCTGACTGTCAGCTAGCCTTTGAAAACGTTAAAAACTTGTTGTGCTCTTCTCCTGTGTTAGCAGCTCCACGCTTTGATCGATCATTTATGCTGCAAGTAGATGCCAGTCAGGTGGGTGCAGGTGCCGTCTTGCTTCAGGTGGATGAAAAGCGGGTGGTGAGACCGGTCAGCTTCTTTTCTAAAACCAGTTGAACTATTCAGTCATAGAGAAGGAGGCATTAGCATTGATTTGGGCCCTGCAACATTTTGAGGTATATGTAGCCGGTGGAGAAACCTAGAGTGTGTATACTGATCATAACCCACTGACATTTTTACAGTCCCTTAGGTGTCCAAATCAGAGACTGGTAAGATGGTCTTTGTTTCTGCAGGCATACGATCTTGACATCCGACACATTAAAGGGAAAGACAACATTATCGCGGACGCTTTATCACGTGCCCCTCTGCACTAACTGTTATACTTGTATGCTTTTAGGTTTATGACAGTATTCATCTAAAAAAATGTAGTCCCTTACAATGCACCAGAGTCGTAGTAGGGCTGAAACCGAGTTACTCGAGTAACTCGAGATAACAAAAAATGCTTGAGGCAAAAACTCTGTCTCGAAGCTTCGTTAAATACCTCTCTCGGCATTATGCGGCTGCTCAGCAGGGATCATTGTTCCACACGGACCGTTTGTGGAGAAGTCAGGGCTCCAGAGTGCAACCATTTTGGGCGCACATGCAACCAAAAATGCGGCTAGATATGTTCCTTGGTCGCACTGGTGCTCCATTCAGCGGGTCTGTTTGTGTAGTGTAATGTTTTTTCCCCCACAGCATACAGAGTTGAATCACCACGGTCAGAGCCAATCAGAGGCCGAGTAGGGGTTGGCCTTCGTCTGTGATTGGCTCTGACCCCCGTCTCTTCTTCACTGAATGTTTGAGAGGAAAAGTAATCAGGCGGAGTGACTTGAGCATCAAAAATGGAGCAACTGTCGATGTTTCTTTTCGTACAGAAAGTTGCTGTGCCCGTAACACCTGTCTCCCTTCCTGTAAGACGCCCGGTCCTGTCTCACTGTCTCCCCTCCTGTAAGACGCCCGGTCCTGTCCCACTGTCTCCCCTACTGTAAGACGCCCGGTCCTGTCTCACTGTCTCCCCTCCCGTAAGATACCGGTCCTGTCTCACTGTCTCTGTCTGAACCGGTGTTGTGAACCGGGCAGTCCGGTCAGGCGTAGTTTTAAGAAGACTTTGTTTGATCCAGTCTCCGGTTCACCGCGTGGGCGGGCCAACATTCTGCAGTACGGCCAGAGCCAGGCTGGGAACGCTGCTTTTACTGTCATCGTTCAGAATCGTTAAAAAGGCACCAGAAACCCAACCGGTACCGGGACAGGTGCGTGATGGGCCGAGCAGCCCCTCCCCCGCAGGGTCTCAGCATCAGACAGCCACAAACCGGAGCAGGGAGGAGTCAGAAATGATAGTACATTTAACAGTGCTTATAATATCACCAAAGACCAGCATTTTATGTTTATTTGTAAACAATTTAGGTTTTGATTTCTTGTTTGTGTTGAGATTTAAATAAAGAAAATAACATTCATCTTTAGCTTTTTTTTCCTTTCTTTTTTTCTCATGTTTACTTGTGTTTATCGTTATTGACCGAATGTGTTAAGAAATTAACAGTGTATATGGGAACTATAATCAATGTTTATTTTTTTTATCCGATTACTCGATTAATCAATGGAATCATCGGTAGATTACTCAATTACAACAAGATTCGATAGCTGTAGCTCTACTTATTAGTCTTCCCAAAACGGGACTCACAGAAAATACACAAGACTGTTTGATATAATATTATAGGCCATTATTGCACATTCTGGTTTTTCGTGAATATATTTTGACCAAATGCTAAATAAATAAAGCATAAAGTAAATGTCTTAAAATCAGCATTAGCTAGCATCTCCTGAATCGCTAAAACTGAGAATGATAACATAATCCGGTTAGCAGTAACTGGCCTACAGTTTTCAGTACACTCCACATGATAGCAAAAGACACAATTTTGCTGTTTCCGTCTCATTCCTGTGTTGTTGTTCAAACATACAGCAGTAATGTGTTTAGGACTCATATAATACCTCTTTTCCAAGGCAAACAGCAATTCCTGAGCTGCTACACCAAGACCATGTCCATAAAGGTTGACAACATTCACATTCAATTTGATTTTATAGCCCAAAAAACACATTTGCCTCATAAATACAGATCGCTGACAATGCCTGCATAGCACAAAGCTTCTACATGTCATCCAACATCAAGCTTCAATGTCCTCTACCACACTAAAATGTGACTATGGTGCCACTGTGTAGATCACAGTGATATAAAAACCTGACAGTTAAGTTTGGCTGCAAAGAGAAAATGCATTATATAATATATTATAATATGCCTTTTCAAACATAGCTGGCTTAGTGTGAACATCGCCTCTTTATATATATGGTGCGTGCATGTGTGTAATTGTGTTCCTTGAGAAGGCTGATGAGTGAACAACAATGCTCTTACATAATTGCATGCATAGTAGGTATCTAATAGGGTGCTCATCCATGAACAGTTTTGTCTATGTGTATGCACTTGGGAAAATCATTAAGGCCAAGGGTGTTGATAACACCTCTCGCCTCGTCCCATCTGCTGCCTGTGTTTCTTGAGTTACAGTACCTTCCATGGCTCCACCCAACATCCACACACAGCAGCTGCTGCTTGGGCAGATTCGATACCACTAATATGTCTTCTGATAAGACTGTAAGATGCTGGCTCTAATGACAGCACACTTTGTGGCAACATAAGACTGGACGACTGGGCGTGGTCCTGGGTTTTGATGCCAATAAAGGAAACCTCCCAGTGATTAGACTTACCCTTCTCAGCATACTCTTCTCTCTGTTCAATTAAGAAGCTTCTGATCAGAGAAAATATTATAGATATTTTAAAACTCTATAGAACAAATTATACACCGAGAACATCATTGGTAGATTAATGATATTACAAAACAATTATAAAAGGATCTTCATCACACACTGCCCAGGGATTTCTATAGCCCTATTCTCCCAGGACTGGTATTACCAATGAATTACCCGAGGACCATCAGTCAGCGTGAGGAAGCTGACCGATCACACCCTCTTACTTGCTGCACAGCAACCACTCTATACAGCAAACACAGATAAGATTAAAGTTCTGGTGTCGCTGTAAATGAACTATGGCAAACTGTAACTATGGCAATAATTATTAATTACTGGGACAGTTGGCTGTGACTCTCTATGAAGACTATTTACTCTACGAAGATCGGGCACAAGAGCACATTAATCTGCTATGTATGTCTTTTTGCTAAATTTATCCGTTTCTCTTACCTCATATAAATCTAACCTTCCAATCTCTTGAAAGTAAAAGACAATTATTTTGACAGTTTTAACTACTACACTACAATATAGAAACAGCGTGAGTTCTCAGTGAGATTTCTAAGCTGGTGGTTAATCCTGTATGACCTTTAGCCACTATATCTGCACTCCTATCAGCAGCAACTAGTTCACCGGTTCGGCTTGTTAATGACGATCTTCGGTTAACAAGCGAACCTCTCAGCTATGTTCCAGTTGTGTGACTTCAAGGTCAGATTTTCTGCTGGGTCTTATTGCTCGTTCTGCTGGGACCAATAACTGCTGACTAGTTCATGGCCCGGCACTGCGGGAGATGTCAGGTTTTGACACAAGCGGGCCAGAGAGACCCAAAAACCACATTGGGTGAAATGGAAAGCAATTTCCTGGTTGACAGCCTCTGTAAACGTGGCTTCATTTTTAGCGGTTGTAATCATGCTGTCCTTTTTCACAGTGGACATCACGAGCGAAAGCCACGTTTCATTTGGATGCAGGGCTTTGACTCGATTTCAACGTGACCCTGGGGTTGACAAAACAAATAGTCAGAGCATGAATTTACACACTGTGGCTCCTGAAATATTCATATCCTCACAAGGATCAGCCAAAGTCAAAACAACAGCTTGCTCATGCAGCGACATGAAACCAATTAGCGTGATGGAGTTAGCCTAAATGCCATAAAGAAAGCAGTGGGGTGCGATGGAGCACCCTTGCCCAGCACCTTTCTTGGTTGATGGGTTTCGTAATCAACAGGGCCTGCTGTTCTGGTTGTTAAAGCAGCGGGGTTGATTTAGTTGGCCATTTTACTGATTATAGAGCTGCTAGCTCCCACTGCGGATCCATAATTCAAAGCCTGGATGTGGTACGGTTTCACAAGCCAGCCTGCCCTGGTTGGTTCTCCCGGACCCGCTCCACTGCTGTGTGCCAAGTGGCAAATGCTGCCAAGACGACCAACAAAAGTAAGCCGTGGTGTAGTCATCAACTGCGTTTATAGGCACTGCTTACAGCTAAATGAGGGCTTGGATCACTAATAAAATGACAAAAGGGCAATTAGAAATCTCAATCATCTAAAGGGCCTACAGTCCATATAAAGTTTGATTGGAAGCTAAATTAATGGTTCCCTGTCTTGTAGCAGTAAAATATTTATTTTCTGTGATCAACACACAGGCTTCCATCTGTTCTCAATGCCAGCAATTAAGAAATATCTTGTTAAACATTTTAAGTGTAATTAACGAGATCATAGTTAGTCACATAAGCAGCTGCTACAAATACAGCTTGATACTTGATATTTAGAAAAAGAAAAACCCAAAGAGAAGTAGACAGCAAATGGAGAAGGAATTTTTTACAAACTCATGAGGTGAACCACTGATGGATTGGATGGATTAAAAGACCAGTGTGCCATATCGAAACTGCATCTTTTCCTCAAACTATTTGTAATTGGATCTGCATGAAAATACACCTGGTCATTAACAGGAGAATGGGATGACAAATGCCCTCTATCAGAGTATTAAATATCCTTTGCAAATGGTTGGTTTCACATTAAAAATGAACACTGATCCTCGGGCAACTATCTACACAGGTAGGCTCTGCATATCCCCATGCGTCCCTTATCTTTTGGTTGCACAATGACAACCAGAGATGTTGTTTAGCGCCGACATCTGTGTGAAGAACCCGCAAGGCACAAAGGATCAAGATCACAAGAAGAAAGAAATCATGACTAGGCAGTGACCTTTATGAGGCGACCTTTCAGGCTGCCCTTTCAGAGACGCAACCAAAGCTTTGGAACGTCCAACGGGCACAATTGCGGGTGGTTATCTGATAAAAGCTCAGAGCTGCCCTCTCTGCACCGCAACAATGTGACTGTATATCCCGTTTCAGGGGCTCTCGATGGTCCGAGGTGTGTGTTTGACGGGTGTACCTGATACAGGGTGCTTGATGGCAAGGCCTGCTCCTCATTTGTGGTTACATAAGATGTCTGGCTGTGGCAAACGAATGCCACATCAGAACAGTCCGATGCTGTAATTCATCTGCACACACTTGCAATAGGATTCTCAGTCACTTACGCAACAAGATATCTTGACGGAAAATCACCTTCCTATCTTTCTTCTTTCTTCTGCCCTCCCTTTCTCTCTTTTGCCTGCCATTTTTCATCCCTTTCTCATCACCCTCATCATTTCCATTTTGTCGGCATGTTGCACAGATGTTTTATTGGACAGCACAGGCACAGATGGTTACAAAGGATAAGAGGAACAATGCAGCAATTTGTCAACCATGAAAGCAATTCATTGAACCCCCCCGGATCTCAATTAAGTGTGAAGATCTGGAGGGGGTTGCAGGCTGCCCTATTGTAGTCCCCCTTCAAAATAAAATAATAAAAACAGTACCAGATTTTCTTATCTCATATAAGTGATACTTTATACTTGTGCAAAAGTATCACACAATCCTTTTTTTGCTATCCTGAAAACGAATAAAAGACGATCCCGAAAGCACAACCTCCTCGGCAGAGATAATTAGGCTGATTAGCAGCAAAGCTGTTATTTATCCACTTGGTGCCATCGCAAACAACAAACAGCTGAGGCAACACCAACAGGCGGGCTCAGTAGCTTGATGCCAGCACAGGCTGCCGGCTATTAAAGTTCAGAGGTAGCCTTGAGGCCAGAGGTCGGCTATAATATACAAACTAGGACAATTGCCAATTCCCAGGACAATACACACACACACACTAAACAGAATGAAGTAACAGCTTTGCGGGTCAACATCGAGCCACAAGCTGACCATTTGAGTGCCAGAAGAAGAACTTTAAAGAGGAAGCTGCACTTTTGGCATAAAAGAATGAGGTCAAAGGAGGAAATCTCAGGATTAAAATCTAGTGGAATCTTAAAGACAAGGCTGCCTTCACCTAAGACTAATTAATATGTGACCTTGTTCAAAAATGTCCATACGCCAAAAAAAAACTCTCTTAAACTATCAGGTAAGATCATTATGAAGCGAAGACAACGATGACTGATGAACATGAATACTGTAATGTTGGAACAGCAGTCTCCCAAAACAACGTGGCATCATGACCTTTCGTAAATATACACGGCACTTGGTGTGTTATCTGTACGTATGTCTACGCCGCGTATGTATGACACGCCAACTCGTATTCCATTATGGCGTGTTATCACCACGCATGATCGCCAGTTAGGGTTATGTCACAATTTACAGGGCAGGAAAATTGTCATTTAAGTCAATGGAGTCCAAGTGGCATTGATAAACACGCGAAAAGGCGATTATGCGTTAATGGCATACGAGTTGGTGTGTCATACATACGCCACTTCATGAGATCAGTCTGGCCAACAAGTATGAAGGATCAACAGTTTGAGCAGAGCAGCTGTATGAGTCCTTTATGGAAGTTGGCAGGCTTCACTTTCAGGTGGGCTAATTCATGAGAAGACTGTTGCTAGGCGACTGACGGCAAAAACAGTGAATGACACGTTTTCCGCAATTCAACAAAAAATGTTGACTTCCATGGGCTTGAAAACACTTCGAGCTACAGCATCAAAACAAAATTAGATGAAATAAACATACATAAACTCATAATTACCCTGTAGTTCTCTGTTTATTCAGAGGAAGTTCTGCTTTTATTCATTCTTATTTAACAGTAAAAATATGTCATAAAAGCAACATTACATAGTGTTATAATTGTATATTATCATAGCTGTACTGACTCATACTCATAGATCTCTCTATAGCTGGTTTTTCCGTGTTTTTTTATGTCTTTAATCTATTAGTACATAGAGAACATGATTTTAACCTTTGCTAAGAAATGGCCTGTGGAGGGTCTTTTCAGAACGGTAGTAGCAGCAAGCTGTGCAAGGAGCCAGGTACAGTGTCCCATGTTCACACGTACCAGTGACATCAGGAATAGCAGAGGGGTGCTCGACAGCATGCTATTTTCAGGCATTTTAGTCCACTTTGCTTCTGTCGGACATGACAGAGGGGGAGATGCCGTCCGTGTGAAACAAAGGAGAGGCCATTAGTGTTTTCGGGTAGCTGCTAGTCTTTGGCAGTCACAGCACGCAATGAACTTTTCACAGGGCTTAACTATACACTGCACTCTGATTTGGAAGATAAAAAAAACAGCTCACACACTAGAAAGAGGGCACCTGAAATAAAGACAGTACAGCTCATTACACAGCGGAAAAAACAATCGTTGGGTGGATGAAAAACATACACAGGTTTGGAGTATGCCGAGTGGCAACATTAAGTACCCTTAAGATATCAGTGTGCGTATCAAGTAGGGCTGAACGATATGGACAAAATTTCATATCTCGATATTCATGCTAGATATCTCGATATCGATACGATACGAATATGACTACGGGTTCGGTGAAAACAAAATATTTTTCAGAAAAATAAAAACATCATAATACAAAAGAATGTGGAAACTGCAGTTTTACTGATGATAACTCACTGCCAGTCATCAACATTAACATAAAGTCACCAATCAAATAAAAAATCAAACATTTTAGACTGTCTACACGGGTACCATGTCTTTTGCAATGTGGTATGTTATAGCGTCTGTAATGTCTTTATGTCTTTATGTCTGGTGGACGCCGACTCATACGGTGTAACACTACTGAACGCATTGCAATACACTCAATTTTCGCCAAACACGACCTGCACAACACCTCGCTCTGGTTGACATCATCGTTATTAAATCCAAAATAACTCCAAATAATGGAGGATGATTTATGTTTCGGCACCAATTCAGATTCGGCACCGCCACCGGCCGCATTATCTTCCGCACTCGTCTCACTTTTCTTTCTTTTTGATTTCCCCGCTGCGTATGTTGTGTGTCTGCGTCTCCGTCTCCCTCACTCCCGCGGCGGGAGTCCCGCCCTTGTATGTTCGTCATTGGTTGGCTTCAGCTGTCGATCCACAGCAAGCATGAAATAAGGTTTGTGGTTGGCTGGCCATAGCGGTGCATTCAAGGGCAATCGTAAAAATGAAGTTTATTGTGACTGCCAGAGCTTTACATGCAGGGCGAGCGCGGGGGAAATCTATATCGTTAATATCGTTGCTTTTTCGATATTAATATCTTGAATGTCCATATCTAGATATAGATACGATAACGATATATCGTTCAGCCCTAGTATCAAGTATAGTTTGCAACAATTCTATTATATTCGTCATGTGCGGTAGGTTTCGCCTGATGAGATAATTGGTCCCGTCAGCACATTGGTCCCCCACCATTAACCCGGGGGGGGGCGGGTTAATGGTGGGGTTTATAGGAGTTAATGGTTTCAAGTCTTCTGCAGTACAGCATGTCATCATTTAGTAAATTATGGTCCCATTTAGAGTCAAATAGACGATAAAACAGCTTATGCTTTAGGGCGGGGCTACCTTGATTGACAGGTCAGTACAGCCTCGCAACCACTGCCTTGCTACCATCACTCCCACACTACCAATGCAATTAGCTTAGTTGTATAACCTCAAATTATGGGACAAGCAATAAGTTCACACTCATGCTTACATTTCCAGCATTGCATTTTCTGGGAGGCAGTCACATGGTCGAGCCTTACCAGACCAACAACATGTTGTTATGACTGGAGTATCACCCAGAAAACACCCTGAGAGACTAACTCCCACTGGTTCCTTCAAAACCGAGACATATGGGAGATGTTGGGTGCAGTCGAATAGTCAAAAAATAAGGTCCTAACTCCTATTCCTAACTCCTATTCCTTGACCTCTGGGGAAAACGTCACAGGGTTAAGGAAAGGCGATAGGAGAACTCAAAAGGATTTAGGAAAAGACGGCCGCGGTGCTCAGAGAATCCGACCAGACTTTCACTAAGCTACGTCATTAAAATGCGGCCGCTGATGATTGACAGCTGATGATCGGCACCGACGATTGACGTGCGTCTGCGCTGGAGAAACTACAATAATGGACTACAAAAAACACGTCGTCCACTTCTCCACATCTTGGTTTTTATCAACAGCTGGTTCACTGACCCGCTTCAGTTCCAGCAGCTCCTCCTTCCTGTTTGACCGTTTGCTGTATTTACATTTCATTTGTGGTTTTAGTTTCGTTTTTGTCAAGTTTGTAACATGATTGAAATAAATAAAAAAAATACCATTCAATTATTATCACTGTCCACGCACATTTATCATCACTATTCCAATTACTATATGTCTGCATGAAAGTAATTGTTAAATATGTAAATGCACATATCGTTTGTTTTCATGAACGGCCAAGGTGTGCTGCATTTTAAATGTTGCTCTTGCAAAGAATTGTGGGTCGGCGTAATCTCCTTTCCTTTCGTCTAGGAAGGTCCGTTGCATCCAATGCTAAAGGAGATATGAAAGGAAGCATTGGAGCTCCTTTCCTTTGCATTTAGAGAATTTGAACAGCTCTTATCATGGCGGCCACTTGTTTACTTCCGGGTCACTTCTTCAGTTAGGAACCTTCCCAAGCAAAAAAGACTATTCGACTGCACCCGTTGTCTTTGTAAACACCCTTCGATTCCGAACTGCAGCTCTGTCTGTACTCAGTGCCATCTCTTGATATGCCACCTGTTGCTCTTCCTGCTATTCTGCACTCCGTTTATCACATCTCTTCCTTTCTTTTCAGTGTGTATGTTCTTTTTTTAGCTCTCATTCAGTTTAATTAGTCTTTAGGAATTAAAGGAGAAATCCGGTCATTTTTGACCCCATTTTCGTTGTCCCCCAGGGTCATCCCGACTTATTAGAAGCAAAAAACCTGACAAAAATTGACGTTGCCTAGCCTGAGATCTGTACATGCCTGGCAGCCTTCCAGACTCGCTCCAATGCTAACCCATAGGAGCAAGTTTTATCTGCTATTCTGGGCCTCAGAAAATAATTCCAAGACCTATGCAACACAAGTTGGGTCCGTACGAGACACGACAGCGCTCGTTTAGCTCAAATAGTGTGGCGAAATGACATAAATATGTGTGTTTTTGCATGGAGTTACTCACCTCAAATCATCCCGTAGACATTAGCAGTAGATTAGCAGTGTATCTATAAAGAAACGATCGAGCAGTGCAGTCGTCATGTCCGTAATAAATACATGAAGCTGTTATGTCCATATGTATAACTATGTTACAACATAGCAACGATTGCTTACAGCTAGTAACGTGCCGGGGCGCACTTGTCCGTCCCACTTACCCCAGAAACGTAAACGTTTTCCTCGTAGGTTTTGTGTCCATAAAGAAACGATCGAGCAGTGCAGTCGTCATGTCCGTAATAAATCCATGGAGATGTTATGTCCATATGTATCACTATGTTACAACAGAGCAACAATTGCTTACAGCTAAACAGCAGCCAATAGCCAAAACAATGCAAGTCTCACGCAAGTTCCTGTCTGCCGTCTCCCGACGTCCTCACTCTGGAGCCGTTTTCAAGCCAGTACAGTAACAAACTTCTTTCTATCGAGCAGTGCCGTCATGTCCATATGACAGTGTAACTACATAGTAGGATTGCTTAGCCTTTGTGACAGTTGAACCTGCTACAGCGACAACAAATCTCACGCAGTCTCAGTAGGCTAGTTGTGTTGATAGCACAAGCGGGAGGCGTGTGTGCAGACTGCAGTCTCTCATCAGATCGAGCAAGAGCCTCCAAAGCTAGCTAGCTAGTACTTGCCATTGTCGCTGTTTTTCGATTCCAGGTGTACCAAGTGACCCTTGCGCGACTGTCCAAGATTTGTCACTGTAAAGGCTTGAAAACAGCTCCAGAGTGAGGACGGCAGACGGGAACTTGCGCAAGACTTGCATTGTTTTGGCTACGGGCTGCTGCTTAGCTGTAAGCAATCGTTGCTATGTTGTAACATAGTCATACATATGGACATAACAGCTTCATGGATTTATTACGGACATGACGACTGCACTGCTCGATCGTTTCTTTATGGATACAAAATCAGAACTATGAGGAAAACATTTTCGTTTCTGCGGTGACTAGGAGGGAGGAGCGCGCACTCGGCAATCTACTGCTAATGTCTACGGGGTGATTTGAGGTGAGTAACTCCATGCAAAATATTTAGGTCGTTTCGCCACACTACTTGAGCAAAACGAGCGCTGTTGTGTCTCGTACGGACCCAACTTGTGTTGCATAGGTCTTGGAATTATTTTCTGAGGCCCAGAAAAGCAGATAAAACTTGCCCCTATGGGTTAGCATTGGAGTGAGTCTGGAAGGCTGCCAGGCACATATCTCGGTCTAGGCAACATCAATTTTTGTCTGTTTTTTTGCTTCTAATAAGTCGGGATGACCCTGGGTTCTGAGAGAGTGCTTGACTATGATGCAAATGCAATCGGCAAACATAACAAAACGCTATAAATGACTATAAATGAACTGCACCATTGTTGCATGAGCACAATTATACAACAAGGTTGTAACTAGGCCGACTAGTCAGTATGATGACCTTTTGTATTTTCCTTACGTCACTTGAAGTCTAGGCTTTTTGAAATGGGCTTTTGAGATTTAAAATGGAGTTTTACAATATTAAATATGTCAGTAGATAATGTGAAAACAAGTGGCTAAATGAGCCTACAAAACGTCATCATGCTAGTCTGTCTTCAGGGCCTCATTGAGTACTCACGCTCATGGGACCGTGGTGTCATTCGTTTGTAGCCTAATGTTAGCTCTCTTGTATCCCCGCTATAAAAGTTGTTAATTTGTGTAGAATTCAGTTTCTTGGCCCACAATGATATTTCATCCCTGCAGTCTTCCATAAAGATTGCATATTGATGTCATATATGTAAGCTCTTATGAGAAAGCAGGGGGGGCATACTCCTGATTCTGTTACACAGAACAGATCGCACACTTATGATGTGCTCTATTCACAATTTAGCTTTTCACCTTAAATGGAAAAGATAATTGCATAATCTGCTACATAATTAGCTGATGAGGTTACAGTAAAAGCCCTTTTGCTAGTTCCTTCTTTTTCATTAACCCCCCTATAGTCTGCAGAATGACTCATAATATGTTCAAGGACACAGTATTGTGTGAGCAATGCTATATTATGTCTGTTATTATGTAACAACTGGATTGTATAATACTGTTTTTTAATGAAATCGGATGATGAAATCATTGTGATTCCTTGGTGTCTCCTGGTCCTGGTGCCGGTCTGGCAGCAACAGCCTGGCTGTGCTCCCGAGCGGTCAGTCCGGGGCAATACGTGTGTTTACTTGAGCACTAAAAGCTGTTCAGAAGAACACACAGCGGGGCCACTCCAGCATCAAGCCTCCTTCAGAGGGCAGCTTGTGGTGAGCCTCCACGCCCTTCCCTCTCAGCGAGATTAGGAGAGGAAGAGCAGACAGGGCACTGAAAGGGATCACATACAACTTACACAAACATGCACCCACACACAATAGCCCTCATTGTAAAAGAGACTCGAGGGGAGGGGCAGGGATCAGAGGAATCGGACGGAGTGACGCTCGGCAGCAGAGGAGTCAAGAGAAAATGAACAAAGCAACGATTATCCACGTCTATTTGTGCTGACATATTAACCTACTTCTGCAAGAAAGTAGGACTGCCTTCCATGTGTGACCCAAAATAAACTCTTCCCTGCTTCTCGTTCATTGATTCACAACTGTTGCCATTCTGGGTTCAGGTCTCCTTCCTGGCTTTCTTCTGTGTGCCGAGGTTAAAGCTTCACAGCTCAGAAGGACGTAGCTATTTGTAGTCCCCCTCTTGCTCAACTGTGAAGCTATTCAAATACTCTGCCTTGTAAAAAAAAAAAAGCCTATGCAAGAACAAAGTGTCCTCTTTTTCACGTTTTTCGACCAAATTTGTAACTGGGCTATTATCGTGATGAATTGCATCAGAGATCATTTCCATCAGCTTACTGCTGATTAGGGAATTGGATTTTGTATTTTGTCACCATCCCACACTCTCGAGCCAGCAGTAAGCTTTCTCAGAATAAAATCTAGTAATTTGCCGTGTTTGCATTAGGAAACAGGTCCAATTTTCATTCAGCCACACAGTACACTGCAAAAATGTCATATGTGTTCACTATGGATATCACAATACCAGATATTCAGAAATCAATATAATTTTGCAGCCTTAGATCCTCGGCTGCAGGCTCAAAACCAGAGGTGATCGTGCCACCAGGGCCCCTTCTCCACTAGGGATGGGACGATACACTTAAACTCACGATACGATGCACCTCGATATGCCAGGGTCACGAAACGATACGTCACGATCCGATATCAAAAAACAAAATAACAAACTAACAAAACAAAATATTACTGCGTAATTACAACTTATTTATTTTTGTTTCAGTTGCACACAAGGAAACACATGGCCCAACAGTTCAAACACAAACAAGAACACTCCCTTAGTGCTCTAACCCTAGTTAACCCTAAGTTATCTCAGCCTCTCTTAAAGGTGCTATATGTAAGAATGTGGCCAAAAACAATACTACAGTCAAATTCAAAACACTGCGGCGCCTCCACCCCCTCCCCTCCAGACTCAAGGTTGCCGGAGCTGTTGGCGTATCCAAACGCGCCGAAGGCAGCCGGACAGCGGAGTAACAACGTTACTCATTCCGATCGTAGAAACAAACATTAGCAGCACAGCTCGTAACAGGACAGTGCTAATGCTGCTAGCTTCCAGCCGCTGGACAGCCGGATGCCCGTAACAAGACAGTGCTAATGCTGCTAGTGTTAGCTGTGCTGCTAACGTTTGTTTCTATGATCGAAATGAATAACGTTGTTACTCGAGCCAATTATTTTTTAATGAGAAAATACTGCCAGACAAATGACCTGTATCCAGCGGAGCGTCCTCAATTTCGACCTCATTCGACTCCATTGTTCGGCAGTTTGAGGGCAAGGTAGTTGGTGCTAATGTTTGTTAGCTTGCTGTACAGTGTTGTAACAACACTGTTGTTGCAGCATGCGCTGTGACCTGCACCGTTCCTCGGATGTAATTTATTTCTTTTTCATTTAGTTTTCCGCTACTTAACCAGCAGATGGTGCTGCCAGACTGCCACCATAGACTGTATAGCCTGCCGCACACATACACACAAACACACACACTAAATTATTGATATACTACACAAATCATGTGGCAGTGCCATCTTGTCTTCATTTCACGATCCATTTTTTTCAAACTCGATGCGTATCGTCACGATTTGTATCGCGATATTTCGCCAAACGATATTTCGTCCCATCCCTATTCTCCACCAGGGTCCGTTCTCCACCAGGGTCCGTTCTCCACCAGGGCCCCTTCTCCACCAGGGTCCTTCTCCACCAGGGTCCGTTCTCCACCAGGGTTCTTCTCCACCAGGGTCCGTTCTCCACCAGGGCCCCATCTCCACCAGGGCCCCTTCTCCACCAGGGCCCCATCTCCAACAGGGTCCGTTCTCCACCAGGGCCCCTCCCAGTTTTAACTTTTTAGTTATTTTTATTTTATTTATTTATATTTTTTATTTGTGTACCTGACTCAATGTATATTATCCTGTCGAAAGAACTTTGTAACTGTTGTTTGTAAAGATGCTATATAAATAAAATAATTATTATTATCATTACCAGTGAAATTCCACGATTCTCGATACCCAATTCTTGCCAAAAATCATGTCATCATTTTTTTGGATCACGACCCACAATCGTATCCTAATTATTTTTCATGTTGGCTAACTGAACAGTGCAACCAAACTAATTTCCTATTGCTGACAACAATATGTGACATTGTGTCCGACGCTCAAGGAAATGCAAACCCTAATTGCCTCCAAAGGTTACCATATGATCGCTTGACAAACAATGTAGGAATTATAAGGCTATATTTAAAAGCTCACTCCACATAAAATGCACCAGGGCTACATTATAACACAGAATATTCTCTGGTCTAACTCAGCTAAAAACACAACACCGCTGAATCTGTCAGCATGTAGGTTGTTGTTATCAGGAGAAAAACTAGGGTGTGTCCCCTGGACTGCATGGAGTTGGTACCGAGTGTATGTGGTGACATCCTGGGTCTTCAATGTGCAATGTACAATGTACTGATGTGTTTTGTATTTGACAGCAGCAAATTAGATCATGTTGAGAGCACAAAGCCTCTCACTCACGGTGGTTTGTTTTCCGGAGGGAGCCGGCCTGCTGAATCGGGCTCATTGCAGTGCAGCCTATAAGGTGAAAGCAATGTGAATCTCCATTCATTGATGGACCTGCAGAAACTCTACACAGGAGCACTCAAGGTGAGGTGCTTTGTGTTCCACAAAGGCAGAAAATGTGCCAATTCATGACATCCTGCTATCAAGTAGAACTGTACTTGGACTGGGCTGAATGCTGCTTATTGTTTTAAAAGGTCAAGTCAAATGGTGCATTTTTGTTTGACTGCTGGCTGCATTCTCTTAGGGATCACAATGTCTCTTTTTTTGATAAACACAGGAATTAATACATGTCACGAGTTCTCGCTTTATTATAAGGAAATGCTTTTAACCTGTAAACCACTACTCACTCTGAAGAGATGGCCATAAATAAATACCTTGTGTAATTATATCTATTGCTACTGCGATTACAGTCTACCCCATCTTGCATTGAGAAGCGTGCCAACAATCTAGTCAAACAATTGTTCCGTCAAAATGTATTTATTGGAGCCAATTCATCTACATACATGAAAAAAAAAGAAAACAGAGCCTTCTTCCTGTGTTCCACATGTAGGACTGTACGACTGAAGAGTAGGGATAAAAAAACAAACCAAAACAAACAATGACCCTGACCTTGTCTCTGTGTCTCCATGGAGATGAGGCCTCACCATAAAGCATTCTCCCCTGTGTGCTACTGACAAGCCAGCCCTGCTGAAGACATGCTCAACAAGTTTGAGTGTGAACTAAGACCCATCCTGTCAGGTGTAAACACTCATTCTTGCTAGCAAGTCATTTTAGATTATACATGTATGAAGACATTTGAAAACTTAATTACTAAAGTGACTTAATCACCACCAGCAAGACCTCAAAAACAGAATAAGGAACCTGGGATCTGTATAAATGTACTTGTGCTAAAAATGTGCTTGAATGAATTAAATTTAGATTAGTTAATCTATGTAATGTATGTCCCAAATGCCTAAAAAGTGTACACATAACCTCCAAGGCTACAACAGTGTTTTGTCAGTAGGAATCGGTAGTGATAGTGAAGAGGTTTGGGCAACCACCTTTATCTCTTGGGGGATAAACATACTTTATATTGTTAGCCTCTTCAGGAGGGATGTCTTTTACTCCGACACGGACAACAGCTTGTTCATCACCTAACAGTGATTCTTGCTTTAACTTTGATATTAGTTTGAAGTAAAATATGTATTTGATTGGAGTGAATCAGTGCAGCCACGATGAAACAACAAATGAAGAAAGAGTAAAGAGAACTCTAGCTGGTATAAACATTTTTGTCCATCAGATACTGGCCACAATAATAAATCATCAGCTTTAACATCATAGTACATTATGTAAGTCTAAATATTTTGGGTTCATTAACTACAAATCATGTATAATGCCACCAAAAATGTTATAATAGCAGCCATAGCTAGTTTTTGCCTTTCAGGGGAGACTTTCAACTTAAAAGATGTTTGCAAAGTCACATTCCACTATCACAGTATGATAATACAACAACCAGAAGGGACCAAAACATACCGGTGTAATGATCATGAACCCGCCTTTTCTCTTTCACGAAGGAACAATGTTCCTGTATTATAATATGCAGAACTACCTTCTTATCCAGCCTTGGCAAAAAAATAAATAGACTTTGGTGGATTTCTGAAATAAGAACCTAAAAGAAGTTAAGAAATACAATTTTAAAACAGCACCTGACGACCACGGTTGTTCTTTTGTCCTTTTCACTGGCCATAGTGTCCCAGACAACACTGGTTGGGCTGGTTTCTTAGCATCACCATCATTTTAACAACCAGAATTCCCCATGAAGCTTTTCTTACATCATGGTAAATGTCCAGTCTTTTTGACTACTCAGGGCACTCAAGGACACTTCAGACTGGAGGAGCCAGGATTCAAACCACCAATCTTTGGATTGGAGGATGACTCGCTCTGGCTCTGAACCATGCCTAAATGTAATACCACTTGTTACGATATTATGACCTTGACTGAATACAAATAGATCAACCTGAGTCGTTTAATATCTCATTCATAAATCCACTTTGCTACACCTCTGACCTGTGTACTACACTCACTCAGGGATAAGGAGTGTGTCATTGAGTGTGTCAGGTGGTCTAGGAAAGGCAACGGTCTGGATCCCCTGAGGCTGTCAGTGGGGGGAAGTGTAAAGCCAGAGGGAGGGCAAGAGAGAGAGAGAGAGCAGGTGGCAGAAGGCTTAACCTGAGCTAAAACCCATCCAATGAGCTCATCTTTGCAGGCTTAGTCAGCTTCACGTTGTTTATTTTCTGCCAGGAGAGCCAGATCTGGGTACTCTCGCCCCAGTCAGCCAAGTCAGCCACCAGCATCCTGCTAATCTGTCTGAGCACTATAGGCGGCCATATGGCTACAGCCCGTCTGCCTGTCTCGCAAACAAAGTAATTGCACGTGTGTTTGCAGAGGGGCGGCGTGTGGAAGTGATGGAAGTTATTTGTAGGTACAATACCTCGCTGTATATTGTAAGTGACGGCTATAGGTAAACAGGCTTTGCCATCCTGTGGTCTATTTTCTCACAGCATCCCTGTGCTGTTGTGAGCCTGCTCTATATCCACTCCATCCATGCGGAGGCAGCCCAGGTAAGCCTTTCTGAAGACATCAGTTATAGGCAGCTTCCCGCCACCTCTGTCTCAATAACAAGTGTGTATATTGTAAACTCAGCTAATCCTATAAAGTGAACGTGCCTGAGTGGTCCTGATTATAATCCTATACAGACCACACAGCATATCTCTTTGTACGTTTATAAGTCGCTTTACAGACATAATACAGTTTGCTACTCAGACATAAAATCAACACACTGCCAGTAAAGTAGAACAGGAGGAGATGCACAAAGAAACAGCTCAGGTTTGGTTGAGCCGGAGACAATAACAAAGCCTTGTTATGGTGGCTGTGTCAGCACCGTATCTACCTGCCAACCGCTATGCTCTAATCCCATGTGTCCAAGCCAATTTTAATGATGTCATGGCAGACACTTGTGGTGAAGGTCTGCTGTTATCCTAAGGACATGGTGTAATTCAATTACTTCTGAGAAGAGGTCGGACAAACAAGTCAGTTTGTCTCAGTGCCTTTGATTATCTCTTTCTAGAAGTGTAGTAAAATCCTTCAACAGCATGAGCAGCCCCTACTAACTAATCGGACACATGCATGGATATAAAATCTCCCTCCGAGGCAAATGTGAGCCACTCTGTCTGCTGTTGCTATGCTGTTACTTTTCTGGATTCAACCTGTATGCCCTCTACGGCCTCAATCAGCCGATACACCTCGGCATGTTTCCCAGTCACGGCGCTCATTATTATAGGTGCTCCCTTCATCATCTTCACACACTCACACGGGTGGTAGTGCTAAACGGTCTCCAAGAGGGACCGTTTCAGAGCTGAGCAACCCCAGCTAAACCTGGCAATCCAAAATCCAATCCAAAATTATTTTCCATTGCTGGAATAGACAAATCCAAATTCCTTTGTTATGAATGATATGCTATGTGTAAGACGAACCCGCTGCTGCTGTGCAAGTATGGCCCTCATGGCCAGTCGACATTGTGTTCATTCAGAATCAGTCCTGTCGTGATTCACTCTGATGGAAAACACAATTACAATCATGCCTCCATTCAAAGCAGTTTACTTGCCAAATAAATTAGATAGCCATCTTATATTGACTGGAGGGAAAACAGAACAAGACTGTAGAGTGAACAGAGTCGGGCATCATTTTGTTAGTATTACCTATTTTCACATGTCAACATATTAGTGGATTTAGGACAGGTTTGGTGATTAGGTATTTTCATTATCTATTTAATCTGCTGATTATGTTCTTGATTCATAGATCGATTGGTTTGTAGAATGTCAGAAAACTACTGAGGTAAACCATCACAAATTTTGCAGAAACACTTGATCAATTAATTGATTAAGTAATCAGTTCAAATAAAGTTCATTCAGTTCTTCTGACCACGATGTTTGAAGTTGTTTTCCTCTTAAATTAAGATTGTAAAACAGTTTTTTAAGGTAATTAGATGCTGAGGTTGGCAAGATTATGTTGGGGCTTCTGAAGGGGCAGAAGGAGGTCTGTAGACACCGATTATTATTATTAATGAGTCATTAAGCCCCAGATTCCTTTGCAAGGAAATTCAAAATGTTTAGGAATTGACACTGAGGCATAGTTGGAGCTGAAATTTTGAGATTGAACATTAATAGTGAATAGGTTCCTGGTACATGCACCTGTGTGTAAAACTGTGACTCTCATAGGGCAGCTATAAGTGATTTTCTCAGCAATGTTAAAAAATGCCTGTGTCCAGTCTGAGTCCGGTGGAAAAGTGACGGGTGTTAAATGTGGAAGCAAACAGATAGGGCACTCATTTCACTAATAGTCCTCCAATCAGCTTATATTGTGTATCATATGGGTGGAGTTCCAGAGAGCAATGTAGTGGTGACTACAGCAGCATAAATAGCAACAATAATAAGTTAGCAACAGTAATGTCGTGAAATGAATAATAAATGGTGGAATGTTGGTGTGTTTAAGCTAGCAATGCGCTTAGGGGCAATAGCCATTGAAATGGAGTTAAAAGCATCAACAGAATACATCACTATCATCCAACTGCAACTGGGCATTTGTCTGTCCATAAATGTCTTTGCTGCAACACATTTCAAGACACGATTTTCCTCCCAAAGCTCTGAAATATGCTCTTAGAGCAAACCTTGCTGTCAGAAATGGCAATAAATCCGAAAGCTTGACAGTTTGAGTGAAATGACTGTTGTGCTTCAACGGGAAAGCACAACAGTCATTTCACTCTTAAGACTTAACACATCAAAGTCTGTGAACAGCCTTGTGTGGCTCCGGAGAGAGCTGCGTGGATCTGACAAACTGCCTCAGTTGTCAGTTTGGGCAGACAACGTCAAGTTTGAAAATGTTTGGTGGTGTCCAACTACAAAGAAGTCACTAGAGCTCTGTAGCTGCTCTTCATTGAGACTACATCAGCTGTTACTAGCAGTCCAAGTTACTTTGGTCCCAGTCCCCAAGAAACCGAAGCCATCCAACCAAGCAGACTACAGACCAGTCGCACTAACATCGCATGTGATGAAGGTCCTGGAGAGACTGGTCTTAGCCCAGCTTAAGCCACAGGTGAGGACGTTTCTGGACCCTTTGCAATTTCCCTATCAGCCCCATTTAGGAGTCGATGATGCTGTCATCTACCTGCTACAACGAGACCATATGCATCTGGATGGTGGGGGAAGCACTGTGAGGATCACATTCTTTGATTTCTCCAGTGCTTTCAACACCATTCAGCCTCTGCTAATGGGTAAGAAGGTGGTGGGTCTTGACGACTCTGTGATCTCCTGGATTACTGACTACTTGACAAGCATGCCACAGTTTGTCTGTCTGGGCAGTGTCCTGTCTGATGTGGTGGTCAGTGATACAGGAGCTCCACAGGGAACTGTGCTTTCTCCCTTCCTCTTCACCTTGTACACCACTGACTTTCAGTACAACTCTGAGTCATGTCACCTGGAGAAGTTTTCTGACGACTCAGCTGTTGTCGGGTGTATAACGGGGGGAGATGAGGGTGAGTACAGGACACTGGTAGACAACTTTGAGGAGTGGTCCGAACAGAATTAAATGCGGCTGAATGTCAACAAGACCAGAGAGATGGTGAACAACTTTGGGAGGAAGAAGAGGATGCCTTCACAGCTACTACGGATCAGGGGGGAGGTGGTGGACTATCAATACTTGGGAGTGGTGATTGACAAAAGACTGGACTGGAAATCTAACACAGAGGCTGTGTACAAGAAGGGGATGAGCAGACTTTATTTCCTGAGGAAGCTGAGATCCTTCAACGTGTGCAGCAAGATGTTGGAGATCTTCTACCAGTCTGTTGTTTCCAGCGCCATTTTCTTTGCTGCTGTGTGTTGGGACAGCAGCATCAGAGCCAGCGACACCAACAGACTTGATCAAATCATCAAGAAGGCTGGCTCTGTACTTGGTCTCAGGCTGAAGTCTTTTGAGTCCGTGGTGGAGAGGAGAACGCTGAATAAACTGTTATCCATCATAGACAATGATCAGCACCCTCTCCATCACACAGTGGTCAAACAGCGGAGCACCTTCTCCCACAGGCTGCTCCAGCTCCGCTGTCGAAGGGACAGATACAGGAAATCTTTCCTGCCACATGCCATCACACTCTACAATAACAGCTAAAACTCTGTTCATTCATAATAATACAGTCCTCAAGCCCCTTAGCTTATTATGTTTATCTGTTCACTGCACCTGATTTTTTCACTTTTCAATTTGCACTTTAATTTACTGCCATTTATACACTTTATACATTTTATATTGCTCTTTTTTATATATTGTTTCTTTACCTATTGTGCTCTTTATCTTTAGTTACACTGTGTGTAATGCTGCTGCTACACTTTAATTTAATTTCCCAGCTTGGGATCAATAAAGTCAGTCAGTCAGTCAGTCAGTCAGTCAGTCAGTCTGTCTGTCTATCTAGCATAATACAATTTCATTACGAACAGAACTGCCGCTGGTCAAGTTGCATTGTGGGTAATGCGCCAATCATCCTGGTTCTGCTGCATCCATTCCATTTTTTGGAACTGCTTAATGCGAGTCTGACAGTGTTACGGACAAGCGGCACTAAAACGACGCAGCACTCTTTCAAACAATTAACTGAGAGAAAATTGTGGCATAATTGTGCTGTGAATCCATAACAGTGATGATAACCACTTGCTGCCCTTTGTTATTATACAAGTCCGACAAACACGAGGAGACCGAACTACCATCAGCACAAGATTTTTTGTTTGGTCGAAAGCATCACGCAGCTCTGCAGTCCAATTAAAACCCGGGCATTCACTATGGCGAAGCTTTCAGTCATCTGCTTACCAAAGAATTTCTTTAGAAAGGTCACTCTCTCTGCTACAGGTCTGAGTCATCTGGCTTTCATTTACAAATGCAATGTGACATTTGAGCTTTACAAATGAGTTTTTTTTTTTTAAGCTTTAGCGAGGTCCCAGCAGACACCTTATCTGTGCGACCCTGTGACGGGCAGGAAGAGGGCTCTGAAACAGAGACAGCCGACATGAGCATGCACGCTGACCCCGTCACTCTGGTGCATGCATACTGTATGCACAGAGAGGTAAACAGGTTACTGACACGGACAAAAAAATAATGGACGGCTGGCTCACCTGGTCGTCCACTCTGTGGGCCATGATCGTAGCTGCCTCCTCCTGCTCTGCATCATTGAGCGGTCGGATCCTCAAGGCAACCTGTGGCACATAGTGGGAATTTAGTCCTCCTCCTTCAATTTATTAATCACAAACATGTTCTATTTATTGAAATGACCATTTAGAAAATGAATGACCTTATCCTTGATGGGTTGGAACAACAGTGACAGCCTTAACAGCACTAGCTTCTTGCTAGAGTTGTAATTGAATATGTACATATATTTGTTTTTAGACCTGTTCTGAGCTGAAAGAAAGTGTGGTACAGGAGAAAAATGGGGTTTATTTTTTAGTTGCAGTAATTGTGTGACATTCTTGAAACATGCAGTTTTCTTGAAGAGGAAGTCCAATAATTTGAATCTGTTGACAAATTGTGAAAACTAGGTGAATAACGTCTGCTGTGGCCTGAAGTCGCTTGGTCAAGTCTTAGGATATAGCCCTTCTTCAGGATTACATCAAGATTATTTTAGTTTGAGATTTATTACAAAATGCAGTACAAAAAAGGCAGATTTAGAATTTGAAAGTGAGGCATATAACCAGGTTGGGAAGGTTTATTAAAAAAATACACTACGGATCCAATCTAATTGAAGCTTCATCCAGAGTAAGGAATAACCGTCTATATCCTCATTGAACAAGAAGCACAAATTCATGGAAGCACAATACAATACAAACGATACAAACGATGCACATTTTTGGTACATTTCTGAATGTCAAGCACAGGATATAAGATTAGATAATGAAGTATGCCCTGGGCTTAACCCAATCCTATTAACTGCCAGGCATTTTTGCATATTATCCTGGTTTTCACATGTTTTTCTCTTTCTTGTTTTCAGTCCCACAGGTCACACATGCAAGTTAGGTAAATGATAACAACTATACCATATTCCAACTACCATAGATGCAACTGCAGGTATAAATGTGCGTATGTGTGCGGACTGGAGACTGCCTTCTGTCGAGCACATGCTACAATAAGTCATTACCACCACCTTCAATGTGATTAATAGGTGTAGGAATGGAATATAGATGGGTGAAGACTGACTATCCAATTAAACTCCATATCCCGCTTTTAATCACTTCATGGCTGATTAATGTCAATCTCTCCTCCAAAAATGAAAGAAAGTAATTGGAGTGCACTCAAACAGACACCTGTAATTTCAGAGGGGAAATGATCCTTCCCTTAAGAACACTATTTGGCATATATAAAATCCACTAACAATATATTAATATGACATGAATACACTAATGCACGGCCACCCTTCTGTTATATGTCCTTATCCTGTAGGGTTTCTTTCCAAGAACAGGCTGACATGCGTGTGCAGTTAAACGGGGAATGCGAGGGCATAATAAGCGTCAACACCCTGTAGAAAGTGTATTACATGCTGGACAAGGGAGAGGCCGGGCAACCGAAAAAGCCACTTCAATTATTCAGATATGAGCTGCACGAACACTGAAGTGCAAATCGTGTAAAGCCGGGGAATCGAAAATACAACACCAACAATGGACACAGTTAGGAATATAAAAAGAAAGGTAAGAAGGAAGGATGTGTGTTATTACTGATCTGTAACAAAATTTTGTAGGATTGGGGAGGGTTGGGAAAGGGAGGGAATAAGTGGTTGTTGTTTTTGGAAAAAAAGCTTATTTTTCATTGTATGTACTTTTACCTGTCAAATGAATAAAAACATTAAAAAAAAATTTTTTTTTTTAAAGGAATATAAAAAGAAACATCAAATATTTTTTAAATAAATATAAATTTAAATAAATATATTTTTTTAGAAACAGAATAATACCCTTTATTAGGTACACATTTACAATGAAATGCAAACTGTTCAGCCAAAAGTTCTGCTTTTGTGATGTCTAAATGTTGTTATAATGTTGGAAATGGGGTCTTAGTGGGTGCTGGTCTAGTACTGGACTGCATCGTTATGGTCTTGAGTCTGTTCTTTCTGGGTTTTTTTTTTTTTTTAAATCTGATTCCATTTTTCTTCGCCTTCCAAGATAGAGAGTTTTTATGTTTACTCATGTGGCGATATTAACAATTGGACACAAGTCAGAAGCAACCTTGAACGCTACATGGGTGCAGAGTGAACTCACCGTTAGTTGGTGGTCCTTGGATTCCCCCGTGTCCTTCATGGTCACCGCAGTCAAGAGTGAAGAAGAACGTCAAACAGTGTCAACGGCAAACGGGACACTGGACCATCCTCCTCCATGTCGGTACCTGCATGCCACCTCCACTGAAGAAAACACCTGCGCACGCACGCACACACGCGCACCCTCAACAAGTAATGGACTCCTGGCGCCGTTGTAAAGGTTAGTACTGCCGAGCTAAACCTGGCGTCGTGTCGTCCTCACGTGATGTCCTCTCGTTTTGCTACCAGTTCCTGCGAGTTATCTCTTTCTAAAGTGTCAACGGTCCGCCGAGAGAGAGAGGCGGTGGGTAACACTGGCAGTGGCCCACCTGCTACAGTCACTTCCCCCGTCTGTACTCGCTCCTCTCCGCCGTCCTGCTGCTCCGCGTTGTATGCGAGTGCGCGTGCGTACACGTTGTTGTGGAGACGGAGACGCGCGGAGTATCAGGCTAACGACAACACTTCATACTAGCTGAACGATACACGCTGCAATTAAAACTTTGCCCCAAATTAGTGGTGAAGCATAACCAACAAAACTACATTTACTCAAGTACTGTACCGCCTACTTTAAAAGCACTATGTTGAGGACCCAACATAGTGCTAAAGGCTTTAGCATACATGACATTCATTACAAATGTAACTTTAGGTTAAATTGGCGTGTTAAAACTTCAGCAGGGGAAACTACCTTCAGATGCTCGGGGGCAGCGCAGTCGCTCCACTCTTTCCACCGCAGCAGACTCGCTGTGTGAGACGGACTGCGAACGCTGCTCCGCACGTTTGATGCAGGGCCGTAGCTAAGTGGGGCAGGGGCCTAAGATTATATTTACAATTATTCACTTTTGGCCAATTTATTGTTTGTTTCAATGCTTTGAAAAGCTTTTGGACATAGTGGCGGTTTGTTTTTACAAGTACAGTTTTAAGAACCCAAAAGTTAGGGGGGCAGCTGGGGGGGGGCAAGGCTCTACAGCAGGGGGGCAGCTGCCCCCCCTTGCCCCCCTGTAGATCCGCCTCAATGAGGTGCTTGTGGTTTTCCATTTATATGCTACTTTAAACCATTTTGGAAGTAAAACACTGTAAGTACTTTATTTTTACCCCACTTTAAAAGGCAGCATGTTATGAACTGCATGGATCTGGACCCAAGTGCACGACTCAAACACGAATTATAGTAAAACAAAGTCTCTTTAATGAACAGCCAGGTGCAAAAATAGTGCGAGGGGAAGGTGAGTGGTGCGAGGTCCCAGGGTCCCGAGGAGTGATGAGGGTGAAGGTATCGTGAAGTCCGTGATCCCGGATGAGATGGCATGCAGGTTTAATCTGCAGGTAAGTAGGCCGTTCGAACCACAGCGACTACGTCGGCACGGTGATCTGGGGTAGAGCAGGAGAGGCACAGAGGCATTAGCTACACAAGCTGGAATTGGACACGGAGGCAACAACAGGAACTTGGAAACTGAGTAAGCCAGGAATGAGTACAACCACGTAGACTGACGAAACGATCTGGCGGCGAACAGGAGGGAATCCAGAGCTCTTGAAGGGCGTTGATTGCAAGTGGTTTCACCTGCCTGCTGCCTGTGGAGGGAAGACCACGCCCACATGCACCGAACAGACGGGGGAGGGGACACAGGGGAACACACACACACACGAAAAGGGGCAGGGCTGCCAAGATGGGATTATGACACAGCAGGGGTTGTAGCCGATTCCGTGGTCTGTCCAGGGACCATGGTCTCTGGCACGGACCAGCGGTCACAACCACTAGGGGCACTAAAGACACTGGTCCTGACCAGCTCCTCAGTGGTCGCGACCAGTAGCTCTGTGGCACGGACCAGCTGGTCTCTGGCACGGCCAGTGGTCACAACCACTAGGGGCGCTAAAGATAACGGTCCTGACCAGCTCCTCAGTGATCTGCCCTGTGGTCCCTGTGGTCTGTGAAGCAGCTTTAGTATTTTCTCCCCTTTCCAGTCGTTTTGGCAGCATAAATGTCAGAGATCATAATCTCTTGTCTATAAAATAAACTATATCAGAATAATTATGATTAATATTGTTATTATTGATTATGAAGATCCGTGTGGTCGGGACCAGCTGGTCTCTGGCACGGACCAGTGGTCACAACCACTAGGGGCGCTAAAGACACTTGTGGTCCTTGTCATCTGCCTGTTGTCTTACCGAGTGGTCTTTGGAGTAGTTATTGTACATTTAATACACCTTCTCCCTTTTCTCATTGTGTTGGCAACACTGTGCTGAATAAATGTAAAAATAAATAAAAATAATAATTTTGTCTGACAAATATTTTTAATATTAATAGAAATCATAATAGAATAGAAATAACTTTATTGTCCGCGAAGGGAAATTTGCCTTGGGCACAGTGCTATAATTTGTTGCTTCACAGAAACAACACACACAAAAAAACAATTATAAAAACATCTCAAAATATGGAACACACTACATTTTAACAGTTAAGTTGTTCAACAGCTTGATTGAAGTCAGGACAAATGATAACTTCAGTCTGGCATACGGAGTCTTCTTCCTGATGGCAGAGTAACAATGATTAAATTATTAGTCGTAGTTGTAGGACTACTACTATCGATTATGCAGGTTTGTGTCTTCCTGACTGGTTTAAACTTTACCAATGTGTTGCATTTTAGCTTGTCACATTACCCTTTGTATCAAATCTTGATCTAGAAACTAATGTCAAATAAATGTAGTGGAGGGAAAAAAATGTAGAGTTGAGTGACAAAGCAACAGCAATGGGAAATACAAAAATGTAAAAGTTTAATTAAAAATTCAACTTAAGTAGCCTACAGTACAGTAACAAAAGTAAGAGTTGAATTTTTTTGATTGATCCAGCACCTAATCACTCAATGATCATTCCAAGGATTTTTTCTGCATAAACCCTGGAAAAACCCTCCAATCTCAGCAGGATGTCAATTGTCGTCTGCATAAAATAAAACATTTTAGTTCAGGACAACATAGGAAAAAACAAACAAACAAGAGGACACATTACCAGCTTCATTAATGTTAAATTAACAGATGTAATTATATGTATGGGTGATCAAGTAACAGTAAGCTACATTCTGTTAGAATGGTGACATTTATGGATACCTTTATGGGCCCTAGTTTCGTGGCGCAGTGCAGGGTGGCGCAGCCTGCGTAATGCAAGTTTCGATCAGCGCAGCCTTGCACATTGTCAAGCATTTAGTACACAGCCTTGCGTAGTGGAGAAAAAGCAAGAGGTAGTCGCTGTAACGTCTTTAGCTTGCTGGCATATTTATTCTCGTTTTTACATTCACTCCCGCCTGGAGAGGTAGAACTGGCGCTTCAGAGAGCGTGGTTACGTCACATCCTGTGCGTACCGTAAAGATCAGAATGCCACAATAAGGTACCGTAACATACAGAGTAAGGGCGCCATCAAATCACAACATTTAACACCCCCACAGCTCAAATAGGTTACCTTGCAGGAAAATACAATTCAATACAAGAAAAAGAAAATACAATAGGGACCAAATGGTTTCCCTTTCTCATTTGTAAACAATTTTTGGCTAGTGCAATAGTGCCTTGATTATCCTCGAACACCTTTGTTTGTGCATATGGGTATTTATCAATGCCTTTTAGTAACTGCTCTTGGTAGATACATTTTTGCATGGCTGAAGCCAGAGACATGTACTCTGCCTCGCATGTAGATAAAGCAACAGTTGCTTGCTTTCTTGCTTTCCATGAGATCAGAGAACTCCCTTCACTTAGACTGGCACAATACCCTGATGTGCTTCGCCTGTCTGCCACATCTGACGCCCAGTCAGCATCACTGTATACTCTCAAACCTAGTTTTTCTGTCTCATTTCTTTTGAAACATAACTCCTGATCTGCTGTACCTTTGAGGTATCTGAAAACATGTTTCTGTCACGGTTCCGCTGTGGCAGACTGGTTGTGTGTGTTTTCCCTGTCTGTTTTCCCCCCTCCTTTTCCTCCCTCACCAGCTCCTTCCCTGTGTGTGTCCGGTGGGCGTGGCGGCGGCAGTAGCAGAGCGGCGCACCTGTCCCTCATCATCATCATCACCCGACTATATCAACCCGGTCTCTCCACAACTTCAGCGCCAGATTATTCCGTCTATCACGGTGATCGCTGGTACCACGTATCTAAGTATCTACGTACGCTGTTGTACTTTTTGCTCATTCTAATTCCTGTTGTTTCTGGCTCATCCTCCAGAGAATCTCCGGTGCGCCTCCACTCAGTTTTCCTGCTCGCCTGCCTGCCTGGCCTCCTCGCCTGCACTAACCAACAACCACTTCTGTGCAATAAACCTTTTGCTCCCAGACGTTCAGTCTCCGGTCTCTGCCTTCGGGTCCACTGAAAACTTAAACCTGACAGAATAATCTGGCCAAATGGATCCGGCAGAGACCGAGCACCTCCGCAACGCCCTTTCGGCTCAGGGAATAATGGTCGGCCAACATGAGCAGGCTCTCCGTGAGATTATGGAGGCACTACGTGGGCTGACCACCAGTGTGACTCATCTTGGCACTCGCCTGGACCAAGTGTGTAGCCAGCTATCGGACGTCGCTTCAGGAGCTAACCCCCTGCCGCTACCAACTGATTCTCGACCTGCCCCGGTGAATATTTCCCCTTCTACTCGTGAGCCTTTCATTCCCATTCCAGCAAGATATTCCGGGGAGTTAGGTCAGTGTGGGCAGTTTCTACATCAATGTTCCCTAGTTTTCGACCAGCAGCCCAGCACATATGCTACTGATCGCGCTAAGATAGCTTTTGTTAAGAGTTTATTAGCTGACAGGGCATCCCAGTGGGCTGTAGCTGCCTCTAAATCTCAGGCCCCTTTTTGTCACTCCTTTAGCCTATTTTCAGCCGAGCTACTCAAGATTTTTGATCAACCAGTACGGGGAAGGGAGGTCTCTAATCGGTTGTTAGCTCTCAAGCAAGGAGTAGATTCTGTAGCCGACTTCGCTGTTAATTTCAGGATATTGGCTGCGGAGACGGGGTGGGATGAGGCTGCGCTTCAGGGAGTGTTTTTACGGGGATTGGCCGACAACATCCAGGATGAGTTGGCTGCCCGTGATGACACTTCATCGCTAGAGGAATTAATTTCGTTAGCTATCCGGTTAGATAATAGGCTTAGAGAGAGACATAGGGAACGATCCCTTAGGTCCCTTCCTGCTTCCCCTCAGCCCAGAAACCCCCCAGCTGTGCCTTCCCGTCCCGCTGCTACTCACTCCCCCCCAGCCCCGATGGCGGAGGAGCCAATGCAGCTTGGCCGGATGCATCTCGCCCCAGCTGAGCGCCAACGCCGACTTGTGGACGGGCTCTGCCTATATTGTGGAGAGGCCGGTCATGGCCTCTTCCTCTGCCCCCTTCGACCAAAAGCCGGGGCTCATCACGCGGCAGGGGAGCGCTGATGAGCCGAACCACCACTGCTACCACCTCCCCCCTCTCGTATCCTGCTTCAGAGCACCCTCTCCTGGTCTCTTCAAACCCTCTCCCTGTCAGTGCTCATCGATTCGGGCTCCGACGACAACTTTATCGACTTGGACACAGTGGATCAGGCTCACATCCCCACACTCCCTCTTCCTGTACCTAAGGAGGTTTTCGCACTCGACGGCAGACTGTTGGCTAAGGTAACGCACCGTACTGTCCCTCTGACACTTCTCCTGTCCGGCAACCACAGTGAGAGGATTCAGTTATTTGTAATCCCCTCACCCCAGTCGCCTCTAGTTCTCGGCCTCCCATGGTTGAGATTGCACAATCCCCAAATTGACTGGTCTACATCGAGGATCAGGGGCTGGAGTGTGCACTGTCATTCCAACTGCCTCCACTCTGCTGCCCCCTCTGGCGCCCAAGTACCCCTTCCCTGTCCGACACCTGCTGACCTCACCTCGGTTCCTCCTCCCTACCATGACTTGGGTGAGGTTTTCAGCAAGGACCGTGCACGGTCCCTCCCACCTCACCGTCCGTATGACTGTGCAATAGACTTACTTCCCGGTGCCACACTTCCGTCCAGTCGTCTCTACAATCTTTCCTGGCCGGAGCGGGGGGCCATGGAGGTTTACATTCGGGACTCTCTCGCCGCAGGACTCATCCGTCCCTCTTCATCGCCTGTGGGAGCAGGTTTCTTCTTCGTGGGAAAGAAGGATGGATCGCTCCGTCCCTGCATTGACTACAGAGGTTTGAATGACATTACTATTAAAAACAAGTATCCTCTACCCCTCATTGACTCTGCTTTTGGTCCCCTTCACCAGGCCACAATCTTCACCAAGCTGGATTTACGTAGTGCTTATCACCTGCTACGCATACGAGAGAATGATGAGTGGAAGACGGCATTTAATACTCCCCTGGGACATTTCGAGTATTTGGTTATGCCTTTTGGACTTACCAACGCCCCAGCAATGTTTCAGGTGCTGGTGAATGACGTTCTCCGCGACATGCTGAGTCGTTTTGTTTTTGTCTATATTGACGATATTCTGATTTTTTCCCGCTCCCTGCAGGAGCACATTCAGCATGTCCGGACCGTTTTGCAAAGACTTTTGGAGAATAAACTGTTTGTCAAGGCGGAGAAATGCCTCTTCCACTCAACCTCCGTGGAGTTCCTGGGCTTTGTGGTCGAGCAGGGGCAGCTGAGGGCAGATCCTTCCAAGGTGCAGGGGGTGACCGACTGGCCTGTTCCCGAGAGCCGGAAACAGCTCCAGCGCTTCCTGGGATTTGCAAACTTCTACCGCCGCTTCATTCGGAACTACAGCCGGGAGGCTGCTCCACTCACTCGGCTCACCTCCACCAAGCTCCCTTACTGCTGGTCACCTGAAGCGGAGGCGGCGTTTGCCCGTTTGAAGGAGCTGTTCTCCACGGCTCCGGTGCTGGTACACCCGGATCCGGGCCTCCAGTACGTCGTAGAGGTGGATGCCTCGGACTCCGGGGTTGGAGCTGTGCTGTCGCAGCGATCTCCCCTGGACCAAAAGCTTCATCCCTGCACCTTTTTCTCCCGTCGCCTCTCTCAAGCTGAACGTAATTACGATGTGGGGAATCGGGAACTGCTGGCCGTCGTCCTAGCGCTCCAGGAATGGAGGCACTGGCTGGAGGGAGCGGCTGTTCCTTTCCTCATCTGGACCGATCATCGCAACCTCACCTATCTTCGCTCGGCTAAGCGGTTAAACTCGCGCCAGGCTCGCTGGGCGTTGTTTCTGGGACGATTCCGTTTTACCCTCACCTACCGCCCGGGCTCCAGGAACACTAAGCCCGACGCTCTCTCTCGCCAGTTTTCCCCCTCCGACGAGCAGGGCGCTGACGAGTCCATCATTCCCTCACAGTGGGTTGTGGCTGCTGCCAGATGGGACATTGAGCGCTCCGTCAGAGCGGCACAGCGCATCCACCCTCCCCCAGACGGCTGTCCGCCCAACAGGATGTTTGTCCCGGATCCCTCCAGGTCCCGGGTCCTCCAATGGGGACATTCGTCCAAGCTGGCGTGCCATCCTGGTTTTTTGAGAACGTTATCTCTCGTCCGTCAGCGGTTTTGGTGGCCCACGCTTTATGCTGACACTAAGGAGTTCGTCTCTGCATGCTCCGTCTGTTCCCGCAGTAAAGCCTCTCATCGTGCTCCAGCCGGCTTACTGCGACCACTCCCTGTTCCTCACCGACCCTGGTCACACATTGCCGTGGACTTCGTCTCGGGACTGCCTCCCTCTGAGGGTAACACTGTCATTCTTACTATTGTGGACCGTTTCTCTAAGGCTGTCCATTATGTTCCCCTACCCAAACTCCCCTCAGCCTTGGAGACCGCTAACCACCTGGTCCTGAATGTGTTTAAACTCCATGGTCTCCCCCTGGACATTGTGTCAGACCGGGGCCCACAATTCATCTCCCAGGTCTGGAAGGCTTTCTGCTCAGCCATCGGAGCATCGGTTAGCCTCACATCAGGCTATCACCCTCAATCGAACGGACAGACGGAGCGGGCTTCAGGTTCCGGAGCGGGTTCCAGTACCTGGTGGACTGGGAGGGTTATGGTCCCGAAGAGCGCTCCTGGGTTTCTCGCTCATTTAATATGGACAACACCCTGCTCAGTGACTTTTACCGACAGTTTCCAGACAAGCCTGGTAGGGTGCCCGGAGGCACCCGTTAGGGGGGGGGGTACTGTCACGGTTCCGCTGTGGCAGACTGGTTGTCTGTGTTTTCCCTGTCTGTTTTCCCCCTTCCTTTTCCTCCCTCACCAGCTCCTTCCCTGTGTGTGTCCGGCGGGCGTGGCGGCGGCAGTAGCAGAGCGGCGCACCTGTCCCTCATCATCATCATCACCCGACTATATCAACCCGGTCTCTCCACAACTTCAGCGCCAGATTATTCCGTCTATCACGGTGATCGCTGGTACCACGTATCTAAGTATCTACGTACGCTGTTGTACTTTTTGCTCATTCTAATTCCTGTTGTTTCTGGCTCATCCTCCAGAGAATCTCCGGTGCGCCTCCACTCAGTTTTCCTGCTTGCCTGCCTGCCTGCCTGCCTGGCCTCCTCGCCTGCACTAACCAACAACCACTTCTGTGCAATAAACCTTTTGCTCCCAGACATTCAGTCTCCGGTCTCTGCCTTCGGGTCCACTGAAAACTTAAACCTGACAGTTTCACTGTGTTCCAGTGTTCTAGTGTTGGTTCATTAAAGTGTTGGGATAGCTTACTAACCACAAAACTGATGTCTGGTCGAGTACAGGTGGATAAGTAAATCAGGCTACCCACTGCCTCCCTGAACCTTCTAGGATTTTTCTGCATCCTCTGTGTACTCTAGTTTAGGCTCACATGGAGTCTCTCTGGACCTGCAATCCTGCATTTCAAATCTCTCTAGAATTGTGTTAACATATTTCTTTTGAGACATTTTGACTTTACCATCTGTTCAAATTTCAATTTTCTGGGAATCAAAATCGATTCCCAGAAAATGATTCAACTTTCCTAGATCCTTCATTTGAAATCTTTCAGTGAGCATCATTTTTACTCTGTTGAGTACACCCTTGTTGCTAGCTGCTATGATGAGATCGTCAACCCATACAATTAACATCACCTTCTCATCATGTTTCTCTCTTGAATACACACAATGATCAGCGGGATTCTGTACAAAACCATTCTCAGTTAAACATGTGTGCAACATTGCATTCCAATTTCTACCGGGCTGCTTCAAGCCATAGAGAGACTTGTGCAATTTGCACACAAGCTTTTCGCCTGTGGCTGACTCTTTCTCATAGCCTTCTGGTTGCTCTATGTATATTTCACAATCAATCGGTGCGTGCAAATAGGCTGTCTTTACATCCATTTGGTGCAGCACTAACTCCTCTTGTGCCACCTTTTGCATGATCACTCTCACACTCGTCATGTCTGCTGTGGGTGAGAATGTCTCCTCGTAGTCAGTCCCTTGTTTCTGACTGTAGCCTTTCGCTACGAACCTCGCTTTGTATTTATCCGAACCATCAATGTCACTTTTAAGTGCATAGACCCATTTTCCCCCCACTGTCTGTTTGCCCGGTGGCAACTGGGTGAGGGTGAAGGTCTCGTTCTCCTCCAGTGATTTCACCTCATCATCCATGGCATTTTTCCATTGCCTTGACCTGTTTGACAACATGGCCTGTTTGTATGTTTGAGGAATGTCACATACTGCTCTGTAGCAAGAGTCCACGCATGTTTGCAGTTTGTCCACTGTATCCTCAGTCTCAAACTCCTGTAAGTGAACAGGTCTCCTCCTATTTCTCGGTGGGTTCCTTCTGTTTACAGTCTCTGTGACTCTACCCGGTACATTTTCAACATTGTCATCATCACCAACAGAAATGTCTCTGTCATTTACCCTGGGGTGTGGCCCCCCATCACCATACCCCATGTATGACTCACATGTTTGTGTTTCCTTTTCTGTTACCGTTTTGGTTGTAAACTTAACCAATCTGTGTTTCTGAACCTTCTCTTTCTCTGGGTAGTACACCAGGTAGGCTGGACTGTTTTTATCATAGCCCACAAAAACACCTTGCTCACACCTAGGGAAAAGCTAGCTAGACCTAGCTTCCTTTTTGCTTGCTGCTGATAAGCATAGCACACTGATCCAAATTTTTGCATTTTGGAAATGTTTGGTTCTTTCCCTGTGAACAGCTCGTATGGCGTTTTCTGCGTGTGCCTACAATAGCATCTGTTCCTCACATAAGCTGCTGTACAGCGTGGTTCCATAGCTTATTAGGTAAGTTACTCTCCAACAGTAAACATCTACCCATCTCATAAAGGGTCCGCCACCCTCTCTCGGCCGTGCCATTTTGGTCGGTGAATAGGGTGCAGACGTCTCATGTCTAATCCTATTCTTGATTAACAGTGCTTCGAACTCTCTGCTTGTGTACTCAGTCCCATTATCGGACCTGATGCACCTGACTTCACCGATTGGTGCTACATCTGCTAAAAACCGTTCTGTTGCTTGCACTGCATCACTCTTGGACTTTAGAAAGTACACCAGCATAGTACCTGAGTAGTCATCAGTAAAGATTTGAGCATATTTGTGACCATCTATGCTAGGTGTTTGCATGGGACCGGCAATTAGTCCAGTGTGGACTAATTCTAAGGGTTTCTTAGCCCTCCTGTCAGGCTCCCTGTTTCTCATCTGCGTGAATTTGCCCTTTGTGCACACTTCACATAACTGTGCTGGTCTAGCCACACTCCCCCTTATCTCCATGCCTCTCACTACACCTTGTAATTTCTGCACATCTTCATAATTACAATGCCCCAAGATTTCGTGCCAGGTTTGTACATCATGACATACTTTACATTGATCAACATCATCTTGAACAGTAGGCAAGTAATACAAATTACCACTTTCGTGAATGTCGAACCTGCTACCGTCCCTTGTGACCATGCAATTGTCCCCTTTCTGGAAGGTGATCGTCGCTCCTCCATTTGTGGCTCTCGCCACCGAAAAGATGTCATGCAGGTAAGAAGGCATGTATAGAGCATCCCGCAGCTGTGCTCTGTGCTGTCGTCCCGCGCTGTCTTGCAGACAGATCATCGCCGTTCCTCTTCTCTGTACTATTCCCGTGCACTTTGTTGCATCAGCTAACTCCACTGAATGAGAGTCAGGTTGAAAATTGTCATCAAAACTCTTAAACTTCTCTATGTCATTCACAATGTGTGACGTGGCACCTCCGTCCACCATGATGCCTTTCATCTTCACGTTGCCTGGTGGTCTCTCACTCTTTGTGTTCTTTGCCTTGAAGAAATGGTCCTCCTGGTCGCTGTCCCGCTCCTCTTGGACCTTTCTTGCGCCGTCTCGTTCCCCCTTTTTCTTGCACAGGGATTCTTCGTGTGTATTACTTTTACAGTAACCACACCACACTTTTCTGGTACACTTTCTCGCTTTGTGGACCTTTATTCCGCACCTGTAGCACGTCACATTGGCATCTTCATCCTTCCTGTTGCCAGCGTGTGCCTTGGGTGGACCTCTGCCTTGTTGTTTAACATGTGTCTTCATCACATTATCGGTAGACTCTGTCTTACTCATTTTCTCACTCTCTTCATAAACCGGCAGTCTCCTTTTAAAGTCTGCAAATGTCACATTGTCTTCATTTTGTGTAACATGAACTGCTATGGGTTTGAAGGAGTCTGGTAGCCCATTTAGTACCATGGCTACAGTTAATCCATCACTCATGGTTTCACCAGCATCTTTCAGGGCCATCATTATGTTCTCTGCCCTTATGATGTAATCTGTAACACTCTCACCTTCTGCCATGTGTAGCTTGGTGAATGACGTGTAGAGGTTGATGATCCTTTGCTTACTTTTCCCCGAGTAGTGTTCCCTCAGTATTTTCAGGGCCTTTCTGCCATCATCCGCTGCTTCGTGTCTTATTATGGACAGGCCTATGTCATCAATCAGTCGGATCAGCTCAGCATAGCAGTCAGTATTCTTCCTTCTGTCCGCTGCTATCTGATCTGCATTGCCGCCGGTTAGCTCATTCAAAATAGTCTCTTTCAGAAGTCTAAAGAATTTTAGAATGTGTAGATGACCAATGAACCTCGTTTCCCACAGGTCATATCTGTCTTCTGAGCCGTCAAAAAGAAGTTGTGGAGCCGGCGCTGCCATTCTGTTAGTCATCGAAAAAAGAAACTTCTTCGAGCTTTACTCACTTTAACTCTAAACTTCTTCCGACACGCTGTCCATGTGTCCAACTTTGCCTGGGCCCATAACCTGTCAAGCATTTAGTACACAGCCTTGCGTAGTGGAGAAAAAGCAAGAGGTAGTCGCTGTAATGTCTTTAGCTTGCTGGCATATTTATTCTCGTTTTTACATTCACTCCCGCCTGGAGAGGTAGAACTGGCGCTTCAGAGAGCGTGGTTACGTCACATCCTGTGCGTACCGTAAAGATCAGAATGCCACAATAAGGTACCGTAACATACAAAGTAAGGGCGCCATCAAATCACAACATTTAACACGCATGGTCAGTTTTAGAGTTCTCAACGGGCCTGAAAATTACGACCCAACCCGGCCCGTGGCTTTTAAAGCCCGGACCCGAACCCGGCTCGCGGCCTGACAGTGAATTCACCTGCGGCAAGTTTACTTTTCACCAACTCCATCTACTTCTCCAGGCTCAAGGCGTGCACGCAGCGGCGTCAGGTCTGCCCCCGCCCATCTCCATGATGCACGTTACACGCAGCAGCCAGACTTTACGGTGAACAGCAGCGATGATTAATACTTTTTTTTTTTTTTTTCACTGAGCGGAAAAAATTAAGCCCGAGGTGCGACCCGACCCGAGTCACTTATATTTTAGACCCGAACCCGCGGTTCCCGTCGGGTTTGTCGGGCCGACCTGACCCGTTGAGAACCCTAGTCAGTTTGGCAGTTTGGTGGATCGCCTGCGCAGGGGGAGGCGTCACAGATTCAGCTTGGCGCTGTGGCAGTTTTGTGGCAAAAAGAAAGAGAAAGAAAGAGACTGCGCCGAAAGCCCGCCAGTTCCAACCTGGTCTACTCTTGGCATAAGGTGAATTACAGCTGGCGGAGTGGCAGTTTGGCTCACGTCACCAAGACCTCACAGGCAGGTTTCCATAGTTCCAGGCACATTCAACTGCAATAAATAATCACAACAAACACTATTTAATGCAACTAATTGAATCAACACGTGCATTTATATCTATATAGATTGTCCCGTCACATCTGACGTCAGATCAAAGGTGGATGGCACACGGAACGGAAACTCAGCGTGACTGCATTAACACAGCTGAAACTTGGACATCTCGGACCAAAACACCTCCCTGTCTCTCTCCTGTTTTTCATATCTATCAACTCCTAATAAAATGCGTCGATGCCTGAAAAAATCTTTTCTCTGAAAAAAAATACAGCAGCTCGTGCCTGGTCTCGCACCTCCGCAGCCTCTGTGTCCGTGGAGAAACAGCGAGCTCGAACCGGAATTGGGGCTGCAGCTGGTCTGAGCGGCATGTGAGGTCCCGGTGTCCCGCCGTTCTGATGTTGGACGGGGAATCCGGTGCAGCTGTGGAGCACAGATGATGAAGACGGTGATGATGATGATGAATGGCCCGGCCGGCTCGTCTATTATGTCTCCTGCTGCGACCCTGTTTTGTGATAGACATGCCTAAAATGTGCCTACAATTTCTATAGTGATATAATATCGGCATTATATTTATTATGACTATACGCACGCACAGCACGTGATGAGCGTGGTGGGTGCGGCGGCGCTGCTTCTGTCATTGGGTTGTCAAGTGACGAAACTTGCACTGAACCTCGCCTGGCGCATTAAAGGTGAGGAGAGGAGCTCATTTGATTGGTGAAGATCTGAATCGGCTGTGTTAATCCCACTCCATGCCTTGTCTCCTCCTAGTCTCCCACTCACGCCTTCGTCTCCTCCCTCTTTCCCACTTGCGCAGGTGGGAGTGACGGGAGGCGTGCCTGCTCTAGACTGCGCGGTGCACGAAACTTGCAAAGTCCAGGCGGACACACCCCGTTGGCGTGGCGCAGGTGCGCTGCGCACTGACTGCGCCTGGTCTACGAAACTAGGGCCCTCTGTCTTTGTTCAACTAAAATTGGAACATACCTCTGGCACCATGACATCAATGATGAAGTCAATGGTTGGTAGGAGGCTGTAATCCAACGACAATGTTGGCTTTATCACATCAATGAGGTCATTCATCTGTTGGACATAGTAAGGGTAAAAAAACATTTAATCATACACTGACAAAATTACCACTTTTAAGAAATTACTTAAAAAAAATATAACTTACATGTTTCCCAGGGTTCTGCCAAAGGAACATCCTGTTGGATTTCCTCTCCCCACTGTCCAGCATTTCTTTCAATTCCTTTAAGAATGACATCTGTTAAGAACACTGGTTTGACATTTACTGTTTATAAATTTCAGTTAGGCTATAGTCAAAGACACACAAGATGGCTCAAATCTAAAAAAAGTCTAATCACGGAAGCATATCTCGACGAATAACAATGAAAACATAATAAAAGTCAAAGATTACTTACACAGATCGTTGGAATGTGTCACACCTGGGGCATGGAGGGAGGACTCAGATGCAGGGCAGTGGCAGGAAAAAGGCTTTATTTCTAAAATAAAAATGAACAAAAAATCACTCACTGGGAGGAAAACATGACTTCACCTAAACTACAAAAAAACAACTTAACTTAGGTTTGGAGGTGACGAGGAACATGACGTGACTGGAGACAGGAACGAACTGGCACAAGACAAGGGGAGACGCAGACTTAAATACACAGAGGGATAACGAGCAACAGGTGACAACAATCAGGGACCAGGGATGACATAAGACCAGGGAACACATGAGGAAGGGCAAGTGACCTGAAACGAGAAGGGAGTTATTTTCAAAATAAGACAGGAAATGACAAGACAAAAACCCAAGACGAGACATTACCTCACCGGCGTGACAGTACCCCCCCCTTAAGGGACGGATCCCAGATGTCCCTATGGTCCATGATACGTAGGGCGGGTGGAGGGGGCCAGGAGGAGGGGCTCAGGAGGCCGGGCATGAGGGCGACCCAGCAGACGGGGTCGCTCAGGAGGCCGGGCATGAGGGCGACCTAGCGGGCGGGGTCGCTCAGGAGGCCGGGCATGAGGGCGACCTAGCGGGCGGGACCGCTCAGGAGGCCGGGCATGAGGGCGACCTAGCGGGCGGGACCGCTCAGGAGGCCGGGCATGAGGGCGACCTAGCGGGCGGGATCGCTCAGGAGGCCGGGCATGAGGGCGACCTAGCGGGCGGGACCGCTCAGGAGGCCGGGCCTGAGGACGACCTAGCTGACGTGGCCGCTCAGGAAGGCGACGTGGAGCAGGCATAGGACGACCACCGGTCGGAACGGGTGACGAGCGGACCTCCCGAAGACTGCGTGGAGCAGGCGTCGGACGGCCCCCCGTCTGGACAGGAACGGGTGACGAGCGGACCTCCCGAAGACTGCGTGGAGCAGGCGTAGGACGGACCCCCGTCGGAACAGGAACGGGTGACGAGCGGACCTCCCAGAGGCTGCGCGGAGCAGGCGTAGGACGGCCCCCCGTCGGAACAGGAACGGGCGACGAGCGGACCTCCCGAAGACTGCGTGGAGCAGGCGTAGGACGGCCCCCCGTCTGGACAGGAACGGGTGACGAGCGGACCTCCCGGAGGCTGCGCGGAGCAGGCGTAGGACGGCCCCCCGTCGGAACAGGAACGGGTGACGAGCGGACCTCCCGAAGACTGCGTGGAGCAGGCGTCGGACGGCCCCCCGTCTGGACAGGAACGGGTGACGAGCGGACCTCCCGAAGACTGCGTGGAGCAGGCGTAGGACGGACCCCCGTCGGAACAGGAATAGGTGACGAGCGGACCTCCCGGAGGCTGCGCGGAGCAGGCGTAGGACGGCCCCCCGTCGGAACAGGAACGGGCGACGAGCGGACCTCCCGAAGACTGCGTGGAGCAGGCGCGGGACGGTCCCCCGTCGGAACAGGAACTGGTGACAGGCGAACCCCCAATAGGCTGCGAGGAGCAGGTGTGGGACGGTCCCCTGTCTGGGCTGGTGCCGGACGATCCTCCGCCGGGACTGGTGACGGACGGGCCGCGGACTGAAGACCACTGGAGAGTGTCGACCGGATCCCCGACTGAAGACCACTGGCAGGTGTCGACCGGACCGCCGACTGAAGACCACTGGCAGGTGTCGACCGGGCCGCCGACTGAAGACCACTGGCAGGTGTCGACCGGACCGCCGACTGAAGACCACTGGCAGGTGTCGACCGGACCGCCGACTGAAGACCAATGGCAGGTGTCGACCGGAACGCCGACTGAAGACCACTGGCAGGTGTCGACCGGACCGCCGACTGAAGACCACTGGCAGGTGTCGACCGGACCGCCGACTGAAGACCACTGGCAGGTGTCGGCCGAGCCGCCGACTGAAGACCACAGGCCGAGACAAGGGCTGTGACCGAGGCGTGGGCTGGATGCTTGGCTGTGACCGAGGCGTGGGCTGGATGCTTGGCTGTGGCTAAGGCCTGGGCTGGATGCTTGGTTGTGGCTAAGGCCTGGGCTGGATGCTTGGTTGTGGCTAAGGCCTGGGCTGGATGCTTGGCTGTGGCTAAGGCCTGGGCTGGATGCTTGGCTGTGGCTAAGGCCTGGGCTGGATGCTTGGCTGTGGCTAAGGCCTGGGCTGGATGCTGGGCTGTGGCTAAGGCCTGGGCTGGATGCTTGGCTGTGGCTAAGGCCTGGGCTGGATGCTTGGCTGTGGCTGAGGCCTGGACTGGATGCTTGGCTGTGGCCTGGACTGGATGCTTGGCTGTGACTGAGGCCTGGACTGGATGCTTGGCTGTGGCTGAGGCCTGGACTGGATGCTTGGCTGTGGCTGAGGCCTGGACTGGATGCATGGCTGTGGCTGAGGCCTGGACTGGATGCTTGGCTGTGGTTGAGGCCTGGACTGAATGCTTGGCTGTGGCTGAGGCCTGGACTGGATGCTTGGCTGTGGCCTGGACTGGATGCTTGGCTGTGACTGAGGCCTGGACTGGATGCTTGGCTGTGGCTGAGGCCTGGACTGGATGCTTGGCTGTGGTTGAGGCCTGGACTGAATGCTTGGCTGTGGCTGAGGCCTGGACTGGATGCTTGGCTGTGGCCTGGACTGGATGCTTGGCTGTGGCTGAGGCCTGGGCTGGTGGCATGGCTGGAGCCGAGGATGGCCGGGGTTCAGGGGCGGAAACCAGGTGTATAACCCAGTCAGGCAGAGAGCCCCTGAGCCACCGCCTGAAGGAAACCAGCTCCCTAGCCTCCTTCCGGACAATCCTCCTCTCCTCCTTGGTGTCTGCCAAGTCGTGGCAGGCTTGGAGGTACTGGAGGTTGTCCACAACCTCATTGAGCTCCATAAGGGAGGTGGCTGGGTCCATGTTTCTTAGCTGCTGCTGCTGCTCTGCTGGGTCCTTACTGGCCAGTTCGTTCTGTCACACCTGGGGCATGGAGGGAGGACTCAGATGCAGGGCAGTGGCAGGAAAAAGGCTTTATTTCTAAAATAAAAATGAACAAAAAATCACTCACTGGGAGGAAAACATGACTTCACCTAAACTACAAAAAAACAACTTAACTTTTGGAGGTGACGAGGAACATGACGTGACTGGAGACAGGAACGAACTGGCACAAGACAAGGGGAGACGCAGACTTAAATACACAGAGGGATAACGAGCAACAGGTGACAACAATCAGGGACCAGGGATGACATAAGACCAGGGAACACATGAGGAAGGGCAAGTGACCTGAAACGAGAAGGGAGTTATTTTCAAAATAAGACAGGAAATGACAAGACAAAAACCCAAGACGAGACATTACCTCACCGGCGTGACAGAATGGGCCTGGGAATCCAAGTGAATAGATATCCAAGACCATATTTGCTCTTCGTGGATTTAGAACGAGCATATGGCATATGATCACACCTGGCACAAAATTGGAAATTGCTCCTGATTGGCCAGGAACTTAATCACCAACCGTTTCCTTCATTTCATTGGTTTAGAGCAGGGGTGCCCAACTCCGGTCCTGGAGAGCCCCTGTCCTGCATGTTTTAGGTTTCTCCCTGCTCTTACACACCTGATTCTAATGATGCGCTCGTTATCAAGCAACTGAAGCTTGTCACAGGTTTGAAAATCGTTCGAATCAGGTGTGTTAGAGTAGGGAGAAACCTAAAACATGCAGGACAGGGGCTCTCCAGGACCGGGGTTGGGCACCCCTGGTTTAGAGGCAGTGATCATGCAGCCATGGCATGATCGAAAAACCAACTGAAAATGAATCTTCAGTTCTCTCCAATAAGGAGTTAGACTAAGTGGTCCTGATCGATTGACACGGACCTGCATAATTGAAAGTACTACTCATACAACTACGACTAATAATAATAATTTAATCATTGTTATTATGATTTATGATTATTAAAAGTGATCAATAACATTGGATAGACAAACGATTATGGCTTCTCACATTCAGGCTATTCTGCTAACACAGTGAGAAAAGGGAAAAGTTGTATAAAAAATAAATACAAACAAACAAACACTCCACAGATGACTCAGCTGGTCCAAACAACAGAACAGATCACAGAGCAGTTGGTCATGACTACTGTGCCACTGGCCAGGACCAGTGTCTTTAGCGCCCCTTGTGGTTGTGATCACTGGTCCGTGCCAGAGACCAGCTGGTCCTGACCACACGGATCTTCATAATCAATAATAATAACAATATTAATCATAATAATTCTGATATAGTGTATTTTATAGACAAAAGATTATGATCTCTGACATTTATCCAGCTAACAGTGCTGCCAAAACGACTTGAAAGGGGAGAAAATACTAAAGCTGCTTCACAGACCACAGGGACCACAGGGCAGATCACTGAGGAGCTGGTCAGGACCAGTATCTTTAGCACCCCTAGTGGTTGTGACCACTGGCCGTGCCAGAGACCAGCTGGTCCGTGCCACAGAGCTACTGGTCGTGACCACTGAGGAGCTGGTCAGGACCAGTGTCTTTAGTGCCCCTAGTGGTTGTGACCACTGGTCCGTGCCAGAGACCATGGTCCCTGGACAGACGGAATCGGCTACAACCCCTTCTCTAAAAAGGTGTCAAATAAATGTATTTGACATTAGCATCACAATACATTACATTACCATGATGTCAATGCCAGTGTACTTTTACTTCAATCAGATTTCAAATGCAGAACTTTTACTTGTAAGAGTATGTTTACACTATGGCATGTGATATACAGTAAATACACATAGGCTATATACTACATACATGTATGAACCATATCGGAGGAGTTAATTCAGTTGCCACTGAGCAGCACCTTTGCTAGACTATGCTGAGATCTGCTGGGAGAATAAAAAATGTCTTGCAGTGTTGGCCCCCAGACTTCAGGGGCTCTGATCACAAAGAACATGAACACCTATGAATAAAGAGGATCAAGTTGTACTCAATAACAGATTTATTTAACTCACAATTAGACCCCATCGTTTTGACTTCACGCACAAAATTAAACACCATTCTCGGTGCCTGTACAATGTAACATGCATAAAGAAATGACACTTACCAAAATAATGATTGAACAAAACTGCATATATATATATATATACACATTGTATATACACACTCACCGGCCACTTTATTATTAGGTACACCTTGCTAGTACCGGGTTGGACCCCCTTTTGCCTTCAGAACTGCCTTAATCCTTCATGGCATAGATTCAACAAGGTACTGGAAAAATTCCTCAGAGAGTTTGGTCCATATTAAAATGATAGCATCACGCAGTTGCTGCAGATTTGTCGGCTGCACATCCATGATGCGAATCTCCCGTTCCACCACATCCCAAAGGTGCTCTATTGGATTGAGATCTGGTGACTGTGGAGGCCATTTGGGTACAGTGAACTCATTGTCATGTTCAAGAAACCAGTCTGAGATGATTCGCGCTTTATGACATGGCGCGTTATCCTGCTGGAAGTAGCCATCAGAAGATGGGTACACTGTGGTCATAAAGGGATGGACATGGTCAGCAACAATAATCAGGTAGGCTGTTGTGTTGACACGATACTCAATTGGTACTAACGGGCCCAAAGTGTGCCAAGAAAATATCCCCCACACCATTACACCACCACCACCACCACCACCAGCCTGAACCGTTGATACAAGGCAGGATGGATCCATGCTTTCATGTTGTTGACGCCAAATTCTGACCCTACCATCCGAATGTCGCAGCAGAAATCGAGACTCATCAGACCAGGCAACGTTTTTCCAATCTTCTATTGTCCAATTTTGGTGAGCCTGTGCGAATTGTAGCCTCAGTTTCCTGTTCTTAGCTGACAGGAGTGGCACCCAGTGTTGTCTTCTGCTGCTGTAGCCCATCCGCCTCAAGGTTCGACGTGTTGTGCGTTCAGAGATGCTCTTCTGCATACCTCAGTTGTAACGAGTGGTTTTTTGAGTTACTGTTGCCTTTCTATCAGCTCGAACCAGTCTGGCCATTCTCCTCTGACTTCTGGCATCAACAAGGCATTTGCGTCCACAGAATTCTCCTCTGACTTCTGGCATCAACAAGGCATTTGCGTCCACAGAACTGCCGCTCACTGGATATTTTCTCTTTTCCGGACCATTTTCTGTAAACCCTAGAGATGGTTGTGCGTGAAAATCCAAGTAGATCAGCAGTTTCTGAAATACTCAGACCAGCCCATCTGGCACCAACAACCATGCCACGTTCAAAGTCACTTAAATCACCTTCCCCATTCTGATGCTGGTTTGAACTGCAGCAGATCGTCTTGACAATGTCTACATGCCTAAATGCATTGAGTTGCTGCCATGTGATTGGCTGATTAGAAATTTGCGTTAACGAGCAGTTGGACAGGTGTACCTAATAAAGTGGCCGGTGAGTGTATATAGATACACACACACACACACACACACACATATATATATATATATATATTAGGGCTGTCAAAAGATTGATTTTTTTAATCGCGATTAATCGCATTTTGTCCATAGTTAACTCGCGATTAATCGCAAATTAATCGCATTTTTTGGCACATTTTTTTTTCTTCTTCTAAATGTACCCTTAATGTATTTTTTTCATATTCTTAATACTTTTAACAACATAAGGGCAAATATACTTGATTTATGAAAATGTTTATTTAACACTTCAAATATCCCCTTACCAAAACATGGGATCAAAACAGGGTTATAAGAATATATCACAAACAATTAAAGTGAACATGTCACAGGAGATAGTGTAACAGGAGATAAGTACAGTTAGGATATAAGTGCATTGGCTTGCAAGTGATATCTCAGACTGGACGTATTTCTATGGTAGCTCATTTCATACCCACAGTACGCGCAGATGACTTTGGTCTTATCGACTGAACCATCTGGCAGTCTTTTGAAGGTGAATTTGCCGTTCACAAATCGATTTTAAACGCGAGTGGACGCGCCGCTTCCCAGTATTGCACGCTTGGCGGGCTGCCACTAGAGGATGATTGACAGGCGCTCTCCTTTAAACAACAACTTTTTGCGAGCGTTCGCGAGCGTTCCCGAGGCGGCGAGTCGAGCCCGGCGCCTCTGATTAGCATAAAGTAGATTCGACTTCAACTTTAGGCAAATGAGGAGCGGCCAACTCGCGCGCCGTCTCTCGACATTCGCCGCAACGCCACCAGAATGCATTGCACGGCTTTTCACATAGACAATGAATGGGACGCGGGGAAACACCGCTGCCTGTGGACAGGCACCTTCCCTCTGGATCAAGACTACAGGTGCCACCGACGGCCATAAATCATACAATGCGCGTTTTTTTTTTTTTTTAAATACCGAGCGTTAATCGCGCGTTAAAAAAATTAACGGCGTTAAGAGGATGTTGCGTTAACGCGTTATTAACGCGTTATTAACGCGTTAACTTTGACAGCCCTAATATATATATATATATATATAAACATATATGTATACATTAGGGCCGGGACTTTAACGCGTTAATTAAGATTACATTTTTTTTTTAAATTGACACATTTTAATCGCACTTATTTCTGCACCGCGGAACGTTTCTCACTGGATGAGTTTCAGGCGAACCGACTATACTGGAGCACCAACTAGCGTTCATGACAACAACAACAACAAACCACAGTGAACATCAACGAAGTAGCTGATGAGACCGCTTTGGTTAGCCCCGTGGATGGGAAATTCTTTTATTAAAAAACGAGCGGATTTAAGCGTTGATAAGAGCATGGTTGTGTACAAGCTATGCAACAAGGAATTAGCATATCACCGCAGCACATCGAGCCTCAAGTATCACCTCAATGCAAAACATATAGCAGCTAGCGTGGGTGCTAGCGTGGTAGCTAGCGTCAGAGGGTTAACCCTCGCCAACAGAGAGGTTTTCTAATAGTCAGGGTTTCCAATGTTCTGAATGTACTTAAAAGTATTGTGTTTTACTTAAAAAAACAAAGTGTTATTTTACAGTTAGTTTATAGAAGGTCTACCTACCTACAGGCTACCTGAATTTCTGAAATGTACTATATTTCTAAATATGCTATTGCCAGAGGTGACAAGTAACGAAGTACAAATACTTCGTTACTGTACTTAAGTAGATTTTTCAGGTATCTGTACTTTACTTGAGTATTTATTTTTCTGATGACTTTTTACTTTTACTCCCTACATTTATACACTGAGTATTGCCGACAGCGACGCTTCAGAAGATTCAGAGAATCTCATGGCGTATGCGCTGTGTCCTGTGTCAACCGAAAAACCACGAGCTGCTGGCGTGATTATTCTTGATTATTCTGTCTGAACTTTTTTTTTAAACAAAATTATCAAAAGATGTATTGTGTTTCATTAACGGCAAAAATAAATTTTTTACTTGACAAACGTTTTTTGCCAGAATATTTCCGAGTGGCTATCCTGATGGGATTTATCCTAAAAATAGAAAAAGGAGACTTATCGAATGGACCTATCATGAAACCTTTTTTAACCTCTTTTTCCAACAAGGCATCCACTATTTCAGGCTCCTTTATCGCAGACAATACGTTTCTACAAGTAAAAGACACAGCAGGTAAATGTAACAGTCCAGCAAAGAAACCTTGAACAAGACCAGTCAATAAATAATTGACAAAACAACGATTTGGATGCTTCTTCAATGCTCGTCACAGCCTGGGAACATTGATGGGAGAAGACGGCTTTATTTAATTCTGCTTTCATGAAGTGGGTTCTTCTCGGGCACACAGACTTGGGGTGGGCATCCCTGCAATAGCTACAGGCATGAAGATATTTACAGTTATACATTCTACAAATATTTTCATTGAAATTATAACAAAGAGGAGTATTAGGAGTGTTCACCTGGGGGCAGGCCTACGGCTTGGGTCAAGGTTTGACGAACGAGTGCTAGCTTTGGAACACAGGGCAGTAGAGTGTGCGAGAGAGCCACAGATGGAGCAGGACAGGACTTGGTGGCCTGTGAAGTGTCTACTTATCAGCGCGAGGTTGACCACGGACCAGTTTTGGTTAAAGCATTGAATGAACATAGCAGCCTTTGCTGAAAACGACTTCTGATACTCATAGAAAAGTGTTCCGCCATAAGATACAGCTAGGTCTGCAATAATGGCAAGATGCGTATCGAGTTCAGCTCTGCGAGCCGTATAGACTTCACATATAACTTCCATGTATACACCAAAGGCTACACTGAACTCGGCAAAAGTCAGAGTCTTGGAAAGTCTAGGGTCTGCAACTTTTAATGCGACGGATATGTCGCCACAGTCCACGACGCGCCTGTCACACAGCTCAGAGCACAGCAGAATCTTAACAAGATTAATGTTGTTACCTGCTAATATCTGGCTCCTCAGATGATGAGAGATGGCAGCCGATGATGGGAAGAAAGGCGAGCTTGTGGCTACAGTTACGGCAGTCGCCAGGGTCCTCCTAGGAGTGAACTCGGGAATGACGTCATCATACGGGGCCTGGTGGTGTTGCTGTTCGCGTTCGTGTGCGACGGAGACATCTGCAGAAGTGGATGCTGATGGAGTGGTCGACGAAGATGCAGGCCTGGCGTTGTTTTCCAGCATTGAAATCATGTCATTCAAATCGCAGAGGGAGGATTGGATGCTGAACAGTGCCTCAAGCACTGGGTCACTGGGCGGAGGTACGCTTGGGCCAGAAAGAATTTGTATGTTTAAAATATGTGGTGTTTAAACAAAGTTCCCAGTATTTTGGATACAGGCCAATCACTGAGGCTGGGAGCATTTGGATCTTTACTCACCAGCTGGGAGCATCGACAGACGGCGGTGGCGGTGTTGTCATCCGGAGAAGCTTCCTCATATTGGTCTGGTTGTAGCTGCGATGGCTGGGTGCCAGCGATGGAATCAACTTGCCATGGATCGTCATCGGCAGTAGTTGAAGTCATGGCCATCAACAGGGTGAGTATTGTTACGGCCCTAGGGCCGGTGGCCCCTTCCTTTGAGGCAGGGGCTCCCTTCGCTCCGTTCCTGGTTTTCTCCTCCTCCTATCCTGTACTCCAGGTGTTGCTGCGGGACCAATCAGTGAAGGTGGAGTCCAGTATTTAGGCTGGACCGGTTGCTCTCTCTCTCTCTCTCTCTCTCTCTCTCTCTGGATCTCAGTCTGTGGTAGACTGCTGGTGTGGCGTATCGTACAGGGGCACTCGGTAGATGTGTGCCAGGGTCAAGCTTCAACACTGATCCTGCTTCACACACACACTTGAGGAAAACTATTGTTAGCTTCATTAGGCTAAGTGGGGGACTGCCTTTTGTATTTCTGCTGTTGGGACCTCAAGGTTTGTGTCTATGAAACAATTCATCACCTCAACCTGGACAGAGGTCCCATCCTCTCTTCCTCCGGCGACCTCGACCTGAACAGAGGTCTGCTCTTTCTCCTGGGATTTGGACTAAAGGCCTCAAGTCCCCAAGCAGCGCCCTCAAAACAGCCAACAAGCTGGCTGGTGGAGCCTGCTTCTGCAACAAAGACAAGAATTCCTAGTCGAGACGCATCTCACTAGAAATTACTCCATCCACAACTCCAAGGACAGCAACTTTCCTCACAGGAACCTGAAGACAGCAACCTTTCTTCTGAGGAGCCACCAACCCTTCTTCAAGGACTGGTAACAATCTGGGCATAGCTTAGACAGAAACTGAATGTGATGACATTAATGTTGATTTTCTATTTGATGTATTGTTGAGTTAAGTGTGTAACCTTAGTTCAGTTGTTAGTTCCAGAACATACAGTTTGCATGCTCACTAATCCAACTTTCCTAACGGCTCTACATCTATTATACTTATTATACACATATATAGACACCTGAGCCACACGGCCTCCCACAAAGAACACCCCCACTCCACATGGCTGACTGGTCGACACCCACAGCGGCCATCTTGTAACACACACACACACACACACACACACACACACACACACACACACACACACTTGTATAGTATTACAGTTTTTCTCAATTGTTTACACACAAATACTGGTACTTGAGACACAATGACCACAACATGTAACTCATGCACCAACACCCTGAACTAGCTCTGCTAAACTGCAAGCACAATTCCTGCTTTACACTCAAATTGCAGTTTTTAAAAACACACTTTAAAACACTACACACAATTCTCTGCATTTGGCACAATTTTCATGAAGAAAATCTCTTGTTTTCACAAGGAACACACTGCCATTCAAAATTCTAAAGTTAATTTCCCTACTATGCACACTGACTCATCACATGGGAAAACACCTGCAACACAGTTTTACAATTTGCAATCAGAGCATTAGCATAAAAGTGCAACAGGTGAGCTCTTCTGTTTTGTAGCAATGGATGCCAACATTGGCAACAGAGGCAGAGCCAGAGGAGTGAGAGTACGAGGAGGAGCCTAGCATGGATTTGCCATGCTAGGCGATATTTCCCCCGCTGCTTGGCCATCGCTTGCATTGCCTGTGATGTGGATGAGGTGCTGTGGCCAGACCGAAACAGAAGAGAGGATGCGGGATAGTTGTTGTTGTTTTTTTGTAACTGTATACAGTAAATTCTTCTGGTTTTGTATGTAGACCACTGTATATGCAACTTTGTGTTGGTTAGGTTGAACACTGTGTACATTACAGTATTTTTGTGGGAAAAATAAAATATATAAAAACAATATTCTAAAAATATTTTACAACACATTTATGTATGTACTGTCTGTAGTGAGTGTAACACTGAACAAAAAAAGGCCTAAGTCATTATGGCAAATGGAGAAGAAGTGTTCATCGTGTTTTACATTGAGCACATCAGTGTTCAACTGGTTCTTATAAATGTCTATTCATATGATGGTTTGTGTGTGTCATTTGAAAACAAAATACCATTTTGAGAAGAAATAACATTGTTTTGAATGTAAAGTTTCATTTTGCAGGAGAATTGAGGGGCTTTGCCCATTGTGTGTGTGTTTTTTGATTTGTGTGTAGAGTTCTGAGAGTATGAGGCATGCTTTCAGAAAATGTGTGTAAACCATCGAGAAAAACTGTAAGTTGGATAGGCCACTTAGAATTAGTGTATGTTTATTTGTTTATTGTTAATAAACCCCTTTTAAGCATACTGCTGTGTTATTAATGTTGTATAATTGTGAGTGATATCAACCTCTTCTCTGCAAAGAATTCACAAATCCTTCAACTGTTTGTACTCATATGCTTATAGTTATTAATTATTGGCATTTGAGTACAAACCCCTTTATAAGAGACTGAGTGCATTTGGTTATCTTTTCCCTGAATGCAGGGTGGTGCCCCGTAGATTATTAATTATATTATTAATATCAATAATTCTATTGATATTAATAATTATCTATTAATAACCAAATCTGCTCCTGCTACTTCCCCAACACTGCTTTTTGTTTAGAGAGCCAGTGTGAGCCTCTGTATTTCAGTTTACTGTGTAGTGATGGGAATTCCGGCTCTTTTTGGAGAGCCGGTTCTTTTGGCTCGGCTCACTAAAAAGAGCCAGCTCTTTCGGCTCCCAAGTGGCTCCTCAGATTTTCTGTTGCTTAAAGTATGTTTATCACCAAAAATAATGCAAAACCATGTGTAAAATGAATTACTAATGTAAAAAACATACACTATATCAAATATGTATAATTTATATAGGTTTATTAAGCTACTGAATACACTCAAATTTGAACAGAGTGCTACAAAAATAAATTATTAAGTAGGCTATAAAAAACAAAGTCCCATCCAGGGCTCCAGACTCCTTGTTTCACCAGTGTTTAAAAAACAAAACAAACAAAACAGAAAATTCACTGGTTGCATATGTGCAAGAAGATGGACTATTTACATTGAAGGTCCTCATGTGCCTGTGCAGGTTATTTGTGGAGCCTGCTCTATATGATATTTTCACCTTGCACAAGTTACACTCCGCCTTTGAGCTGCTTATAGCATCGAAATGGGTCCAAATTCTACTACGTTTCCTGCTGCTGTCACTCGTTTTCTCACCGTTTGTTCGTCGCGCTCTCTCTCTCTCTCTCTAGCTTGCTCTTTCTCTCGTCCTCTCTCTCGCTCTCTTGTCTCCCTCCGTGTGCATGTGCGTGTGCTCACTGCTGTGTGTGTCTGAACCTCCCTGTCCCCCGCCCCCACTGCTCTGTGTATGGCCACGCAGTTGCCGCGACACATATTGACCAATCACCTGTGGCTTTCACCAAAACTAGCGGAGAAAAAAAAAAAAAAAAAAAAAAAAATCGGCTCCCAGTGAGGAGCCGGTTCCCGTCGTTCACTTCAAAGAGCCGGCTCTTAGAGCCGGATCGTTCGCGACCGACACATCACTATTACTGTGCAGGTTGTGCTTTGTTTGATTTCTTTACGAGGGTCTAGTTGAATCTATTTAAGTTTAGCTCTTTTGTTTTAAGTTCGACAGCTCTCCCTCCGGTCCACCTTCCAACCGATGTGTTTTCCTTTTTGTCACCTTTTTGTTAAAAACTGTAAAAATAAAACAGCAGTTGACCTAAACCAACTCTATCTGGTTTGTATTATGTACATCCCTTTTCCCCAAACGAGCTGGGATGTAACATGTATGACCAAGAATTAGGAATTTAGCGAAATCATCTGATCTGTACGGGTTGAACTGAGTTGCAAAGATGCGTGTAGCATGCAGTTGGGAACAAACTGAAGCAGCTTAAGTAAGGCGCCTTGTTTGAGCATGGCCACTCAGAAGCGAGGGGAGTTGATCAGAACAGAGGCAGAACAGCTGAGACAGATCAGCTGATGTGACCGTGTTGTTGTTAGCTGAGGGGAAGCAGTTAGCTCTTGACTACATGGCCTGCCAGAACTGACGCTGAAGCTCGAATTTTGGACTGTGACATAGAGTTTTCAACGGGCCTGAAAATTACGACCCGACCTGACCAGGGGCCACATTTATAAAACGGTGCGTAGGATCCTTACTAAAAGTGTACGTACGCCAAAAAGCCAAAGTTTGCGTGCGCCAAAAAAAAAATCTGATTTATAAAACTGTGCGCAATGTTTCCTTTATAAATCACAGGATCACCTACAAGTGTGCGTACCTGAATCCCGCCCTGTTCACGCCCACTTTTTACCATATTAATGAGCCGGCACGCAATCGTTTCCGTGTGGTGAATCACGGCGACAGGCCAGGAAAAAAGCGAAGAAACGTAACTTTTCAGAAACGGAGAAGAGACACTTGTTGGGGAGGTGGACGCCTGGACAATAATTTAATTTAGTGGCCACAGCAGCGGGATCACGAATTAAAAGACGCAGTGCAAGTGGCAACACATTGCTGCTGCAGTCGGCGTCAGCTGGACCGAGCGGACGGTGGCAGAATTTACGAAAAAGTGGTCCGATCTGAAGGTAAATTACATCTTTCTCCTCCTTTACCAACATGTATTCAATGTATCGCTTGAGTATTTGAGGAAGTTTGACTGATGCGACTTTGACGGAGATTGTGTCTGAAAAGGAGGGAGACACAGACGCGACTGAGACCAGAGGGATAAGGGTGAACAGATTTTAAACTTTTATTATATATAAAACAAAACGTTAAATCGTTTCTGTCCTTCCAGAGTCTGCAGCGTTGGGCTCAGAGGAGGGTGACGGTGAGGAGGGTGACGGTGACGGGCCCTCGGCACAGCATCCGGGTCCGGCGCAAAGCAGCAGTGCACCCTGGACGCATGGCACATCAAGTGGTCGGGTGCACACTGATGCCGTCCTGCAACTTCAGCGAGACAAAATCACCGCCATCAACAACGTTGCAGATGAGCTACGGCAAACGCGCAATGTGATTAATAAAATAATACGTTAAAAATAACATTGTTGTCTTCCTTATCTTACAAACACTGCATGACATCCTCACGGATTCTTGCACCCTGTTGATACCCCTCCAGTCGGGCAGGGGGCCGTGGCTAGGGGGTCATCATGCTGGGGACTCTACCACCTTTGCCGGGTGGTAGAGTCTGCCTCCTAAGTTTGCTAAAGTTGCGCTCTCCACGCTCCACGACTGAGCGCGCACGAGCGTGGCACCCATTATAGCGCATTTCCTCTGCGCTCTGGTGGTTTAAAAAACGAGGATAAAGTGTAACAAGTATACGATGGCTTAATGGCAGTATGTACAGTATGTGTGTTGATGACATATGCACATAAGGAGAATATTTAGTTATTCCCGCTGTGTTCTGCAGTGATCTAATGGAGGATATTTATTGTATCCTGTATTACATGCAGTCGGGCCTTCTCCTCCTCCTCCTCCTGCGGTGACGGCGCTGATTCAATATTTCGAAATTATTTTGATTTAAGATACGGGTTGGATTTTAAAAGAAGGTGTTTATGAAGTCGAGTTCCTCATGATAACGCGGATCTAACGTATGATATGGAGTGAAATTAAATGTGTGCGAGTCATCAAAACTATAATAGTTCTTCTCACGTTTACTTCCTACAATCTGACATCTGTATCGCTGATTCCCCTCCAGTCTCCAGAATGTGCGCATGCCTCAGAGTTTGCTTACAGGTACGCACACTTTCCCGTCAAGCGATTTATAGATCGATATTTCACCTTTGCGTGGAAAGTGGCGTACGCACGTTTCCAGCCCCGTTTTGTGCGTACGCAAGCTTTATAAATGAGGCCCCAGGCCTGTGTCTTTTAAAGCCCGGACCCGATGTAACCCAACACATCAACATGGATTATCTGCCCGAACCCGGCCCGCGGCCCGACGCCGCTGCCCCCCTTCTTTCTTTTTTCTCATAAACGTATTATCATGACCATTGACTATTTTAGACCCGAACCCGGCCCGAACCCGCGGGTCCCGTCGGGTTTGTCGGGCCGACCCAACTCGTTGAGAACTCTACTGTGACATGCCCTTATTACTTTCGTAATAAGTACATTAATTTTAAGTGTATTGCATGCTAGCTTTTACCCAAAACAGCAGTAAAGACACTGTATAAGGTCACAGTATATATTCTTTATTCATCTGATCAGTTACTATTTACCCAAATAATCTGGTTAAGTTCAAGAATAACTTAAAATAAAAAATGTTTTAACTGAAAATGAATTCAAAGTTCAAGTCGCACAAGAACTCTGCCAGAATTTCCTCGAGGCCGACCGATAGTCCTCCTCCATGGCCTCCCCGAACTCTTGTTCGTTATGGACAAACCGTGACTAGCACAGAAGTCCAATATCAGAACACCACTCGGGTTCAGATCGGGGAGGCCGTTCCTCCCAATCACGCCCCTCCAGGTAACACTGTCGTTACCCACGTGAGCGTTGAAGTCCCCCAGTAGAACAATGGAGTTCCCGGTTGGAGCACTCTCCAGTACCCCTCCCAAGGACTCCAAGAAGGCCGGGTACTCTGCACTGCCGTTTGGCCCATAGGCCGAAACAACAGTGAGAGACCTATCCCCGACCCGAAGGTGCAGGTAAACGACCCTCTCGTTCACTGGGGAAAACTCCAACACATGGCGGCTGAGCTGGGGGGCTATGAGCAAGCCCACACCAGCTCGGCGCCTCTCACCGCGGGCAACTCCAGAGTAGAAGAGAGTCCAGCCTCTCTCAAGGAGTTGGGTTCCAGAGCCCAGACTGTGCGTGGAGGTGTGCCCGACTACCTCTAGCCGGTAGCGCTCTACCTCCCGCACTAGCTCAGGCTCCTTCCCCCCCAGTGAGGTGACATTCCATGTCCCCATGGCTAGTGTCACCGTCCGGGGATTGGGTCGCCGGGGCAACAGCCCAGGACAGCCACCCAAATCGCACCGCACCCGCCCCTTCTGAACTCTCCTGCAGGTGGTGAGCCTACAGGAGGGCGGGCCCACATCTCTCCTTCGGGCTGTGCCACCAGGCCTGCAAGCCCCAACCCTGGGCCTGGCTCCAGGGTGGGGCCCCGGTGATGCCATTCCGGGCGACATAAACATCCTTGTTTTCTTCTTTTTCATAGGGGGCTTTGGAACCGCTCTTAGTCTGACCTGTCACCTAGAACCTGTTTGCCTTGGGAGACCCTACCAGGGGCATTAAGCCCCCGACAACATAGCTCCTAGGATCATTCAGGTGCTCAAATCCCTCCACCACGGTAAGGTGTCGGTTCAAGGAGGAGAATTCTGGCAAACCATCCGGTGCCTCAGAAAGGGGAAGCAGCCCTTCACCAACACTGTTTACGGTGGAGGTGGGGAGCTGTTGACTTCGACTGGGGATATCGTCGGGCGGTGGAAGGAATACTTCGAGGATCTCCTCAATCCCACTGACACGTCTTCCATTGAGGAAGCAGAGGCTGGAGACTCGGAGGTTCATCCACCCATTACCCGGGCTGAAGGACCGGAGGGTGTGTTCCATTTATCGGGAGATCACACTCCTCAGCCTCCCTGGGAAAGTCTATTCCAGGGTACTGGAGAGAAGAATTCGGCCGATAGTCAAACCTCGGATTCAGGAGGAACAATGCGGTTTTCGTCCTGGCCGTGGAACACTGGACCAGCTCTATACCCTCCGCAGGGTGCTCGAGGGTTCATGGGAGTTTGCCCAACCAGTCCACATGTGTTTTGTGGACCTGGAGAAGGCATTCGACCGTGTCCCTCGTGGCATTCTGTGGGAGGTACTTCGGGAGTACGGGGTCGGGGGCCCTCTGCTAAGGGCTGTTTGGTCCCTGTACGACCGGAGCAGGAGCTTGGTTCGCATTGCCGGCAGTAAGTCAGACCTGTTCCAGGTGCATGTTGGACTCCGGCAGGACTGCCCTTTGTCACCGGTTCTGTTCATTATTTTTATGGACAGGATTTCTAGGCGCAGCCGTGGGCCGGAGGGGATCTGGTTCGGGAGCCACTGGATTTCATCCCTGCTCTTTGCGGACGATGTGGTCCTGTTGGCTCCTTCAAGCCAGGACCTCCAGCATGCCCTGGGGCGGTTTGCAGCCAAGTGTGAAGCAGCCGGGATGAGGATTAGCACCTCTAAATCTGAGGCCATGATTCTTGACCGGAAAAAGGTGGCTTGCTCCCTCCAGGTCGGGGGAGAGTTCCTGCCTCAAGTGGAGGAGTTTAAGTATCTTGGGGTCTTGTTCACGAGAGAGGGAAGGATGGAACGTGAGATTGACAGGCGGATCGGTGCAGCGGCTGCAGTAATGCGGTCATTGTATCGGTCCGTCGTGGTGAAGAGAGAGCTGCCTCTTCACTTTTGGTCTGGGCCGCTCACAAGGTCAGTCTAACAATGGACCTTGCTTTGTGCACTGGTGCACAGTCATGTTGGAGCAGGAAGGGGCCATCCCCAAACTGTTCCCACAAAGTTGGGAACATGGAATGGTCCAACATCTCTTGGTATGCTGAAGCATTCAGAGTTCCTTTCACTGGAACTAAGGGGCCAAGCCCAGCTCTGAAAAACAACCCCACACCATAATCCCCCTCGACCAAACTTTACATGTGGCACAATGCAGTCAGACAAGTACAGTTCTCCTGGCAACCACCAAACGCAGACTCTTCCATCAGATTGTCAGATGGAGAAGCGTGATTCGTCACTCCAGAGAACAAGTCTCCACTGCTGCTTCCACTGCATCCAACGTTTTGCATTGCACTTGCTGATGTATGGCTTGGATGCAGCTGCTCGGCCATGGAAACCCACTCCATGAAGCTCTCTACGCATTGTTCTTGAGCTAATCTGAAGGCCACGTGAAGTTTGGAGGTCTGTAGCGATTCACTCTGCAGAAAGCATCTGCTGACCATGCTCCGTCATTTTACGTGGCCTACCACTTCGTGGCTGAGTTGCCAATGATTGGCGGCTACTCCCCAAACATTTCTGCATAGTGGACCTGACAAAGGAACAAAGAAATGGTGGTGCTGGGGAAGTAGCAGGAGCAGATTTGTATTAATGTCAATCTAATTATCGATATTAATAATTATATTTAATATATTATTATGATATAATCATAAATATACGGGGCACCACCCTGGAATCAGGGAAAAGATAACCGAAAACTGTACTCAGTCTCAATATAAAGGGGTTTTATACTCACATGCCAATCATCGTGATCATTAGCATAGAAGTAAGAAACAATCGAACAATTAAAAAGGCGTGAAATTAGAGCACTAGCCTTCACAACCTGCTGTTATCCAGTGAACACAACAAGCACAAGAGACTGCTAGTTATAATATAATAAGATTTAGTAAAATCAGTAATAATGATCACAATTAATAACACTGCAATTTACAAAGCCTTATTACCTAACTACCTAAATGCACACAAAGCTAAGCTAAACAAAGGGAGAGACACACGTGGAGTGTTTGTGTGTGTGCGTGTGTGCGTGTGTGTGGGGGGAGGAAAGGTGATGAGCGAGAGATGGCGGGGCCAACCACTAGGCGGAGCTATTCCTTCTAGCGTTCAGAGATGGAACCACTGACGTAGAATAGAATAGCGAGAGAGAGAGATGGCCGGGCGCAACCACCAGGTGGAGCTATTTCCCTAGCGTCCAGAGACGGAAACAGCTGACGTAGGATACGTGTGGGGGCGATGTGTGTGTGTGTTTAGCAGGAACAGAGAGGGGCGCAGTTGCGCGCACGATACACGAGGGTTCAGTAAGCGTGTTACCATCACACGGGAGCTCGTGAATGAACTGGCGTTCGTTCGGCGGGACCCCGGTCCTTTAACTGATAGTAGATCGCTTACTGAGCTTGTGAATGTGGCTGAGGTTTACATTTACATTTACATTTAGGTCATTTAGCAGACGCTTTTGTCCAAAGCGACTTACAATAAGTACATTTGTAAAAAGAAGGAAACAAAGAAACCACAACGTATCATTGCCGATAAATTAAGAGCTAAAAATAGAACAAGTGTTAGGTCCTCATCTGAGTAAAGTATTACCTTAAGAGCAACAGTGCTATGATCAGAGTGCTATAGGTAAGGGTTTTTTTTTTTTGGGGGGGGGTGTTAGTGGGTCATGCTATGTAGAGTCGAGGTGAAGTCTGAACAGATGAGTCTTGAGCCTTTTTCGGAAGATGGCAAATGACTCCGCTGTCCTGACATTAGTCGTGAGTTCGTTCCACCACTGAGGCACCAGAACAGAGAAGAGTCTGGACTTTGCTGAGCAAAGCACTTTGGAAACCGTTGTGTTTGTTTAAATTGTGCTATATAAATAAAGTGGATTGGATTGGATTGGATTTGTTTGATTTCAGCGATGGTGGTACCAGCCGGCCAGCTGAAGTAGAGGAGCGAAGTGCTCGCTTCGGGGCATGAGGTTTGACCAGTGTTTGAAGGTAGATGGGTGCCGTTCCATTGATGGCCCTGAAGGCCAGTGCCATCGTCTTGAATTGGATGTGTGCTGCAACAGGGAGCCAGTGGAGGTCACGGAGGAGGGGGGTCACATGGGAGAATTTGGGTAGATTGAAGATAAGGCGTGCTGCAGCATTCTGGATACGCTGCAATGGTTTAATTGCAGAGGCCGGAGTCCGGCCAGGAGAGAGTTGCAGTAGTCAAGGCGGGAGATGACCAGTGCTTGGACCAGGAGTTGCGTTGCATCCTTTGTGAGGAAGGTCCTAATCCTGCGGATATTGTAGGGGGCAAATCTGCAGGATCGGGCCACAGCAGTGATGTTGGGGGTGCAGGATAGTTGGTCATCGAGGATTACCCCCAGGTTCCTCGCAGTTGAGGAAGGTAATACTGTGATGCCCTCGACAGTGACCGACAGGTCCATGCGAGGTTAGGCCAAACACTGTTACAGAAATAAACACAGTGGCGTGGGTACACAATCAGCATTCGAATACAACAATACAGAAAGCAACGGACTCGGCGGTCCGTGATCCAAACTTAAAACACGTTAACAAGAATTACAAGCATATCCTACATCAGACCTATGCCTCTGCCCAGACAAAAAGCCTCTTACTTTTGTCAATGTGCTTGAGTCCGTCCTATGCAGTGGCGACGCTTCTTGACTTGGCGGCAGCGAGTAGCCTGTAAAAGGTAGCCTGTTCGATAATTAAATGACATATCTTTGATGCAACGTGTCAGCCATTTGTTATTTTCTTTGTAGGGTTTTCTGCCATGTCAAGGAGGGAAGTAAAATAAAGTAGCCATCTATCATGTGTGTTTTTGGAGTGTGGTCCCATTAGCTTGCTGGGAATAGGAAAATTTGAGCGTTGTAGAACCAGTTTGATTTGATGTGCGTGTAGTGCGTTTGGTGTCAACTTCCCTTGTTAAGCATGACTCTACACTATTCAATTCAATTTTATTTGTAGTGTCATATCACAACAGAAGTCATCTCAGGACATTAAACCAAAACCACAGCATCGGTGCAGTCCGGATCAGGTTCCACCACGATCCAGGGAGACCTGCTAGGCGAGAAAGCACAGGTACTCTGGGGAAGATAGAGAGAGAGAGAGAGAGTGAGAGAGGCTCAGTGTGTCAATATAAATAAATCCCCTGGTAGTCTAGGCCTATAGCAGCTTAACTAAGAGCTCAAGGTTAACCTTAGCCAGCCCTAACTATAAGCGTTGTCAAAGAGAACGATTTTAAGCCTATTCTTAAATGTGGGAACAGTGTCTGCCTCCCAAACCAGAACCGGAAGTCGGTTCCACAGAGGAGGAGTTTGATGACTGAAAGCTCTGGCACCTGTTCTAATTTTGGAGACTTTATTTTGGGAACTACAAGTAACCCTTTCTGAGAGCGTAGTGCTCTAGCAGGATAGTAGGGTTTAATGAGCTATTTAAGATATGATGGTGCCTGACCATTAAGAGCCTTGTAAGTAAGGAAAAGGATTTTAAATTCTATTCTGGATTTTACTGGGAGCTAGTGCAGAGAATCTAATACAGGAGAAATGTGATCCCTTCTTCTAGTTTTAGTCAGAACACAAGCATTCTGTACCAGCTGCAGAGATTTAAGAGATTTATTAGAACAGCCTGATAATAGGGAATTACAATAGTCCAGCCTTGATGTAACAAATGCATGGATGAGTTTTTCTGCATCTTTTTGAGACAGCATTGGCCTAATTTTAGTAATATTACAGAGGTGAAAGTAGGATGTCCTTGTAGTTTTTTTAATATGTGAGTCAAAGGACAGGTCCTGGTCAAAGATAACTTTCCAAGGTTTCTTAAGGTAGTATTTGAGGCGATGCTAATCCCACCAATATTAGCTTTAACTTTAGACAGCGAGCTTCAGAGGAGTTTAGGCCCAAGTGCAATAACTTCCATTTTATCTGAGTTTAACTGCATGAAATTGCAGGTCATCCAGGATTTTATGTCATCAACACATGCCTGGAGTTCAACTAGCTGATTGTTTTTTTCAGGCTTGATTGATATAATTATAATGATATAATTGAGTATGATCTGCATAACAATGGAAGTTAATGGAGTGTCTTTGAGTGATATTGCCTAAAGGAAGCATATATAAGTTGAAAAGAATTGGTCCGAGCACAGAACCTTGAGGAACACCATATTTAACTTCAGTGTGCCTGGAGGATTTTCATTGACATGCACAAACTGAGATCAATTCGATAAATAGGACTTAAACCAGCTTAATGCCGTTGCTTTGATGCCAATTAATTTTTCCAGTCTACATATTGTAGAATCTCATGGTTAATGGTGTCGAACGCAGCACTAAGATCTAGCAGGACAAGTACAGAAACCAGTCCTTTGTCAGAAGCAATTAGAAGGTCATCTGTAATTTTCACCAGAGCTGTCTCTGTACTATGATGTACTCTAAATCCTGACTGGAAGTACTCAAGTAGACTGTTATTGTTGAGAAAGTCACACAGCTGATTGGCGACTACTTTCTCAAGGATCTCAGAGAGAAAAGATTTGATATCGGTCTGTAGTTTGCTAAAACCCCTGGATCTAGAGTAGGCTTCTCAAGAAGAGGATTAATTACAGCTACTTTAAAGGACTGTGGCACATAGCCTGTTAATAAAGACACATTGATCATATCTAGTAAGGATGCGCTAACTAAGGGTAAGACTTCTTTTAGTAGCCTGGTTGGTATTGGATATAGGAGACAGGTTGAAGGTTTAGAAGAAGAGATCATTGACATTAGTTGGTTAAGGTAGATTGGAGAAAAGCAGTCTAAATATATAGCATGTGTTAAGGCTGTTTTTATTTCTAAGATTCCTGAGTTTGAGGGTAACGTGGTTCCAATTGAAGGCAAGACGTAATTAATTTTGTTTTCTGATGCTAAAATTGTATCATTAAAAAAGTTCATAAAGTCATCACTAAGCTGTGACTTTTTGTCAGCCTGGCTACTGAAAAGAAATCTAGGGTTGTTTTTATTTTCCTCTATTAAAGATGAGTATCAGGCTGCTCTGGCATTACGGAGAGCCTTCTTATATGTTTTAAGACTGTCTGACAAGGCGGGATTCTTCCAGTTTGGTGGAGCCCCAGATGATTTCAAGATTACGCAATTTTTGTTTTCATTTCCAAGTTTGGGAAGTATACCAGGGAGCTAACTTCCTATGTTGCATGGAGGAGCAACAGAGTCGAGAGTCATTCTCAGTAAGCTTCCAGATTCATCTATAAGAGAATCGATCTGGGAGGGACTAAAATTAACATAGAAGTCCTCCGTTTCATGAAGACAAGGCATTGAATTCAAGATTGGTGGAATCACTTCCTTTAAACTTAGCTACAGCTCTATCCGATAGACACCGAGAGTAGTAGCTTTTTCCTAGAGGAGCGAAGTCCAGCAGAAATAATTCAAAAGTTATCAAGTAATGGTCAGATAAAAAATTATTTTGAGGAAAGATTATTAAGTGTTGAATTTCAACGCCATAAGATAAGATGAGGTCGAGAGTGTGACTATGAAGTGAGTTGGTTTATGTACACTCTGACTGAAGCCAATAGAAACTATTAATGAGGTAAATACTACACTAAGGCTGTCACAATAATAACTTTATCTGATTTAAGCACTATAATTGATAGAAACTCAGAGAATTTAGATAAGAATTCAGAATATGGACCAGGAGCACGATACACTATAACAAACAGAATTGGCTGCATTGTTTTCCAGTTTGGGTGCAAAAGACTGAGAATCAGGCTCTCAAATTAGTTATAGTTTAGTTTTGGTTTTGTAATGATTGATAGGCTTAAATAAAAATTGGCAGCAACTCCTCCTCCACGTCTGCTCGAGAGGAGTGTATTTTGTTTGTAATCTTTCATAGTGTAGATCAGCTCACAGATTTAGTTCGCCTTTTTGCCTTCCTCCCTTTTGTAGCGATTTTGATTTCTTTGTTCATTTGTTTTGTAGAGTAGCCTGTTTTGATAGCCTGAGATAATTTTTGTTTAGCCTTTTAGTTTCTTGTACTTAGTCTTACGGTTTGTTTCTCCGAGTCTCGTTGAGTTCCCACTGTTGGTGAGGTTTTCAGTTTAGTCCTTGTTTTCTAAATTTGGTTTATTCGCTACTTTGAATTATGTTTTTATATTTATTTGATTTGCTCCCAAGTCCGTTTTACACTGCCGGGATTGCAGCTGAAAGAATGAGGCTGATATTGTCATAAACCACGTTATAAGAATACATCTAAGCAACAAATTCATTATTTTAAAGTTATATGTTTGGCCTTTTATTGCAGAAGGACATCATAAGAGTTAAAGGGACGAGAGAGAGCGAAGACATGATTTAAAAGACGGCCGCAGGGCGGATTCAGACAGCTGCAAGGACCCTCGGTACATGGGGCGGTAACACTACCACTAAGCTATCGAAGTTACTGCTGTCATTCAATTAGTCAGATCTACTAGTGTCTTTATGATGGAGCAGTCATATTATACAACTACTAATACTATTAATACGACTTCCGCATTCACACAGTCGGCGAGTTTTTGCCAGCTGTCCTTCCTGCATTTGGCAGATGAAACTGTTGCTTTTTGCCTGTATTATATGTTTAACTTCTTCGTATTTCTGTAAGATTATGGTTCGCTCCTCGTACGTGAAATACGCCGCTCCGCTGCTGTAGACTGATCGATGTTTGTGATTGGTCAAATGCTGCTAACGCCGCCTCTTTCATGTGCACACACTCATAGCTGGACAGGTAAACCCTGGGTTGACTTAACGAGTTGATAACCAGCTTTGTGTGACCGCTTATCTCCGATTGCCTTTGTTAGGGTTACTTAAGCTGGATCTCTGAAAGATACCCTGGGTATGTTGAACTCGCTTCGTAGTACAGGCCCCAGGCCTGAGAGAGTCCACATTTAATTCTCCTATTTTGTTCTTCTACATAAAACATGCTTATTTTTATTAGGTTTTCATGTGAAATCCCTCTTCTGTTTGACTGAATTAATTTAGGTGGTCGGGGGACAGACACCGTTCTAACCTCCCTTGGCATACAGTTTAGCCCACATTGATTATTTTCTGTTTGGTTTAATTTCTTGATTTGTTTTCATTTAAACGGTTATTCAACCCATCCTTGGATGGTGGTCTACAACTAGCCTATATAGTATTGTCTGTATATGTTGTCTTGGGGTTTGTTGTGATTCTATGCAGAATAAATAAAATCTCTATTTTTTTTGTATGCAGTCTCTAGTTACAGTTTATCTGACTCTTATACACTGCTCAAAAAAATAAAGGAACACTAAGGCCCCGTCTTTTCTCCCCCTTAAAACTTCCACTCGGTTTGGAGTGCCCTCAACCGTAAATTCCTCTCGTTTAGGGAAGTGCAAGGGAAGATTTTCCCCTAAGAAATGGGACACTACTAGTATGCAAATTAGCATAGCGAACATGTTCTCTATGGCAGGCGCATCATCGACGTGTGGGAGAAGTACTATTTTCATTCATGTTTGAAAATGCCGGTTCCAGCGGAGATCCTGCCTGTTGTGTGGGCTATGTGGATTTATCTTAGTTTGATGAATCAACGGAGAAGAAATATGCATAACAGAAGACATGTTCGCCCTATGCTCACAATATTCGGGATGTTTCAGGTATGTTGTTTTGTTTCATTTTGGCGCTAGCTCAACTCAGCTACCAACTAGCTGCTACTTAGCATTGAGAATGAATGGGGGTCAATGGAGCTAGAAAGCTAAATGGAGCTCTTTTACCTACTTTTATTATTGTTCCTGCAAGTTCAATATGGATTTTAGGTCAAAAGTTGAATTAACGAGTGAGTATGTCCTTTAGATTTCTTACAGGTATGCTGTGTTTGCTCCCAACCTGCTAGCTTTCTGCTAATGTTGTGATTTTCAAAGGCTTTTTAGAGTAGGCTACATAAATACCTTCAAAAAATACTATATAGCTGTATATATCTGTTTCACATCCCCTTTTGAATGAAATATTCAAATTCGTTGACAAAAAATTATTACCAGAGAAAAATGGATTTTGTTATTGTTATTATTGTAAATATCACCAATCTACATTGTTGAATGTGTAGGCTACTGCTACTTGATCATGGAGGAGATCACACTGGTGATAATATTGGTTGTTGTTCATTGTTTTCCAGAGTGACCGCCCAGTGAGATACTGCAGATTGAACATTGATGTGCCAATCCTATGTCTGTGGTTTGATGTCGAGTTGGAGACCAGACAGGACTTCAGACTATCTAGACGGGCCATGCATTCCCTACAGCGGCTGATGAGGAGAGCGCAGGACCATGGTTGGGGCCATGAATATGAAGTCCTCATTTATGTTTATTGGCTTGCCCATGGTCTGTCCTACCGTGTAATCTCAAGAGTTTTCAGTGTGCCTAAATCAACCGTTCACAGGATTATTCACCGGATAGCACAATTTATTTGGGACAACCTACACAGAGCAATCAGTTTCCCAAAGCTTGCAGACCTGGACACTGTAGGTCATGGATTTGCACAGCTTGCTGGGACACCAGTCCATAACAAAGTTGTTGGTGCCATTGTTGGTGTTGTCACGTGTGAATCAAGCCTCCATCATTACATCGTCTGGACTAATTATAAAGGCTTTTATTCAATCAACATGCAAGGCCTCTGTGACCATACAGGCAAATTCCTGGATGTTTTCATGGGTTATCCAGGTTCAGTACACGACACCCGCATTTTAAAAAGCAGTTTTATCTATAGTGCAAGAAGGTACCCACCTAATGGATACTTTATCCTGGCAGATGGAGGGTATACTTGTTTGGAGACGCCAGTCTCCCTCATCACACCATACAGAGAACCAGTGAATGATCGGTTGCTACGAAAATTCAATTACCATCAGTCAAAGGCCCGTTCTATCGTAGAGAGAGCATTTGGCATTATGAAGACTCGCTGGAGGGCCTTGGAGATCAAACCTACATTTGCACCCTTGGTTATTGCATCATGTGCCTTCCTGCACAATATCTGCCTGGACAATGGAGACGTCCTGGAACCTGACAATGATGTGGCACTGGACATCCTGGAACCGGAACCTCCCCTCCAAGAAGCTGCTCAGGCACATGAGAGACCAGGAAATGCAACAAGGGACAGGCTTGCTGCATTGATCAATGCACAAGCCCCTCAATAGAATATTCTGTTGATGCACATGTTCTTTTGTGCTATTTAATTTTGTACAATAATTTAATAATCTTAATTTTGTTCATTTTATACATTTCTACAAAATGTAAAGATCGGTGGATATCCTTATTTGTTTATAACATTTCCCAGGATCCATTACTTCCTGGTCAGTTGGAAACAATTCCCTAAAACTCTGGAAAGGGTTATTAAAAAGAACAGAACACTGAACATAAATAACAGAACAATTAAGAAATATATGAATATAAATAAGTTCTATTTTGTATAATGTTCACTACATTCCTATTAAACTTGAATTATTTTACATGCTGATGGTTTCTTTTATAATGATCTAGACATGTAATGATCAATAATAATCTGCCCGACTAAATGTAATTAGTATGTTGGCATGATCATTGATGATTCATAGTTTCTTTGACCCATGTAAATGTTTATTCAAAATGTGCACAGATGCAAAATGTGCAAAGAAGCAAATATTCAATATAAATAATATAAATATTCAATATAAATAACAGTATAAATATTAAAATCTTGCTGAATCAAAATCAAATACTAATTATAAATATACATTAATACATAAATAAATTAACATCTGAACACAACAGGGGTCCGTTTCACAAAGCAGGTTTAGTGAAAACTCTGAGTCTGTTAACCCTGAAATCAGAGAAACTCTGAGTTTTCCGTTTCACAAAGCTAGGTAACTCAAACCAGAGAAAGAGGGGTAACTCTAGCCTGTTTCACAGAGAGAGGTAACTTAACCTCTCGGTCAGTTACCATGGTAACTTACTCTTTGAACCTAACCTGGTCGGGACCAGGTTTTTCCTCAACAAACCTCGAGTTTCTCTCTGTCTCCGCCCTCTTTCAGCCACACACGGTATTTGATTTCCTCATTCAGTCGGCAGGCGAGTTTTGGCGTACTATAGTTCTGCCGTGTGTTTGTGAGTAAATCATCAGTCAGTACCTGTTCATAATAATTTTTTGTAGGTGGCGACTATTTTCACCATCATGGCATGTCCTTTTGATAATGATCCCGTGGATGAAGGCGCAGCGTTACTGCGCAGAGAATTAAACATTCGTCGGGAGATGATTATCAGACCGCGCCTAGATGTTCTTGCATTTCCAAACAATTATCTTTTTGAGCGCTACCGTTTCACATCACAGTCCATCATTTACATACACAACCTTATCCGTCCTTACATTTGCAATCTGACTAACAGAAGTCATGCTCTCACATCCCAGCAGGTATTATGTGTTGCGCTGCGTTTTTTGGCAAACGGGAGTTTTTTGTACAACATCGGAGATGCAGAGCACTTGAGTAAGGCAACTGTATGCAGAGCGGTCAGAAAGGTGTGCCTCGCGCTGAAACGGCTACTGCCTGTTTTTGTTGTTTTCCCTGGGCACAAACCTGTCAGAGCCATCAAGGAGGAGTTCCACAGGATTGCAGGTGAATGATGTAGAGATCCATTAAATTAATATTAAATAATATTCTGTTAATGACATTGTGCTGCAACCTCAGACTGGGATTTTTAATTGTAATTTATTTCAGGATTTCCCAGTGTGATTGGATGCATAGATGGCACACACATCCCCATCACGGCTCCGTCACAGAATGAAGTGGATTATGTGAATAGGAAGTCCATTCACAGCATAAATGTGCAGGTACATGTGGATTGAGTATACTGTTTCAAAATGATGAAGACTGCATCATAATTCAACATCTGTCATTCTCTGCACTGTCAAGATCGTATGTGATGCTGCACACATAATTTGTAATGTGGAGGCCAAGTGGCCTGGGTCTGTTCATGACTCAAGAATGTATCGCGAGTCTAACCTGAGCAACAGGCTGCAACGTGGTAAGCAGCCTAATGATTAGCACAATACTGTATAACTCACTTGTCTCCCTCCTTTTAATATACTCTACTATACATAACAGGAGAGTTTGATGGCCATCTGCTGGGTGACAGGGGTTACCCATGCCAGCCGAGGCTGCTGACCCCTTACCCTGACCCTGAACCAGGCCCCCAACAGAACTTCAACCGGGCTCACTGCAGGACGAGAGCCCGGGTTGAGATGACCATAGGCCTGCTGAAAGCCCGTTTCCAGTGCCTACGTCACCTCAGGGTGACCCCTGAGAGGGCCTGTGATATTATTGTGGCATGTGTTGTTCTTCATAATATTGCTACTATTAGAGGAGAGCAACACCCTGCCCTACAAATTGAAGACGCTGATGATGACGACCCCATCCACCTGTCAGCTATGCAGGACGGCAGAGCAGTCAGGGACACAATATGTCATCATCACTTCAGTGACTGAGTCACCATCATCACCACCACCAACGTCAAATAAAGACATATTACACATTTCATTTGGTCTTCTTTATTTCCTGCAAATTAAAGATCTAGTTTAGGTAATGTTCCAATAGTTAACATAATTAACATAATTCACCTGCGACCATGTACCAACCTCTAACTTGTGCTCCAGTATTTGAATTTCCAAGTCTGCCTTTCTAATCTGCCGATCCAAGTAGTGCATTTCTTTGTCTGTTTTTTGTATTTTTTTCAGCAGGTGAATTTTATAAATGTCTTTTACTGGTAACTGGGAATACATACAAGGAGGACATTATACAGTTGCACATGAATTCACAGAATGAATCTCTGGTGTTAACTGAACATCCATCTCACTGTGTCAATCTCTGCAGTGGAAGTTGAGGGACCCTCCTGCTGCTGCCCAGCCATGCTCTGTTAAAAAAGGATGAGAGTGTGTTAATACTTCAGTGTAGGCTAAATGTCACTCTATATTCCACCACAATGTTAATAAATGTAAATGGGAAGAGAACTATCAGTAATATATCAACATGTTACCTCTATAGGCCTTTCTGGATCCCCCTCGGTAAAGGCAGCAGACACCGTTTCCTCATACTCTTCATCCTAGATGAGTGATACGTTTCAGTATATTTAAACTACCATTTGACAAAATCTTTGGATTATTGCTACTTACAGTGGCAAGGTCTGCTGTGGCATGAGGGGGCTCCACCAGGCAGACAGCACCATCAGAATCTGTTGGGACAAAATTAAAAACAAAGTCATGAAAGGGAAATAAATAGGCTTTAGATAGATAGAGATAGATAGATCTAGGCTAAATACATTTTATGAAAGCACTTGTGTCTTGGGGGGTGAGCTCAGATGATGAGCTCCCTCCCGGGATTCCCTCTGCCACTGGCCTTCCTACATTTTGGCTGAGAGCCAGCTCCTCTGCCTCCGTTAGAGGAGGCGGTGCGGGGCCACCCCCCGTTTTACGGGCGTCCGCTTTCTTTCTGTTGGCTGAGTAGAAGTCTGTGTTAGTTTAAATAGCCTATATATTTAACAGAACATGATACAGATGAGAAGGCATTAATGTGTATGAAAACATTATGTTGGGGATAAACAACTGTACAGTCAAACAGCCACTTAATATTTAGCTACTTTACAATGTCAAACATAATCAAAATGAGGTACCGCCGTGAGATTATGCCGAGGTCTTACCTGTTTGAACAATGTTTTTATGTTTCATCTTCAGCTGCTGCCAAGTTCGCTTCTCCCCCATGGGATTGCACCTAAATGAAATTAATTACTAGGCTGCACTCAGTGTCACCCTGTAATATTATTGTGATTGCAAAGGACTACATTAAAACTTACGCATTGACCCGAGCAGCAATTTTCTCCCACGCCGTCTCCCTCGCTTTAGCTGCTGCAGCGGTGTTACACTTGCTTCGAAAAACGTTGTCAAACTCACCGTATGAGCGCATCAGAATTTCGAGCTCAAGTGGGGTGAAAAATGACGCCCGCCGCTTCCCTGTTGCCATGGTGTCTCGTCGAATCGGTGCTCCATTGATGCGGTCTTTTTATACTTGTGGTGCACGAGCTTAACTCCAGGTGAAACTACTCCGAGTTGATCAACCTAACTCAAATCAGCTGTTCTGGAACCGAAAACTCAGAGTTTCCTATCTCAGAGTAGATCAACTCAGAGTTCAGGGTTACACTCAGAGTTTGTTGAACCTGCTTTGTGAAACGGGCCCCAGGACCCCAACAAAACTACTATGGTTCTGGCATTTTGTCTACAAGCCTCTCAAAGAGCATTTAAAACCTCTCTGTTTTGGCCTCTGTTTCTCTATGCCTTTCCTCCTCCTTAGCAGATTCAGCTTGAAGGAAAGCCAGGGTGGCATCATTACATCTCTTACGTGTAGTAGCTGAAGTAGCTGGAGTTGCAAGGGTATGAGTAGTGACTGGAGTAGCTGGAGTTGCGGGGGTACGAGATAAAACAGATAAAAAAAAAAAAAAACACATTGCCTTGTAATGTCTTTTCAGGTTCTCCCATTTCTTGCTAACCTTCTCTCCTGTGACCTTGCCTTCTAGGCTTTCTAGGCTCAGGGGCCCGTTTCACAAAGCAGGTTCAACAAACTCTGAACCTAACCCTGAACTCTGAGTTGATCAACTCTGAGATGGGCAACTCTGAGTTTTCAGTTTCAGAACAGCGGTTTTGAATTAGTTCAGTCAACTCTGAGTATGTAAACTCTGAGTTACGCGCGTGCCTGCCGACTCTATAAAGCCATCATCAATGGAGCTCCGATACTACGATTCACCATGGCAACGGGGAGAGCGTCATTAGATATTACTGAGTGTTTATGTAGAAAACGAGCTCATCCTGAGAAAGCGGAGCAACGTAACTGCAGCAAAGTAGCGATAGTTGGCGTGGCAGACAATTACTGCCCGATCTAATGTATATAACTGAATGAAACAGTCTATTGATCTAAAGGCAAGGCAAGGCAAGGCAACTTTATTTGTATAGCACATTTCATACACAAGGCAGACTCAAAGTGCTTCACATCATAAAACAAAGTGAGAAGAAAAAAAAAAAAAAAAAAAAATAGAAGAATTAAAAGAAAATAATAAAAATTTTAAAAATGCATTACAGAAAGAAAATAGAATAAAAACATATTTGCAATAATTAAAAACAGTGCAGACATTAAAAGATTTAGCAGAAATCTATGGTGAACATAAAAGTTTTCAGTCTAGTTTTAAAAGTGGTCAGAGTTGGGGCAAGTCTTACATCTTCAGGAAGTTTATTCCAGCCATTTGTTGCATAGTGACTAAATGATGCTCTCCCGTGATTTGAGTTTACTCTGGGAATCACTAACAGATTGGTCTCAGAAGATCTTAGTGGTCTAGAAGGCTTATGTAGTGGGAGCATATCAGTGATATACTTCGGTCCTAGACCATGTAGTGATTTATATGTGAGCAGGAGGATTTTGAAATCAATCCTCTGACATACAGGGAGCCAATGTAAGGATTTAAGAATTGGTGTAATGTGCTCACATTTTTTGGTCTTTGTAAGAACTCTAGCAGCAGCGTTCTGAACAAGCTGTAGCTGCCTGACAGTTTTTTTCGGAAGACCTGCAAGGAGACCATTACAGTAGTCTAGCCTACTAGTAATAAAGGCATGTACAAGTTTTTCTAAGTCTTGAGCTGACATGAGCTCTCTAAGTCTTGTTACATTTTTTAGGTGATAGTAGGCTGATTTTGTTACTGATTTAACGTGACTGTCGAAATGTAAATCAGAATCCATAATAACCCCAAGATTTCTGGCTTTGTTTGAGGTTTTCAGGGACAGAGAGTGAAGGTGTTGAATTACTTTAAACCTTTCTTTTTTAGCACCAAAAACAATTATCTCAGTTTTGTCCTCATTTAGTTGTAGGAAGTTTTGGCACATCCAGTCTTTGACTTGCTCAATGCACTGGCACAGAAGATCTATGGGGCGATAGTCGTTTGGTGATAGTGCTACATATTTGGGTGTCATCGGCATAGCAATGGTGGTCAATGTTATTATTTTGCATGATTTGTCCTAGTGGGAGCATGTAGATGTTGAATAAAGTTGGCCCCAAGATTGAACCTTGGGGGACTCCACACGTTACATTGGTAGGTTCTGATACAAAGTCGCCAATGGAAACAAAATAGTTCCTATCTTGTAGATATGACTTGAACCAGTTTAAGACTGTGCCTGAGAGCCCCACCCAGTTTTCCAACCTGTCCAAGAGTATTGAGTGGTCGACAGTGTCAAATGCAGCACTGAGGTCTAATAGCATTAATATTGAAGTTTTGCCAGTCTGTGTTAAGACGGATGTCATTTACAACTTTAATAAGGGCCGTCTCGGTGCTATGAAAAGGTCGAAATCCTGACTGGAAGTTGTTGTGGCAGCCAGTTGAAGCCAGGAAGTGATTTAGTTGTTGGAGGACAACTTTCTCAATTATTTTACTTATGAAGGGTAGATTTGAAATTGGTCTGTAGTTGTTGATAATAGAGGCATCTAGGCTCCGCTTTTTTAGAAGAGGTTTAATGACTGCAGTTTTGAAGGCCTTTGGGAAATTGCCTGATTGAATGGAGTTATTAACTATTTGCAATACGTCTATTGATAGGCAGTCAAAAACATTCTTAAAAAAGTTGGTAGGTAAAGCATCAAGGCAGCAGGTGGATGATTTTAGATTTGTCACCGTTTCCACTAGAGTTTTAGAGTCTATGGCATTAAAGCTTGCCATCATTGCTGTGTTACTTTTGCCTGAACAGGGTGGTGATCCAACTTTTTTGTTTGAGATATTGATGGCGCGTCTGATGCCTTCAATTTTATTAGTATAAAAGAATGCAAACTCATTGCATTTCTGCGTGGAATGGAGTTTAGCTGGTATTTGTGTTGGGGGGTTGGTCAGTCTGTCAACAGTTGCAAATAGGGTTTTCGCCTTATTAGTGTTGTTGTTTATGATATTGGAGAAGTATGTTTCTCTCGCACTTTTTAAGACTAAATTGTAGGCCCGGAGGCTCTCTTTATAGATGTCATGGTGAATATGAAGTTTAGTACTCCGCCAGATTCGTTCAGCCTTCCTGCACTCTCTTCTCTGGGCTGTCACAACAGCAGCTTTTCTCCAGGGTGCCTTTTGCTTACCAGAAATTGTTTTAACCGTAGCAGGTGCAATGACATCTATGACATTCAGAATTTTGGAATTAAAGATGTTTACAAGATCATCAGCATGACATGGGTTTAGAGGTGGTAACGAGGAAATGGCATTTTTAAAGAGTACATTGGCATGTTCATTGATGTACCGCTTTTTGACCTTATTTGATTCTGTTTGTGTGTCAGGAATGAAAGAAATATTAAAGAAAACACAGAAGTGATCAGACAATGAAGGATCAGTCACAAAAACATCAGAAACATGGAGACCTTTTGTGATAATCAGGTCCAGGGTGTGTCCCTTACAATGAGTAGCCTCTTTCACATGTTGAGAAAGGTCAAATGTGTCTAGAATATTAAAAAGTTCTTTTGCACCCTTGTCATTCAAATCATCAATATGAAAATTAATGTCACCAGTTATAACTAGGCAGTCAAAATCAGTGGAGATGCTAGACAATAATTCAGTAAAATCATCGAAAAAATTTGACGAATATTTAGGTGGCCTGTAAATAATTAACAGGAGAACTCTGGGAGAGCATTTCAACACAGCACAAAGATATTCGAATGATGGAAAAACACCAAGGGACATCTGTTTCCCCTGAAATGTATTTTTAAATATAGCAGCAACCCCTCCACCTCTTTTCCCAGATCTACAAACATCAATAAAATTATAGTTGGGGGGTGCTGTCTCGATCAGAATGCTTGCACTGTTATTTTGTTCTAGCCATGTTTCAGTTAAAAACATAAAATCAAGTTTAGAAGTGGTAATAAAATCATTGACTAAAAATGATTTGTTATTAAGAGACCTTACATTTAGCAGACCCATCCTGATGGTGTTATTGACAGGCTTTGAGGTTGACTTTGATTTTGAGAGAACAGGAATGAGATTGTTTAGGTTAGCAGTGTGTTCAAGTTTCCCAATGTTTACTCTCTTAGTAGTCACAACAGGAATGCAGAAGGTGCCATGTTTTGATGTAGGCGACCTTGGGTCCAGCTGATAATGCGGTCTACTGCTGAACCCTTTTCTGTCTCAGTAATATTCAGGGCTGCTGTCAGGGTGGGGAGGGGGTGGCCAAAAGGGAAGAGGTGGCCATAAGGGAAGAGTCTTGGAGGTCTTGGATTTTAGTGACTTAGTTGCAGCTTTGAGAGAGGGGGTCTTGGATTTTGGTGACTTCGTTGCAGCTTTGGAAGAGGGGGTCTTGAGTTTTGGTGACTTAGTTGCAGCTTTGGAAGAGGGGGTCTTGGATTTTGGTGACTTCGTTGCAGCTTTGGAAGAGGGGGTCTTGAGTTTTGGTGACTTAGTTGCAGCCTTGGGAGAGGGGGTCTGAGTAGGGCGGGGGGTAGGTGGGGGTAGCTCCTGGAATTCCAAGGGGGTGGAGGGGAGAGAAAGGTTTATTGGAGGGAGGGAGAATGACGAAGACCTGGATTGGGATTTGGGAGGGGTGGGGGAGGGATCCACATTCAGTCCTCCTTCGACGTTGTTGATAATCTGAGAAGGGCGGGGGGTAGGTGGGGGTAGCTCTTGGAACTCCAAGGGGGAGGAGGGGAGAGAAAGGTTTATTGGAGGGAGGGAGAATGATGAAGACCTGGATGGAGATTCGGGGGGGGGTGGGGGAGGGATCCACATTCAGTCCTCCTTCGACGTTTCTGATAATCTGTGTTTCGTCTTCCCTCTTTGTTGGTTCCTCTCGTCTCTTGTCCTTGGCGACAGATGGATGACGCAGGCAGTAAGACATGTTGGTGATGAATAGCTTTGCCCCTAGCTTATTTAGGCAAAGTCCGTTTGTCTTAAAAAGATGCCTGCGGTCCCAGAAAAAGCGGAAATTGTCAATAAAATGCATTGGGCGAGCAAGAGATGCAGTTGAGAGCCATTTGTTGAGCCAGAACAGTCTACTGAATGTCTCAGCTCCTCTCCCGGTCGGGGGCAGAGGGCCACTGATGAAAACCTCAGCATTCACAGAGCTGACTGTTTCAAAGAGTTTGTTGAAGTCCTCTCTCAACTCTGTTGATTGTTGTTTTTCAATGTCAGTAAATCCAATGTGCAGAATGATATTTTTCACAGTTGGGTGTGCAGCCACAATTTCCAGGATTCTTTTTTCCAAATCAGACACCGTATCCTTCGGAAAGCAGAGTACTTTGATGTTATTACTGCTTTTCATATCTTTTACAGAAAAGTCACCCACAATCAGATTTTCAGGCCCTGTCGTTAGCTTTCTCTGTGGCTTTAAGTTAGCAGGTCTTACCCTGCTGCGTGGTGGTGGGGGGTTATCCAGGCAGTCAGAGGGGGATCCATGGTCCTGCAGCAGTGGAGCAAACCTGTTCTTTAGTTGAACAGTTGTTTGCTGGGGAGGTTTCTTGGTAGCTCTCCTCTCCCCAGCTGTCCGCTGCTGTGTCCTACGAGGCAGTGGGGTTGAGGAGGCGCTGTGCCTGGATGGAGATGGTAACGCAGGCCAGCCGGTCAGATCACAGATATCGGGGCGCTGGGTCCTGCCAGATATCCGTTCTCCCATGTCACAGGGAAATGGTCTTCTCTTTGGCTTCGCACCAAGTGTGTTCCAGGGAGGATTATCGCTGGTAGATTTATTACCGTGTACAGGATCCTCCCGTTTCTTCATAGCTTCATTATTGCTACTTAGCTGGGTTCTAGCATGCTCCTGTCCACTGTTTTGAGTCAGTGCTAGAGTGGTGTTGTTCCCACAAAGTCCATTCACTTCTACATTTACTTCTAACCGATTCATTTTTGTTTCCAGCAGTAAAATCTTCTGTAGGAGTTTATGGTAATCTTCCGTAGAGAAGGGAGGCATCTTCTGCTAATTACCTTTAGCAGGCTCAGGCTTATCTTGTTTGGTAGGCCTCCTCGCGTAGCATTGAGGAAGTCGTAAAAATATTGAAAAATGCCCGTTTTATCTCAAAGAAAATATAATCCCACTGGTTTTGTAAATATCCAGGAGCTGCTGCTCTTTGTTTCTTATTGAGGAGAAGCAGATAGCAAAAAATTGCAGAAAATCGCAGGCAGGGGTGAGAGCAAAGAGGAAAAGCGTCTGCACTGTAGCAAAGCCGGAAGCAGGGTAATAAGTCTTTATTATCAGACTTGCACACTGACACTGTGGTGTAATGGTTAGCAATGCCGCCCCCGGTGCAGGCGACAGGGGTTCAATTCCCGTAGTTCACAATGTAGCGCACTGAATTATCTTTTTCATTGGGTGTAATCACCCCAGGCACAGAAAGAAAGTAGCGTCAGTTGAAAGTTAAACATAAGAATATTGCGCAAATACGTTAACTAAGGCATATGATTTTAATCATATTTCACATATTAAACAGTAAATATAAGCAGATATTTCAACACAGAAATGTACTAAAACATTTCATAAATCTCCCGTTCGCAAAAACACTACCTCCGCAAAGAATCTGGTTGCGGATTATGTCCGCGATATGAAATGTTGAAAATGTCGGAGAATATTGTTTAGATAATATCTAATGTGATTGGAAGGAAAGGTAATCAAAATTGTCTCCCAACCCAAAGCTGCTAGAATCACTTTTATTTCCGTATCGATTAGGTTGACGATGAAAGGACGGCACATTTTTTTCAGAGTTGGTTCAGATTCAGGAAAAAGGCGGAGACATGTAGGGAGAAACTCAGGGTTTGCTGAAGCAAACCTGCTAGCGAGCAGGTTAGGTTCACGGAGTATGTTACCCGGGTAACTGACTCAGATTTATGCTGAACTGGCTTTGTGAAACCGAAAAACCAGAGTTTCCCTCATCTCAGGGTTAACTAACTCAAGGTTTTCACTAAACCTGCTTTGTGAAACAGACCCCAGGTCTTTCACGGCTATCCTATAAACATACATGAGGATTAGTTGTTTTGAAATGGCTTGTAGCTGGGGGCTAGAGCATTATTAATATTGTTTTCAGTTGAGTGGTACAATCTGGTCACTCACTCCCATAACATTTTGGCTGCATATTTTTTTTGTGAACTTGTCCTCGTTTTCAGCCCAGAAATGTATGAGGTCCATGGTCTGCTTAACACTCCCTGAAATGGGAGAGAACAAGACTGTGTTTTGAATGGTGAATGCGATCTTACGAGTGCGTTTACATTCACAAAACTGCTAGCAGCTAGCTAGGCTATCCAACAGAGCAGCGGCCATTAGAATCGTTGACGAGGACGTTAGCATTAACTTTCGCTTAACAGTAGGCTATCTGAGCTTCACTTGGAGTTTTTTCGTCCTCATAAACGCTATATCACGAATGTGATTGAAATCTGACAAGTCCAGGGTATTCGTGTTCAAGTGAACGCCGGAACACACATCCAAAACACTGATAGAACTACCCAGATGTAGCAGAGCTAGCTAGCTAGAAAGTTTGCCCGTCATGTAGCTCTACATGATGGGCATACTCTCTCAAAGTACTCGGCAAATAGCTGCTAGCTAGCTAGTTAGCTAGCTGCTTTCGTAAATCATGAGTTATTTTAGTGTTCAAAGCTCAACGGTCCTTTGGATATATATCAAACCAACATATTCCAACACATTTCGACATTTTAACATGCTTATTTGCGAAAATATACTTTACGAAAAAAATAGCTGAATTCGCAAAGCATCATGGGTAATTTCATCTCCCACTTCGTTTTAAGCCCGCATCAGAGCTCACTAAATTTTGAGGGTTGATTATAAGGGCAAAATCGCACTCCCCCTATGGTAATGGGACCCCCTACCCCTACATGAGAACGCGCAAAATTTAGGGTTAGTGCAAAAATTAACGGTTAGGGGAAGTATTGGGACAGGGCCTAAAACAATATAATGTAACTGCAAGTCAATCATATTCCTGAGATATCAGCCTGTCCAATTAGGAAGCCACCCTGATTGGGAATCAATTTCACCTGCTGTTGTGCAAAAGGAACAGACCACAGGTGAAAACAAGTGGCAATTAGCAAGACATTCCTATAAAGCAATGGTTCTGCAGGTGGTGACCACAGACCATTTCTCTGTTCTTGGCCTTTCTGGCAGATTTTTTTCATTTTTTAATTTTGGCAGTGTTTTCACCACTAGAGGTAGCATGAGGCAGTTTCTCCAAACCACAGAAATTGCCCAGTTAGTGTTACTCATCCAGGATGGCACATCAATGCGCACTGTGGCAAGGTGTGCTGTGTCCCCCAGCACAGTGTCAAGAGCATGGAGGAGATGTCCACAAATAGGACCTGTGCTTACAACACAACACCGTGCAATGCGATTGGCATTTGCTAGAGAGCACATAGATTGGCAGATTCGCTATTGGCGCAATGTGCTCTTCACGGATGAGAGCAGGTTCACCCTGAGCACGTGACCAATGTGACGAGGTCTGGCGATGCCGTGGAGAACGTTCTGCTGCCTGCAACATCCTCCCGCATGACTGGTTTGGCGGTGGGTCAATGATGGTCTGGGGAAGCATTTCTTTGGAAGGTCGCACAGCCCTCCATGTGCTTGCTGGAGGTACCCTGACTGCCATTAGGTACTGGGATGAGATCCTCAGACCCATTGTGAGACCATATGCTGGTGCAGTGGGCCCTAGGTTCCTTCTAATGCATGACAATTCGAGGCCTCATGTGGCTGGAGTGTGTCAACAGTTCCTGCATGATGATGGCATTGATGTTATGGTCTGGCCTGCCTGTTCCCCAGACCTGAATCCTATTAAGCACATCTGGGACATCATGTCTCGTTCCATCCACCAACGCCATGTCACACCACAGACTCTCCAGGAGTTGACTGCTGCTCTGGTCCAGGTCTGGGAGGAGATCCCTCAGGAGGACCGTCGTCTCATCATGAGCATGCCCAGGCGTTTTAGGGAGTGCATACAGGCACGTGGAGGCCACACGCACTACTGAGACTCATTTTGACAAAAATCTCCACAAAAGTTGCATCAGCTTGCGATCTGATTTTCCACTTTGATTTTCGGTATGATTCTGAATAGAGACCTCCATAAGATGAGGATTTTGATTTCATTAATAATCATGTTGTTTTGTTGTCAACGCATTGCACTTTGTAATGAATAAAGATTTCCAACTGGAATATGTTATTCATTGTGAACTAGCATGTGGTGTTTAGGTGTTCCCTTTAGGTGTTCACTTGTCATCAACAAGTGACAAGTTATCCTTGTAAAATCAGTCTTTGCTGCTCTTAAGTAGGCATCGGATGATCATTAGAATAATCATAATTATTATGATTATTCTGGCCAATATAACTGGATTCACAATATCATGAAAATACATTTAAAACTCTTAAAATGGGACTAAAACATCCTGGAATCAATTTAAATAACATACAAACACATTTATTATTATGTCACACATATTGTGTTAATGAAAAACAATCAAATAATCTTAAGTAATCTTAAATAATCATAAAGCATGACAAAACACATCCTGTGAAAAAGGGGCATAAAAACATAAAAAATATTTAAAAAAAATAAAATAACTATATATGGTTTGGTCTGATTTTTTTTAATAAAGTGTCATTGCTCCAAAAGTAATAATGCATCAAAATCAATGTTGTTATAAATTATTGACCTAATCAAGGCTGTAATTACCTCATCCTAAATATTCCACTTTGAACCTTGATTTTGGAAATATTCAAATTTTCAGTTTTTCTCATTGAGAAAAATCAGGTGTTTTTATGATAAAAAGGGCATAAAAACATAAAAAAACATAAATAAATAATAAAAACTTTATATCTATGGTTAGGACTGAAAGTGAAAAAAAATCATTATATATGACATTTTTATTACACTTTTATGAGGGACCATTTCGGGTCCCAAGGTTAAAACTTGTACGTTCATTTTAAAAGATCTCTAATTGAGCCACGGCAGTGCTAACGGTAGTTAACCCGGCTCCATTGACTTGCGTGTTAAGCAGCTAGCGGGCTAGCGGTCGCTGGCTTTGTCTACGAATTTTGCGGTCCATGGTTTGATTTACAAGGTAATTAATCTGACGTACATTATACCATAACTGTTTAAACTAACATCAACTTGTTCGGAGTTTATTAGCGTTACGTCATTGGCAACACAGGAGACTGAAAATAGGCTACATGTGTACAGACCACACACTATGTGTGTTGTGTATGAATAATGCAGTTCATTCAGAAGTGTCAGAATGCTACAGTAATGCTGGGAAAATCATGCGGTTGTCATCATGCACATGATTTCTGTGACTATTGTGGATTCCAAATGAAGACAAAGATATTACTCATACTCCTTCCCTTTCTTCTATTTCAGAGCCCACTCAGCTATTAAGGACAGGGTCTGGATGAGTGCAATTGCAGTGATAAATTGTTGGATTTTGAATAAAGTGCTGGAAAGTGTTTGAAATTGTAGTTGTATTATTTTCATGTATTATAGCTTGATCAGTGATTTTCCATCCTAATTTGTCTCCCTTTATGTAGAAGGCTCTCACTAAACATAATTGTGGTAATTTAAAGCAAAATAGCATCTGATTTGGTTAAGTAAAATAATCAATTTGTACACAAACATATAGCCAAACACTTTTGCTACACCTTAAATGTTCTTAAATTACTCCAATTTGTTTCAAGTAATGCACTGACCTGATCTTCAGGATCGGGATTCTCTGGATCTGTGTTGAAATACCCAGTTTTCAGATCAGATCACGATTTAATCCAATCCGACCAGGATAATCCAGTCAGATCACTTTTGAAATACTGGGCCCTGGTCTTTGTCTACACCTTGGATTATTGTTTGTAAGTTTGTTGTCTATGCTTTGGATTCTTGTTCTTTGTTTGTTTCATAGTGTTTTTGCCCTTATGGCTTCCCTGAGTTTTTGGTTCATTTTTGGATAGTGATTTTGCCCCTGTGGTCTTCCTGATTTTTGTGGACATTGTTTTTTGTTAGCTTATTGTTTAAATAAAACTTTTTAACTGCATTTGGGTCCATACCTCCTTCAACCATAGCACATCCCGTGACAAAGGTAGGCAAGGCAAGGCAACGTTATTTGTATAGCACATTTCATACACAAGGCAGACTCAAAGTGCTTCACATCATAACATGTCACACAATTAGGTGAAAGAAAATAGAAGAATGAAAAGAAAATAAAGGCAAAATTAAAATGCATTACAGAAAGACAAGGAGAATAAAAACATATTTGCAATAATTAAAAACAGTGCAGACATTAAAAGATTTAGCAGAAAGCTACGGTGAACATAAAAGTTTTCCGTCTAGTTTTAAAAGTGGTCAGAGTTTGGGCAAGTCTTATATTTTCAGGAAGTTTATTCCAGCTATTTGTTGCATAGTGCCTTAATGATGCTCTCCCATGATTTGAGTTTTCACTCTGGGAATCACTAACAGATTGGTCTCAGCAGATCTTAGTGGTCTAGAAGGCTTATGTAGTGGGAGCATATCAGTGATATACTTTGGCCCTAGATCATGTAGTGATTTATATGTGAGCAGCAGGATTTTTAAATCAATTCTCTGACATACAGGGAGCCAATGTAAGGATTTAAGAATTGGTGTAATGTGCTCACATTTTTTGGTCTTTGTAAGAACTCTAGTAGCAGCATTCTGAACAAGCTGTAGGTGCCTGACAGTTTTTTTCGGAAGACCTGCAAGGAGACCGTTACAGTAGTGTAGCCTACTAAAGGCATGTACAAGTTTTTCTAAGTCTTAAGCTGACATGAGCCCTCTAAGTTTTGCTACATTTTTTAGGTGATAGTTTAGCACCAAAAACAATTATCTCAGTTTTGTCCTCATTTAGTTGTAGGAAGTTTTGGCACATCCAGTCTTTGACAAAATGGTTCCTATCTTGTAGATATGACTTGAACCAGCCTAAAGCAACACTAAAGAGTATTTAGTGCCTATTGGCTGTAACCACACTATGTAGCTTTGCCTCATCGGGTAGCGGTTTACGGCAAGCGTTACAAAAGCCGGTAGGTGGAGGCTCTGCGTAGAGATCAGTAGGAGAACACCCAGCAGGTGTGTGGAAGATACCTTGCAGCTAGGTAGTTGGCGTCATGGCAGAGCCTGCAAAGAAAAGGAGGAGTATACTGTCCGATGAGGCGAAGAAAAGAAAACGGGAGCATGACAAAGAAAGAGCTCGTACGAGAGTGAATATCGGACCGGCTCACACTCGTTGGCGAGAGCTGAAGGAGGCTACAAAATGCAAGACGGATGGTGACTTGGCTTTGTTGCTGCTGGACTTTTTTTTCCAACAGTGTGCATCTGTGTACAATACATTGTCGATTATTTTATTGGCTCATGTTAGCTATTGTGCTAATATATATGTAATTATCGCTATGGCTCATGTTAGCTAATCTTAGCTAAGGCGTTAGCAACTCTACTTTGTCACTGGACATCGTTCAAATCGTTCATCGTTTCCAGAGCCGGTTCTGCATAGGCTACAAACAAATAACGTGCGTGCGACGGTACGCTGCGGTAGGCTAAATTATTTACGACAGCAGTAATGGACAATTCCCTTCCAACCTGTAGGGGGACCGAAGAGGAAAAGTTCTTAAGTGTTGCTTTAAGACCTGTGCCTGAGCGCCCCACCCAGTTTCCTAACCTGTCCAAAAGTATTGAGTGGTTGACAGTGTCAAATGCAGCACTGAGGTCTAATAGCATTAATATTGAACTTTTGCCAGAGTCTGTGTGACGGACGTCATTTACAACTTTAATAAGGGCTGTCTCGGTGCTATGAAAAGGTCGAAATCCTGACTGGAAGTTGTTGTGGCAGCCAGTTGAAGCCAGGAAGTGATTAAGTAGTTGGAGGACAACTTTCTCAATTATTTTACTTATGAAGGGTAGATTTGTAATTGGTCTGTAGTTGTTGATATTAGAGGCATCTAGGCTCCGCTTTTTTAGAAGAGGTTTGATGACTGCAGTTTTGAAGGCCTTCGGGAAATTGCCTGATTGAATAGAGTTATTAGCATCACCATCATTTTAACAACCAGAATTCCCCGTGAAGCTTTTCTTACATCATGGTCAGAGGAGGATTAAGGTAGTCATGGGCCCCTAGGCTAATTTTAATGTTTAATTTTAATAGGTACACAGGCTTAGCCATCCTGTGGTCTATTTTCTCACAGCATCCCTGTGTTGTTGTGAGCCTGCTCTATATCCGCTCCATCCATGTGGAGGCAGCCCAGGTAAGCCTTTCTGAAGACATCAGTTATAGGCAGCTTCCCGCCCCCTCTGTCTCAATAACAAGTGTGTATATTGTAAACTCAGCAAATCCTATAAAGTGAACATGCCTGAGTGGTCCTGATTATAATCCTATAGAGACCACGCAGCATATCTCCTTGTACGTTTGTAAGTCACTCCACAGACATAATTTGCTACTCAGACATAAAATCAACAGACTGCCGGTAAAGGAGAACAGGAGGAGATGCACAAAGAAACAGCTCAGGTTTGGTTGAGCCGGAGACAATAACAGCACCGTATCTACCTGCCAACCGCTATGCCCTAATCCCATGTGTCCAAGCCAATTTTTACGATGTCATGGCAGACACAAGTGGTGAAAGTCTGCTGTTATCCTTAGGACGTGGTGTAATTCAATTACTTCTGAGAAGAGGTCGGACAAACAAGTCAGTTTGTCTCAGTGCCTTGGATTATCTCTTTCTAGAAGTGCAGTAAAATCGGACACATGCATGGATATAAAATCTCCCTCCAGGCAAATGTGAGCCACTCTGTCTGCTGTTGCTATGCTGTTACTTTTCTGGATTCAACCTGTATGCCCTCTATGGCCTCAATCAGCCGACACACCTCGGCATGTTTCCCAGTCACGGCGCTTATTATCATAGGCACTCCCTTCATCATCTTCACATACTCACACGGGTGGTAGAGCTAAACGGTCTCCAAGAGGGACCGTTTCAGAGCTGAGCCCCAGCTCAACCTGGCCCTCATGGAGTTCGTATGCCTCTGCTGTATGCCAGCAATCCAAAATCAGATAATTTATTATTTTCCATTGCTGGAATAGTTTGTTATAAATGATATGCTATGTGTAAGACAACCCGCTGCGGCTGTGCAAGTATGGCCCTCATGGCCAGTCGACATTGTGTTCATTCAAAATCAGTCCTATCGTGATTCACTCTGATGGAAAACACAATTCCAATCACGCCTCCATTCAATGCAGTTTACTTGCCAAATAAATTAGATAGCCATCTTATTTTGAACAAGACTGTAGAGTGAACAGAGTCGGGCATCATTTTGTTAGTATTACCTATTATCACATTACCTATGTCAACATATTAGGGGATTTAGGACAGGTTTGGTGATGTAATGGGAATTTTGGATGTTTGTAATTTATAATCAGATTCTTTGTCAGGTCAGACGTTGATCCCCATCTCCTCTTTTCAATTGCTATTCTATGACCAAAATTATTGCCTGTTTGTGCGTAGGTAGGTGATATGAGCATGAGTGTCACAGGACATGAGATAATTTCAGAGGACATTGACATCTGTGTTCTGTACATCTTGTCTTTGTCTGTACATCTTGTCTTTGTAAGATAGGACATGACCCGTCTTTTGTCTAAGGTACGATTCCCGTCTTTTGTCTAAGGTACGATTCCTCCTCCTTAAAAGGGAGATTGCGGTTAGACTCAGGGGGCCCTAGTTTCGTAGCCTAGGCGTAGTCAGCGCACGTGCGCCACACCGACGGGTTGTGTCTGCCTGGACTTTGCAAGTTTCGTGCACCGCGCAGGCTAGCGCAGGCACACCTCCCGTCTCGCCCACCCACGCAAATGGGAAAGAGGGAGGAGAAGAAGGCATGAGTTGGAGACGAGGAGGAGACGAGGCGTGGACTGGGATTAACACAGCCGATTCAGATCTTCACCAATCAAATGAGCTCCTCTCCTCACCTTTAATGCGTTAGGGGAGGGTCAGTGCAAGTTCCGTCACTTGACAACCCGATGACAGAAGCAGCGCAGCCGCTCCCACCACGCGCTGTGCGTGCGTATAGTCATAATAATAACAATGCTGATATTATAAAAAACTGGACCCATTTCCCTCAGCCCTGATAAAAAGTCATTCCTCTGCAATAAGTCCCATGATCATCAAAATCATCAATCAGTCCCTCCGGTCCGGCCATGTCCCCACATCTTTGAAAACTGCTGTCATCAAACCACTACTCAAAAAGCCCAGCCTTGACCCCGAAGCACCTGCCAACTACCGCCCCATCTCCAATCTCCCTTTCCTGTCAAAGGTGTTGGAAAAGGTAGTTTCTGCCCAACTCCATAACCACCTCATAACAAACAGTCTTTTTGAGAAGTTCCAGTCTGGTTCCACAGTACAGAAACTGCCCTGGTCAGGGTCACAAATTACCTGCTGATGACTGCTGATGCTGGCTCTCCATCACTTCTCATCCTTCTCGACCTCACCGCAGCATTTGACACAGTGGACCACCACACAGTATGTATCCCTGGGTGGGGCTAAATCGGACACACACTCTGTCACCTGTGGTGTCCCTCAAGGATCAGTCCTTGGCCCCACCCTCTTCATGCTGTACATGCTCCCCCTTGGTCGTGTCATCAGCCGTCATGCAATATCTTTCCACTGCTACGCTGATGACACCCAACTCTATATCAAAACAAATCCAACCCCCTCTGCAGCCCTTTCCACACTTTCCACCTGCCTGGAGGAGATAAAGGCGTGGATGACGGCTAACTTCCTGCAAATAAACGGAAGCCATTCTTGTTGGCACTCCACACCAGACCCGGTCATCCACTATCACCAGCTTCACCTTCTGCCACCTGCCACGACATCCACCTCTCATCCTCAGTGACAAACCTCGGTGTCAGAATGGACCCTCACCTGACTTTTGAGGCCCACATTAAACATCTGTGCAAAACCTCCTTCTTCCACCTCAGGAACATTGCAAAACTCCGCCCCATACTCACTCTCCCCGATGCCGAAAAACTTGTCCACGCCTTTGTCTCCTCCAGGCTGGACTACTGCAACGCACTCCTCATCGGGATCCCCAGCAAGAACATCCAGCAGCTGCAGTACATACAGAACTGTGCTGCCAGGATCCTGATGGGGGTGCGGAAGTACCACCACATCACGCCCATCCTCAAATCCCTCCACTGGCTTCAGGATTGAATTCAAAGTTTCCCTTCTGTCCCACCAGTGCCTCCATGGCACTGCCCCCCTATACCTCAAACAACTGATCACCCCCCATTCCTCATCATGCCATCTCCGCTCTGGACAAGCCAACCTCCTCCAGCCTCTGAGGACAATGCTTCGAACAATGGGCGACCGCGCCTTCTGTTCAGCCGCACCCAGTCTGTGGAATGCACTTTCTGTCCATCTAAGGGCCCCACAGACTGTGGACTCTTTTAAAAAAGGCCTTAAAACTCATCTTTTTAGAAAAGCCTATGGCTAAATTGCTATTTTAATGTTTACTCTGCTAGTTTTAAAGTCTATTATGCTGTTTTGTATCCTTTTTTGTTGTTGTTTTATGTGCATTGTAGCACTTTGAGGTCACTGAGCTGATGTAAAGTGCATTATAAATAAAATGTATTATTATTTTTATTAATTGTCCTCAAAATTTGAAGTAAATTTTGTTTATCTGTAGTATTTGCTTTTATGAGGTAATTTAGTAGATTTTAATTATTTTCTTGTGCTTGACATTTTGATTTACTTGGTTGCATTACGTTACATTACTCACTAAAATTAGGTAATCATTGCCAGTTTTCTTTTGATAAACATTACCAAATAAATTTAACCAATACTCTATGCATGTAATATATATTTATCACGTATCACACAACTAAATTACAATGCAATTAAACTGTTTATATTTCATTTTAAACAGTTCAACAAACAAGAACCGTTACAGTAAAACGACTACTATTGTGGATTGAATTGCCCAATCCTTTATGGGGCAGCCATACATTTAACATTGGCATGACTGACATAAAAAGAACAAACAGACAGTATTACACAGTATACACTGCATCCAATATACACTATTGGGGAAAAATATTAGGAACACTGTCAATATAATGCACCATTAATGGTAGACCAGCACCATACACCACAACTTCAGTAATAAACATAAAGTTGATTTATCACCTTTCTCCATCCATCCATCCATTGTCCATCACTTATCCTGTATTCAGGGACGCGGGGGGCTGGAGCCGATCCCAGCTATCAATGGGCGAAGGCAGGGTGTACTATCACCTTTCTGACAATGTAAATAAAAAGATTGTGCAAGTGTCCCAATACTTTTGTACATACAGTACAGATATCAAATCAAATCAAATCAATGTATTTATAAAGCACATTTAAAAACAACCAAAGTTGACCAAAGTGCTGTACAGTTCAGTGAACACAAAATTACAAACAAGGTACAAAATACAAAATAGCCATGGCTGGGACAGCCAGAATGAAAGATGACACACACTTGAGACCATTATTTTCTACTTGCCTGAATGATGAGAATAATTTTCTGTTCTGATTTTTGTCCTGTTGATAGATAGAAAAATATTTTAATAAGACTTAATAAGAAATAAACAGTATCATGATCAAACATAAATGAACATTTTGTTTTGTCTATGCTAAATAAAGCAATTAATACATGACATTTCAACAGATTTATTTGCGAGTAGAACTTGTAATGAACAACTGATTCTTTCATTGAACTACAAAAATATGAATGCTGAGTAAAATTGGTATTGAAAGTATCGGTCCGCACATCATGAAGTTGCTGTGGGCTTCACACCGCACGGCACAGCCATGCTACTAGCCGTGCTAACTAGCTTCTTGTCAAAAAAAGAAAAGAAAGAAAACTGCCAGCGAAGTCTCTTTGTATTCACAAGCTGGTGCTCTCAAAGAGCTCTGGCGCTTCTGTCAGTAAACGTGTGTTTGAAAAACCTATTCTCAGGCGTTTCCCAAACATTCATCAGTAGCCGTTTTTACACAGGGCACCAAGCCGGCAAAATCTATCTCCCCCTCATTCTCAATGCACAACATTAATTCACTAACGTAACACAGTCAGTGTCGCTGTCAAAAGTTTTACAGAGAAACTTTTGACCTCATTTACACTTACCTGTCTCCAATTAATTTGTGGATTGCTGAATATCATTACAATACCCAGGCTTAGAGTAGGACAATAATGCTTCAACAGTTTAGGTCATTTTGCTGTACCATGCTTCATTATACAGAATTGACAGTTGAAATGCTTAATATTACTCACTATGAGATTAAAAATGTGCTTGTTGTGCAGGTGCACATGTGGACAATGCAGAGCCATGCCCACAGAGGTGGAAAATGTCTGCTGCAAAGAGCTAACTGCTGTATGTAAAGAAAATTAGTTTTTCACAATAATCATTAAAATAGTGAAAACATAACTAGCAGCATACTAAATGTTGAACACTAAAAAACCCTATAACACATACTCCTATAGGTTCAGAATAGTTGTGCTTCTGCCTGAAGAGCCAGGCTGCATGACTTTTCATCCAGAGGGCTCAGTTTTTGTACGTCACCAAGAACACGCTTGTTCTTGAGCACCTTCTCCAGCCTGTAGGTCGGCTTTGTTGCTGGAAGATAAAAAGTTGCAAATGTGTTGATTAGTGTAACTGCTGAGAACATATTCGTGTAGAAGTATAAGAAAATACATAATGGCATACCAGGCAGGCTTCAGCCACTTGTTCTTAGAAGGGGCGTGGAGGCACTCAGGGAACAGTGGGTTGTCGTGTACGTGCATATTCTGAATGTGATTCAGAAGTGATATCCACAGTGATATGCCACTGTGTTACATCTCCACTAGGTGAACCACATGCTGACCAGTAGAGGTGGTTTTTAATGCTTTTTTTTGCCAGGATTTCACCTTGTGGCAGTCCTTATGATGGCATACACCTTCTTGTTGAGGGCTGAGAACAGTTTGAGAAAATGTAATAGAAATGTTTAAAAAATGGGTGTTAAGTTGCACAAACTACATTTGTCACATCACCGCACCTTTACATAAAAGTGCTCAATACTTGGCTTATTTTCCCGCATGAACTTCTGGATCTGGGTGTGTCTGTCGGTCACCAGGGAAGCCACTTTGACACCAAAATTCCAGTCCAGACACCGAATCAGCCGTTCCTTTTCTATCCGGACACTGCTACCCACGTCATTGCTCTGTGGGTCATTAACAGACATAACAAAATTACTTCATTTAAAAATAACAACAAATGTTCAAGCGAATCATCTACTTAGTGTTAAACAATTTATTTACCTGTACAAGTCGGATATCAACAATTTTGTTTGTTTGTAGATCCATCATGGAATATGAGCCATATTTTGCGCAATGGCCAGGACTGTCAGCCTGCATGTCACCACCAAGGCATACTGTTTCCCTCAATTTCAGTTCCTCAAGCTGGTCAGTCTGGTGTAGGGTTGTTCGGTATACCGGTACTAATTTGGTACCGGGGTACTGAGGCATTTAAAACGGTACTATATTGCATTTGGATGGGACCGGTACTTGCAGCGCCGCCGGCAGCGTTATAACTACAGCTGGGGAGAAAAAAAGAAAAAGCAAGCAAGCCGGAGCAAACAGCTAGCAAGTGAGCGAGCAGCTCGGAGCAGGAGGAAAGCTTGGAGACAGCAGAGACGTTGGAGAGTGAGGGAGGGGGAGAGAGAGAGAGGGAGAGAGAGAGAGGGAGGGAGAGGGAGGGAGAGAGAGAGAGAGAGAGAGAGAGGAGCACAGAGAGGAGAATGGCTGCTGCAACCGTCACCACGCTGCAACTTATGGACAAACCAGGGGCGCGAAGTTCGATACAGCAGTACTTTGGCTTAAAAACAAATGAGCAAGGTGAGGCAATTAACGCTGATGCACCACTGTGTAAACAATGTTTTAAAACATGCATGGCTAAGGGCGGAAACACCTCCAACTTAGCCAAACACCTAAAGGACAAGCACCCAGACCTGCACACTGAGCTCAGGGACGACAGGTAATTTACTCATGGAAAACAGGGTGTCCGCGGAGTCTTAAAAAGTCTTAAAAAGTCTTGAATTCATTTTTCTAAATTTAAGGCCTTAAAAAGTCTTAAATCCGTCCAAAATGTCATATGTTTGTCTTAAATAAATAACTCGGAGGTCTTAAATTTGTCGGGGCAGGACTATTTTATTTTTTATTTTTCTCGCGGGACTTTTCGGGAAGGAGATGTAGAGAGGCTACTTTCTTGCTAGCTGCGTATATAAACGGATGTCTGCGCGCTTGCTAGCTAGTCTGCGACAATGGGTAAGTGCAAATTCAACGTCAGTTGGCTGGAAGACGTCCGTTTCCGAGGTTGGCTGGCGTCCGTTGCCAACCCAGAAGAGGCCAGATGCATTCCATGCAAAACTACTTTCAAGCTCGGCACCATGGGGATTAAGGCTGTCGTCAGCCATATGCAGAGCAAAAAACACAAAACCTCTGCCAGGAGCCACACACAGACCCCAGCCATTTCCACGTTTTGCATCTCTGCCCCGGCGCCACCGCCGCAGACAACGGTCCGCGCTGCTAGCACTGACCTGAGGGTAGCATTTGGTGCGACACCAACACTGAAAGCGGAGGTGTTGTGGATTCTAAAAACAGTGGTCAAGCACCAGTCCTACAACTCGAATGAGGGGATAGGAGATCTCTTCAGTTTGATGTTCCCTGACTCTCAAATCGCGAGCACCTTTACTGCTGGAAAGGACAAAACGGCGTATATAACTCGCTTCGGACTAGCGCCTTTCATCCGAAACGAGCTAATCTGCAGCGTCAACAAGGCTGATTTTGTTTTGATGTTTGATGAGACGTTGAACCACGCCACTAAAAGCAAGCAACTTGACGTGCACGTCCGATATTGGGTCGGAGATCAAGTGCATTCCCGGTACTTGGGCTCGCAATTCATGGGACACGCAACAGCCCGAGATTTACTGCACCACTTCAAAGTAAGTAATATACATTTTTCGAGTCTGACTGTCAATAATACTATAAGGTATAATTTTAGTGAAGAAGTCCCACCAGTGCTATCAGTGTGTGCATGGATGGGTAAAAGTCATTCTCCATCAGAGATGACGGTTAACTCATCATTCCTCTCTCTTCCACCAAGGTGTTGAGGGGGATGCACTACCTTTTTCATAACACACCAGCAAGGAGGGATGACTTCATTGCCCTCACCAAATCCTCAGTCTTCCCGCTACCATTCTGTGGGCATCGGTGGATTGAAAACCTGCCAGTTGTGGAAAGGGCCATAGAGGTAATAGTAATGAAACTTTATTTATATTATAGCACTTATCAAAACATAATTACAAGGTGCTACACAATATGATAAAATAGACGTGCATTATGAAATAATACGTATACATGATGAAATATTAAAGGTATGGCCTTCACTGGTGACATACGTGGATGCAGTGAGGACAAAGAAGGTTCCAAACCCTGGAACAGCCTCATTTGACACCATAGAAGCAGCCAAGTAAGATCCACTCATCTTGCCTAAGCTACAATTCTTCATGGCCATCTCAAGGACCTTCACTCCCTTTCTGACTAAGTATCAGACTGACGCACCAGTCATGCCATTCTTTTGCAAGGACTTGGTGGAGTTGTTCAAGGTAATCAAATTAATAATGAAGAATCAACATGAAAAGCAAAACAAGTTGAGCGTGTGTGGGCATACTGTCTGTGTGCGGGCATGTGTATAATAACTAATATAGAAATGTTTATCATGGTAAATGTGGTTATCAAGGTACCTACCCCTCTATATAACAATTCCTTTTACCCTTTCAGAGTATGCTTAGGCGTTTTGTTAAGAGGGAGCATCTCCAAAACATCACTCCACTGCAGCTGGTGAGACTGGATGTCGCTGACCAAAAGATCTGGGTCAACTTGAAGGAAGCTGACATAGGCTTGGGTGCAGAGGCAGCCCTGAAGGTAATTTAGATGTATTACTTATTACTTACTTTCTATCAAATGATGATACATATCCACCAGGCAGGAGAGAATGCTGTGTTAAGCCATTCAGCTGTATTTACAACACATTACCCATCTGTCAGGACCTCCAGGGAAAGAAAAGCATAGGAGAGCTCACTGCCCTAGAGTTTAGGAAGGACTGCGTAAAGGGTATGTCAAATATCCTAAAGAAAGTCCAGGACAAGAGCCCCCTGAAGTACCCTATTGTGAGACAGGTGGCATGCCTGGACCCCACAGCCATGTACTCCGACCCAGACTGGTGAAGAATGAGAAGTGTAGTGCAGAAATTCCTGCAAGACAAGCAGTTGTCCAGAGGTGTCTCTGCTGGTATGAATAGTTCATTGAATAGTTTTAATGTTGTTCCTGATTATAAGGAACAATTGGACATAAGACCATCTGCTTATATCATAATTAATCATCTAAATAAGATTTCAAATATTTCCTTTCATCTGTTTTATTACAGGTGATGTGATTATCCAACAGTTTGGGAACTTCCTGTCTGTCGAGGCTAAAAGTGAGCAGTTTTTGTCCTTCCGGCCCATAGAAACCAGGCTTGATGTGTTTCTGCATGGCTTTCTCAGCCAACCCTACCCTCAGCTTTGGGGTTTCTGTCAGAAGATCCTACTGTTATCCCATGGGCAGGCAACGGTCGAGAGAGGCTTCTCGATTAATAAGGAGGTGGAGACTGTAAACCTTAAGGAGGACGCTGTCATTGCCCAGCGACTGGTATGTGACTACGTTGCCGTTTGTGGGGGGGTTACCAATGTCCCTCTCACCAAGGAGCTGCTGACCTCGGTGGGATCAGCCAGGTCAAAATATAGAGAACACCTTGACCTGGAAAAGAGGAAGAGCCAAGGCGCTGCACAAGGGCAGAAGAGGAAAGCTGCAGAAGAACACATCGCTGAGCTTAAAAAGAAAAAGAAAACTCTCCTGGAGGTATGTGGCTCTCTGGAGAAAGATGCTGACCTGTTTGCCGAGCAAGCTGAGGGTAAGTCCGGCACCTTGATGGCTCAGCTCATTACAAAATCAAACATCCTCAGGAAGAGATGCAAGGAAAAATTAAGTGAGCTGAAAAGCATAGAGGAAGAACTGGGGATTAAGGCCACAGAACTGAGGCTCACCTGAGGCTCATAACGTGTGTGTGTGTGTGCATTAGGTCCATTATTATTTTTTTGTTAGAGGTTTGCAGCTGCACTTGTTATTTTGTGAACACAGAGCACACTGCTGTTTGACTCAATGTACTAAATTTGTTTGTATATTTTGTATTTTTGTATATTATTTTGTATACTTCTTGGTCGGAAACATGCTGTTAAACTGCACTTGTACTTACAGTTTTTGAACCAGAGAGCACTGAGTATCACTTTATGTTCAATAAACAGACAAAAAGTAAACTTGAATGAGTCTCATTGAGTGACACACATGCTATGCTTGGGTTGTAATACAGCGGGATCCCCCCCACCATCGCGGGTTTTAGGTCTTAAATTTCATTCAAGGTGGTATTAAAAAGGTCTTAAAAAGTCTTAAATTTGACTTGCTGAAACCTGCAGATACCCTGGAAAAAAAGCCACATTCAGTGCTAAAAGCAAACTCTTAACAGAAGTAGCTCTGGAAGTAAAAAATAGAGCAGGTTTATTTATATTATATTATTTATTTATATTATATTATTATATTTATATTTTCACAGTGATTTTTAAACTTTTTGCCATACATGTAGACATGCTGATTTACAATAAATCTGAAATGGTCCCTTAATTTTTTTCCAGAGCTGTAAAATGCATACATGGATTATTTTAAAATTGTGTCCATTAGAAAAGCTTGTCTTTGTGGTATTATATTTTATTTACTGATTAATATGTTATTGTTCTAAGATTTTCTATTAAAATAAAGTCAGTAATGACATTTTTTGCGTTCTCTTTTTATTTGAAAAAGTATAGAAAAGTATTGAAAAATATCGAAATACATGTTGGTACCGGTACCAATACCAAAGTGTTGGTATCGTGACAACACTAGTCTAGTGTGAGCGCCATTTATGTAGCACGGAAGGCAGAATCAAGTTATGCACATGATTGCGGTGCATCATTTTTGAGAACGTTCTCACGTGCATTGCATTCAGCACCTGTAATGTAAAATCAGATTAATCAATCACACTCCAACAGTGTTCACAGCATGCACTACATGTCTCGGTAGCACTGTGGGATACACTGGCCCTAGAAATGGAAATGTGTGTAGAGCAATATTTTAGCAAGGGTGAAAAAAGAGCTGTGGGAGAAGCACACATGTATACAAACACAATTAGACTATGTTTAGATGATGTCATTGTTGTATCAAACCTTGTTCGTCTGGATGAAAGAAGAGCCTGTGTAGTATACAGCAGCTGACAGGTGCAGATTCCCTGCAGGAGAGCTGCCCAGAAGTGGTTGACTCTTCCACTGTCTGCTGTACGAGCAACTCTGGTGGAAGCACTTTTGAGTCACAGAAAGGAATGTTCCTTTAACATATGTCTCTACCTTGCAGACTGTTAAGCAGGTGGGGCAGATTTTAAAAAGCTCAAGCAGGCACTCCTCATACACCAAATACTTCACCATGTTCTGCACTGGTTTGGTTGGTGCTCTGTTGACAAAGAAAACCACAAGCAAGAGTTGTTATCAAATGATATCATTACACATATCAGCAAGTAAATGCTGATGTGAGAAATGTTGACAAAGACATTGATCTATAACAAGCAAAGTGAACTTACTGTTGACTAGTGGTGTCAACTGAGTCAGACATGGGGAGGTAGCTGGAGTCATCAGGATCTACAAAGGTTCAGACTCCTGAATAGATGGAAACTCCAAGTGAGGACGCTTTGCTGGTGGGTTCTCAGGTACGGCTTTCCTCTTGAGTGGAGTTGAAGATTGTAGCGGAAGAAACTGGAAGGTTGTGTCACCCACAGCAACACTCATAGTCGATACAGTTTTCTGACAACCTGGAAAATATATATTCAAACTAGAAAAGCACTTGCCGAGCGCAGACCTCCGCCAAATTAGCTCAGTCCAGACAGTGATCTGGATCACCCCCAAACATTTACGGATCACCCCCCAAAATGTAATCACTTGTTCCTGGTCCCATTATGGACATTTCATCCAAATCCGTCCATAACTTCTCGGATTATGTTGCTAACTAACAGACAGACTAACAAACAGACAAACACCGTTGAAAACATAACCTCCTTGGCGGAGGTAATTATGATAGTGTATGATAGCAATGTAACAATCAATCAGTGATTTTTCAAATATTATGCTGTTTATACAGTACCTAGAATATGGCAACATCACAGACATTTGAAGAAGAACTTTATAACTACACATACCTTTACTGGTTGTTTTCACAAGTCTTCTTTTGGACAATTGTGTGGCCAAAGTCCTTTTCCCCACAAAGCGGTCTGTTTGACATTCAATTTCCCTGGTGTCTTTCTTGATGTCACACTGGCACGCTGCCTCTCTTGTGGTTGGAGGAGACTGCTTTGCCAGAAACAGATAACAGTTAATATTATTTGTAGAATATGTTGCATTACTATGGATTTAACTATACAAAAGTATGTGGTTAAAAATGAGCAGATTCATGCAACAGTGATCCATAACATCATATTGAAACACTGAAATTGAACAGCTGAGTACTAGTTCTTCTCATGTATGCTGCATGCACAAAATGATAAGAGCTAGCTGCTCCCATCTCCCTGTATAAAACGTACGCTCATTTTTGGTGTCCCTCGGTCAATGTTTTACATTACACACAAACATAAAACCCAAGTCTACATGTAATTCATTGTCTTAGCTATATGAGTGCAGATAAATTAGTACAAACGTACGTCTTGTTGTTGTTATCGAGTTTGTAAATATAATGTGTCTGTTCATTGTCCTTGCCTTTTCGTTTGAGCCCATCATCCCTCCCCGGCGTTCAAAGAAGAGTTCAATTACCGGCCACTGATAGAATGGCCACTAGAATGCCTTGATATTGTAGCACTGCTAGCGACATTTCCATCGCTTTGCAATCTTATCCTGCCTTTTTACATCGCATCATCGCAAAATGAATTTTTATGTACTTGGTTACTACAAGTTACTAACGGGTTTTCTGTTGTTTTGTTGGTGTCCTGGCGATGATATGTCTTGTGGCCGGATAGTGACCTCGGCCGGATAGGAGCAGCTAGCACTTGTATGCAAAAACATTTGCTAAGGCATGGCGGGATGCAGGATGTAAAATCACTTTCAGGATTTGCACCTTCAGCAAAATGCATTCAATTTCCCAAATTTACAATATTTATAAGCACACACTTACACTCTCTGGCGGGCATGTAGTGCTGCCTGTGGCGGAGATGGCGCCTGTTGTCTGTGGGACGGAGAGGGTCGATGGCGGGCACGTAATGGCTCCACAATTACATAGTATTGAATGGCTTTTTACATGTGTTAAGGAGACATGTTATGACCCATTTAACGTGTTTAGAAGAAAATTACTGATTTTGGTTGACCCGGACTTTAATGTTTATGCCTACCCTTCTCCTCAGATTAGGCCAATAGAGCAATGATTAAAAAAAAAAAAAAAGAACAAACGAACGAGCGAAAACACACGCTTGTTTAAAGGCCGCACATTTTTAGTACATTTCTGAATGCCAAGCACAGGATATAAGATTAGATAATGAAGTACACCCTGGGCTTAACCCAATCCTATTAGCTGGGCATATTTGCATATTATCCTGGTTTTCACATGTTTTTCTCTCTCTTGTTTGCAGTCCCACAGGTGACACATGCAAGTTAGGTAAATGATAAAAAAACTTGTCCATAGGTATAAATGTGCGTATGTGTGTGTGCAGACTGGAGACTGCCTTCTGTCGAGCACATGTTAGGATAAGTCATTACCACCACCTTCAATGTGATAGGTGTAGGAATGGAATAAAGATGGGTGGAGATTGACAATCCAATTAAACTCCACATTCCGCTTTTAATCACTTCACGGCTGATTAATGTCAATCTCTCCTCCAAAAATGAAAGAACGTAATTGGAGTGACGACATTTCCCCACAATCAGCAGCACTCAAACAGACACCTGTAATTTCAGAGGGGAAATGATCCTTCTCTTAAAGCTGTAGTCTACGATTTGAAAGGTGTGAAAACAGCAGCCATGGGCTACTATTGGCTAAATTTTGGTTCAAGTGAAAAATCGAGACGAGTGATTTTTTGTTTGGTAAAGTTTTAAGTTCCAAGTTCATAGATAGATATTCTCGTAGTAGTTTTTGTCCTCCTCTTTTGGGAGCGTTTTCTGTTTTTCAGCCCTGTAGTGGTTTCGTTATTTTCCTCCCTTGTTGGAGCGTTTTGTGTTCTCGTGTTTTTCCTAGTATTAGATTTGATATTCCTTAGTAGCCTCGTGTCCTCCCTTTTCGGAGAGATTTACGTTCTAGTGTTAGTCATAGCGTCAGAGTAGTTAATCTTTTGTAGCCTCGAATCCTCCCTTTTGGAGCGCCTTTTGTTTATTAAAAGTTCATAGAGTAGACGATTAGTTAGCCTTTTATTTCATATCCTCCCCTTCGGAGCGTTTTCCTTTTTTGTGTTTGTGCGTCCACGGCCTACCCCTTCCCTTCTCCCCTTCCCCTTTTCCCTTCCCTCTCTCTTCCCTTGTCCTAAAGTCAGGGATCTAGTTTTTCATAGCCGTTTTGTTGTCACTCTGTTATTTTGGAAACGTGCAACCTGTAAATAAAAGCTTGGACCTACTGTCCTCACTTTGCGCCTGAGTCCTCCTTCAAGTCCAGTCCTGACAGACATCCTATCGTTTGGATTGCATTAGATTGTACAGGTGTCACTAAGAAAGTGGCCACTGAGTGTACACTTAGCCAGGCGTCGTGTCGTCCTCACGTGACATCCTCTCGTTTTGTTACCAGTTCCTGCGAGTCTATCTCTTTCTAAAGTGTCAACGGTGCGCCGAGAGAGAGAGGCGGTGGGTAACACCGGCAGTTGCCCACCTGCTACAGTCACTTCCCCCGTCTGTACTCGCTCCTCTCCGCCGTCCTGCTGCTCTGCGTTGCTATGCTATGCGAGTGAGTGCGCATGCTTACACGTTGTGAGCGCTGGTGTTCTATCAAGCTAACGACAACGGTTCAAACTAGAAAATTCCCTCTGGGGAAATTTTGAAAGGGCCACGGGGGCTACTGCTGGAGTGTGTATATTATTGTAGCCTGTGCAATAGGTTAGGATTCGGGTGCTTTAGTTTATTCTCTCTGCACGCTCTCTTCCAGTGCCAATAACGTCACTAATTGGGGGGTAGGTGGGCATTTAGTAGGCCACCTGAATATCATAAGAGCAGGCTTATATATAGACACCTGGGGTCCTTACACCGGTTTTTGTTGTCACTCTATTGCTGGCGCTGGTGAGAGGAAGCGATGATGCGAGTGCCGTTGTGAAATGCTAAGCGTGTGTGTGGGGGGAGCAGACGCTGACCAACCGTGGTGGTCCAGCATTTACGAGCCCAAATTGAAGTGGTTCCCATGACGATAGAGGAACCCCAGGCTGAGGCAGACAGAAACGTGCAGAAAAACAGCAACTACTGCACTGGTCTCACATTTGGGCACATTCTGACAAAAGGGTAGCACCTATCAGAAAACAGACCATCATCGCTGAAAGGCTTTCCCGGATGATTTGATATGATTTTGGTTTTTATGCAGTAAATATTTTGAGACAGTTGCAAGTTTAAAACAGGGGTCCTCACTCTGCTTCCCTTTTTTTTATTGGAATCAATGAGGAGCAAAGACAAACATGGCTGCACTTAGAGGATGCTAATTGAAATTCTGTGAATCTCTCTGATTTTTGAGCACATTGTGAGAGACAGAACAAGTTTGTCTACAAATTTGGAAAATATCATGTGTGTAGAGGGTAAATTGTGGCCAGGAGGAGTTTGGAAAGAGAAAAAATCTGAACTTTTTTGGGGTTCTCTCCCACTCTGACCAATGATGTCACACACTCTAATGCGGAGAGTTCCGTGCAATACACACCCATTATAATCTCATAATTTCTGATCAATTGATCAAAAACTACATGCTCTATTGAAACGTGGATTAATACACCAATACAGTATTTACATTTAATACACAATACTCTTTTTTTCCCCGCCCGTCTCATTCGCTTCAAGGCAAAATTTTGCGTATACAAAATCCCTCTGGGGAAATTTTGAAAGGGCAACGGGGGCTACTGCTGGAGTGTGTACATTATGATGGGATTCTTCAGAGATTTCAAACGAGACAGAGTTGTATTAGAGGCAAATACAGGGACTGCTTGCTGAAAACTGTCTCTGAAGGGAACGCGCATCAGCATGAATTTACCTCCAAAACGGCTCCATCTCGTAACGTTACATTATTATCACATAGCGTGGTGAATGTGCAGGTCACAACACAAGACTTGTGTCTACTGTTTAAAATTTAAATGGAGTTTCTAGGTGAAAGTATGCCTGAGCAGAAGACGTTTGAAAAACTACAATGATTGCTCTTTTTTTCCCGCTAAATTTTGTGTAGTTATGTCGCGAAAAAACGGCTTTCTTACAGTGCAGACGCTTTTCCTCTATGCTCTCACCTCTGCCTGCGATTTCTGCTATTTTTTGCTACTATCTGCTTCTCCTCAATAAAAAACAAAGAGCAGCAGCTCCTGGATACTTACAAAACCAGTGTGATTATATTTTCTTTTAGATAAAACAGGCATTTTTCAATATTTTTACCACTTCCTCAACGCTATGTGAGGAGGCCTACCAAACAAGATAAGCCTGAGCCTGTGCTACATTGCTAAAGGTTATTAGCAGAAGATGCCTCCCTTCTCTACAGAAGATTACCACAAACTCCTACAGTCACAAATTACCTGCTGATGACTGCTGATTCTGGCTCACCATCCCTCCTCATCCTCCTCGACCTATCTGCAGCATTTGATACAGTCGACCATCACATACTGCTCCAGCATCTCCATGACTCTGTTGGCCTCAGAGGCACAGCATTGAATTGGTTTGAGTCCTATCTCACTGACAGGTCTGAATACGTTGCCATGGGAGGATCAAGGTCTCGCTCACATGCTGTTGGCTGTCGGGTTCCACAAGGATCAGTGCTTGGACCCATCCTATTTATTCTTTACATGCTCCCCCTCGGTAAAGTCAACAGACGATTCGGGATATCATTCCACTGTTATGCTGATGACACGCAATTGTACATCAGAACGGACACTCATCCACCACCATCAACAGCATCACCTCTCTCCATCCTCACTGCATGTCTGGAGGAGATAAGGGCGTGGATGGGACATAACTTTCTCCAGTTGAACAGCTCGAAAACCGAAGCCATCCTCATCTGTTCCCCTCATCAAATTCTAAACTCCTCCATAACCTGCATTACATTCTCTGGCAAGGACATCCCTCTTTCATCAACAGTCACTAACCTTGGTGTCAGGCTTGGCAGTCTAACCTTTGAGGCCCACATAAATCACCTCTGCAAAATCTCATTTTTCCACCTCAGGAATAAAGCCAGACTTTGTCCCACACACACTACGAGATGCAGAGAAGCTCATCCACGCCTTTGTCTCCTCCAGACTTGACTACTGCAATGCACTTCTCAGCGGGAATCCCAGCAAGAGCATTCAGAAACTACAACTCATTCAAAACAGCGCCGCTAGAATCCTGCTGAAAGTACGCAAATAGTACGCACCCATCCTTCACTCGCTACACTGGCTACCCATCTCCGCTCGGATCGACTACAAAGTCTCCCTCCTCACATTCCAGTGCATCCATGGTAACGCCCCCCAGTACCTCGGAGAACTCCTCATCCCCCAGACCTCAGCACGCTCACTCTGCTCCACCAACAGCCACAGACTTCTCCCCCCACGGACTAAGAGCTGCACACTGGTGGCCCTTTTCCACCGAGGCATTTTGAGGGCCGGTTCGGAGCCGGTGCCCAATCGTGAACCAATTCTTCCTGTTTCCACAGACAAAGAGCCGGCTCTCGGCCAGGAAAACTGGTTCCCGAGCGGCCCCAACTCCTTGCTGGGCTGGAACCTGCCCCGGAAGAAGGTCTTGCTTACGTTAGGGGCTGGGGGCGGGGTTAACGCTTGAGGCAACGGGGGAAAATACGCCGCTGCAGAGTTTTAATAACGTTACTGTTCCCCAACGGCACATTTCTGTTTAGTTTACCAAGCTAGTGATTACGTTCGTAACAGCAGCAACTAGTGGCTATGCTTCCTCGGGTAATGTAAGCTGACCGGCTAGCTAGCCAGCTAGCGTGATATTGCTAACAACAACGTTAGCATGCCACTTTCTGACTGCCGTTGGCTCATAAACGTTACCAACTACCAACGTGATTTAACATCTGTGTTCGCAGCGATGTGGACACGTTTGTGATTAAACCACTGTTCTCTGGTTTGTGTTTGTAGAGCTGTCGGACATCGGCGATATTGAACGGAGGTCCAACCTGCGGATGACTAAACATCAAACACTTTGATCTATTGATCACACACTGTTCTACACCGGCTGCTTCCGGCTTTGCTACAGTGCAGACGCTTTTCCTCTTTGCTCTCACCCCTGCCTGCGATTTTCTGCTATTTTTTGCTATCTGCTTCTCCTCAATAAGAAACAAAGAGCAGCAGCTCCTGGATATTTACAAAACCAGTGGGATTATATTTTCTTTGAGATAAAACGGGCATTTTTCAATATTTTTACGACTTCCTCAACGCTACGTGAGGAGGCCTACCAAACAAGATAAGCCTGAGCCTGCTAAAGGTAATTAGCAGAAGATGCCTCCCTTCTCTACGGAAGATTACCATAAACTCCTACAGAAGATTTTGTGGGAACAACACTCTAGCACTGACTCAAAACAGTGGACAGGAGCATGCTAGAACCCAGCTAAGTAGCAATAATGAAGCTATGAAGAAACGGGAGGATCCTGTACATGGTAATAAATCGATAATCCTCCCTGGAACACACAAGCCAAAGAGAAGACCATCTCCCTGTGACATGGGAGAACGGATAACTGGCAGGACCCAGCGCCCCGATATCTGTGATCTGACCGGCTGGCCTGCGTTACCATCTCCATCCAGGCACAGCGCCTCCTCAACCCCACTGCCTCGAAGGACACAGCAGCGGACAGCTGGGGAGAGGAGAGCTACCAAGAAACCTCCCCAGCAAACAACTGTTCAACTAAAGAACAGGTTTGCTCCACTGCTGCAGGACCATGGATCCCCCTCTGATTGCCTGGATAACCCCCCACGACCACGCAGCAGGGTAAGACCTGCTAATTTAAAGCCACAGAGAAAGCTAACGACAGGGCCTGAAAATCTGATTGTGGGTGACTTTTCTGTAAAAGATATGAAAAGCAGTAATAACATCAAAGTACTCTGCTTTCCGAAGGATACAGTGTCTGACTTGGAAAAAAGAATCCTGGAAATTGTGGCTGCACACCCAACTGTGAAAAATATCATTCTGCACATTGGATTTAATGACATTGAAAAACAACAATCAAGAGAGTTGAAAGAGGACTTCAACAAACTCTTTGAAACAGTCAGCTCTGTGAATGCAGAAACGTCGAAGGAGGACTGAATGTGGATCCCCCCCCCCCCACAAATCTCCATCCAGGTCTTCGTCATTCTCCCTCCCTGGGTCATTCTGTGTCATTTCATCAAATGCCTCCCACCTGACCATCTCAGAATGTCCTAAAAAAATTGGAGTACAAAGACACACTTGTTAGTAGGACTAATCCAAAATATTAGGTCTCTACTGTCAACAGTTTTCTCATGAAACGTCATTGAATGAAGGGTAGTTTAGACGGTTTTTGGCATCATACTCTGAAAAGCCATCAAAATTTCTACAGTGTATATCTGTTACTAATATCCTCCAGACATGGAATATCAGGGGTGTAGCTCAATGATAACCTAGTATGGTAGGTACTTAAAATGAGGCTTGTTGAAATAAAGTAGTACATTTGAAGAGTGGCTGAGCTCCCATTTTTACAGATAAAAGACTTCTATCATTTCTGCCTCTATCTCTGGTGTTAGCTTAAACATTCTACAAAATATGGTCTCTCTTAGATTATTAGTTTCACAGATATTAAGGCTCAAAAATGGAAGTTAACACATCTTTGCCCAACTTCAGAGTCATATTCCAAAAAACTGACAACACGTATCTGGTCCAAACTTACTTTATTTGAAAGATCATATTCTTGTTAAAATCATATTAAAAAATCAGGAGGGTGTTTTGCCTCATTTTGTCGCAGTGATTTTTTTAAAATCCTGATATTGGTGGGGGTTTTGTGGCTGGTTTTGGTACTGCATGTCCTAATAGCCTACCAGTAAACATCACAGGAGGGCAATTCAAATGTGTTTTTTACCATTTACCAAAGACTTACATGTGACTAAATGCTACAGATAAATTTAGCCTTACGAAAACATTAAAATGTAGCACAGTTGTAGAGGCAATAAGTCCTTGAATGTGAGTTAAACATGCTGAAAACAGCTTTTAATGTCTTAAACCATGAACAAACATAGCATAATATTGAAGACTGTACATTTTGTCATACTGTAAGTATATAAATTACACAACCAAATCAAATAATAATCTTAATTTGAGCATGAGATTTTACATTACAGTACAAAAGTCTCCAAAGTTTGATATTGAATAACAGTTTAATAACTGAATAACTCTATGCTCTAAAGTATGACAAAATGTACAGTCTTCAATATTATGCTGTGTTTGTTCATGGTTTAAGACATTAAAAGCTGCTTTCACCATGTTTAACTCACATTCCAGGACGTATTGCCTCTGTAACTACAACTGTGCTACATTTTAATGTTTTCGTAAGGCTAAATTTATCAGTAGCATTTAGTCACATGTAATTATTTGGTAAATGGTAAAAAACACATTTGAATTGCCCTGCTGTGATGTTTACTTGTAGGATATTAAGACATGCAGTACCAAAAACGGACACAAAAACCCCACCAATATCAGGATTTAAAAAAATCACTGCGACAAAATGAGGCAAAACACCCTCCCGATTATTTAATATGATTTTAACATCTTTCAAAAAAAGTAAGTTTGGACCTGATACTTGTTGTCAGTTTTTTGGAATATGACTCTGAAGTTGGGCAAATATGTGTTTACTTCCATTTTTGAGCCTTAATATCTGTGAAACTAATAATCTAAGAGAGACCATATTTTGTAGAATGTTTAAGCCAACACCAGAGATAGAGGCAGAAATGATAGAAGTCTTTTATATACAAAAATGGGAGCTCAGCCACTCTAAACCCATGTCATGCTGATGATCTTGTCCATCCATCCATCCATCCATTTTCTACCGCTTATCCTGTATTTTAGGGTCACGGGGGGGGGGGGGGCTGGAGCCGATCCCAGCTGTCATTGGGCGAAGGCAGGGTACACCCTGGACAGGACGCCAGTCTATCACAGGGCTAACATATAGAGACAAACAACCATTCACACTCACATTCACACCTATGGGCAATTTTAGAGTCATCAATTAACCTATCCCCATCTTGCATGTCTTTGGACTGTGGGAGGAAGCCGGAGAACCCGGAGAGAACCCACGCTTACACGGGGAGAACATGCAAACTCCACACAGAAGGAACCCGGGCCGACCCGGGAATCGAACCCAGGACCCTCTTGCTGTGAGGCGAGAGTGCTACCCACTACACCACCGTGCAGCCCCTGATGATCTTGTAAACATCTTTAATTCCAAAATTCTGAATGTCATAGATGTCATTGCACCTGCTACGGTTAAAACAATTTCTGGTAAGCAAAAGGCACCCTGGAGAAAAGCTGCTGTTGTGACAGCCCAGAGAAGAGAGTGCAGGAAGGCTGAACGAATCTGGCGGAGTACTAAACTTCATATTCACCATGACATCTAAAAAGAGAGCCTCCGGGCCTACAATTTAGTCTTAAAAAGTGCGAGAGAAACATACTTCTCCAATATCATAAACAACAACACTAATAAGGCGAAAACCCTATTTGCAACTGTTGACAGACTGACCAACCCCCCAACACAAATACCAGCTAAACTCCATTCCACGCAGAAATGCAATGAGTTTGCATTCTTTTATACTAATAAAATTGAAGGCATCAGACGCGCCATCAATATCTCAAACAAAAAAGTTGGATCACCACCCTGTTCAGGCAAAAGTAACACAGCAATCATGGCAAGCTTTAATGCCATAGACTCTAGAACTCTAGTGGAAACGGTGACAAATCTAAAATCATCCACCTGCTGCCTTGATGCTTTACCTACCAACTTTTTAAAGAATGTTTTTGACTGCCTATCAATAGACGTATTGCAAATAGTTAATAACTCCATTCAATCAGGCAATTTCCCAAAGGCCTTCAAAACTGCAGTCATTAAACCTCTTCTAAAAAAGCGGAGCCTAGATGCCTCTATTATCAACAACTACAGACCAATTTCAAATCTACCCTTCATAAGTAAAATAATTGAGAAAGTTGTCCTCCAACAACTAAATCACTTCCTGGCTTCAACTGGCTGCCACAACAACTTCCAGTCAGGATTTTGACCTCTTCATAGCACCGAGACGGCCCTTATTAAAGTTGTAAATGACATCCATCTTAACACAGACTCTGGCAAAACTTCAATATTAATGCTATTAGACCTCAGTGCTGCATTTGACACTGTCAACCACTCAATACTTATGGACAGGTTGGAAAACTGGATGGGGCTCTCAGGCACAGTCTTAAGGTTCATGTCATATCTACAAGATAGGAACTATTTTGTTTACATTGGCGACTTTGTATCAGAACCAACCAATGTAACGTGTGGGGTCCCCCAAAGTTCAATCTTGGGCCGACATTATTCAACATCAGGGGTATTCAAGGGGTATTCAATTAAAAATCAAAGAGGTCCAGTTACTAAAATGTCCTCCTTATAGTCACTCAAAATAGTGTACCCTGATGGTAATAAAATCAATAACGCACATACATTTCTATATAATTTAATGTTACATTTCAAGTGTTTTCAAAGTAATATGCTTTTAACATGCCGAAAAGTCTGAATTTGTATGGCACTTGAATGGAAAACAATACTGTAGTTGTGTTTACTACATTTCAAGTAACAGACAACAGACACTGAATTTCTTCTGAATAAAATAAATAAAAAGTGCAAACACAGCTTTGAGCAGCCTGAACTTAGGGCCTATATTTCAAGTAATGTAAAACATTCAGAATTTTATAATTTTTTATAATTCAGAGTCTTATAATTGTTACTCAGAATAAAATAAAAGTGCATCTTTAAGAAAAAAATAAACAAAAGACCTTTGAGCTGCCCACCCCCTTTTCAAAACATTAACTACATTTCAAATAAAATAACACAGGAACCTTAGGCTAATGCCTACATTTCAAGTAAAATATAACAGGGCAGAATTTACTGAATAAAAGAATAGTGCAGAGCTTTGAGCAGCTCCCTTTTCCTCTCTCCTTTCCAACTTACTTTCCTAGTGAGAGAAATGGGCATGTAACTGTCCTGCCAGCAGTTTGAATCTTGGCTTAAATGGGGTTAGTGCCAGTCTCATGCACATGTGGAGATGCTCATTGGTGAGCCTAGAACGTTACTTTGTTTTAATAATGTTCATTGTAGAGAAAGCGGTCTCACAGCTGTAAATTGATCCAAACATGGTTAAGGTGTATAGTGCTACTTTGGTTAGACCAGGGAACATCGTTTCTGGCACAATCTGTAACCAGAAAGTAGCAGAGTCAGTTGTTTCAAAATGCCCTCTCAGGGCAACATCTGCTTGCAGATCAGTGAGCTCTAACTGTAAAGATCCAGGATGTGCCCACTTGAAGGTCTGTGTCACCTCTTTTGAAAATCCTCTGATTTCTATGATAAGGAATGGATTCTCGATTAGCAGGAGGAGCTGGTGTCCAAGGTTGAAGCAGTCAAATCGTTGACCGAAGTTTCCAATCAGCTTGTCTATGAAGCTGACATAAGGGGAAATGTCTCTCTCACCCTGAATTTGTTCCCGCAATTCTGGGAAGTGCTCACACTCTCCTTGGAGATCTTCTTTGAAAATGTACAGCTTCATCTGGAAGGAGCGGACAGTTTTCATCAAATCGCAGACAGAATTTTTCTGACCCTGCAGCTTTAAATTGAGCTCATTAAGGTGTCTTGTGAAGTCCACCAAAAAAGCCACCACATTCATCTTGTGCTTATCTTGCAAAACATTTCAAACTGTGCTGCTTTTTGACTCTTGAGCTGCTGTAAGAAAGCAGCTATTTCCTTTTTGGATGGACCAGAAGCGTTATGGTGCATTGCCCTTGCTCAGCCATCTTACGTTGTTGTGGAGTAGTAAGTCATTCGCATCTGCCTCCATTTCTTTCATAAATTCTCTCAGCAGTCGATGCTGATGGGATGAGGATGCCCTGAGGAAGTTTATAAGTTTCATCATGGTATTCATTACTTCAGCAAACCCTTCAGACAGAATGGCAGAGGGGACAGTCTGATGGATGATGGTAGTAGGCTATGAGATCAGGGTTGTCTTGTTTCATCCGTGCAACAGCCCCCTTCTCTCTCCCAACCATGGCAGGTGCACCATCTGTGTGGTGACTGAGACTACTTGCTTCAGATTAATCTTTCTTTTTGTGAGCTTCTCCTTTATCGCCTCATATATATCCTCTCCTCTTGTGTGTGTCTCAAGTGGCGTTGAACCTAACATGTCCTCACACATGTCTTTCCTCTCTTTGTGAGGAAATCTCACATGTGGACTCATCAATGGCTAAGGATATGCATACTGCATTCTGAACAGCTGCATCAAGCTGTGCCAGTCCATCCTCTGCTCAGATTTTCTAGTTGTTGTTAAAGCTGACAATGGAATTTGCAAGATTTTTTCACACGTCGTCTTTTTGTTTACCGTCAAGTAACGTTTCTGCAGCCGCATTTAAGCACTCCTTCACAACTGTCCCATCGCTGAATGCTTTCTTGTGTTGTGCCAAAATTCACACAATCCTTAACGAACACTCATTTGCACGTTGCTGGCCTGTAAATACATGCGTGATGACACGAGTAGACCTGTCATACTGTGCTTTCAATTCGATAATTTTACTTGCCCTCACTGCGGACTTCTGTGGGTACCTTTCCTCAAACGGCCCGTGTTTAGTCTCATAGTGACGCTATGACGTTTCCACTTTTTATTAACGCCACAGTCAGTTAGCATATGAGACACAAAGGTTTAGAACTGGCTGCAGACAAAACAAACATGTATTGGTCCATCCATTCATCTTTAAAAGTTAGGTTTTCACCATCTCCTTTCTCATTTTTGAGCAAGCCATTTTCTCTCATCTCCTCTCTTTCTCTCACTCGCTTCTCTGTTGCTGAAAGGTCAACAATCTATTTGAATTGAAACTGAAACTGATTGGCTTGGCTGATGCTCCTGTCGTTATAACTAGATTAGCTGCGCATGAACAAATGATTTATTGTTTTATTATATCAAAGATTGCTATGCCGATGACACCCAAATCTATGTAGCGCTATCACCAGACGACTATCGCCCCATAGATCTTCTGTGCCAGTGCATTGAGCAAGTCAAAGATGTGTGCCAAAACTTCCTACAACTAAATGAGGACAAAACCAAGATAATTGTTTTTGGTGCTAAAAAGGAAAGGTTTAAAGAAATTCAGCACCTTCACTCTCTGTCCCTGAAAACCTCAAATAAAGCCAGAATTCTTGGGGTTATTATGGATTCTGATTTACATTTTGACAGTCACATCGAATCAGTAACAAAATCGGCCTACTATCACCTCAAAAATGTAGCAAGACTTAGAGGGCTCATGTCAGCTCAAGACTTAGAAAAACTTGTACATGCCTTTATTACTAGTAGGCTAGAGTACTGTAATGGTCTCTTTGCAGGTCTTCCGAAAAAAAAAACTGTCAGGCAGCTACAGCTTGTTCTGCTGATAGAGTTCTAACAAAGACCAAAAAATGTGAGCACATTACACCAATTTTCAAATTCTAACATCGGATCCTTGTATGTCAGAGAATTAATTTCAAAATCCTCCTGCTCACATATAAATCACTACGTGGTCTAGGGCCAAAGTATATCACTGATATGCTCCCACTACATAAGCCTCCTAGACCACTAAGATCGTCTGAGACCAATCTGTTAGTGATTCCCAGAGTAAACTCAAATCACAGGGAAGCATCATTTAGTCACTATGCAATACATTTCCTGAAGATGTAAGACTTGCCCCAACTCCAACTAGACTGAAAACATTTATGTTCACCATAGCTTTCTGCTAAATCTTTTAATGTCTGCACTGTTTTTTTTATTATTGCAAAGTTGTTTTTATTCTCCTTGTCTTTCTGTAATGCATTTTAATTTTGCCTTTATTTTCTTTTAAATTCTTCTATTTGTTTCACTTTATTGTATGACATGTTATGATGTGAAGCACTTTGAGTCTGCCTTGTGTATGAAATGTGCTATACAAATAAAGTTGCCTTGCCTTGCATTGCCTACATACATGGATGAAGCATGTCGGCTTTTTCTACAGGAGTTAATTCAGTTGCCACTGAGCAGCACTTTTGCTAGACTATGCTGACATCTGCTGGGAGAATAAAAAATGTCTTGCAGTGACAAAAAACGTGTTGGCCCCCAGACTTCAGGGTCTCTGGTCACAAATAACATGAACACCTATGAACAAAGAGGAGACACATCAAATTGTACTCAAAAACAGATTTATTTAACTCACAATTAGACCCCATCGTTTTGACGTCACACACAAAATTAAGCACCATTCTCGGTGCCTGTACAATGTAACATGCATAAAGAAATGACACTTACCAAAATAATGATTTAACAAAACTGCATGTATTAAATGCCTACAGTAAAACCATTGTTAGTCATTACAAACATGTACTGTATGGATGGTTTGGATCGATGAAAAATAATTACCTGAATATTCTCATTAATCATGGTTAGAGCAGCACAGCATCCCGAGTTATGACAGGAACTACAACTTTATTGTATTAGCGGGATTAGATATGTAGAAAACGTGAATTGATGGCCCTTTAGAAAGTACAAAAAAAAAGTGATCCTATGTGACACCGCCACACAAAACTAGAAAATATATATATAAAATTGGCACATTGTTTAAAGAAAATCAAAATATACCACTTCCAACTTATATACAGAAGCCGTGGTCTCGAGGTGCTCTCACCTCAAGGAGATTAAGAAACAAAAGTTTCACTTGCAGGCATGTCTCTGTGTGAATGTAAATAAATTAGACCTCAATACTACCTTCCGCCGTGTGCTGACAAGTGCAGGGTTTGTGCTTCACAAATCAAGCATGAATCATTACAAGCTATAAAGAAAAAAAATATGTTTACATCACCTGTCATGTTCACATTTTTTCTCTTTGGAGACCTGATTGTAAGTTTTGTATAATCATTTTAAATTTAAACTTTAAAATTAAACTTTGCTATGTGTTACTGCAGTGAGAAATGTATCCTCAAAATTGCTTCTCAAAGTTATGCTTAGTCATGTTTTACCTGAAGAACTCAGGTATGTAAAGACAGTCACATCCTCCTTTGCCCACAGATGACACAGCATGACACAACATTTTGCGAGCAGGTTAAGTTCAATGGCATGTGTCAAAATGTGTTAAAAATGCCTCGAGGCAGACAAGAGTGATTAATCATTTATGAGTACAGAGAACAGTACCGATATGGTTCCATTGTCCTGGGACTGCAAAGACCGGAGTCCTGGAATAATGATAATGGCGCACTCTGCCCCCGTAACGCTCGGTGTAGTTGCACATACACTCTTTGTGATGCGGTTTTCCATCCTCCAGAGAAGTCTATGCTCGGAAGTCGTTCCCAAAGTGTCTTATCTGTTCCTCGGTCATGGACAGATAGGTGGCCCGCATAGTGGGGGAGTACTGTGGAGGAACAAAGGCAAACATATGGACACACACACAGAGGACGTTACAAGATGAGCTGATGGTGAGGTTTCCCCAGGTATGGGCTGAGCCTAATCATCAGCTAAAACCCACAAAAATTAATAAAAAGGAAAATGCCATGGTGGGTTTAAAGGAATAGTCAGCAGAAAACATCTTTTGCATCAAATTCTCATCACGTAGGATTGAACGGTGGCCCTGTAAAGAGAAGCCTTAAGTCACATAAGTTAAGTAAGTAAGTTGGATTCCAGTGGCAACCCAGGCTACGGCGGTGTTGTCACCACTTAATGACCGCCGGATAGGGCCGGGCAGGCTGTTTCCAGTCTTTATGCCAAGCTAAGCTAACTGTGACCTGAGCTCCATCTTTTGCACAACAAGAAAGAATTACATGATGCAGACTTAAGAGCATTCATTTTTTTCCCTCTCAAACTGTCAAACTCCCCTGCTACTGCACTGCATATAGCCTTTTGTGTTGTTGTTGTTGCCTGGTTATGCCCCTTGTGTGGGTGATTGGATGCCTGCTACTGTCCCTGTTTTGTCTGGGAGTCGTGAATTTAAAGCCACACCATGTGATTTAGGAGCGGTTTGAGAAGTTTCTACAGAGGTTTTGATACATTTTCACACAATAAGGGTTGCCATTGGAATCTACCACACAGGAACTGCTGTGACTCTAACTAAAGTTCCACGAAGAAGCACGGCATACACTTATTAAGAGCCACCTTCACCTGTTTTTTTAATGCCCAATAGTTCTGAGGGGTGCAATACCAGGGTGCAAATTTAATCTGCCGCACAGTTTGTTCAATGAAATCAATCCATACCTTATTAAATGCATCATGAGTTACACGTCAATCATTTAAATATTAACAGCAACTGTGACGTTGCTCTGAATCTCTAAATACCCAGATTAAATTCGATAGCATTAGACGATGCCTGATGGCAGTAGACGCTATAGAATTGATTTACTGGAGCAAAACTGCATGCACAGGGAGGAGAACTGTGAGGAAAACCCGGGGATGGGACTGCAGTACCACCCTGTGGACGCCAGGGGTCGACAAACCCTCACTAACCTTAAACAAGACTTTCTGGAATGAAAGCAACAGGTTGCATGTAAAAAAACAAACAAACACATGCCAAACGGGAAAACTGCACCCAACGAAGTGTTTTGAGGTGAAGGAGAGGTCAAAGACACAGATGCAACAGAGGAAGAGTGAGGGAGTTAACCCAGAGGAAGAGTTGAAAAAAGACTTACTCGGTTTCTATAATGCTGAGAGTATATCTCCAAAAGTTGATAAAAAAAGAAGAGGAAATATAGAAATGAAAGATACAAACATACACATGACAAACAAACAAACGTAAAAAATATATAAAATAAGCTGTTAGCTGCAGACTACTACATGAAGTTGTACAGTTGAAGTCATGAGGGAGAAGATAATTATACATCACTCGCTGGCATTAATTAGGAAAGAAGTCATAAGACCAAGTACATCACATTTGTGTGGTTAACACAAGCTGGAAATATGTAGGCTGAAGGTTAAAAGATAATTCAAATAATTTTCTCCTTATCTACAAATTGTGCTCAACCTTGAAATATATGAAGTAGAAAATATATCAATCTCTGTGGAATGTATATCTCTACGCCTAGCAAGGAATAATATGCAATTTATCAAAAATATTCCTGACCTGATCATAATCAAATCATCATTTAAAAAGGTTACAAGACACTGATCTAAATAGATTAGATGACTCCTGACTGCTGCGTTTCATTAAATACTTGTGCAGCATGTTATTAAGAGGCTCTGTCTATGAAAATTTAATTCAGAATGTTTCTATTTTTTATCTCCATGACGTGAACAACAGGAGACAAGTGGCCCAGCGAGGGGCCGATCAATTCAACGAGGAAAGACAGCCTTTAGTGTAAAGAGTGAGCGAGTCTATGGTTTGAGACTCCGGTCACTCCCTCCGGGGAATTTGGCCTGAGAGAGGTTAAATGATGTTCACTTCATGATTAAATATTAACCACATTACTTCTCCTCTCTTTACACTGGTACTGTAAGTCAGCCTCAAGCAGAAGAAGGCACGGTTTACAAGGAAAGGGTATTTTGTATATCTAGAAGAAAAAAGTTGATTCAAACAAGAAAATGTAGTTAGATATGGCTTAACACGTGAGCAAGGAGGTCAGTTCGTAGCTGAGAGAAAGTGTGAATGAAATAATCAGCAGTTATTTATAATCATACAATTTCCTGTGCTTTAAAGGCTAGTCTGTTAGCTCAGGAGAAGTGACATCATAGGAAGGACTTGGCCTCTGGGACCCAACGCACCGAAGGGGGTGGAGAGCCTCGTCCTATCAGAGGCACGTTCTCGTAGCGTGGGTTTCCCCCGAACAGAGCCGTCTGGTTCCTGGGAAAGAAGGAAAGAAGCGACTCAGTAATGTGAAATGAAAAAAGTCCCATGTTGCTGCGTGGATCATTTCCGTTCACTCACATGTACTCGGACACGGGGGCGTTGGAGGCAGCGGGGGCGGGCGGGTGGAGGCTGTTCTGGCTGCCCATGCTGCTGCTGTAGCTGCAGAAGCTGTGCATGTTGGTGAGGTTGGGGTTCTGGGTGGCGATCCTCCTCGCCCGCGGGTTGAAGGGATCCTCCTCGTCAATGTCGTCATAATCTCTTTCCCTAGGAGGGGGACAGAAGCACCAGAAGAGGAGCCAGATGATTGGCTTAGTGCAGAGGTTTTCAAACTACGAGGTGTGCTGGAGGGAAAGACGTGCTGCGTGGTGAAAGGAACTGGTCTCATCTCATCTCATCTTCGCCCGCTTATCCGGTGTCGGGTCGCGAGGGTAGCAGCTTCAACAGGGGACCCCAAACTTCCCTTTCCCGGGCCACATCAACTAACTCTGAATAGGGGATCCCGAGGCGTTCCCAGGCCAGTGTGGAGATATAATCTCTCTACCTAGTCCTGGGTCTTCCCCGTGGCTTCCTCCCAGCTGGTCGCGCTTGAAACACCTCCCAGGGGGCATCCTTACCAGATGCCCGAACCACATCAGCTGTCTCCTTTCAACGCAAAAGGAGCAGCGGCTCTACTCCGAGACCCTCACGGATGACTGAGCTTCTCACCCTATCTCTAAGGGAGACGCCAGCCACCCTCCTGAGGAAACTAATTTCAGCCGCTTGTACTCGCGATCTAGTTCTTTCGGTCATGACTCATCCCTCATGACCATAGGTGAGGGTAGGAACGAAGATTGACTAGTAGATCAAGAGCTATGCCTTCCGGCTCAGCTCTCTTTTCGTTCCAATGGAGCGGTACAGCGAATGCAATACCGCCCCCGCTGCTCCGATTATCCTGCCAATCTCACGTTCCATCGTCCCCTCACTTGCGAACAAGACCCCGAGGTACTTGAACTCCTTCACTTCGGGTAAGGACTCATTCCCTACGCTGAGCAGGCAATCCACCGGTTTCCTGCTGAGCACCATGGCCTCAGATTTAGAGGTGCTGATCCTCATCCCGACCGCTTAAATCCAGAGAGTGCTGAAGGTCACAGACCGATGATGCCAGCAGGACCACATCATCTGCAAAAAGCAGCGATGCGATCCGCAGCACACCTAACTGCAAACCCTTCTCCCCCCGACTACGCCTTGATATCCTGTCCGTGAATATCACAAACAGGATTGGTGACTTTACCAGGGAGGCTGAGTAGTGTGATACCCCTGTAATTGGTACACACTCTCTGGTCCCCCATTTTTAAACAGGGGGACCACCACCCCGGTCTGCCACTCCTTAGGCACTGTCCCTGACTTCCACGCAACGTTGAAGAGACGTGTCATAGAAGACAGCCCCTCCACCACCAAAGCCTTTAGCATTTCTGGACGGATCTCATCGATCCCCGGGGCTTTGCCACTGAGGAGTTGTTTGACTACCTCAGTGACTTCCACCAGGGAAATTGACGATGATCCTCCATCAGCTTCAAACTCTGCCTCTACCTTAGAGGGGATGTCAGTCGGATTCAGGAGTTCCTCAAAGTGCTCCTTCCACCGCCCGATTAAAAAGTACACGAGTGATTGCTGACTTTAAACCCACGGCTACATTGCAAACAGGAACAGCTAAACAGCTTATTTTACTTTTAATGGCACTAATGTGCCAACATGTAAATAAACACACACACACACACACACACACACACACACACACACACACACACACACACACACACACACACACACTATATTGCCAAATGTATTCACTCTCCCATCCAAATAATTCAAATAAGGTGTTCCAATCACTTCCATGACCACAGGTGTATAAAAGCAAGCACGTAGGCATGCGGACCGTTTCTACAAAAGTGTGAAAGAATGGGTCACTCTCAGGAGCTCAGTGAATTCCAGCGTGGTACTGTGATAGGATGCCACCTGTGCAACAAGTCCAGTTGTGAAATGTCCTCACTCCTAAATATTCCACAGTCAACTGTCAGTGGTATTAAAACAAAGTGGAAGTGATTGGGAACGACAGCAACTCAGCCAAGAAGTGGTAGACCACGTAAAATGATGGAGCGGGGTCGGCGGATGCTGAGGCACATAGTGCACAGAGGTCACCAACTTTCTGCAGAGTCAATCGCTACAGACCTCCAAACTTCATGTGGGCTTCAGATTAGCTCAAGAACAATGAAGAGAGCTTCATGGAATGGGTTTCCATGGTGATCAGCTGCATCCAAGCCATACATCAGCAAGTGCAATGCAAGGGTCGGATGCAGTGGTGTAAAGCACGCCGCCACTGGACTCTAGAGCAGTGGAGTTCTCTGGAGTGACCAATCAGGCTTCTCCATCTGGCAATCTGATGGACGACTCTGGGTTTGGCGGTTGCCAGGACAACGGTACTTGTCTGACTGCATTGTGCCACGTGTAAAGTTTGGTGGAGGGGGATTATGGTGTGGGGTTGTTTTGCAGGAGCTGGGCTTGGCCCCTTAGTTCCAGTGAAATTAACTCTGAATGCTTCAGCATACCAAGAGATGTTGGACAATTCCATGCTCCCAACTTTGTGGAACAGTTTGGGGATGGCCCCTTCCTGTTCGAACATGACTGTGCACCAGTGCACAAAGCAAGGTCCATAAAGACATGGAGGAGAGAGTTTGGTGTGGATGAACTTGACTGGCCTGCAAAGAGTCCTGACCTCAACCCGATAGAACACCTTTGGGATGAATTAGAGTGGAGACTGAGAGCCAGGCCTTCCCGTCCAACAACAGTGTGTGACCTCACAAATACGGTTCTGGAAGGACGGTCAAAATTCCCATTAACACACTCCTAAACCTTGTGGAAAGCCTTCCAGAAGAGTTGAAGCTGTTACAGCTGCGAAGGGTGGACCGACGTCATATTAAACCCTATGGCTTAAGAATGGGATGTCACTTAAGTTCATATGCGAGTCAAGGCAGATGAGCCAATACTTTTGGCAATAGAGTGTGTGTATGTGTGTGTGTGTGTGTGTGTGTGTGTATGTGTGTGTGTGTATATATATATATAACCCAAAATCTACAACTCACTGAATCCAAGGCAAAATTGCACTTCCAGGTTACATGCACATGGCATGTTTAACCCAAAATTTAGTCAGGAGTGAAAAAAAATGTAACATGGATATGAACTTTCTTTTCATGTTGCAGATTGCAAAATGACAACAAAGGAGATGCGTACTGAACATAAGACAATAATAATGCTCCTTAAAGAAGGTATCTGGAGCACTCCATCAATGGAACGGCACCCATCTACCTTCAAACACTGGTCAAACCACACGCCCCGAATGGCATTTCGCTCCTCTACTTCAGCTGGCTGGCTAGTACCACCATCGCTGAAATCAAACAAATGTCACTCAGCAAAGCACCCCCCCCCCCAAAAAAAAAAAGAAAAAAAAGAAACCCTTACCTATAGCAAAAGTGTTAGATCATAGCACTGTTGCTCTTAAGGTATGTTTTGCTGAACAGCTACTACTTTACTCGGACTAGGATCTAACACTTTTATCGGCAATGATATGTTGTGGTTTCTTTGTTTCCTTCTTTTGACAAATGTACTTATTGTAAGTCGCTTTGGACAAAAGCGTCTGCGAAATGACCTAAATGTAATGTAAATGTAAACTTACACAACTGAATCTGTATTTGTTGCAACACTATACACACACACACACCCACAGTATCATCCAGTAGGATGGCTCGTAGAGATGGCTGCAGCATGAGGAAATGAGGACGCTCAGGCAGACATGCAGTGAAGCAGAGAAGGAACTGACCTGCAGGTGATTTGTCTCCACGCCCTGGGAATGGCACACAGCATGACAGTGAAGGCACAGGCTGCCAGGGTGGAGAACAGGCAGAGGTAGAGTACGCCCTCCACCCCGTCGTAGCACATCCCCACCATTGCATCTAGGTAGTCCTGAAGAGGTCAAACAAAATAATATAACATGGACATTACTTGTATGGGACTCTGACTGTCACGTCTGAATTCACTGCAGACCAAAGTGAGATAAGACGAAACAGCACTTAGGGTGCTGGACCATGTCGTCTCCAGGAAGATATACGTAACTTGTGTCATGTGTGTTCAGTGGAATGTTCAACAATATTCGTCTAACCTGCTGCGTAGTCATGAGCAACACTGCAGGTTAACTCGCAAAAAGAATAACAAACAGTTCGGAAAAAGTTCTCATTAAATTTGAAATTCTCTCTGCTGTGCCTCGCTCTGCTCTGTTCCTTGTTCCACTCTCAGTTTGATGCCGAAATCCTCCACGGCCACTTACTCTCCTGTTGACCTAGTTGTGCTGCTGTGATGCCAATTAGGATGCAGTGAACGAACCTTGTTGAGCCCCCTGCAGTCCAGCAGGGCGGTCAGCTGGTGCAGACTGGCCTCTGAGGAGTTGAGCAAATGCTGGATGCCCAGCAGGTCTCTCTGCGGGGAGGTCACCGGACAGACAGTATCAGTGGCAAATACTCGGCACTGTGAGAAAATCTGTTGTACTGCAGCATTGGAGTCACAGCTTGGTGTTTGTTTGCATGCTGATACCTCAGCTGTAGGAAACAGAGGCACGGCAAACTGCAGCAGACCCTGGATCTGGATCTGCATGGTGGTCAGGGACCTCTGGAAAATGGTCAGAGGCTGTGAACAAAGAAGCTTGTTTAAATGCAAGTAGGGAGCATGCAAATGAAGAAGAAACACTGAACCCACTAGCAAGCATAATGGATCTTATTTTTCTGTAATGTAACTGTAATTTAATTTGTTAATTTATTCAAAATGGTACAATCAGGAGATTACAAATACAACAAAGGGCTGAAAAGGTGGGTAATCATTCATTCGGTCTTAATTAAATATTGACCATATATATATATATATATATATATATTGTATGTTATGGCTTTGTAGGGGAAAAAACGCTTTAAATATCCTGTTATTAAATTACAGCACTCATCAGCCTTTTATGGTGGTGTAGATTTCTGTTCCCACCAACAGGGGGTAGAATAAGCCTCCAAATTCAGTACAACCTAATCTAAAGTGGAAAAACAACCAACACGAAAGAGGTATTCTGCCCAATGCCTTCTTTTTGAAATTTACATTCAGGCATAACCGTACATGAATTCATCCCCAAAGTGACAACTGTATCTTCACAGTCATCCAACCCTAAGAAAAGTAAGCCTGGAAACCCCCTGGCCCCGTGCCACCATGTTAAAAGGGAAACAGGATATGGTCAATTACCTCAGACATTCATAAATGGAATTGCTTTACAATGATTTTGACATTTCTCCCCTGGATCCTGCAAGACCGTCTGTGGTCAAACCCCTTACACAATCTAACACAATTTTTTCATTTTGCTTCCGAAGCTGGATTGAGGAGGACAGTGAGAAAAGAAGAAGACGATGATGATGAGAATAGAAAGAGAGCTGTGGGAAGAAGCAGAGTGGCCCAGAGCGCTGAGATACAGTACAGTGCAGTGCTGCGAGAGAGACAGAGGAAGAGAGGGAGAGCTTGTCTGTTTGCAAATCTCCTAATCTGGCAGCCTGTGAGTGAACTTTGCACCTGTTGGTTATCTATGTGGCAGAGAGAAAGACCGCCGACTTTGTTTACCAGGCGGGGTGACGGCTGCCTGGCCTCTGCTGCCGCCACACTCTCGTTATCCTCGGGACATGACAACGAGAGCCAGATAATAAGATCTGAGCTCTGCTGAAATCCACTTTGCCGCTGACATGGGTCAGCCGCGGATGTGACCCGTAATGTCTACTCTGCTGCTCTGAAGGGTGACCTCAAAGAGCCTCAGAAGAGAGGAAGGAAACAAGAGGAGATTAACCAAATTGCTGCAATTTCACAGCCTTTGTTTTTGGGAGACTTGCAACATTGTGGCGTGTTCTGGCTTGTTGGCCTTCGACTGAAGACACGCAGGAGAAAGGGAAGAAAGACAGGGACGACCAGGAGGCTTCAGGAGCTTTGCAGCGTTCAGCCTGACTGGTGAGGTGAAGTCAGGATGTAAATCAGACAGACAGGGCTTTGATGGAGAGGAAGAGAAATCAGCTCCCCCATCCAGCAGTGATTTAGTGAATTCAGCTCAAAAGATGTTTGGACATTTAGGCTAAAAAGTTATAAAAATGTCCAGGTTGCATAAAACCTGCCGCTCCGGCAGCGTTGAGATGACTATATTCATTATTCAGTGAGGTCCTGCTGCACATTTAAGTCATTTAAATACCGTTCAAGCTAGTTTTATGTAACCTAGACGCCTTCATAAATTAGATCTTTCATATTTTATGTAATCAGTTGAATGTTCATCTGGATCATTTAAAAATATTATTACTTGTATTAAATTATTTTCCAAAATAACCTTTTAAATGGTGTTCTTTCTATATCGTGCCAAGACTGCAAATGTGTCCCCAATAGGGCTTGGTACTAGACATTAATACATAGTATTCTATAGCATAGTATCCAAAACTGTAAAGTATTGAATAACTGGTGCATAATGCGTTGATGTATTTTTTTATGTATTTAAATCAGGAAATATTTCGAGCTTCAGACCACATTTTAATCCGGCCAAACTTTTGATTGAAAAAATTTCCCAAACTGCTCGGATCACCGACTCTAAAGTAAGTTAATGTAGAGACTGTGATTGTTTCTATATTTTGTTAACAGACAAGAAGTCGTTGTACAGTTAGTTAGTTACTACATTTACTTGTTAGTACACTAGTAGTACAGTACAGTTCTTTTACAGTACCACAGTCGGCCTGTAAAATCCCTGTCTCCCTGAGTTTTTTATGTTGAATGACATGACAACACTGTCAGCTACTGGCCCTGCTTATAGACTGATAGAAAATGTTAAATTTTCGATGAAATGAAGCTGTTTTAACTGAGTAACTCATGACCTAAAAACCAGCGAGGTGTAATACAGCAGCATGTTGTTTCTTACCTGCTGGAAGGGGTTGGTGAGAGTCTGGTTGCAGTAGAGGTAGTAATGAACAATATCTGTCAAAAACACAAACAAGAAGCTTATTAAAAGCATTTCCAGCCCTCTTTTTTTTACTTCGATAAAATTAGTGTCACGGCCACAGCTTCATGCTCTCACACTTACGCCTGCATTAATGCAAAATCAGTCATCTTATTCACACTGAAACTCACCATTACCGATGATGCCCTTTGTCTGGCTCATGAGGTACTTGTCAGGCGACACGCAGAAATCACTTGTGCCCTGAAAAAAAATGAAAACAGGAGATGTATGAGTCGGTAAAGAGCTAAAAAAGAATGAATGGTTCTTGAAACGAGGAGGTCAAAAATACAAATTTATAAAGAACCATTTGGATAAGGAATCAGTCAGAGTGCCGAACCCTCTACCTGACGCTAACAGTTGATTAGCACTTTGGAAGTCTTTTTGTCATCACTCAGAAAAACGGAAACAAAGAAGACAGGTGGCTCTTATAAACCACACACACACACACACACACACACACACACACACACACACACACACACAGACAGACACACATTTTATATACTTTATTTGATTCCACATTACAAGTCAGGTTTCAGTAAGAATCAAATATTTTTAATGATCCAACAGGATAAAACAGATCAGCACATTGTTATACCCCTACACACACACACACACACGCACGCACGCACGCGCACACACGCACACACACACACACACACACACACACACACACACACACACACACGCGCACACACACACGCACACACACACACACGCTCGCGCGCGCGACATGCATTATCTCCACCTCAAATTCACTCGTTAACAATCCTCTAGAGCCCCGAGTCAAAACACGGCACACAACAACAAACCTGAGAAAAAAATAGCACCCTTGCCTGAGGCAGGTGAGTCAAACACCAATGCTCATCCGGCTGATATGCCTTAAAAATGCTTTTCTCTATTTTTGCATATCAGTTTCATCCTTCAGGTCATAGTCATTTGGGGACAAAAAAGAGCGGAAACACTGAAATCATTCATCCATTCAGCACGAGATGCTTTAAGAGCTGCAATTGGATTCTTGTTATCATAATCCTTTGACTTTGAATCAAGTTATTCAGGCTTGCAAACTGATGCTGACAAGGTTTGTGTTTGGGATTTTGTTCTTTTGTCGGCCCTATTTTCAGCCGTTTGACAGCAGAGATCAGAAGCACGCGAGGTGACGGAAGGACGAACTCAGAATTTGGAGATGGAGCGGCGAGAACGCACTAAATTCTGTTTTAAGATGATGCTGCACAGCTGCAGGGGCTCTTTCTAGCTCACACACATTTTACTGAGGAAGCAAAACAATTGAATTTAGGCGAGAGAAGCGAGTATGGACCCTCGAGTAGCAGCTACACAACGCATACATGCACGATTTTGGACACACTGCATATTGTAAAGGGCATCCATGCAATAATAAGCACATAGTGTATAGTCATCTCTCCTCCCTTACCGTCACAAGTTCAAAGACTTTTCCAAGTGCAGTGTGTGTGTGTGTGTGTGTGTGTGTGTGTGTGTTAGAGCCCGACCGATATATCGGTGGGCCGATATTATCGGCTGATATTAGGCATTTTCCAAACTATCGGTATCAGCATTGATAATGGCCGATAAATTAATATTTTAAAAATAAAATAAAAACAGACGAAACACCCTTATAGAACTTAACAGAATTTGTCTCCAGTCTTGTTCGACGTTATATTTATGAAGCTTTATTGAAGTCTTTTAATACTGGTAACTTTGTGTTTGGTTGTTGTTGTTATTGTGTTTTTGTTCAAAGGACTTACATTTTTATATCTTAAGTTTGTATTTTTATACATTTTATTTATCAGAACTTTAATATATTTTGATGTTCCTCTGTTCCGTTGTGACAATAAAATAAACAAGTTTATTTTTAAACTGCATTATCAGATTATTTTAGTGACGACTCATAAATAACTACAAATAACTAATGTTAGGGAAATCTGTTAATGTTTTGTTACGCGTTTCTGAAAAAAAAAAAAAAATATCGGTCGATATATCGGAATTTTAAAAAAACAAACATTTGTATCGGTATCGGCCTTCAAATTCCTTTATCGGTCGGGCTTAGTGTGTGTGTTTGTGTGTGTGTAGTTAAAGCAATTCATCATCACTGTCAGCCATGACAACTACTGATTGCAGGCCAGTTTACAACAGTTTATATTGGGGAGAGCGTGTCAGCTCACCACAGCGGTGGCCAGGTCAGCTCCCAGAGACGTCCAGCTCAGGATCAGCGTCAGCACTCCAAATACCATCATCCTGCAGGGGACACACAGCAAAAACAGCGAGGTCACAACGCAACTCCATGCTACAATATTCAGTGACTGCAGATTAACTGAAGCCTCGACGACCAGGACACGAAGGCCTGGTGAAGCCTGTCAGGGCTGGAGTGGAGGCTAAACGCAGGTAAACGCTGTTTACGCACCTGTAAATTACTTAATCCACATTTAAATTTCCATGCCATTTACGTCTTCCTAAATATGTTTTCAGCTGCATTATGGTGCGTGTCTGTGACCAATCACTCGCTACCAGGAGGTGGCAGGTTGTCTCTATTGATCAGTAGCTCGATACACGTTGGTGCGGTTTGTAGAATGGACTGTTAGAATGATATCAGGTGATTTGTGAAGAGTCCTGCAGTGTCTCACCTCCTACAGATACAAGCAATGACAATACATGCAATTCATATAGATGATGCATGGACAATCTCAAAACTACATCAGAAATGTGCAATTTTGCCCTCAAATAATTATCGGCATACAGTGCTGCCAAATGGAGTAAATGTTCATAATGGTTTCCGTTACTGAAAAGAAACAGCGTAACCCTGAGGACCAGGAGTGGTGATTTCAACGTCCCGTCATCAACACATGAAGTCAGAGGTCACGTTTCTTTCCTGTGGGGGTCGAGTGCAGCCTCGGCCTACAGCTGCAGCGCCGTGGCTTCGTTTTGTTATGACCCCAAACAGTGGACTCCCTCCGTGATGATCTCACAGTATCAACAATGACATCACAGGCATGTGACCTTAAAGAGAGGCTATTTCTGCATGCAGGCGAGTGTCGGCGCGTCCATGCAACATCACGGAAATAAAATCAATACCCATTCAAAGATTCACTGTAGTCCCATCATGGATAGAGATCTTTCTAGGTTAAATAATCCAATAAACTGTAGATTTCCCAGGTATTTCCCTTACAGCATGTCACCTGTATAACTAGAATGTGAATGCATGTCTACAGACCCCTGGCTAATCCAAGGCACAATGTGCTGAGAAAATAGTGACTCCCAACAGTGAAGTCGCCACTTCTGTTCTCATTCTTCCTTTATCTTTTTGTTGTTGTTTGTTTTTACTTCTTCTCGTTAACGCCCGTGTGCATCTGCATACGTTTACATGGAAAGTAGCTTTTCTGAAACCAATACACCAAGTGCCTATGACATGGCTTCCCAACCGGCCCTGATTGTCGGTGGCGTGGCTCCAAGATAAATCTGAGGGACTTTTCTCGAATTCATGTGTTTTTTCCTGTGAAATATTGAATACTTTCATCTCATTAGGCTTCCAAAAGTCTTTCAAATAAAAACAAGTGAGAAGGAAAACTCCCTCTGGGTGCAAAAGAAATTCCCTCTGATCGTCCCTTTAATGTGGGCAGAAACCGTTGAGATTGTATTCAGTTATGTGCTCTGGTAGGCAAAGGGGATTCGGCGAGCTACACAAAAGCAGGAAATCGGGTGTAAAACGTGACGCAAAGCACATCCGAGTTAAAAAATTCAAAGAGGCAAATGAGAGAGGCACACGATTCTGGCAAAGAACGCTCGCCGAGGATGAGGTCAAGTCACTCTGAATTCCATCAGTGCAGGAAGTACAATTTTCTTCCTAACTGAACCGAGGATAACCGCTTTGCGTTGCTCGTCTCCGCCAAACAAGTCAAGTTGCAGTTTACTTCCATGTCTGTCTGGAATGTCGTCACTTCATCATCACTTCTAGGCGCCAATGTGTAAAGTCTGAATTCCTGCCTGTAACCAGAGGTGTGCCACAAGGCTCTGTCCTGGGTCCTGTCCTTTTTACCATTTATATCAATGATATTCTCTCTTCGCTGAATGACTGTCATGCCCATTTGTATGCAGATGACACGATTCTTTATTGCATTGCTGACTCTGTACAGTTAGCCACTGAGAAATTGCAGCTCTCATTTAAATTTCTGCAGGAGGCTCTTATTAATTTGAAATTGGTCTTAAATGCAAAAAAGACCAAGTTTATGCTTTTCACTCGTTCCCGAAACCTGGATTCCAATACACTTTTATTAACCATAGATGGCTCATCCATAGAATGAGTCACTGAATATAAATACCTTGGTTTCTGGCTTGATGAAAAGCTAACATTTAAATTGCATATTAATGTCCTTGCCTCCACTCTGCGACAGAAGGTTGGCTTTCTGTACCGAAACAGAGCTTATTTCCCATTACTCAGCAGGAAAATAATTGTAGAATCAGTCTTTTTATCAGTTTTGGACTACGGTGATATCATTTACAGACATGCAGCAGCTACAACCCTCAAACCTCTGGATTCCATTTATCACTCTGCTCTCAGATTTATAACCGGGGATAGATATGACACTCATCATTGCTTACTCTATGAAAAAGTTGGTTGATCCTCCCTTTCTGACAGACGCATGAAGCACTGGTATATGTTTATCTTTAAGGCCCTTACTGGTAAACAGCCCCCATACATCTCATCTTTATTAGAATGGCGCTCTGGATCTTATTCTACTCGCTCTAGTGGTTTATTATTTCTTAAAGTCCCTTTTGTACACTCAGAGTTTGGTAAATCTGCCTTTTCCTCTGATGCTCCCAACTCATGGAATATTCTCCAACATACTTTGGGGCTGGAGATTATTCCTACTCTTGCTGATTTTAAACATATGGTGTCTGACCTTTGTAAATCATCCTGCAACTGTTATTAAATGTAATTGTTATGTTCTGCTGCTGCTTGTAAACTCGTCGTCCCTGTAAATGAGGGAAACCTCAGTGACCAACGAGTTAAAATAAAGGTTTAATAATAATTTGATCCTATTAGACATTTTTGTGAAATTGACATAATTAGCATATGAACTCCTGAGCTACGGCCAAAAAACGGCTTTGTGAAGTGACAGTGACCTTTTTATCACCAAATTCGAATTAGTCCGTCCTTGAGTCCTCGAGCCAAGGCTGCCACCGACGTCAAGGCATAAAACAAAAAAACTTATGTTATGTCCAATCTATACAAAACATATGAAAAGTCATGTCTCTACACACCATTATAAACATCATTATATTATATGTGTCAATTAAAGAGTGAAATGAAAGAAATGTGATCCTCAAAGCAGATACAGTTTGTACAATGGGAGACACACTGGGAACTTGCTTCCAATACCAATTAGGATGTCTTCATGATCACATTGTTCTCTCAAGGTCTAATTTTGGCTTCTGTCATCGCTGATATCTTAGAAAGAACTTCATTCCAATGTGTTTATGATGTAGAACGATTCTATCAATACAACACTTGGACACATGGACGTGCGCTTGTTTGCCTTTTATGCGTTTGAAGAGCTGCATTTTTAATGAATAATCTACTAATAAACTACAAAAGTTTTTTTTCTGAATTCAACAATCTGCTATGACCTGGATTTGCAGCTACTGAAATGTTGCCCTACACTCCTGACTCATTGAATATTAAAGAGCTGTGTCATCTCCATACATTCAGATTCGGCACCAAGTATACCGTGCTGGAAAGTAATTATAATGGATTGGATTTCTATGGCGCTTTTCAAGACACTCAAAGCGCTCTGACAGGGTTTCGGGTTCCATTCATTCACACACAGTCATACCGGTGGTGGTAAACTACGATAGTAGCCACAGCTGCCCTGGGGCACACTGACGGAAGCGTGGCTGCCATTCTGCGCCTACGGCCCCTCCGACCACCACCTCAAACATACAGCAGTTATACACATTCACACGAGGCCAGCTGGGTGAAGTGTCTTGCCAAAGGACACAACGACCATGACACAGTGACAAGGGTGGGGATCCAACCGCTGACCCTCCGAACATTGGCCAACCCACTCTACCAACTGACTGAATTCATTTTGTATTTATGCAGAACTACAAGGGCCCAAGAACACTTCCCTGTGGCACACCATACATGTCTCTGGCCTTGGACAGGCCAATTCTGAACTGAAAGAGTTTGACAGCATTGAAAGCATTTCATTGTAATGCTGTTCATTTGTGCAGATATGAGTGGAGCAACATCTCTCAATAATCGTGCTCAAATGTTTTCTCTCTAAACTGTTTTGCTGTTGCAAATTAAAAGTATATAGAGGATCTCATATATATCTGTTATGCATAGGCGGTAACTTAGGCCTACGCGTGGGGAAAAGATAGAAGACGCAGAAAGTATTAAAATAAAAAATAAAAATGTAAGATGATGTATAAATTAGGTTATTTAAAGTGCTAAAATTACTAATTAGAGCAAACATATTACACACGTTGCAGATGAGTGTTTATTGAGGTCAAATTATACAGAAGCAGAGATGGTTTGGTAAGTGAAAAGTAAACAGTGGTCTGACTGATCCTCACTTGGTGTGGAGTGGTCGTCAGCGATAGCAGAAGTCAGAATGTTTTGGGGGGGGGCTTCCACGAGAGTGGGTAAAGGGGAATTGTTCATGTTCAGTGTGTTGGATGTGGGTTCTAACGTCCAGGTTTGTTATGCTTCTCTGTACATTCTTTTTATATTGCAAGGTAATCTGTTTTTCTATTTTTATAAATGTCTCAAGGAGTAAAACTTAATTTTGTTTCTTGGAACTGCAGAGGTCTGCAAAAGCTTAAAAAAGTGAAACAAGTCATGAATAGATTAAAGGATATAGACTCCAAAGTTGTATTTCTACAAGAAACCCATCTTCTAGAGGAGGACAATAAAAAAATCAAGAGAAGGTGGCAAGGCAGTGTATTCACAGCTTCTAACTCATCCCAGGCCAGAGGAGTTATGATTCTTATTCATAATACTGTACCATTTCAAGTGAAAAACGTCATCAAAGATAGAGGGGGAAGATATTTGATAGTCCAAGGCTCTTTATTATCAGTAAATCTAAATTTAGTAAATCTGTATGGTCCTAACATTGATGATCCTAAATTTTTTGTAGATCTTTTCCTTTCTATCTCATCATTTGCAGGACAACACATAATAGCAGGAGACTTTAACTGCACATTGAACCCCAGTGTGGATAGATCCACAGGAGTAGATCAATCACACAACAGGTGTAGAACAGTTATAATCCGTTGTATTAAAGAATTGAATCTGCTAGACATATGGAGAGAATTGAAACCACAAGCTAAAGCCTACTCTTGTCACTGGATTTTTCCAAATGTCAACACATTTCAGACATACTCTCGAATTGATTATTTTTTAATCTCCTCAGAACTGCGGTCCAAAATTAATAACTGTTACTATGGAAATATAGTGGTTTCAGATCATGCACCATGTTGTTTAGTGTATGTCGATAAACAAATGACAAAAGATCCACCTAGATGGCACTTTCAGCACAAATGGTTACTAGATGAAGAATTTGTAAAATATATAGAAAAACAGATAAAAGAATTCTTTGAAATTAATACTACACAAACGTCTGCTTGTATAAAATGGGAAGCATTTAAAGCCTTTCTCAGAGGGCATATTATAAGTTATACAGGTTCTAAATCAAAAAAGGTTCGTGAGGAGAGGTTACAATTGGAACATAAGATAAAGATTCTTCAGCAAAAAATATATGAGAAACGTGACCCGCGAATGGAAAATGATTTGCTTATTTTGAGAGCTGAATATGACAAGTTGTCTGCTTTCAGAGCTGCATCTAGTCTTCTAAGACTGAAGCAATCTTTTTATGAACAAGGCGATAAATCGGGTAAATTATTAGCATGGCAGATTAAACAACTCCAAACTAGAACATCAATCACCACCATTATATCGAACGGGCACACTGTGGTCGATCCTGTAGAAATTAATGATGCCTTTAGAGATTATTATAAGGAATTGTATGACACAATTAATGAAACCAATGTACAAAATTTAAATAGGTTTTTAGATGACTTAACTGTACCAAGTATCCCAATGTAGATATGGATTTAGAAATTAATAAAGAAGAAATTGGGCACGCTATTGATAGTATGAAACCCGGAAAAAGTCCAGGACCGGATGGTCTCCCTATTGATCTATATAAAAAATGTAAGAACAAATTACTAACACCACTTCTTGAAATGTTTCTAGAGTCATTTCAGAATGGCAGTCTTCCGCCAGCTATGAATAGTGCTGTAATTACTTTACTGCCAAAACCGGGTAAACCCTCAAACAAATGTGAGAACATGAGACCCATCAGTTTATTGAATGCTGATCTTAAGATAATATGTAAGCTTTTAGCAAAACGATTACAACCATTATTACCAAATATCATTAATAAAGATCAAAACGGTTTTATTACAGGAAGGCAAGGTTTCCACAACGTAAGAAGAGTACTGAATATAATTTATGCTAACTGTTACGTGTGTGGTTGTTTTCCTGTGTCTCCCCTCTCGTTCTCTGTAGGTCTCACGCCATTGGCTGTTCCTCCACCATCGACCAACCCCCTGTCCAATCTGGGAGCTGTCTGTTGCCCAATCAGTGTCATCTGGCCTTGATAACTTGCACCTGTTTTGTCTCCATTGTAAGATGCCATTATCTGCCTGTGTGTTGGCTGTGTCAGGCTGTTGCCTTTTGTTTTGAGATGCCGTAGGGGTTTAGGTGAATAGGTAAGATACCCTTGGGTTTACACTACCATCACGTAGATTTACTCTGTTATCACATCAGGTTAGAAGCGGGGCCACCCTCTGTATGTATTAGTTAGGTCGTATGTGTGCACTAGTTAGTTGTCACTTTATCTTGTTTTCTTTGATTTGGCTCCGCTTATAGTTCCCTATTCCCCTGGGCGGAACACTCGCCAAATAAATACACTTATGTACCTAGTTTGCTGTTGTGCCCTGCGTTCTTGTCCTCCCAGTCAGTCTAACAGCAACATGTGTTATGGTTCCCCTACTCCCCCCCTAGACGTAGCAAGCTAACATCCTGGAGCCGTAACCTATTTGGGGGCTCGTCCGGGAATCTCATTGCTGGCTGTGAGTTGTTCGGTGCAGGTGTGCGCATAGTGTAGCTGGTTTGTGTGTATAGGATAGGCAGTAGTTGTTTTTGTAGGGCTCGTTATGGAGGCTTTTGATTTGGGTGTCTTTTTGGCTGATCCATCTATGGATCGAATTGACAGATGTCGGAAGGCTGATTTATATGCCATAGCGGCTCATTTTGAGTTTCCAGTTCAGGGGGCCCTGATCAAAGCGAGACTTAAGGAGTGTGTCGTGGATATGCTGGTGGGCAAGGAGGTGCTTGGTTTGACAGTGGTTTCTCCTTGTAGTGATGCCAGTGCGGACATACAGGCTGGGGCAGAGGCTAAGCCACCCGCTACCTTACCGCGCTTTCATCTGGTGTCGCCTACCTTATCAATGTCGTCTCAGGACGCCCGTCTGAAAGTAAGGTTGGCCCGCTTGCGTATGGAGGCGGAGAGTGGAGAGAGGCAAGCTGAGCGTGAGCACCATCTGGAGATTCGTCGGATTGAGGCGGAGAAGGAGGTGAAACTACGGAGGTTGGAATTGGAGGCTGCAAGTGCAGCACGTTCACCCCAAACCACCCTCTCTTCTCCACTAGCTAGCTCATTTTGCACATTGGATGTGACTAAACAAATGGCTTTGGTTCCGCAGTTCCGGGAATCGGAAATCGATTCTTATTTTGGTGTGTTTGAACGCATCGCAGTTTCTATGCAGTGGCCTAAAGAGGTGTGGCCCCTCTTGCTTCAGTGTAAACTGTCTGGTAAAGCTCAAGAGGTGTTGGCGTCCATTTCGTTGGAGGACAGTCTAGATTACGAAATTGTTAAAACCACTGTTCTTCGTGCGTATGAGTTAGTGCCTGAGGCTTATAGACAAAAATTTAGGAGTTGCAAAAAGTCTCCTGATCGTACTTTCATGGAGTTTGCTCGAGAGAAGGCCACCTTGTTTGATCGGTGGTGCACCGCCACTAAAACTACAGATTTTTCCTCTCTTCGAGAATTAGTCCTGCTGGAGGAATTTAAGAGTAGTGTATCCGAACGCATAGTAACGTACTTGAATGAGCAAAAAGTGATGTCACTGTCCCAGGCAGCTGTATTAGCGGACGAGTTTGTACTGACCCACAAGCCCGCTCATGTGTTCTCTACCTCTCCCACCACTCAGTTTCGCAAGTCAGTTTCGCTACCTTTACGCTCTAGGGAGGAACGGGAGTGTTTTTACTGCCATGAACTTGGCTATTTAATTGCTGACTGTCAGCTTCGTATGAGAAATAATCCACCGCCCGTTCAACAACCAAAGGGGGTTGGATTGATAAGTACAGTTTCTCGCTCTGTGGCAGTTAGGCCGAATGTGTGCATTTCTGACCTTCCTGACCCCAGCTACAAACCATTCATTTTGAGTGGTCTCGTGTCACTGATCGGTGATCCGAAGGACCAGCAAAAGGTTCAGATTCTCCGGGACACTGGGGCGGCCCAGTCGTTTATCCTCTCTGATGTAGTGCCATTGTCAGGTGATTCATTCTGTGGTTCCAGTGTTTTGGTTCAGGGCATAGAGATGGGGTTTGTGCCAGTCCCCTTGCACCTGGTACATTTAAAATGTGATTTAATCAGTGGAATTTTCAAAGTCGGGGTACGTCATAACCTGCCGGTAAGAGGCGTTCAGTTTATCATGGGCAATGATATTGCTGGAGGCAGAGTGCTGCCTATGTTAGAGGTATTGGACTGTCCCGAAGCTAACGCTGAGGATGAGTTAGCCGAGAGATTCCCTGGGATTTTTCCAGTGGGTGCTGTTACACGGGCGCAGTCCCGACCATTGAGTAATGTGGTTGACCTGTCTGACTCCTTTCTTGTCCCAGTAGGGGACACAAATGAGGTTACTGGTTCTACCCCTGTGCCCCCTCCACAGCCTGATAAGAACAGTGCCGTTGAGTGTGCTGGCCTTAGTCTCGACCCATTGCCTCAACCGATAACTCGTGATAAGCTGGTTGCTATGCAAAAGATAGATTCTACACTGGAGCAGTATTATGTGAAGGCTGTTACTCTGGGTGGTGATGTCGACGGTAAGGTGGGTTACTCCCTAGATGATGCTCTTCTCATGCGTAAGTGGACTTCATCTCTTGATTCAGAACGTGACTGGAGTGTGATCTATCAGATTGTAGTACCTGTTGCATATCGACAGGATATTCTATCACTTGCTCATAGTCACGTATGGTCTGGTCATTTAGGTATCACGAAAACCTACGACAGGATTCTAAGGCACTTCTTTTGGCCTGGTCTGAAACGTGATGTAGCTGCATTCTGCCGTACTTGTCACACCTGTCAGGTCACAGGAAAACCAAACCAGGTTATTCCACCCGCTCCTCTCTGTCCAATACCCGCGTTAGGTGAGCCTTTTGAGCATGTGTTAGTTGATTGTGTTGGCCCATTGCCTAAGTCTAGGACTGGTAACCAGTTTTTATTGACGATAATGTGTGTTGCTACACGTTATCCTGAGGCTATTCCCCTTCGGAAAATCACTGCTCAGGCAGTAGTCAAGGCTTTGGTTAAGTTTTGGTCTCCCGAAAGTTGTGCAAACTGATCAAGGAACTAATTTCCTTTCTAATCTTTTTGAGCAGGTATTGACATCTTTGTCTATTACACATAGAGTTTCCAGTGCCTACCACCCTGAGTCTCAAGGTGCCCTCGAACGTTGGCACCAAACGCTTAAATCCATACTGCGAAAGTACTGTCTCGAGACCGGGAGGGACTGGGATGAGGGTGTTCCTTTCGCCTTGTTTGCGGTTCGTGAGATCGTTCAGGAGTCCTTAGGGTTTAGTCCGGCTGACCTTGTTTTTGGACATACGGTACGCGGCCCTCTCAGAGTTCTGAAAGACCAGCTTATCTCGGGTAGTGCTTCTTCTCAAAATGTGTTAACTTATGTGAGCCGGTTCCGTGAACGGTTGCACAGTGCCTGTGCCCTCGCTAGGGAAGCTCTGTCCGCCGCACAGAAGCGGATGAAGCGTCACTTTGATGAGAAGGCTGTCCCACGTTCACTGCAGACGGGTGACCAGGTTCTAGTTCTGCTGCCCATTCCCGGATCCTCTCTCTCTGCCCGTTTCTCCGGTCCTTATTGTGTGGGACGGAAGTTGAGTGACACAGATTATGTTATACAGACCCCAGATCGGAGGCGCAAGTCAAGAGTTTGCCATGTCAACATGCTTAAGTTGTATCAGGCAAAAGTTACTCCTCACGAGGACTCCGTAGAAGGGTCTACGGGTCCCACAGTCAAGTCTGCCATTCCAGCTGTATTGGTTCCAGGCTCCTACCAGGTTACTGAGGGTGACGAGGATGGATTGGAGTTGCGGAGTGCTCCTCAACAGACCCCTCGGTTGTTGAACTCTCAGATGCTGTTATCTCTTGACTCGCATCTGGCCTATCTGGATGAGGAAAGTAGGGCTGACATGGTAGCCCTAATACGGGGGTTCCCTTGTCTGTTCGGTGATGTTCCTTCCCTGACCACCGTTTTGAAACATGATATAGATGTGGGAGGTGCAGCACCTATCAGGCAGCATCCATACCGCGTTAACGCTACGAAAAGGTTGATTATGTCGCAGGAGGTGTCTTATTTAGTAGAGAATAATCTGGCATCTTCGAGCTCTAGCCCTTGGAGTTCGCCATGCCTCCTGGTACCCAAGCCGGATGGCACGTTCCGTTTCTGTACGGATTATAGGAAGGTGAACGCAGTCACGATTCCTGACTCGTACCCGTTGCCGCGTATTGATGATTGTGTGGACACCATTGGGTCTGCCCGGTACGTGACAAAGCTGGATGTGTTAAAGGGATATTGGCAAGTCCCACTTACTGCTCGTGCTTCGGAGATCTCCGCATTTGTCACTCCAGACAAGTTTCAGCAGTACTCGGTGATGGCGTTTGGGATGCGGAATGCACCTGCCACCTTCCAGCGCTTGGTGAATATTGTTTTAGCTGACGTCCCACACTGTGCTGCATACCTCGATGATGTGGTTGTGTATTCGTCTGATTGGGCTGCTCATGTAAATACCTTGACGACAGTGTTCCAGCGTTTGGCGAGGGCTTCCTTGGCGCTGAATTTGGCAAAATGTGAGTTTGGTAGGGCTACCGTTACTTACCTGGGTAAACAGGTTGGGGGTGGTGAAGTGCGCCCCGTGGAGGCTAAGGTGACTGCTATCACTGCCTTCCCAGTGCCCACCACCCGGCGTGAGCTGCGCCGCTTCTTGGGTATGGCTGGGTACTATCGTGGTTTCTGTAGGAACTTTTCCTCTGTTGTCGCCCCGCTGATTAGTCTGTTGAGCCCCTTGGTCCCGTTTGCGTGGTCCCCAGATTGCCAACACGCTTTTGTTTCTGTTAAGGCTCTGCTATGTAGTACCCCTGTTCTGGTGGCTCCTGACTTTGAGAAGCCATTCAAGATGGAGGTAGATGCATGTAATGTAGGTGCCGGTGCCGTTCTTATCCAGGAGGATTCCAACGGTCTGGACCATCCGGTCTGCTACTTCTCACGGAAGTTCAATGAGTGCCAGACACGATACTCTACTATCGAACAGGAAGCTCTGGCTTTGCTGTTTGCGCTCCAGTTCTTTGAAGTTTATTTGGGATCGAGTTCTAGGCCAATTGTGGTCTACACGGATCACAATCCCCTGGTATTTCTCCACCGGATGTATAACCAGAACCAGCGCCTCATGCGGTGGGCGCTGATTGTGCAGGGGTACAACCTGGAGATTCGTCACAAGAAGGGCTCCGAGAATATGTGTGCGGATGCCCTTTCTCGTGTGTGATGTTTGCTCTTATGGGTGGGGGTGTTACGTGTGTGGTTGTTTTCCTGTGTCTCCCCTCTCGTTCTCTGTAGGTCTCACACCATTGGCTGTTCCTCCACCATCGACCAACCCCCTGTCCAATCTGGGAGCTGTCTGTTGGCCAATCAGTGTCATCTGGCCTTGATAACTTGCACCTGTTTTGTCTCCATTGTAAGATGCCATTATCTGCCTGTGTGTTGGCTGTGTCAGGCTGCGTCTCTGCCTTTTGTTTTGAGATGCCGTAGGGGTTTAGGTGAATAGGTAAGATACCCTTGGGTTTACACTACCATCACGTAGATTTACTCTGTTATCACATCAGGTTAGAAGCGGGGCCACCCTCTGTATGTATTAGTTAGGTCGTATGTGTGCACTAGTTAGTTGTCACTTTATCTTGTTTTCTTTGATTTGGCTCTGCTTATAGTTCCCTATTCCCCTGGGCGGAACACTCGCCAAATAAATACACTTATGTACCTAGTTTGCTGTTGTGCCCTGCGTTCTTGTCCTCCCAGTCAGTCTAACAGCAACATGTGTTATGGTTCCCCTACTCCCCCCCTAGACGTAGCAAGCTAACATCCTGGAGCCGTAACACTAACAAAGAAATATCAGATACAGCACTTCTAACGTTACATGCTGAAAAGGCCTTTTTTCAATATTCTAGAAAGATTTGGCTGTGGAACTGACTTCATAAAATGGGTGCGGATAATATATAAAAATGCTACAGCGGAAATCTTAACAAATAGAAATATTTCAAAATCAATTAAAATCAGTAAAGGTTGCTGACAAGGATGTCCTCTTTCTCCCCTTCTGTTTACATTAGCAATCAAACCTCTAGCAATAGCAGTACGTTCACACCCTCAATTTTGTTGAATAAGAGTAGGGCCGATAGAACACCGAATTTCATTGTATTGTGATGATGTAATTTTATTCATGTCCAAACTAAATCAAACCATTCCAGCCTTGTCACAGCTAATTAAAACATTTGGTGATATTTCGGGATATAAAGTGAATAATACAAAATCTTCTATATTACTACTTAAAGGAAAAATCCGGTCATTTTTGACCCCATGTCCGTTGTCCTCAGGGTCATCCCGACTTATTAGAGGCAAAAAACCCGACAAAAATTGACGTTGCCTAGCCCGAGATCTGTACCTGCCTGGCAGCCTTCCAGACTCGCTACAATGCTAACCCATTGGGGCACCGTTGTATCTGCTTTCCTGGGCCACAGAAAACAATTCCAAGACCTATGCAACACAGGTTGTGTCCGTACGACACCACGGCGCTCGTTTAGCACAAATAGTGTGGCAAAACGACATAAATGTGTGTTTTAGCATGAAGTTACTCACCCCAAATCACCCCGTAGAGTAGACATTAGCAGTAGACAGCCGAGCGCCTGTTGTCCCTCCCAGTCACCGCAGAAACGAAAATGTTTTTCACGTAGTTTTGATTTTGTATCCATAAAGAAACGACCGAGCAGTGCAGTCGTCCTGTCCGTAATAAATCCATGAAGCCGTTACGTCCATATGTATGACTATGTTACAGCATAGCAACATAGCTTCAGCTAGTAACGTTCCGGGCGCTCGTCCGTCCCAGTCACCGCAGAAACGAAGACGTTTTCCACGTAGTTTTGATTTTGTATCCATAAAGAAACGACCGAGCAGTGCAGTCGTCCTGTCCGTAATAAATCCATGAAGCTGTTACGTCCATATGTATGACTGTTACAACATAGCAACATAGCTTCAGCTAGTAACGTTCCGGGCGCTCGTCCGTCCCACTCACCGCAGAAACATAGCAACGATAGCTTACAGCTAAACAGTAGCCGGGAGCCAAAACAATGGAAGACTCGCGCAAGTTCCCGTCTCCCGACGTCCTCACTCTGGAGCTGTTTTCAAGCCACTAGTGACAAACTTCTTTCCATCGAGTAGTGCCGTCATGTCCATATGACAGTGTAACTAGCGCTAGCCTACATAGTAAGATTGCTTAGCCTTTGTGACAGTTGAAGCTGCTACAGCGACGACAAATCTCGCGCAGTCTCAGTAGGCTAGTTGTGTTGACGGCATGAGTGGGAGTCGCGTGTAGCGTGTAGCGCGTCGCGCGTGCAGACTGCAGTCTCTCATCAACAGAGTGAGAACAAAGTGACCCTCGCGCGACTGTCCAAGATGTTTCACTGTACTGGCTTGAAAACAAGTCCAGAGTGAGGACGGCAGACGGGAACTTGCGCGAGACTTGCATTGTTTTGGCTCCCGGCTGCTGTTTAGCTGTAAGCTATCGTTGCTATGTTGTAACATAGCAACGTATGTTGCTATGTTATATGGACATAGCAACATACGGACATAACGGCTTCATGGATTTATTACGGACAGGACGACTGCACTGCTCGGTCGTTTCTTTATGGATACAAAATCAAAACTACGAGGAAAACGTCTTCGTTTCTGCGGTGACTGGGACGGACGAGCGCCCGGCACGTTACTAGCTGAAGCTATGTTGCTATGCTGTAACATAGTCATACATATGGACGTAACATCTTCATGGATTTATTACGGACAGGACGACTGCACTGCTCAGTCGTTTCTTTATGGATACAAAATCAAAACTACGTGAAAAACGTTTTCGTTTCTGCGTGACTGGGAGGGACGACAGGCGCTCGGCTGTCTACTGCTAATGTCTACTCTACGGGGTGATTTGGGGTGAGAAACTTCATGCTAAAACACACATATTTATGTCGTTTTGCCACACTATTTGTGCTAAACGAGCGCCGTGGTGTCGTACGGACACAACCTGTGTTGCATAGGTCTTGGAATTGTTTTCTGTGGCCCAGGAAAGCAGATACAATGGTGCCCCAATGGGTTAGCATTGTAGCGAGTCTGGAAGGCTGCCAGGCAGGTACAGATCTCGGGCTAGGCAACGTCAATTTTTGTCGGGTTTTTTGCTTCTAATAAGTCGGGATGACCCTGAGGACAACGGACATGGGGTCAAAAATGACCGGATTTCTCCTTTAATGAACAGGACAGAAGAAACCCAACTTCTGAGGTAACCCAATTTAACAGTGTAGAACAGTTTAAATATTTAGGAGTACAGATATTGCCTAGACTAGAAAATGTTGTTAATGCAAATTATGAACCGTTACTGATTGAAATTAGTGAGTTGATTGAGAGATGGACGTGTCATGAGCTCTCTCTCTCTGCCTGGTAACTCACTAATTGCATTCATTTTCCACCTGTCTCTGCTCTGCTCCCGTTTACCTGCCAGCTGCATTGCATTTCCCACTCACCACCTCCAGTATAAAGAGTCCTGCTTTTCAGCTCGGCCTTGTCAGACCGTCTGCGAAGTTGCTTACGTATCGTGCTTCACTGGCTTTACACCCTGACTCCTCTACAACCCGGACCTGCCTGTAAACCTGCCTGATCTTCTGCCCTGGAAAACCCGACCTGCCTTCTCCCCTGAACCTGCCTGATCCTCTGCCCTGGAAAACCCGACCTGCCTTCTCCTCTGGACCTCCCTGATCTTCTGCCCGGTAAACCGACCTGCCTTTCTGTCTTCTGACTACGATCACTGCTTTGCCCTGAACTGCACTACTGCCTCGACTCATCTGTCCTGTTGTGTGTGTGTTCCCCCCCAGGATTCCCAGCCCCTCTGCGGGTCAGCACGGACGCTCCACCACCACCTGCACGAGACGTCTCTGGGGAACGCACACACACAGGCTCACGACATCGCACTCCCTTTCCCCCTCTGGAACCCTCAATAAAACTCTTAAAACGTGACGCACTTGTAGTCCTCATCTGTCTGGTCCGTGACAGTACGGTCTGACCAGCATGGACCCAGCGCACAACACACCCCACATGGAACCCCCGACTGCCATGCAGCGCCTGGAACATGCAGAGGGAGAGATGCATCGGATGGCTGGAGACCTCTCCTCATTGATTCAGCTCGGTCACCAACATCAACAGCGTATCCAACAGCAGCAACAACAGCTAGCCCAGGTCCTGCAAATGCTCACAAACCTGACTTCTCCGTCTGCTCATGACCCCCCCCCCCAGCTACACCTGCACCTGCTCTGTCTGCGCCGTCTCTCCTCTCTGCCCCAGCACCTCTTCAGCATTCAATTGTTCCAGACCCCAACGCTCCTGTTCCAGCTCCCTGTGCCCCTGAGCCAAGGATCGGCAACCCAGAACGTTTCGACGGCAACCCGGCTCATGTACGGGCATTCTTAACCAGCTGCCGGGTCCAGTTTTCGCTACAGCCCAGGACCTTCGCCACAGAGGGGGCCAAAGTGGGGTACGTTATTACACACCTGACGGGCCGGGCTCGACTGTGGGGAACCGCTGAGTTTGACCGGCAGACCCCAGCTTGCGCTTCCTTCGATGCCTTCACCCAGGAGATGTTAATGGTGTTCGACCTGGGCTCATCAACGGCGGAGGCGTCCAGGGAACTGATGACCATCCGCCAGGGGAACCGGACTGCGGCGGACTACTCCATTGATTTCCGAACCCTGGCAAGGCGCAGCTCATGGAACGGGGCCGCACTAGTGGATGCCTTCCTTCACAGCCTGGCGGATTATGTGAAGGATGAACTCATCTCGCATGACCAACCCTCAACACTCGATGAGGCCATCGCCCTTGCCGTTCGTATCGACCGTCGGATCCAGACCCGTCGACGGGAGAAGGGACGCTCCACCCAGCCGTCTGTCCGCACCCTGAATCTTTCGGCTGCTCGGCCACCCTCTTCAGCCACTCCCCAGAGACAGCTCGACCCGCCAGAACCCATGGAGATTGGTCGTGCCTCTCCACTCCTGCAGAGCGCCAGCGTCGCCTCTCATCCAACCTCTGCCTGTACTGTGGGGCCAATGGTCATCGTGTCGCCACCTGTCCAGTAAAAGCCGGAGCTCATCGGATATAGGAGGGATCCGGTTGAGCTCGATGATCACCCAACCCTCCACCAGCCGTAAGCCCCTGTTTCAAGTTCGACTTGTCCTCTCCGAAACCACCCATACTTTAGCCGCCCTGGTGGACTCCGGTGCCGAGGCTAACATCATGGACCTCGAGCTGGCCCACCAGTTGGGGTTGGAGAGTCAACATCTGCCCTGTCCTGTCCCAGCCCGAGCTCTGGATGTCCATCTCCTTGGCACAGTCACCAGCGTCACTGCCCCCATCTCAATGTTGCTGTCAGGTAACCACCATGAAACTATCCCAGGCCAACCCCTCATCCTGGGCTACCCATGGCTTCGCCAGCATAACCCCCACCTTGACTGGACGACTGGGACAATCACTGAGTGGGGTAAGGACTGCCACCAGACCTGTTTGCACTCCGCCATGCTACCCTCCAGTTCGGTGCCCACCGATTCTGTCCCTGACCTCTCTAACGTCCCCACGTGCTATCACGGACTCCGGGAGGTATTCAACAAGGCCAAGGCCACTTCTCTGCCCCCACATCGGCCCTACGACTGTGCCATAGACCTCCGTCCAGGAACCGCTCCACCCAAGGGTGGTCTCTACTCTCTTTCTGCCCCCGAAAGAGGAGCCATGGAAGACTACATCAACAACTCCCTGGCAGCCGGAATCATCCGTCCGTCTTCTTCCCCTGCTGGTGCTGGGTTCTTCTTTGTGGGGAAGAAAGATGGGTCCCTCCGTCCCTGCATCGACTACCGGGGCTTAAACGACATCACCATCAAGAACCGGTATCCTCTTCCCCTGCTCACCTCTGCCTTCGAGTTGCTCCAGGGAGCCACGGTCTTCACCAAACTTGACCTGAGGAATGCTTACCACCTCGTGCGGATAAGGGTGGGAGATGAGTGGAAGATGGCATTTAACACCCCCACTGGCCATTATGAGTACCTGGTGATGCCATTCGGTCTCTCCAACGCCCCAGCAGTGTTCCAGGCTCTGGTTAATGATGTCTTACGGGACATGCTGAACAAGTTCGTCTTTGTGTACCTGGACGACATCTTGATCTTATCCCGTACCCTGTCCGAACACACCCGCCATGTCCAGCTAGTCCTTAATCGTCTCCTGGAGAACTCCCTGTATGTCAAGGCAGAGAAGTGTGAATTCCATGCTCGGTCCGTGGTCTTCCTGGGATACATTGTGGCAGAGGGGAGCATCCAAATGGATCCAGCCAAGGTCTCGGCTGTGACTTCATGGCCCTTACCAGAGAACAGGAAGAAGCTTCAGCAGTTCCTCGGGTTTGCCAATTTCTACCGCAAGTTCATCCGTAACTACAGCACCGTTGCCTCCCCTCTCACCGCCCTGACTAGTCCCAAACTGCCATTCATCTGGACCTCGGCAGCCGACGACGCCTTCAGTATCCTCAAGTCACGCTTCACTTCTGCCCCATCCTTCAGATGCCTGACCCAGACCGGCAGTTCATTGTAGAGGTGGATGCCTCTGATGTCGGAGTTGGCGCTGTGCTCTCTCAACGAGCGGCAGAGGATGGCAAACTCCACCCCTGTGCATTCTTCTCTGGTCGACTTTCGCCATCTGAACAAAATTATGACATCGGCAACAGGGAGCTGCTGGCAGTCAAACTCGCTCTGGAGGAGTGGCGCCACTGGCTGGAGGGCTCAATAGTTCCATTCCTGGTCTGGACCGACCATAAGAATCTTGAGTACATCCGCTCCGCCAAACGACTGAACCCCAGACAGTCCCGCTGGGCTCTGTTCTTCACCCGCTTCGACTTTACACTGTCTTACCGTCCTGGGTCACGCAACACCAAGCCTGATGCCCTGTCCCGTCAGTTTCAGAGAGACGATATGCATACCAAGGAACCCGTGCCCATCCTGCCTGGCCCCTGTGTTGTTGCTGCCCTAACCTGGGATGTTGAACAGCAAGTACAGGAGGCTCTCCGCAACCACCCTGGACCCAGTTCATGTCCTGCAGACCGTCTCTTTGTCCCCGAAGAGTTGAGATCCCAGGTCCTACAGTGGGGACACAACTCCCGTCTTGCTTGCCACCCTGGATCCACTCGGACCTGCCATCTGCTCACCCAGCGGTTCTGGTGGCCGTCTCTAAAGAGGGACGTTCGAGAGTTTGTTCGTGCCTGTCCCACCTGTAACCAAAACAAGTCATCCAACCAGCCCCCAGCTGGCCTATTCCAGCCACTACCTGTGCCCTCACGACCTTGGTCGCATGTCTCTCTGGACTTTGTTACTGGCCTACCCCCATCTGACGGCATGACTGTCATCCTCACTATAGTGGATCGTTTTAGCAAGATGGCACACTTCGTCCCCCTCCCGAAGCTGCCATCTGCCAAGGAGACCGCCCAGGTGGTCCTAGACCACGCCTTCCGGATACACGGGTTGCCAGGGGATGTCGTCTCGGACCGGGGTCCGCAGTTCGCTTCCGCCTTCTGGAAGGAGTTCTGCCATCTGCTGGGGGCCACAGTCAGTTTATCCTCTGGATTTCACCCCCAGTCCAATGGCCAGTCGGAGCGGGTAAACCAGGACCTAGAGAAGGCACTCCGTTGCATGGCATCTTCCAACCCCCGGGACTGGGCAAAACAACTGACATGGGTGGAGTATGCACACAACTCTCTTACCTGCTCTGCCACTGGCATGTCACCCTTCCAGTGTGTGTATGGCTACCAACCGCCTCTCTTCGCCAGCCAGGAGGGGGAGGTCACCTGTCCATCAGCCCTGGCCTATGCCCGACAATGCCGCCGTACCTGGTCTCAGGCCCGCGCCACACTCCTCAGATCTGCCACCAGCTACGCCATCGGGGCCAACCGTCGGAGGACTCCGGCACCGACCTACCAGGTGGGCCAGAAGGTGTGGCTGTCGGCCAAGGACCTGCCACTCAGAGTTGAGTCACGAAAGCTGGCTCCACGGTTCCTTGGTCCATTCCCCATCCAGAAGATCATCAGTGCAACTGCTGGGCCGGACCCGGCACCTGACCTGGATTCTGATCGATCAGAGGAATTCTGACCCTCCGCCGGCTTCCCCCTCCGCCCGCCCGGCTTGGTGATGCTTCTTGGGGACTTCTGGGGCCGTCCCTTAGGGGGGGGGGGGGTTCTGTCATGAGCTCTCTCTCTCTGCCTAGTAACTCACTAATTGCATTCATTTTCCACCTGTCTCTGCTCTGCTCCCGTTTACCTGCCAGCTGCATTGCATTTCCCACTCACCACCTCCAGTATAAAGAGTCCTGCTTTTCAGCTTGGCCTTGTCAGACCGTCTGACAGACCGTCTTCCCTTATACATATACTCAGATACAGAAAAAAAACTACGGAAAAAAACGAAAAATCCAATCGTAAAACATATGATAAAGATATGGTATGATGTAAAAAAATATTTAAAAGAACCACAATCATTGTCATTATATAGTCCAATATGGGGTAACCAGTTATTTCTACCAGGTAGAGCCGATGCAACATTTAAATTATGGAACTCTAAGGGACTCAAAATGATTAAAGATCTTTATTTGACTGATTCAGGTGTCATGATGTCTTTTGATGAGTTGAGGTCTAAATTTAATCTTGATAGGAAACACTTTTTCAAGTACCTACAACTAAGGAGCTTTGTTAAAGTAAACCAAGACAATGCTCTTACTAGACCTCTACACTCAGATTTGGAAACAATTATGACAAAAGACAGTTTGAAAAAGGGTATTATATCAGAGTATTACAAATTGATGACATCTTACTCTCCTGAAAGTTCACAGTATAAGTTGAATGCCTGGAGGGAAAATTTGCATCTCTCCGATCAAGAATGGAATGTAGCTTGTGCTGGTGCTCATACTAAGTCTATAAATGTACGTCTTAAACTAATATAGTATAAATGGTTAATGAGGACATATGTGACACCTGTTGATTTAAATCGATACAACAAAAACATCCCTGACATTTGCACAAAATGTCTGGAATTTGAGGGAACATTGTTTCATTGTATATGGCAATGCAGAAAAATCAAAACGTTCTGGGAAGAGGTACGAGAAATACTTGAGAAGATCATTTCAAAACAAATTTTACTTGACCCTAAGCTTTTTCTGTTAGGTTTATTCCCAGAAAAACACAATTATAGTAAAAATGAACGAGCATTCATAGACCTCGGCTTGCTGTATGCCAAAACTTGTATTGCAATGTTATGGAAAAAGGTTAATAAACCAAACATAACTCAATGGCTCAGACGGATGTTGTCATGCCTCCCTTTAGAAAGGATAACTTACATATTGAAAGCTAAACAGCAACAATTTGAAAATATCCGGAGACCTTTTGTGAACTATGTTAAAGATTTAGATTTAACAGAGGATCAAGAAAATGAATAATTGTGAAAATAGGGCTAATGTAGTTTATAGGCTAGCAGATTTCAATTTGTTTTAAAGAATGTTGTATTTTACATGTACAGTATTGAGATATATTTACTCAACCTTGTAAAGATTACCATTTTATTATTTTTTCTAAACAGAAGAAGCACTTTCTCTTTTTTATTTTCTTTATTTTGTGTGTTTTTTTGTTGTTGTTTGTTTTGTTTTGTTACGTCGTTGCAGTAATGTAAGGTTGTACTTCATTCTATACAACTGTGACGGACTGTATTGTAAGTTGTTTAAACTGTAATAAAAATATTTCTGAAGAAAAAAAAAAAAAAAAAAGTATATAGAGGTTATTTCTATTCAACCAATTTCTTCAGTGGGATTCTGTCTTGACGAGTAGTATTCTTGACTTTTATTCATATATATTATTCATTAATTTGTTTCAAACTAAAAGTACCTTCTTACACAAATTACAATATTTTGATGTTGATTATTGAGACAGCAGATAATTGATCTGCAAGTTCAAAGGCACAGGTGGATAATAATTGCTATTACTTCTGACTTATAGAGAGTTAGTGAACTGGTATTTTCATCAGATTTTCCAATCCACCATATCATAACATTTGAGATGACGTGACCTTCCCCTTTAAAAGCTGTTCATCACCTTTTATTGCCACTTGCTGCCTTCAGGCAGTAAATAGTGTTTCATACCAATGCCATGATTGTGTTTCCCACTCATTTGCCTTGTTTGCTTAAATTACATTTCTTCCCGGTACTCGGCCTCGTGCTCGCGACAGCCCAGATGATTCCCATCATCCTGGAAAATTACTTTTCTTTTCTCATTTATTTGGTTGCGCACGATGGGCACATGCAATCTTGAAAATCCATAACATCGTATTTGGTAATAGTCTCATGCTGTGTTTACATCCTGACATTATAAGGTTCAGTTCACCCAGTAGATGCTGTGTTATGTTCTCTGGGTTTGAGATTGTTAGCCTTGGAGAGTTCTGCAACTACAACGTAGGTGGTTGGTATTTTATCTGCAGCGCTCAAATTGAACACATCAGCAGCTACACGCACAACCGGAAGAAATCCAAATAAAAGAAAAAAAACTGCTGACAGCGAGGTCAATGGATGTATCTCCCTCCCCTCCCCTGTGGGCCTCTTCTTCTGGTCTAAGCTGTTACTGTGTGTCATGCTAACAGTCGAGCAAGCCAGTCAGAAGCACCAGGAAGAGCCAACGGGCCCCCGGAGTGTAATCCTCCCCGAAAGTCTCCAAACATTTCCACTCTAGTGCGAGATAGCACACGCCTTGGAAGAGTAGGCTCTCTTGACACTGACTCATGTTGTGTGTGCAAAACGGGGGGGGGGGGGGGGGGGGATTTAGTGCAGCTCACACCCTAACTGACCGATTGAGCTCGGCTGGATGAATAGAGGCCTGGCTGGATTTCATGCTCTGTGAAAGCTCCTTTGCAGCAGCAATGAGGGGAAGACATTTAAATAGTGTAGGGGCTAAAGCCCCACGATTCTCGGATGTGACTTCTCAACAAACGAAAGATGAACTATTCACCTTTAAAAGATATACAGACTAAGGTCCCCTCGTAACATCACTGCACGTTTATTTGTAACAAGGCCATTTGGCACGCTAAAGTTATCGCGACGTTCCGAGAACTTTACTGTGTCCTGTCTTAACTAAACTCCGCTGCGAGTCTCCAGGGTTTTTAGGTTAATTCAGAAAACTTCCCATCCCTTGAGCAGCCTAGCTAAGCTGACAGAGACAGCCATCCTCACGGCGGAAGCAAAACAACCGGTCGCCGAGGCAACGACCTCAGAGCGCGTCCCGTCAGCTGTTGATACCTTTAAAAATGAACCCGTTAATAACGATAAAGCGTGTAACTGTGCTTCTGAATACTTCTGCCGTTAGCCGCCGAGCTAACTTGTATCATTAGCCGCCGAGCTAACTTTCTAGCCGCTGTGCTAATCTGCTGTGTGTTGGTGCTAATCTGTAACGTGAAACGGCCCAGGGCCACAAAATACGTCACTTCCTGCCCCAACTCTTCTTCGACTGCGGTCAAAGGAGAAAACAGCTCCCCTGCCGGTTGCCCTCGCAACTGCAGTCAAAATAAAATTAGCTCCCTCTGCTGGTTGCTTAAGCAACTAAACTAGAACACAAGAGCGCCCTAAAGGCTTTTCTTGTAACTACATTCGAATAAAAGTAGAGCTCCCTCTACTGCATGTTTTAGTAATTGAGTTTAGTTTGCAAGATTGAAATCGGATGTGAGGTAAATCAAAAGTGGACTGTAAGTGGAGTAATCCACATTGATCCTGATTTAACTAAAAAGATTATTAAATCTTAATTCGAATTTAAGATTTATTCAACCCACACTCAACCAGATAGATCAAGACTTTGTGCTTTGATCCAAATTGTAATTCATAACAATAAAACATTTTTTTCAAATTTGTTCTCACTCCCTGTTTACCTCGCTCTCATTCAGGTACAACAGAGCATCCTTAGGTGATCAACACCTGACAGTCATTGTTGGATAACTAGAAATAAATTAGTAATTTGACAATCACTAACATTGAAGATAATTTCTCCGCTTAACGGAACAATTCATCTTCAATTAATTAAGTTGAATTAATTGAACCAAAAATAATTAATTCACTTCATCCCAAATAGCACAAATTTACGAAACAAACTTACATTAGATTCTCTGAATTTAACATACTGTGTTATCCCATCCAAACGCACCCGAAAGAAAACTCAATTACCGAACTACCTACACTTAACGGCTAAGCTAAAAGTCAAACATCGGAGATCCCCTGAATATCCGATCTGGTACCTCACAGGAGGACAGTGATGAGGAAAGAAGAGCTGAGCTAAAAGCTGAGATTTACAGACTAGGCACATCCCTCCATGCTAGTCAAAGGTATTAACTCGAGAGAAAAAGTCGAGAAACCGAACGATGAACTGTACGAGACAGAACATCGCCTCAAGAGAGCTAACGAAGAAATATTTGAGCTGAAAACTCAAATCAAAGACTACGTTAAGTGGGAACTAGCGGATCAGAAAGAGATCCGAGATCTGCAACAACAACTGATTGTTGCCAAAGATGCAGTTGATGAGGTATATCGTCAACAGAAAGTCAATGAGGAAGAACTTGCGGATGCTAAGAAAGAGCTACAGGACTCTGACAAGCAGAATCGTAGGCTCAAACTCCTCCTTGATGATTCCCGTCATGAAGCAGAAAGAGATGCTTCACTTCCGAGACCAACTCGAGGAAACTTTTCCTCGGATCCCTCTCCAATGTTCCCAGTTGAACATGGCTCCCACTATCGGGACATCCAGACCCCCCCTGAAAAGGTGAGCCGGGTCCCTATTCAGCGGTTCGAACCGAATTCAGGCACCCTTCCCACGCAGGGTCCCTCAGACAGGGACCTGGATAAGATGGCACGCCACATAAACCGCTTTGAACCAACTCTTCGTGGCGATCCTCACTCCCGCCAATATTTAAAAGATATTGATTTCCATCTGCGGAAGTTTCCAAATGCCACAGTCGACGATAAGATTTACCTGATCATGGTAACTTCTAATCGAGAAGTCAGCAGCTTCCTTAGTCGTCAGCCTGACCACACCAAAGCAGATTATAAGCTGCTATGCCAAGCCATGGTGGAGGAATTCTCTGACTACGAGTCACAGACTGGTTTGATTGCCGCCATGACAGTCCGGCAGGGAAGACAAGAATCTCCCCAGCAGTATTACCACCGTCTTCGGCTGGCCTACTTTGGTTCTACGAATGAACCAGGGATGGAAGAAGAGCACACTTTCAAGTCACTCTTCGTCCAGAACCTCCATCCCACTACCAGCTATCATCTTGGTGTCGCGGCATGCCCAGACACCTTAACGAGTCGACAACTTAGAGGACTCACTCTAAAGGGTTTTGCAAAACAAAAACAGACCACAAACAAATTTGTGGAACCTAACACGGTCTTTAGCCTCGATGCCAAGACCTCAGAATTAGGAGTTTCAAAAACCCAGTCCCACAAAACTCCCCTCCGAAAAAAGCAACAACCCGCCCAAACGAGAAACCAGTCTTTACCTCAACCACCACCAGGGTCTGGTAGAGGACCAACGAATCTCGAGTTCAAACCGAGAGACCGTGTTCCATTCTCACTCTCAGGTAGGTTTTTAACAAACCGCCAGGAGAACCCTCAGCCTTGGAACAACAGAGGAAGTGATCGATGTAACATTCGAGACACTCACCCTCGTAATAAACAGTCCCTTAAGCAGGATTCATCCAACGATGACTCAAAGGGAGATAATACCAAACGAGCTAACCAAGCGAACAACCACAGCTCTAAAGGTAAATATAAACCACCAGGTCTCAACCCAAAAGACCTCAAATACATCAGGCGTATGGTCCAAAGCCTGTTTAAAGAAAAAGAAAAGAAAACTGTAACCAGATCAGTTACCTCAGTGGAGACTGGGACCGCCTCTCGGTCCCATCTACCTGAACACTCACGCCAAAACAAGGGTGAGCCACATCTCCAACTTTTGTGCAACCTGACCGAAAAGGGTAGCGCGCGAAAAGTTTACTTATCCGCAACCCTTGAAAACGAACTGGTACACGAAGCCCTCCTTGACACTGCTGCAGATATCACCCTGATGTCTCCAACGCTGTTCAACAAGTTACGGTCCATAGCGCACCGTTCAAACAGAGACTTGAAGTCGCAGAAGTGCTCCATTGAGATCCAACCGTACGGTCTGGACAATATAATGGTGAAAAACAGGGCTGTGATCCAACTAACTATTGGACAGATGACTTTCCTCCACCCTGTCTACATATCGCCCCTCAACGCCATTCCTCTCCTGATTGGCAAAGATCTGATCAATCGATTCGAACCACTGATTGATCTCAACAACCTAAATATCTGGACACAGGTCCGCCAACCTCTACCCATCGGTGTTCTGCAACAAAATGCCGCTCAATGCTACGCTCTTGAGACGGAATTCAGACCACCGTCAGTCCAAGTTGACCTGCCAAGAATCACTAAAGAGAGTGAATCAGTGGCACAACAAGACACAAGTGGGGGTTCCTCAGAAGTAGTGTCCAATCAAACAATTGGACCTACACAAAATGTTGCATCAAAAGTGGAGCAAGCCACAGCCTTGCCTCCGGTGGCTACGACCACATACGCGCTTCTCGCGACCGCCCCACCTTATCTGACTCAGACTTGGGCTGCGTTTCAAAAACAGTTTGAGTCGCCCTCGCTCACTTGCCCTCAGCCCTTGCTATGACGTCACACGGAGGCCACTTGGAGGGCGGAGGGAAAGTGGGCGGAGGGGGAGTGAAAGAGGTAAATGGAACACACCTGCCCTCGTTCACTAACAGCCCAGACAATCATGGATCAACCACACGTTGTTGGAGTAGCGCTATACTGCTATTCCAAATTACACAAAATATGCGGAGACTCATTTCATTGAGACGAAGACGTATTCTACGCTTGATGGCAATACGGCTGCTTATATACTTACACTTGTAAACGTTGGGCTCTGCCATAACTCTGCAACAGACAGTCTAATTGCACAATTTAAGAAAATGAATTAAATTTAATTCATTTTCTACTTTCTTCTTTCTTCTTCTTCCTTGGTGGTGAATAGACAGCAGACAATGGTGTTTGAGGTTCATTATCGCCACCGCATGGACATATTTTTCGTGCACCACTGCAATGCATTGTGGGTGATATACAGCTCTGAAGTGGCCATCGTTGTTCACTTGATCACTCAGCCCTCAAGGGTCGATCTCACGGAGTTCACTTCAGCTGTTTAGGGAAATGGAACAGCCCTTAAGATGGCGGCGGGGATTCCCCCGAGGGCAAGTGCTTAGGGCAAGTGAGCGAGGGCGACTCAAACTGTTATTGAAACGCAGCTTTGGTCTCACTCCAAGCTCACGACCCAGCAATCAGTAAGATGATACTGCACTTGTCAGATGCCAATGCTCCTCCCATCTCCTGCGAGGACATTAAGTCCATTCCTGGCGTGCAACACTTGTACAAACGCTCGTACATCACTGCAGGTCGTCAAGGGCCTCTCGGTGCGTGTCTCTGCAGCACTCACTTCCCCGACGATCGTGGTACCGCATAGCCACAGGGGGGGTGATGCCACTGCATGCCCATGACTCCCTGCGTACCATACAGAAAAAATTTAAAACGACATGTCAGGCAATCAAGTTGGTGGCTCCAAGGCCACACAAAAAAGAATTTAGAGCAGAAAACCAGGTACAAAAATGTTTTGCGTGCAAATTTCTTCCACACTGGGGAAAATCCAAACATGATGACAGAAAAGCTCTCGCCAGTCGTTTAACAAAACCAAAAGAAAGGTCAAAAAGAGCCAGTGGTCAAATCGGTTCATCAGAACCAGACCAAGTTCAACAAAAATCCTATAGGATTTAACAGGGACCTAAACGTCTAGACACTTGTGGCAGCAGTTAAAAGTGGGGGAAACAAAATTTCAATTGCTAAACAACCAACAAATTGTCTTTACCGAGTAACATCCGTAGTAGCAAAATACTATGTGCCTAATGCTCCGGTCTATCACCAATTGTTTTACCCTCTAGTTGTCATCTCTCCATACTTGCCACTCGAGATAATCATCCACCTACAAGTGGGGGTGATACTGAATCTCAAAATACAATCTACTTGTTGCAGCAACTGCAGAAGTTCTCTAACACACAAGCAGAATGACGTGGAAGTAACAGAGCAACAGTAACAACAAACTCAAACCATAGGACCTATAACAAAAAACGTCCTCATGGTAAAAAGCCCATGGCATGACTCTACATAAGACACTGCGTGCGGTAAAGTCTCACCTTTCTATCGCGTTCATTGACTATGCTCACACACAACGTTAACCTCAGTTATGTTAGACATGCTGCAAGAAGTTGGATCATAGCAGACAGCGCAGCCATAGGTAAGAAACCCATGGCCCAGACTAGCCTAAGATGTGCATGCTACATTGGCTTAAAGAAGCCTGTTATAGATGCACCCATAGGATAGTTATATGTTAAGTTTTACCCTGATAGAAATATCAACTCTGGTCATTAAACTGTTGTATGCCACCTGAACAACTAATCCCTCTGATTCATCCCTCGAATCTACCTGGACGATCCGAGGTTCCCTACGACAAGGCAACATCGGATCGAGTGGGGGATATGTAGGGGCTACAGCCCCACGATTCTCGGATGTGACTTCTCAACGAACGAAAGATGAACTATTCACCTTTAAAAGATATACAGACTAAGGTCCCCTCGTAGCAGATGAGTAAACATTCTCCTTCAGACCACTTGGAGGAAGTGTGAGTCCTCTTTATGGCTCGGTTAGAGTATTTACCCTTAAATCAGAGCATCTACAAGATCTCCACGCACCCCCGAACAAGGAGGACCAGACCTTCAGAGTCACCAGACTTTGAGGCACCTAAACACATCTGGAAACTGATTAACACCTTTGTTTGACAGAGAGCCTCGATTGAAGTATAAAGGATAACACCATATCTCTTCCTCACCATTTGCTCCCAAGGCATGGTGAAGACCCCTTCCTCCCCTCTTGGGAGTCATAAACTAATGACCTGGTCTGCTGGCATGCAGAGAGAGGTCACATGAACTCTGCAGGAAAACATGTTCACATTTTGACCAATCCAAGAAAAGGATGAGATACGTGTTCAATATTAGTTTAAAACCATCCATAATAATCATTGAGGAATTATAAGCATACTGGCGAACGTCCCGTTATTCTACGACGAAGAACAGAGAAGTTATCAAAATTGCTAAAAATGAACAATGTCATTGTAATGGACTAAACTACTGCACTCATGCAGTCAGACGAAAATGAAAAATGTGCTCATTAATCTGCCCGCATCACCCAGGGACAAAATGCTTACTAAGTTACCAAACTTGTTTGGGCTAGCTTGATAGGTTTGCATTGTATGTGTTTGATCAAAGTTCCATTCAACTCTACCTAAAATGATTTGTACAGAGAAATGTTTACAGTTCATGTTTCATTTGTTTGACCTATCATTCTGTGTGAGAACTATATGCCATGTGCCAACTTTGACCATAACGGCGAGATGGTGTTCAAACGTTGTAGTCATAGGATTGCATTTCGTTTTGTTTAACAGTTTAAATCACAAAGATTTCGGACTGTAACTTGAACGGGTCCCTCTTGGACACGCCCCCTCGGTCAGCATAAAAGCTGCGTGTTAGAGACACCAGTTGAGCGTTCTTCCCTCCAGGAGCTTCTTGCGTCCAGGCGCTTCTTGCCCCCCCCCCCCCCCCCCCCCAGGCGCTGGCCACCCGGCCTTCGCCTCTCTCTTCTCTCTTTGTACCCTCTTCAATTTTTACTCCTTTTATTAGAATAGTTCGTTCGACGTCAGATTCTTCAATTTTGCATTTTTAGCTTTTCTTTTTCCGCAAGCCTTTTTGATCAATGCTAGTTCAACCAGCGGCCGCAAGATTTGGCATATTGACTAACGCTTATACCTAAGCCACCCAGACCGAATTCAAGGAGAACACAACTGTTTAACTAAGACGGATTACGGCAAAGACGGACGCCCGCTACGAAACTACCGCAGATCGGCGCTAACGGTTCCCTCGGTCCACGGCAAGGAAGATCCCTCCGGGTCTACGTCACCGACAGGAACAGCGACCGCTTGGAGTTTCAGTAAGCCGAGAAGAAGCGTCCCAAAGTAAGACCGAATCCGCATAATATCTAATATCTGTGAGGTAATTTATCCCATTATTCACTTTTTCCTCTTACTAAGGAGTCCAAATTCTTAGGAAGAACCCACTCGCCTTTATCGCCAAACGTGCTAGATGAGCTGTTAATCACATTTCCAGTTATATTTCTGGCGTTGTATTGGTGTTTTGTTTATTACATCTGTTATTGTTTTATTCACTTTTGTTTAATCCCTAGTTAATCAATAAATTCCCCTAAAAGCATAAAGTCGTTGTCCGTGGATATTTCTTTTGTGCAGAATACAAAGATCCCTATTTCAAGAACTTATGATCTAAGGAAATGAGACTGATTTATTAAATGATATTGATTAATGATTTAATTTAAGAATAAGTGGTCATTAGAGTCATTAACGTGAATTCTATAAAGTTCTGTCTGACCAACAGATGGTGCCCCTTTTACGAGAGCAGGTATTGAAATTGTAGATTAATATACATTGATATACATATTTTAATTTCATAATTTCCTTACATACACAGTTTACGTAGGTAGCATTAGGCATTAACCCTTATCTTCCTACAATAGGAAATCACATTCCAGAGGAGATACAGTTAAACTATAGATAGTTTGGAGATTAAATGAAAGCAGAGGCGCCACATGTGAATATAAATACCACACATACAGTACAGGGTTTGTGTGCCACCGTTTGTTATAATGCCTTTCAGTGTCTACTAAGACATGTGGGAGTGTCATAATTCTGTCATCATATGAATGTTTCCTATCTAGAGGAAAGTGTAAGTGACATGTTAATAACAACTATCATATGTTTTCTCTTCTAATGTTTGGTTATGTTTGAATACTCCCGTGTTCTCCATGTGCTTTTGTTGATCTTGATCAAAAAAGGTCAAATCAATCAAATATTTATCATAAAAAAGGCCTAAAAATACAAAACTTAAAAATGAATGGTGTGCATGCTGTTATTGATTATCATTCATGTCTGAAGCCACTTAAAGCAGGTTAAGTGTTAAACTGGAATAACATTCTTGCATGCTGATACCATGAAATGGCTTTGCTCCCATTTACATTTACATTTACATTTAGGTCATTTAGCAGACGCTTTTGTCCAAAGCGACTTACAATAAGTACATTTGTCAAAAGAAGGAAACAAAGAAACCACGACGTATCATTGCCGATGCAGTAAGAGCTAAAAATAGAACAAGTGTTAGGTCCTCATCCGAGTAAAGTAGTACTTCAAGAGCAACAGTGCTACGATCTGAGTGCTATAGGTAAGCTTTTTTTTTTTTTTTTGCGGGGGGGGGGGGGGGGGGGGGGAGGGGGGTGTCGAGGGAGGGTGTTAGTGGGTCATGCTATGTAGAGTCGAGGTGAAGTCTGAACAGGTGAGTCTTGAGCCTTTTTCGGAAGATGGCAAATGACTCTGCTGTCCTGACATTGGTCGGGAGTTCATTCCACCACTGAGGCGCCAGAACAGAGAAGAGTCTGGACTTTGCTGAGCGACATTCCATCTCTCCTGCAGCTCTCAAATCCAATTTGTAGAGCAAAGCTATCTACACGGCAAAACCACGGGCCAGTTCAGCCCACCGCCAGCAAAGCGCTGAAAGGCAAGTGGTGAAATACAACAACAGTTGGCGGCGTTTGCACAAGGACGTGATCTGATACTTTTGCTGCATTGCTGACAACGAAGCAACCTCTGCATGTCTGTCTGCACCAACTCATTCCCATTAATCTCATCATTTGTTCACATGTATCTGTTGCTCCTGTTCTGTATAAAAGACTCACATCCAGTGTGGCGTGGATTATATTTAAATGAGCCGTCTGGATATAAGGATGTGGACGAGAGGCTGTTTAATTGTTAGGTTGATGGTCAGAACTCAGTTTCAAGCTTTTAGCCGCTTAGATGCAGTTTGTTTTTGTTACGTACATGAAGTAGAGTAAGTGACCTTTCTGCCAGGGAGGTTAAATGGATTTAGCGAGAACAAATGCACAAGGAATAATGTAATGCAGCATTACACAGTTTGCACACTCATTTCCTCAAAGCAACATCTGGACAAATGGAATCTGCAGCAGCTGCTGCAGCACAAATGTGACTGAAATTAAATTCCATGTTGTCTCCCAGTTAGTTATGATTTACTTAGTCTTCCGACCCCCCTGCCTCTTCAATCTCTGCCTTTTAAAACATAAAACAGATTGCCTCTTCTGTATGTAAACATAGGAATAGCCCTGAGGAGTATTCCACCAAACTCGCTAATTAAGGCGGCGCTTACCTGGTTAAGCCTGGTTATAACTAACGCCAACTTCCACTTGCGACTAAACCCATTCCATTAACGCATTTCAGCCGCGCCTTGTTAAAACTAATTTAAGCCAGGTTAACGTTATTGTGTTACGTGCGATCACGGGATATAAAGCTAGCCCAAAACCGTGAATGTCGAATCATCGAGAAAATGGCCGAAAAAACACAAGCTAACTTTTTTTCACCCGCAGAGCAAAAATTATTCATGGACCTGTACGAGAAGTACAAACCCATCATAGGGAATACTGTAGTGATAAATAAAAATCGCGAGGCTGCTTGGGCAAGAATTGCCGAGCGATTAAATGCGTAAGTACCGTCAAGAGTTACATTTTCTAATATAATACTGACAAGGGTTTTCTGAACATGAGGATAGTGTATAGGTAACGTGCCGGCCTTGCACACGTTCGGCCAGGGTTCAATTCCTGACTATGGAAGTTTGTGAAATTTCTTTCTTTAGCCGGAACTCTCTCTCTCTCTCTCTTTTTTTTTTTTTTAGATAGGCCTAGTTAATGCATCTACATTGACCAACACATTTATCTCAACAATTCAATGAACACATTCAATGAACCTATTAATGAACTCACCTGAAAGGAATTTATGTGGCTGACAATTGCATGCAGCAATGCCTTTGTCATTGGGATCTATAACATGCTATTAATAATAACATCTTTATGCCTATCATGTTTTTTCAAGTTATATTTGGGTTCTGGGGAAATTGTATGACATATTTATCATAGTTAAAGTAAAATGTTGATCTAATTCTCTGATCGAAAGACAATTATGCAAGCAAAAAGCTATCGACACAATATATATATCACCACTCACCCAACTGGGGTATGAACAAATGCGAAATACATATGTATTTAGATAATAATATGGCCAGTAGGTGTTCAGGAAATAAACGATTTATTCATATTTTTTTAATTGCAAGCATGTAGACACTTGATGAAAATATAGTCTGTTTGTACTTCATATATGTAATTTTGGTCATTTTTGGTCTTCCACGTGACGAAATCACGAGGACTAGGCTTGGCCGAACCTTCTGCTGGTACAGTTGTTTCCGACAAACAAACTTCTCTGAAACCCCGCTCAAGTAAGCCTGATGGTTAGCCTGCCCCGGAGCAGGCTAGTTTGGTCGGATAAATTTCCATGGTTACTTAGCGGAGAGTGTCTCAAGTCACGTTGAAGGAACGCAACTCTTGCTAAAGGTAGCGAGGCTTATCGAAATTAGCCCAGCTATGCGCTTAGCGAGTTTGATGGAATACCCCTCTGGCCTCCTGTAAATAGCTCAGTTTTGCAGGGTGTATCAGACTCACGTGGTGAGGAGCCAGCGAGACTGCTTCGCCAGCCCCAGACAGGCCAGCAGGCAGATGATCAGGTCCAGGATGAGGAGCAGCAGGTAGGCGAGCCACCTGCAGAGACGCACAGAGACAGAAAATAAAAATAAAAAAGTAAGAAGGGCTTTTGTTAAAGGAACATGTCGGTTTGGCCTCCTATCGGTAACAGAACCATTGTATTCTATCTAATTGACCACCGAAGCAACCAGAAATAGAAGTTGGGAAGTTAAAGAAATCAATTTAACAGTGTGTTTATTGGCTCGTTAGCATGCCCTGCTAACTAGCCTACATTGCAAAAAGCCCTGTTTCCGGACCAACACATGCATGAACTACTACTATCAACGCTAGCAGCTCTCTCCCGCTCTTTATCTTGCAAAATATGTTTTTAACGTGAATCATGGCTACATGGGATGATTACTTTTTTGCTTAGGAGATGTAGCTTTGGCCTCAGTCTTTTTGCACGATATTGTAAACTACTACAATTAGTCAAGGGGCATATGTAAGAAACCTTCGATATGGTTCTACTTTTAAAAAGGAGTCAGCTGGGGATATATAAAAGTTCTGCCAAAGATGGCGTTTCAACCAATGAATGGAACTCACGTTGGCTTAATTAGCTAGCTTGCTATGGCTGATCAAACGCAATAGTTTGAGTCGACAAAATCAGTCACCTGCTAGAAATGAGAAAACCTTATTCTGTCTACATTTGTCTGAAATCAAGGACCCAAAATTTCATAAGAATTTTTGTGGTAATCTTTCAGTGTGAAAGTACAAAAATGCCCGTGAGTTTTTCCCATAGACTTTGGGGAAGGCTGAAATTCAGCAGATAGTTTGTGTGAGTAGCTTATTTGTATCCTCAGGTGCTCAGAGTTGTACAATTGTAGTGTAAAAAAAAAGTGAAAAAAGCTTGTGGGCCCTTGGATGTGGAAGATCGCTGGAATTTTACAGTCATAAGTCAAACTTTTTTTGCTTCATGTGTCAACTTTCTAAACAGCATCCCGCCTCCAACACTGCATCCTCTTCATACATCCACCAGAGACTCCCACTTATTTCCACCTCGAGAGATGCCATCTGAGGTGTGTCGATGCGGCAGGGTTTCATCCTGTCCGGTGTGTTACCCTCCTCAGTAGGTCCATCTGTCATGTGAGCAATGGGGGGGGGGGGGGGGGGGGGGGGGCTGGCTACAAGATTTACACTGTGACTTATCAATCAAAACATTAAATTAAGTCAGCATATATCATCTCCATCATGAAGTCCTGCAGACCTGCACTCATCAGTCCTATATCATCCTCACTTCCTCACGTCCTTTTTAATTATCTCCTTTATTTCCCGCCCATCTGCGTCTCCATCACACTACAGAATCCTTCCTCCAGCGTCCCTCATGCACCACTCTCTCTCCCGCTTCTATCCTCCTCTCTTTCATTCTCTTTAATCTCTCTTTTATCTGCCCCCCTTTCACCACCTCCTTGATAGTTCTTCCTCGTTTCATCTCTCCCCCCTCTTGGTGTGAGAAGCCGGGACGTCAACATGCCCACAGAGGCTCTCTGGTGACACTGCCACCATGTTTGTCTGTCATCTTAAACCAATTAGATTCAAACTGAGAACAGCATGGAGACGCTTGGTGACGGGGCAGTTGGGGGGGGCTTTACACTTATGTAAGATTGGTAAGTACGTCATCAAGAAATTGTGTTGGATTGCAAGGAGCAGTTCCAAATGTGCTTCTAGTTTGAAGGGTTGATATTGATCATAGCGATGATATTTTATTCAGAGGTCAGAGTCATCTACCAATAGAGTGTTTGTGAGGTGGCGAGGGGCCAGCTGAGCCAGGGCCCACACTCACCAAGGGACCCCATTAACAAGCCCATGAAATCCCATCATACTTATCTTTTTCCCTTTTTTTAATCATAAATGCTTAATTTCATAATCAATTCAGTCCGATAGCTATGACTGAGGGCTGCACGGTGGTGTAGTGGGTCGTCCCACAGCGACGGTGCGACAGTTTTAATTCCCCGTGTGAGTGTGGGTTCTCTCCGGGTTCTCCGGCTTCCTCCCACAGTCCAAAGACATTAGGAAGGACCTGTCTGTCTCTACATGTCAGCCCTGTGATAGACTGGTTACCTGTCTGTCTCTACATGTCAGCCCTGTGATAGACTGGTTACCTGTCTGTCTCTACATGTCGGCCCTGTGATAGACTGGTTACCTGTCTGTCTCTACATGTCAGCCCTGTGATAGACTGGTTACCCGTCTGTCTCTACATGTCAGCCCTGTGATAGACTGGTTACCCGTCTGTCTCTACATGTCAGCCCTGTGATAGACTGGTTGACATGTCTGTCTCTACATGTCAGCCCTGTGATAGACTGGTTACATTTACATTTAGGTCATTTAGCAGACGCTTTTGTCCAAAGCGACTTACAATAAGTACATTTGTCAAAAGAAGGAAACAAGGAAACCACAACGAATCATTGCCGATAAAGTAAGAGCTAAAAATAGAACAAGTGTTAGGTCCTCATCTGAGTAAACTAGTGTCTTACCTGTCTGTCTCTACATGTCAGCCCTGTGATAGACTGGTTACCTATCTGGATGGAAAACAACTACAACTGGAAATTAATCTGTGTTTACGTATTTGGAGCCAACTGACATTTTTCTTCATACATTTGTAAGAAATGCAATATATAAATACATAATTTAAAAAAAGGTCAATAAATTTGCATCCATAAGCTATAGAATCCTTAAAAGGAGCAGTGTTAGGATTTATTGGTATAGTAAGCATGCTAGCTTTCTAACATCCCTTCAAATGCAGTGACATAAAATAGATAATTTTTTTAAATAAATTAAAAAAACAATGGGGAAGACAAGCCTGTGTCCAAATGTGTGGTGAGTAAATATGACCCTGACACATTATGTTTGATTTAGGGATGGCGGGCGGAGACGCTGAGCTCAAAGCACAATGTGCCGAATGAGGCGTTAAAAGCGTCAAACCTCAAAAGACACTTAAACACAAAGCGCACGTGAGATAGAATAGAATAGAAGCTTTATTTGTCATTGCATAAAATACAGTATCAACACAACAAAATTCATGTTGGAAAGCCAAAAGAATATGTTCTAGGGAAAGTGGTGGGCTCCAGGCAAAATAGAAGTCCATCACGACATTAACGATTAAGCCAAAATGCACTTTGGTTGCCATTTATGTCGCTCGTAGCGATCGCAGAGCTGATCTTGACCTGTGCTGTGGATTAACTAGTTACTGGGGGAGGCAGCTGATCAAATACAATGTTTACTTTGGTCATTACAGATGACTGTGGCATAGCACATATTTACACCTCAGCTTTTTTCTCTCTCCATATTTGTCATGAGTTGTTTTTGTTCTCATTTATTCGAGAAGGTGGTCCTACAATTTTTTTATAGATCAGAAATGGGTCGTCAAATGTAACAGAAGTGTATAGTATTTAGGGGGATCTGTTGGCACAAGTGAAATATAATAATATTAAGTGTATATATTCGGAAAGGTGAAGCCTTAAACTTGCATTCTATCTGCTGGCCACTAGGGGCGACTCCTCTGCTTGCAAAAAGAGGGCAAATTGCATGTAAGTTTATGAGAAAATGTCCCTATTTCTCACTTGATTTATTATCTCAGTAAAAATAATAAACATGGTCTCAATCTCTAGTTTCAAGTCTTCTTCAGTCCAGCATGATGTTCATTTCGTACATTATGGTCCATTTAGAGTCAAATAAATGGTAAAAAAGGGGATGCTTTAGGGTGCGGCTAGGTTGCTACCAAGGTGCCTCTACTATGGCCTTGTTACCATTGCTACCACACTACCAAATGCAATTAGCTTAGACTAGGCTAGACTAGACTACAAAGCTAACCGAATTATGGAAGGTGACACAACGGTTGCCATTCCCAGTGCCGCTCTGCAGCTCGTGTTCAACCGTCGCTCCTCCACAGTCCAAATTTGGTCCATTCTGTTCATCGGTTCCAAAAATTCCAAGATGGCAATGCCCAACGTGCCAAACGAGGATTCAAAACCAGTCCACGAACCAATGGGTGACTCGTGATGACTACATCCACTTCTTATTAGAGCTGTCAATTTTCCTCTATAATACAATTCGAATTTCATTCCATCTGTTCAAGCCTATCATTGATATTAACTACACTACACTACACAGGCTTATATGTTGCCAATGCCATTATCGGCTACGTGGTTGTTTTACTTCCTGTCCACTAGAGGGTGTTCCAAAAACATGACCATTAAATATGTTGAATTACCAACAGCTGACAGCTTTCTAGATAAGTAATAATGAAGAAAGTAAAACAACCACATTGCCGTTCTCTTGGGGACGCTGTGTCCCCGTTGCCATGGCTACGCCCTCCTCGTCTCACCGTCAGCTCTACGTTCACGTTCTCACGTACATCCTGCTGTTGGACTCGTTCCAGATGAATCAGCCGATGGAGACGCGGGTCGATCTAGCTAGCAGTAAGCAGCATGAATGCATCTTTGTCATGACGCCTCCTAGAGCTCTGTCGATATCTTTGTTTCATTTCACTGAGTGCTGCCGCCGCGCGGTTATCTCCGCCTGTTATCTCCGTGATGCACCGCTGTCGGTTATCTCCGTGATGCGCCGCTGTGGGCTATTTCTGATAGGGAGATTGTGATTCAGAAAACGTTATGTGGGTAGGGCAAGACGAGGGGGATCTGCTAACATTAGAAAACACGTATCTAAAAAAACAAATCATATGCTAATTTCAGCATTTGAATAGTACTGATTTTTTTACTATTTGAATTATATTTGATTCCCTAAGTTCACTCCAACAGCCATACTTATAAACAGTCTATGTGCATTTTCATGTCGGCCGCCCTAGTCCTATGACACGCTTTGCACACAAGAGAAAAGGTTAGCTGCCTTACTGCTAAATGCCAACAGATCCTAGACCTTTCCAAAAAAGTACCGGAGAACTGCAATGCCGGAGGGTTTCAACTTCAAAAACTGAATGTAAATGAGATTGAAGGGTGAATAAGACTAGAAAGAGCTTTTTTGTTTGTTTGCCAGTAAAGTAACTTGACAAACACTGTGAGCAAGTTTGAAGAGTGAACAAAATATTCTGGGACGAGCACATTGAAGATAGATCTGACACAACGCCACTTAAGACTTTTAGCAGTCAAAAATGTACAGACAGACACCCGACCACAGCCGTTTGTCAGGGCAGCAATAACGAGTCCATCAGCAGCTTACAGTGTCTGGCTGTCTGCTCTCAGTATTCAGACTCTTACTTACTGTGGGGCTATGTGGGGTATTGAGTAAGAGGCAAGGAGTTACATTGCAGATCAATACCAACACAAAAGCCTGTCTGTTCCTGCAGACTCCACAGAGAAACCATCAAGCCTACACAAAGACTGAAGAAACAGCAAAGGCCCGTCTCTGCTGTGAGATGATAAAAGTGGAGAGTTTAGCGGTAATGAGACGGAACTACAATAATAGTTCTCCACATACTGTAATTGTTGAGACTGTTTCTATCGTTATGGTTTGAGTATTGATGTAATGATGGCTGATAATTCTTTGATTTTCAAACAGATCTGTGTATGCAAGGAACTTCATATTTCACTGATTCTTGAGATTAGGGACAAAAGTACTTTTGAAAAGTGACAAACAAAAAAATCAATGCCACATTAATTTGAATTGGCTATCTTCATAAACACAGGTCTCATCTATCTACCATGAAAAGGAACAGGCAATTTATTTAACCAATTTTTATAAAAATTGACATTTACTCGGTGACTAACTTGACATTTGTCAACCGTCTGACACATGAAAATGTTTTTTGTCTTTAAGTGTGTAGAAATGGTGTGCCTTAACCAGCTTAAGTGATAAATTGCATTAAAATACACTTTTAATATTATTTTCCATTGTTTTTAAATGAGCCATTTTAAATTACCTTCATTTCGTTGAGTATTTTTTTCATTTTTATATATACAATCAGTGGTTTTGTGCACAAAAGACACTGATGCATGTAGATAAGATGGTGTTTTAATGTATGAACCCAGTCAATTGCACAACAGAAATATGCATTTTTGTATAAACATGAAAAACCTCCATCTTATGGTCGTGACACACAACTGACGGTGTTGACACACATTTGACGGTGTTGACAAATTAATGGAGAATCAAACTGATTAAGGATATGTAGCATGTTCTGAACATGGCAAAGGGAGAGACTATCAAGGGAAAGGGTATCAAACTTCAAACAAGGAGTACCTGGTCACAGGATCTTTAAGGCACACATGAAAATGTCAAAATGTTCCTGGGGACCACAGGGGCTACAGTGTGTACATTATGATGAGATTCTTCAGAGATTTCAAATGAGATGGAGTTGTTTTAGAGGCAAATAAAGAGACTGCTTGCTGAAAAACATGAATTGACCTCTAAAACGGCTCCGTCTCGTAACGTTACATTTTCATCACAGCGTGGTGAATGTGCAGGTCACAACTTGTCCACGAAAGCATTTTGGAGTTGTTGGATTGTGTATTTGATGAGTTTGATGAGGGAAACCAGGAAATCCCATTAGCCTCTGTAGCAAAGCTCTGAGCAGCTAAAAATAGTTTACACCGACAAATAAAGGTAATGAACCTACTGCTGTGAATATAGGGATTATGGCAATGGGCCAATTTGCCAAAATGTGGAACTGTCCCTTTGTTTTGTTAAGATTTTTCTTCTGGCATAGATGCCTTTTATTTAGCAGTGGTCAGAGAGGAAACATGGGAGAGAGAGGGGGATGTGACATGCAGCAAAGGACCTCCGGTCAGGATTCGAACCAGGGTCCGCTGCATATATGCGTACATGGCATGTGCTCTAACCACTAGACCACCTGCGTGGCGGTGAACTATCCCTTTAACTGTAGCTGTGGCCTGAGGCTCAGTTAAAGGGTTACCGTGGCAACTTGAAGTCCCCACCAGGCTGAGGGAGACAGAAACGTGGAGAAAAAGAGCCATTTTCTGCTTCTGCGCTGGTCTCACATTTGGGCTGTTTCTGACAAAACGGTAGGTCTTATCAGAAAAAAAAACACACCATCATCGCTGTAAGGACTTTGTTTCTGCATACAAATACTGGGCAGACATACTGGGCGGATCCCCAAGAAGACATTATGAATGCTCTAATGAGCGGAGGATGGGGAGGTGGGTCGTGGGCACTGACCTAGAATGGGTGGGAATATTCAAATGTGCCTTATTCCTACATCAGAGTAAGCGCCGAAATTGACAGGCTCATCTGAAAAAAATGGCGGGGTATTTTCAGAAATCCGTTTCTCACTCAAAAAAGCATGTGCGGCCTATTTCACCAAAGACCCCAAACAACACCCCAAATCCCAGAAAAAGTGGGTTTTGTCAGCATATGTCACCTTTAATTCAATCAAAATGTATACTTAGATTATATTATCATGTTATGTAGTTGTTATGCATTAATTAATAAGGATTTGGGAGCACTTTTCCACCCTCACCTCACATGTCAACACCGAAAGACGAACAAACGAAATATCTGACGGAGTTGACGTCTGACGGAGTTGAAAAAATTACATGTTTTTTCAAATTACTCATATCTAGTAAATGGTAGCCATTTTGATTTTTCTCAGTTGTCAGCTGCCACTAAACTAAACATAAATACCAACTTTTATTTCAAAATGATTGATTGAAATCACCCCTAATTTGAAGACAGTGTTGACACACACTAGCTGTGACCACAGAGATTTCAACTTGTTTGCTGAATATTTTTTTAAATTTAAAACTTACGAGACCATGTGTTGGACTGCTGCATCCATCAACAGGAAGGAGTCAAAGGGGGTCCTCAGGGTTAAGGCTGACCAAAATATCCCTGATTTATTTAGAATTTGAAAAATATCTTACGGAGTTGACTTGAATTAAGGACAAACTTTGAGAGGCTGTTGTAAATGTATAAAATAATGGAATGTCCACTTTAAATGTTTTGTGGTATTTTATTAAGCCATACAATTAACCTCATATTAATATTTGGACATTTTGGGCATTTTAAAACACTTATTTTCGGCAGTTTGATACTGTGACCTCTACGGAGGACGAGTTCATTTGCATGGGCTTTCATAGTACAGTGCCGGTATTTTATCAAATTACTATGAAATAATATAAATATATACAAAACTAAGGGTGTACACATACAAAAGTCTTTCATATTCAACTTTTAAAGCCTTTTTAAAATGAATAATTTATTGTTTTTTAAGACAAATTGCAACATTTTGATGTGGGACATGTTTTGTCCCTTATCTCAAGAATCAGTGATTTACATACATGGATGATATACACATGCCATGCAATCACCTTATGTCATCCCATTTAATAAATACCATGGGATATTATATGTTAGAATTATATTCTGGTCTGGGTTCATAACTTCAACCAGGGCACACGCAGCTAATAATTGGCGTGTAAAAATAAATAAATATTCACTGTATCTAGAAAGTCACACATCGGCGGAATTTCTCTACTTTACTATAGCTGTGTGAATCCAAAATGAACAGATTTTGCTTTGATTTAACTGCCAAAATCATCATGATACTGATTTGTAAATGTCTGAATCCATGCTTTGTCAGGTCTGTAGTAAGGGTGTGAATCTCTGCACTGAGGCCGATTAGATACGCATCTCGATGCGCTGCCAGCGATACGATATTTTAGCGATACATGGAATTTTCTGGCGATACGATGCGATACACCTCACCCTCTTCCCGATGCGATACTTTGCGATAATCTTTTAGTTCAAATCAATGCGATACGATGCGATTCAACATGAATAAACAAAGATAACATTTAAATAAAAAAATAAGATGCAATTCAGTATGGTACTATAAAAAAGATTAGCTTTTATTCCTCTTCTTTTTGGCACAGTAACAACTTTTCAAAATCAGGCCTTTTCAAATGTGCTAGAGTTGACTTTGAGTCTAACTCTGCAACAATAAAAAAAACAATTACTCTCAATGACTAACTTCAAGTGACACTTTCAATAGTGCATCAATGTTTGTCCATATCCCTGTCTGCCACACATATGAACTCAATAGGACGTAGGCTAATGCAATAATGAGGAGCAGAACGTGCTATTTCTATATGAATAAAACAAATTATATATGAGTCAGTGGCACAAGACGTCCACCCATCCACTGTTAGGGCAACTCTCTGTGCCCTGGTCAGCGACACAATAATCTCATCTTTCACTTTTTTGTACAGATCGGGGATATGTGTGTCAGTGAAGATGGATCTGTCTGGTATTTTGTAACTTGGTTACAGAAAGCAACTTAATTACAAATGCTTGTTTTCTGAATGGAGTTTGGATTGATCGGGCCTTGTTATGCTGAGGTCCATCAACACTCAACGTTATCTAAACGTATGGCAGCCACATTATTGTGATTTGCATCATTCATGTGAAACATTTGCTCTGTGTTTGGTGTGAACACACCATTGGGGTAGGGTCGTGTGCAAAATCGGCATCTTTGCATTGCTTGGAGTTTAACTTTCAATGGCCAACCGATAGCTGAAGTAATGTGTGTGGTTGACTAACTGGCTCCGCCTTCATTCAGCACCACGATCCTCTCACTCGCCTGCATTTGCCAACATGGGATCCGGCTGTTGGGACCTCAGCAGTAGGACTACACAATGCGGCCTACAAAAGCCTACACATGCGGTCAGAACAAAGGGACAAAGGGGATTAAAAACTACACCGCCATTTTAGTTTCACCTCGCAAAGTGGGTGCGAAGTGCAACGTCACACAACTGGTGCCCTATTGGCTGACAACCGCAGGTACCCCGGGGGGTCCCCGGCAGCAGCCGTGAGCTTTATAAACCGAAGCCGCCTGGAGAACACTCTCTTACTCTGCCTCTCTTCCTACAACCAACGCAACACCACGTTGCAACGGGAGGCGACCCCTCCCGCAGCGCAACGCTGCAACAAGAGGAACCAAGCCGGTTCCTGCATTCCAGCTACCAGCTCCTGTCTGAAGTAAGCTGACTAAATCGCCAAGCCGCGATTATATTGCCGCCCCCTGGGAGAAAGAAACACAAACTGTTTTCTTTATTCAAGTTTGATCAACGAGAGGAAACACGCTCCGCTCTCGTCTGGACTAAGCCGACTCATCACGTCCCCCGCTGCCGCCGGGATTCCCGAACTACCGCCGCCGTGTTACGGAACGCCGTCATCGCCAGGACGGACTTGTAGCTAATGCAACGACACCAGTAAGAGGCTACCAGTCTGGGCAGAGACATAAGTTGATAGTGTAGGATATGCTTGTAATTCTTGTTAACGTGTTTTAAGTTTTGATCGCGGACCGCCGAGTCCGTGGCTTTCCGTGTTGTATTTGAATGCTGATTGTGTACCCACGCCGCTGGGTTGATTTCTGTAACGGTGTTTGTGACTAAACCTCAGCCATATTCGCGAGCTCAGTAAGCGTCACGACACGCCTCCTGAGCCTTAGAATATTGCGCGCGCATTCTCCCCCTCTCTTTGTTTATGTCCCGCTAACACACACGCGCACGCACACGCCGCCCCACATGTATCCTACGCCAGCTGTTCCCGGCGGACGCTAAGGACATAGCTACATCCGGTGGCTGTACCCGGCCAGCTCTTGCTCTCTCTCTCTTGCGCGCGCGCGCGCGTCGGACGTCAGTGGCTCCGCCCCTGAACGCTGTGAGGAATAGCTCCATCTGGTGGCCGCAACCGGCCATCTCTCCCTCTCTCTCTCGCTCTCTCTCTCTACACACACGCACACACATGCACGCACACACACACACACACACTCCACGTGTGTCTCTCCTTCTGTTTAGCTTAGTTTTGTGTGTTAGCTAGTTAGGTAATAAGGCTTTGTTAATTGCAGTGTTATTGATTGTGATCATTATTACTGATTTTAATAAATCTTATTATATTATAACTAGCGGTCTCTTGTGCTTGTTGTGTATATGTCACTGGATAACAGCAGGTTGTGAAGGCTAGTGCTTAAATTTCACGCCTTTTTAATTTTTCGATTGGTTTTGCCAATGATCACGATCCTTGGCATGTGAGTATAAAACCTTTTATATTGAGACTGAATACAGTTTTAGGTTATCTTTTCCCTGATCCCAGGGTGGTGCCCCGTTTATTCATGATTATATCATGATAATATATTAAATATAATTATTAATATTGATAATCATATTGACATTAATAATTAGCTGTTGATAACCAAATCTGCTCCTGCTACATCCCCAACACCGCCCTTACACGTCTTCTCCCAAACCAACTCATCTATGAAGATGCAAGATCTAGAAAACAGTTCTCTGCATTCAGAATCTTTTTTCCCTGGATGCAATATACCCTTGAAAATATTCATGGCAGCAGCAAACATTTCCAATCCACATCCTGATTTTTTACAGGTCTCTCTTCAGAAACCTGCACATCCGTAGCACCGCTGGCGCTGCGAGCTGAAGCTCCTGGCCACCCTGTTTCTCTCTTCCTCACCTGTAGTACTCTATGCTTGCCGTTTGATCAGCGATTGACGCCAGGTTCACTTTGGCATCCTCCCAGTCAGGCAGGCCCAGCAGCTGTTTGATGACATTGTCGGCCATCTGCTGCATGAACTGTAGTGTCTGCACGTAGTCGCCCCGTGTGGCGAAGATCTCGTCCAGCCTTGCGAGGTGCTGGTGCAGGCCGCTCTTCATGCTGCCCATGGTGCCAGTCACCTGGATGGCAGAGGAGGAGAGGGAGGGAGGGGGGAGAGATGAATGGGGGAGCAGACCTGCCGCTGGGAGTAATATAAGCATGAAAGCTGATGAACCGAACCATTCATGAGGCTTAATAATATACACATGGATAAGTGACGGGTTATTGATGATTGGGCGGCATTCTGGTGACAGTAGCGCACAGTTTTAAAAAAAAAACCTCCCAGAATAACACGCCAGTTTGGAGGAGATAATCATGTTTTTATATCTGCTTCGACAGACTTTCCTTCTCGTGTGTGGGTGCCTTTAGTCAACCTTTCTGCCTGAGAAAGTTTCCCAGAAAAAAGAATTGAGTGGCCGAGGGTGAGATTAGCTTAAACATGAGGATGGTCTTTGCAGCGGAGCAGAGGGGGGCGGGGATACAGTGTGGGAGAGCTGGAATACTGAGTAAGTGTGGGTGTCCATTTTGAGTACAGCAACAGCCAAAACTATGAAGCCAGAGGTAAAACAGAAGCTTTGCTGCTGCTGGAGATCCATTGTATTGTAATCCATGATAGCTGTTGTTTGTCCAACTTTATACCTCACTAATGATTGCGTCACGTATTTAAGCCACGTAAACGAAAAGTAACTCATCCATTTCCCTAGAGGAAGCGTGATCCTCCAAGAGAAAGCAAACTAATATAGAATGACTCATTTATTATTACACATCAGATTTGTATCTCGTCAGCCAAAGACAGCAACATTATCTATGTGGAGAGCACATTCCCTGTACAGGCCCTGCCCACTTCCTTAGGTTTAATTACTCCCGCTTTGCTTGGAGGGAGAAGTTGTTTACAGGGAAATGGCATTCACAGAGACATACTGCTATTTGATAATTAAAAACGGGTAATAAATGCTTCCATTCAGCTTGGGGTGCTTGGCATTCACAGGAGGGAAAAACTCAGTCAGTCGTGGGATTTGCCGGAGCGAAGGCGAGGAGTGGTTGGTTGGAAGTAATTAGTGGGGTTTGCATTCTAAGTGCGACCCACACTCGACTGCTGCGAGCAATGTTCACGGTTGTACCTTGAAGTAAAGGCTAACAGCTCACAGTGACAACAATGATAACGCTGGATTTAAGCAAGAAATATGAAGTGATAATATGAACCTGACGACCACTCTGCATACAGACGGGAGGTTAAAAAGCTGTCTCTCTGCACAATACAAAAAACTGACATTGAAATATTTTTTTCCCTGTGATATATATTGCAAATGAAAAAAAATACAGCAACTGGTCATGCTCCCACAAAATGTTCTCGTGATCCTCAAGGGCAAAATGAAGAGGTGTGTTAACACACTGGATGTATAGAGATGGATGGTGATGACACAGCAAAAACACCCACAGAGCAGGGAAAACTAGTTCATGTTTCAAGGGCAGGGGGCTGCCGGGTCAGTCCGGCTCGGCACATTGCAAATTCCATTATCACATACAATAACCTATACTTTGTGGATTTGATGTTTTAAATGACTAAAAAAGAGGAACACTAAAGCAGCCACTGAGATCAACATTAGAGCCCTGTGGTGCTCCGCAGTTATCTGATTACTCATTGATGTCGCTCCCTCTTCAGACTGAGCCGATGAAATGGCGGATGAGAAATGAAGGCATGTATCTGATCCTTGCCTCATGTGTGAGAATCATATCTAAAACGCCCGGCGATACTGCCAATCCAGCTAATCTCTCCTCAGTCTCGGTCTGATCCTTTACAATGCGAGTGATCCGCACCGATCAAGAAGATACGACTCTCAGTCTTCTCGGTCTTTATCTCGGTGTAATGTTTTGGGGGCACGGAGGAGCATTGTCTCCACTCGCATCTTAGAAAACAAACAATTTGCAGAGGGCGTTGAGTGCGCCAGCACTATTTTATTGTGGTTATTCATTTTCAAAAAGACAGAAGTGGCCTTGGGCTGAAAAAAGGAACGTGCCGTCAAATATCGAGATGTAGATTCTAGCTTGAGGAAAGCTGACCGACTTTAGGCGACTGTGGCTCAGGTGTAAGAGCGGGTTGGCCAATGTTCAGAGGGTAGGTTCGATCCCCGCCCTTGTCACTGTGTCATGGTCGTTGTCGTGGCAAGACACTTCACCCAGCTTGCCTCGTGTGAATGTGTATGACTACTGTATGTTTGAGGTGGTGGTCGGAGGGGCCGTAGGCACAGGATGGCGTCCGTAAGTCTGCCCTCGGGCAGCTGTGGCTCCTACCGTAGTTTACCACCACCGGTATGACTGTGTGAATGAATGGAACTTGGAAAGCGTTTTTGGGTTCAGAAAAGCACTATATAAATTGAATCTTTTTTTTTTTGGTATTATGTGAAGGTTGGTGTTCACATCAGCGTGCATTTACTTTGAAGATCCTAAGCAGTGAGAGGGGGCATTGGTCAGGAGATTCAGCAGCACATCCTCGCCCTGCCTCAAAGGCAAAGCACAGGCACAGACAAATCTGATCTATGATTACATAGAAAAACTTGGTATTCATGAATTCCATCTGGCACGTTGGCTTAATATGCCACTACAAAGAACTACATGCTTGCATTGTGTATGGAAAACAAGTTTTTACTATCAATACTTTACATTTTTTATTTTCCGGAGAGGCTACACACCTTCCCTTTAACACAGCGAGATGAGGACTGAAAATAGTTCTTTGTGGAGTTATCTGTGAGACGATGTGTCTCTACCTGCCAGCCTCTACACAATATAAATACAACTTCCTTCATTAGGATCTCCGTCTTTGCTGCCTTCGGGGGCGGGCATATGGCCTTAGAGGAAGCAACGCTGCAGAGAAGACTTCTTCAGCGTTAAAAAAGAGAGACAGTTCTACATTTAAGACTTCATCACAGAAAAAATGCTTGCCACAAGTTGGTTTCCATGTTGTTTGATGAGAATCACACTCTAAAGAGGGTATTAGGGTAGAGACAGAATCACTTCCACTATGTTCTGTACTCATAATCACTTGATAAACAAAGGCATTAATGAGCGTATTTGTTAAAGTAAAACTAAGGTTTAACATACTGGATTAGACCTGCTCTAAATTGTATCGTCTCTTCCCTGACAGCAGAGAAGCTTTCCTTCAATTAAAATTGAATGTGGGAGCCAGAGCGTGAAATGGAACATGGGCCTGAACTCTGAAGTGCCTCAGCAGCTTGGTCAATGCAAAGATAGCGACCATCATCTGTGCCGTGTAACGAAGCTCTGCAGAGCACCTCTTTAAAAATACATTTTACATTATACATACACCGCCTTTTTACTTTTCTCTCAGATACCTTAAGAGGTCGGCCCTTTTATGGGTTTGATAAAAGATGAAAAAAAAGATGAAACACTGAGCGGGAATTGAATCAACATCTTCATAAAAACCCCACATAGTGTCACACAGCGGTGAGGTTTGTCTTGTCCCGGGTGTTTTGTCTTGTGAACTTCCTGTTTTATTTTGAACTCCCCTCTCGTTTCAGGTCACTTGCCCTTCCTCATGTTTTCCTGTTCTGATGTCTTCCCTGATTGTCTCCACCTGTTCCCAATTACCCCTCTGTGTATTTAAGTCTGCGTCTCCCCTTGTCTTGTGCCAAAGTGTTTCGCCTGTCGTCCACCTAAGCCCTTCGTCACAGCTCACTTCTTGTTAAGTATCGAAATTCAATGTTGTTTTTTTGTTCTGTCATTTATGTGCCTCAAGAAGAGAGTGTTTTGTTTGTAACTTTTCAAAGTGTAGCTCAGCTCACAGTTTTTGTTTGCCCTTTTGCCTTCCTCCCTTTTGGAGCGATTTTGTTTTCTTTATTCACTTGTTTCAGTAGCCTTAGTTTTCCTCCCTTGCGAGAGAATTTTTGTTTAGCCTTTTTAGTTTCTTGTACTTAGTCTAATTGTTTCTCCGTGGAGTTCCCACCATTGGTGAGGTTTTTTAGTTTAGTCCTTGTTTTCCTAGGTTTGTTTGTTCGCCAAATATCCAGCGCAGTCAGGTTAAGGTTTCACAGCCCATTTGGTTTTCCCTCTGTCTTGACACTTATAAATTCTGGGGTAGGGCAGGGTAAGCGGAGGAGACAAGGGTAAATTCAAATGTCCTCTCCTCAATTGAGAAAAAACATCCCTAGGCTGCCTAGGGATGATTAACTTTGATCAGCATGGTAGATATATTAAACAATAAAAACTTGTTAAACTAGAAAAACTTATATTCTTAGACACCTAAGAGGCCTACCAAATCAATAAGAGACATACACAGGTTAAGTAATAAATTGTGTTTAATCATTTCATAACTATGTACAAAAAAAATCTAGGGCTTTCCATTTAACAGTGAACTCCCAGTGGGGAAAAATTGCTTGTAGTAACATGTGCCACAACTCCCTCTGCCAGGGTGCACAGACATTTACATTTGTTCATTTATTTTTTGTGATTTTGTTATGTGCTGCTAAGTATCATTGTGTTTTTTTTTTCTTTCTAGCAGCATTTCTTTGCTTAGCTGCATGTCTCTGCCGTGCTTCCTTCTCCTCTTCCTGTGCAGTCCTCTTGCTTTCTTGTGCACTTACTCCACCTGGAATTCAAATATTACATGATGATATTACATGATATTGACATGACTAGGCTATACAAGCATAGTCTTGTCTCAGAACAAGGTAGCAACATAACATCAAGTAACAAAATAAGGCATAATAACAAAAGATGTTATTAATAGTGATCAATGTATGTGGTATTTGTGAACCAAGTACACAGTGTACTGTGTGTGTGTGTGAGTGTATAACGGAGAAAGTAGTATGCGGACGGAGATGAAGGTCACTCGGTCGCCGCCACGGTGTCTAGCTCTCCTCTCCGCGCACCGCGACACAAACGCGCACCGTAACCGGCAAACTTTTATTTTATGCCGGTGAAGACTACACAAATACACACGCGTAACAAATGCACATGGAGGAGAGGAGCATTACCAAAACAGCAGAAACGCGACCAGACTTGCACATTAGTTCCTCTTTACTAGCTAACATTTAATGTTACCTCAAAATACATCATGACACACGAGGGCTATGCATTTTCAGGCTTATAAGGCTACCGTTCATTGACTAAAAGACAGTTCATAACCAAGCTAAATATGCTCAAAGCATAGCCAGCCAAAGAAAAAAGCTAATATTAACGTTACCTTTGATGTTTCGACACTCGTACTCCAAGTCTCAGCTCCGAATCCGTCTCCGGCGTCTTCAATCATCACTTGTTTCAGCTGCGTCTTCGCGCGACTCGATTGATGCGGTGAATGGCCAATCATAGATCAACAGCACACTGGTGTGCCTTCGGGACTGGCTGAGAGTTTTTGCCCCCCCCCCCCCCCCCATAATGAATGTGTTGCTTGGATGTATTAATTCAACTTTGGTTTTATTGACAATTTTAATCTGTTCTGGGACCGTCCTTCCCTCTTCCAACCGGACGGTATTCACCCCAACTTGCTAGGTAGTCACCTGCTAACAGCTAACATACAGCACACCATTCAGGTTCAATCACACACACGTGCATGACTGTTCACCCAACACGCCCCCTCACCGGAACATCCGCCGACAGATCCACCAACCCACAGCACTATTCCCCCCGCTGGCTCCCACTGTAGGCCACACCCGTCACTAACCCTCTCACCAGAAATTCAACCCATACAAACCATAATCACCCACAGAGCCTCTATCAGTATTCCCTCACTACGTCATCACAACAAACCACACGTGAATCTTTCCAACCTCCGTCCTCTCCCTCAGTCCTCCCAACCAACCCAAAAACACCTGAAAATGGCTCTGCTCAACACACGTTCACTCAGCAATGAAACTCTCATTCTGAATGAATTCATCACTGACAATAAACTGGACTTCTTCTGCATCACTGAAACCTGGCAAAAACCCCTGGACTATTTTTCACTTAACCAGATCACACCCACAGGATTCACCTACATGGACAAACCCCGCCTTGAAGGGCGGGGAGGTGGTATTGCTGCCATCCACAGAAAGGACATACAAATCACCACCATCTCCACCCCAGCCGCCCCGTCCTTTGAACATCTTGCCCTCAAACTCCCTGGTCCTACTCCACTTGTCACTGCCATTATTTACCGCCCTCCCAAACCAAATCCCACCTTTCTCTCAGACTTCACAGATTTTCTCACCCAGCTCTGCGCCATCTCACCCTCTGTCCTCCTCCTCGGAGATTTTAATCTTCACATCAATGACACCAACTGCAAACCTGCCACTGAATTCCTGGAACTGTTACACTGCTTCAACTTCGCACAGCATATCAACTTCCCCACCCACTCCCATGGTCACATCCTCGATCTGGTCTGCTCCACTGGACTCACACTAAACCATCTCTCCAGCATCAACCTCCACATCTCCGACCATCTTGCCATCATCATCGACCTCAACATCCCCATCCCTATCCCAAAAGATAAACGCAAAATCTCATTCAGAAATATCAAGTCCATCAACCCCTCAGCCCTCTCAGCCTCTCTCACCGGTGCAATATCCATCTCTCCTCCCCCCCTGTCTGATGATCCCAACGACCTTGTGGACTACTACAACACTCTCTCCTCCTGTCTCAATCTACTGGCTCCCACTAAAACCAAAACAGTCACCTTCACCCACTCAGCTCCCTGGTACACCCCTGAACCCATCAAATGAAATCCCGCAAACGACAACTGGAAAGACTCTACAATAAAACCGGCCTAACAGTTCACCTCCACGCTTACACAGACTTTCTCCATATATACAAAACTGCTCTCAACACAGCCCGGTCCACTTACCACTCACACCTCATACACTCTGGCTCCAACAACCCCAAGACTCTTTTTTCCACAATCAACAAACTTCTCAACCCCCCCGATAACATCTCTACAGCTTTCACAGTGGAAACATGTAACTCCTTTCTGTCATTTTTCCAAAATAAAATCAACAACATCTACAGCAACCTGACCACCTCCCCGGCTCCCTCAACCCCACCACTGGATCCCACCCCTTCACACTCTCAGTGCCTGTCACAGTTCTCCCTGCTGTCTCCCATGGACCTACCTCAACTCACCAACGGCATGAAAACCTCCTCCTGCACCCTAGATCCCATCCCATCAGCTCTCATCAAAACCTGTCTTCCATCCGTCACCCCACTCCTCGTCAAAATCATAAATTCCTCCCTCATCTCTGGCTCTGTCCCCACTCCACTCAAACTTGCTGCTGTCACCCCCATCCTCAAGAAACCAGGTCTCAGCCCCGACATAATGTCCAACTTCCGGCCCATCTCCAATCTTCCCTTTCTGTCAAAGATTCTGGAACGTGTCGTCGCTGCTCAACTCAAAACCCACCTCTCCTCTAATCACCTGTATGAACCATTTCAATCTGGATTCCGCCCACAACACAGCACCGAAACAGCTCTCCTAAAAGTCACCAACGACCTCCTCCTCTCCTCTGACTCCGGCCACTTCACCATCCTCATCATGCTTGACCTCACTGCAGCCTTCGACACCATCAAACACTCCATTCTCCTCTCCCGTCTGGAAAACTACTACAACATCACTGGCACTGCACTCTCCTGGCTCCGCTCCTACCTCACCAACAGACAGCAATTCATCAGCATTAATAACTGCACTTCCTCCATTGCTCCTCTGTCCCAAGGCGTCCCCCAAGGTTCGGTGCTTGGTCCTCTTCTCTTCATCCTCTACATCCTCCCCCTCGGCAATATTATTCGCAAACATGGTCTCCACTTCCACTGCTACGCTGACGACGTCCAGATCTACATCTCCACCAAATCCATCACCACAGCCACCTGCTCCACTCTGACCACCTGCCTCACTGAATTAAAAACCTGGATGCAAAACAACTTCCTTCAACTCAACTGTGACAAAACAGACGGCCCCAAATCCCTCATCAAAAACACCCACAACTCCACTCTCTCCGTCGACAACTCCACTCTGTCCCCGTCCCTACACCTGCGCAACCTTGGAGTCATTTTCGACAGCAACCTCACATTTCAACAACACATCAATCACATCACCAGGACTGCCTTTTTTCACCTCAAGAACATTGCCCGTCTCCGCCCATCACTCACCTTCTCTGCTGCCGAAACTTTGATTCATGCATTCATCACATAGAATAGACTGCTGCAATAGCATCATCTACGGTTCACCTGCCAAAATCCTCGACAAACTGCAATACATACAAAACTCTGCTGCCCGCCTCCTCACCTACACCAACTCCCGTGACCACATCACCCCTGTTCTGCATAATCTCCACTGGCTCCCTGTTCCCCAACGCATTGAATACAAAGTACTCCTCCTCACCCACAAAGCCCTCCACAACCAGGCCCCTTCCTACCTCACCAACCTGCTCCACCACCACTCTCCCCCCCGTAACCTTCGCTCCTCCGACACAAACCTCCTCTCCCCACCTGTCAGGACCAAGCACCGTACCTGGGGCGACAGAGCCTTCTCAATTGCTGCCCCCTCCCTCTGGAACTCACTACCCCCACACATCCGAGCCTGCACCGACCAGACCACCTTCAAATCACTCATCAAAACCCACCTCTTCAGAATTGCCTTCAACCCCCCTTAATCCACTACTTCATCTGTATTGCACCACACACTTGTTTTTAAATGTGCCTGCTTTTAAACCGTTTTATAACTTTATATTACTTGTTTTTAACCGTTCTATAACTTCACAGTACATCTTTTTAACTTATTTCTTAAGAATAGCCTGCTTGTTTTAATGCACTCACTTGTAGCCTCCCTGTTTTTAATAGCACTTGTTTTAAATGTATTGATTTTTAACCGTATATGTAAAGTGTCTTTGAGATCCTTTGAAAAGCGCTATACAAAATAAATGTATTATTATTATTATTATTATTATTATTATTATTATTATTATTATTCTGTATTAACGTGGTTTATGACAACATCAGCCTCATTCTTTCAGCTGCAATCCCGCCGGTGTAAAACGGACTTAAAATAAATATAAAAACATAATTCAAAGTGGTAAGTAGGCTGTACGCTGACAAAGAAAAGTCTTTCCCTCCGATGAGAATCTGTATCTCTCAAATAAAACATCGTCAGGGACAGAAAAAGGGTTTTGCCGGTCTCTGTACACTCTATAGTTCTCCTACGAGACCCACTCACACGATCCACCGAGCTTCTTTTTTTTTATATCTGCGCACCAAGACAGCTGATTGGTCAGAAGCCGGTGTGTTTCTCCACGTTGATCTCTTATCAGGAACATAACCTGCTCCGGAGCAGATTAGCTCCACAGCGTAAGTTACCATGGCGATCTACCCCGGTAAGAAGTGAACCAGCGTCGTAGGACGGAAAACCCAGAGTTAACGCTTAAGTTACCTCGCTAAGCACAAATCCTGCTTCGTAGTACAGGCCCCAGGTCTGATCACTCAGTGAATGCCTGTAGTTCAGCTCCGTGGAGGGCGAGGGGTCACACAGAGGTGAAAGTGTTTTGGCAACAGAGGTGACCTCTGGCCCGGCATCGGTACTTTCCCCTTCAGCTTCATGAGTCCATCAGTCAAATTGAAGTGGATGAGTGGGCGAAGACATAATAACACATCCATTCATCAAAAGCGTTGGCGTTGGGCATTTTATTTTTAAAAGAGACTGATGGTGTACAATCCATCCAGCTATGGTCGTGGCGGTGAAACCAACAGCTGGACTCTAACCTCTTGCAGTGCTCATTAATCTGATTTCCACTGCACCGATCTGTCTGTTGATCTCACACTATTTTAGAAAACACCACAAGCCCAAGATCAATGATTTCCTTTGATGAGAGCCATTTCTCAGATATCTTTTTTTCCTTCAGGTTCAGAGTGCGAACGTGCTTATACCTCGCCTCACAGCGAGAAAGTCAGAACGGAGTTTTCCTCCCAGACAAAAAGAGGAGCAGATTAAATATTAGGAACACTTATTGCAACATTTATTATCTTTCAATCTCTCCCCAAAAGATACAAAAATAAAAATAAATCACTCAGTTCAGTTTTTCAATTATGTATGGGGCCAACTTCCAAACCCAGTTTGAGCTCAGGCTAAATGCGTAAGGGGGACTGCCAGCTGCAGCCATAACCTCTCGACACCCATCTCCAAACAATGGAGTTATTATTGGTGCAGCTAAAACACTCCAAATGTCACATTAGTCCCATTACGGCTTCAAATACAGCATCCAGGTTGGCCACTTTCCAGATCTCATGTTATTCTTGCATCTCTGTTTAATCACAATGTCACCTCTCTCTCTCCCAGCATGCTAAGTGTTTCTTTGATTGACGTTCTCCCGTGTGCATGAACACATCATATGCATACGTTCCAGACCGTAACTAACCACGGTCTCAAAAAAAGAAAAAGAAAAGCGTTTAGCGATAATGAGCCTAACTGTCCTTCTTTCCTCTCTTATAAACTGAATCCTTAGAAGCCAACTCACTTCTTCCAGACCCTCTTGGAGCCGGTCTAAAAAAGGGCATTTGTGTGGGCCGGAGGGCAGTCAGAGCCGTCATTGTCACCGCTTTCAATACAAATGTCAATCCCGACTCTGCCAATCAGACGGGGCGAGCATTGCTTCCTCGTTTCCCTCAAGCAGCTTTGTCGCCCCGGCTCATGGTTGATTAGGTGGGGGGAGACTGGGAACTGTGTGTGGCACACTGGGCTCTTTGTCCTACTCAAGAACGGGACTCCTTAACAGTCTATAGCTGCATGTGATGAACTCATATACACACACACACACACACACACACACACACACACACACACACACACACACACACAAACCTGGTCAAATAAAGGCCAACATGTCCAATTATGCGTTTGCGCCAGTTCACACGTCCCAGAGGGGTCGAGCTATATGCTAAAGATTTGGCTCCTCTCGCTAATGCGGCTTAGAGGAACGAACATGGCTAAGTGCTTTACAAGACAGACAATCAGTCATATCATGTAGAAGTGCCCAACATGTGCTCATATATCTATCCAATGGAGTAAAAAGGCAAACATGTTGATGGGTTGTGTTAGCTGGTTAATGCCATTCACCAGAGAATGAATCCCAACTGACAATCCACAGCAGTTCCACTGATCTTCCAACAGCACGGAGTTCTTACATATTCCCATCTTAAATTATTTATAAAGTGCATCAATTAGGGCCAGGCAGCTGAGAACCGCTCGCTATTCAAATGGGAGGTTGTGTTCCCTAATCATCATCAGAGGAAGGAATCCTAGCGTAGCGCAGCGGCTCGATGCCCTCTCGGCAGAGAATTTACGACCGAGGCTGTGTTGAGTCACCGCACTAAGTGCTTCACATGGCACCACATTAATCTCCTTTAACACAGATGGAGACTTAATCCGGACTCTTCGACAGCGAGTCGACCCGGGTCTCTGGCCGCTCTGCCACTGGCATCGTCACAGGATCCCTGCTGGTCACGCATGGCTGATGCGTACCAACACGGCATCTGGGGAAATGCTGACTGTTATGTTGTTGTCACGGTTTCAAGTTTACGTTTACAAGTATCAAGTCAGTATTTATAAATCTTAAGTCAAGTCTTGAACCAGTATGTATAAGTCTCAAGTTAATCTTCACACACGTCAAATGCAGTGGAAGTTGGCTTCCTACCAAGCAGACCATGTTGGGATCTCTCTCTCTCTCTTTCTACTGGGATGTAGACCTGAACAGAGGTCTCCTCTTTCTCCTGGGATTTGGACCACAGGTCTCAAGTCCCCAAGCAGTGCCCTCATAACAGCCAACAAGCAGGCTGTTGGAGCCTGCTTCTGCAACATCCATCCATTTTCTACCGCTTATCCTGTATTCAGGGTCGTGGGGGGGGCTGGAGCCGATCCCAGCTGTCATTGGGCGAAGGCAGGGTACACCCTGGACAGGACGCCAGTCTATCGCAGGGCCAACATATAGAGACAGACAACCATTCACTCTCACATTCACACCTACGGGCAATTTAGAGTCATCAATGAACCTATCCCCATCCTGGATGTCTTTGGACTGTGGGAGGAAGCCGGAGAACCCGGAGAGAACCCACGCTCACACGGGGAGAACATGCAAACTCCACACAGAAGGAACCCGGGCCCGACCCGGGAATCGAACCCGGGACCCTCAGTGCTACCCACTACACCACCGCGCAGCCACGCTTCTGCAACAAAGACGAGAATTCCCAGTTGAGACGCATCTCACTAGAAACTCCTCCATCCACACAAAGGAACTCCAAGGACAGCAACTTTCCTTCAAGGAACCTGAAGACAGCAACCTTTCTTCAGAGGAACAACCAACCCTTCTTCAAGGACTGGTAACAATCTGGGCATAGCTTAGGACAGAAACTGAATGTGATGACATTAATGTTTCAAAGTGATTTTCTATTTGATGTACTGTTGAGTTAAGTGTGTAACCTTAGTTCAGTTGTTAGTGATCTAGAACAGTTTGCACGCTCACTAATCCAACTTTCCTAACGGGACTACATATATTATACTAATGATACACATAGAAACCTGTTCTCCAGGCAGGACCAAACGGCCTCCCACAAAGAACACCCCCACTCCACATGGCTGACTGGTCGACACCCACAGCCGCCATCTTGTAACACGCACACCCCCGCACGTAACACCCACGTGCTTTGTGGACCCTGTAGAGGGAATAGCGTGCACTAGGGGCCTCCCTCCTCCTTTGTTCAGCTGTTCCATCTCTGAATGCCGGAAGAATAGCGCCACCTGGTTGCTGTAGCCCAACCAGCCCGCTCTCTCTCTCCCTTGCCTTTATCACACACGAACACACACACACACTCTCTCACACACACACAGGCCACTTAGACTAAGTGTATGTTTATTTGTTTATTGTTAATAAACCCCGTTTGAACATACTGCTGTGTTTGTATAAGAATGAATGATATTGTCTTCTCTGCAAAGAATTCACAATTTCTTTAACTGTTTGTACTCATATGATAATACTTATTAATTATTGGCATTTGAGAACAAACCCCTTTATATTGAGACTGAGTACAGGTTTGGTCACCTTTTCCCTGATTTCAGGGTGGTGCCCTGTTTTTTAATAATTATATTTATAATCCTATATCAATAATTGTATTGATATTAGTAATTTTCTATTAATAACCCGAATCTGCTCCCGCTAGTTCCCCAACACGTCTTAAGTCAACCGTTACAAATCTCAAGTAAATCTTTACAAGATTTATGTTCATCTTTACAAATCTCAAGTTAATTCAAAGAAAACTTCTTCCAAACCATTAACGAGAGGAAAAGCAAGAGGGAGAAAACACCCAACAGTGTTTTCTAGAGTTTGACTCTTGACTGAAAGGAGGGAGTGAAAAAAGCCTTTTCATTAGTATGAAATTTGTGAAACAGCGAGCTGCATTCGGGCGTCACTCTGCGCGATGGGAAGCAAGGCAGATAAAAATAGAAAAAGGATCCTGCACACACTCACACAGAGACAGGGCGATGCTTTGTTTCTGCCGAGGCCACAGCGGCGTTGGAAGGTGGAGCAGCGAGGGCGAGGGCAGGGGTTTGTCTTTGGGTGGAGAGGCTGTCAATTTGTAGCAGCAAAAGGCCATAAAAAGACTATAAAAACATTTTAAGGCATATAAATAGAGTCCTCTGGGCTTTCCTCCTGCCTGTGTGTGTGTGTGTGTGTGCCTTCAGTCAGAGCTGCCAGACGGGTCTCTCATCTACAAATTGTACGCCTGAAGAGTGTTTTTCAAACCATGACGGCGCTCACTTTGAGGTGTTCCTCCCATGACACTGTGGTTTTACCTACCAGACTGTCCACGCCGCCCAGTGTGTGATTGGCGTTGTACAGGGAGTAGGTCAACTGGTACACGCCGTCATTAGTCTCACTGTTGCCATAGAAACCCACACCTACTGCGATGCTGCAAAGAGAAGAGGCATGGGGGGGGGGGGACAGGTAAGCTGAAGATAAATGAAGGAGGGCAGCAGAGTAAAATATCAGCACTACAAAGCCTTTATTATGATGTCCTCTGAGTTCTTTTTCAATCATTATTAGAACTTTAATTAAATAAAAATATGAAAATAAGGATGTTCTTTCTGCCCAAGTTGCCGTGTCATCCTGAGATATAGAGATATGCTCCCTATGGGGGGGGGTTAACCAGAGAAAACAGCTCCTGACACAACATTTATGAATATTTCATGCCTTCTCTTTCACCCTGGCATTTGGGTCTTATCATAAAATAGCATCATCAATTTCTCAATCAACCCTGACTTTTGCATAGGCACTTTGGGACAATACCTGAAAAGGAGACGGAAATAATAGTTAATTGTTAAGGTGAACGCAGCCATCCGTTCAGTGAGTGGCAGCGGGTTGGAAGGTTGCCATGTCTGTGTCTTCAGGGAGCATCTTGGGAGGCGCACAGTTCAGGTTGTGGGAGAGGCAACGTTTTTATATATTCAGTTTGTTCTTCATCCATAAAATGCAAACGATAAGATAAGTTACAGATAAGATAAGTGACAGAAAGAGGCAGAAAACCTACTTTGCATGGACATGTTTATTCAAAGTTTATTTAAATACATTTGAATACACGATAAGCGGTAGACAATGGATGGATGAATGGATAGTTGGCGATTCGATTCAAGGACAATTTTTTTTTTTTTTAGCGATTCGATTCTGTAAACCACGATTCGATTCAGTAACTTGTGACCAAAATTCTATATCCATGAAATAAACATGCAGTAATGCGAGTGAGACTATCTGTATTCTTCTGAAAGATGAAAAAATAAACAGCCCACAGAATAACTTATTTAACATATTAATTCCATAAAAAAGTAGTCCTGCATAATATTTTATGCTGAATACAAAACTGTAATGCTCAGTTATTTTGAACATTTTTCAATAGACTACATGCTGGCAGGGAAAAGAGTGTCTTAAACGTATTAAAACATTAATCATAATTAAGAATCACGATTCATACGATTAAAAGCATTTACATCGATTATTGGTGAAGCCAAAACGATTTATTCTATGTATTTATTTTAGCAGATCGATTTAGTTGAATCTATAGGACTGACAATCGATTCATCGATGCATCGCATGAATGCATATCCCTTATATATTTAACTATATACAAATATTTACAAAAAATAAATGTTATTCATATTTTGATATCAATCCAATAAACTGTTCCGTTTGTAAAACAAGGAAGTTTTACAATTTAAAATGAGAATATCATTACATTTATCAATCAATCAGAAACTTTTAGTGACACAGTTGAGATGTGTGTAAACTCTTTTTAGCGGCCCAATAAAATTGAGAAGGATTTGATTTAAATCCCTTTTTTAACGACCTCCAATGCAATCCAATTCAACAGCACTGACGTAAATCCTGCTTTTAGGAAACATCCAGGAGTGGTGGATTTAGCGGATAAAACCAAACTAAAGTGTCTCAGTTGAACATGTGTTGGCCACTGCGAGCCTCCAGAGAAACACCAGCACCACGGATGGTTTTTGTTTGCATTTGAAAATGTCACTGTGAAATTTCCCATGAAGTTTAACCGGGTTGAGACGTGGTGACTGAGATCTGGAGTAGAGCACACGTCACATGATGCAAAAGCCCCTGTGCTTCGTATGCAAGACTCTCATGCCCACTCATTTATTCAGGTTGTTCCTTTAATGTATAGTCTGTGTGTTATTTTTGGATGCTGTAGTTTCCAAACCACATTTTGTCTGGAGAAAGGAAGGAAGCTGCTTTGTCTCTTGCTGGTAAGTCAGAAACTAATTGTAGATTTGGGTTTAGGCATTGTGTGAGTAAAGCTAGTTGTAACATTTAGTCTTGTGTTGATAGCTTGTTGTTTAAATTCTTGTGAAGCTGTCTATGCTAGGTAAGCAATCAGCTAGTTTCAGCCAGCTCAGCTGTAGTCAATAGATTTGATTGGAGGGAGGGGTCACAGTCAGAACTTAAAGGACTGCCAGTGGAACTCCTTCAAACCACATTTTGTCTGGAGAAAGGAAGGAAGCTGCTTTGTCTCTTGCTGGTAAGTCAGAAACTTATTGTAAACTCCCTGCAGACTCTCCACTTCCTGGCTCTTAAGGAGACCTGAATCACCCCAGAAAACACTGCCACTCCAGCTGCCCTTTCAACTGCCTACTCGTTCTCACACTCCCCAAGACGAACAGGGCGAGGAGGAGGAACTGGCCTCCTCATCTCACCCAGATGGTCCTACCAGGTCCTTCCCCTGGACCACCTACCCCGATCTGCACTTGAATTCCACGCCGTTTCTGTCACCCTTCCTTTCAAGCTCAACATCATAGTGATCTATCGCCCACCCGGTCCTCTCAGTGACTTTTTAGATAAGATGGATGCCCTCCTGAGCTGCTCCCCTGATGATGGCACACTACTTGTCGTTCTCGGTGACTTCAACATCCACCTGGGAAAGCTGCATTCATCTGAATTCATTGACTTCTTCTCCGCATTTGACCTTACACTCTCCCCCTCTCCACCAACTCACCGGGCCGGGAACCAACTTGACCTTGTCTTCACAAGATCCTGTGGCATCTCGGCACTCTCTGTTACCCCGCTCACCGTGTCCGATCACCACTTTGTGACTTTCTCCCTCCCCATGAAGCCCACCACATCCCTCCCCTCTACGCCTTGAACGGTCACCAGCCGTCGCAATCTGAAATCTCTCACTCCCTCCGCTCTCTCCTCAACTGTTATTTCCTCACTACCATCCTCGGAACAGTTCTCCTTAATGCCTACTGAGGAAGCCTCCTCCATCCTGATGTCCTCACTCTCCTCTTCTTTGGACACTCTCTGTCCCCCAATCTCACGACCTGCGCGATCATCTCCTTCCCCTCCCTGGCTGTCCGAACCTCTGCGAACCAACAGATCATTGTTGCGAGCGTCAGAGAGAAAATGGAAATCGGGCCAGCACGAGGACCTTGCTCACTATCACCACCTCCTCTCTGACTTCACCTCAACTGTTTCGGCAGCTAAATCTGCCTTCTACCTGGCAAAGATCAACTCTTCTGCCTCCAACCCCAGGAAACTCTTCTCCATGTTCTCCTCCCTCCTCCTACCCCTTCCTCCCTTACTGCCAATGACTTTGCAACTTACTTTACTGTACTTAAGAAAGTAAATGACATCAGCTCCTCATTCACGCCTATTCCCTCCCAGAAAACATCTCCCCCAACTCTCAACTCTGATGGTCTTACCAGCTTTAGCCCCCTCACCCCTGAAGACGTTCACGCACTTGTTACATCTAACCGTGCCACCACCTGCTCCCTTGACCCGATTCCCTCCCCTCTTCTCCAGGACATCTCACACGACATCTTGCCATTCCTCACCACCCTGATCAACTCCTCCCTCACCTCAGGTGTCATTCCAGCGGCTTTTAAGACAGCTACCGTGAAGCCTCTCCTTAAAAAACCCACCCTAGACGCTACTGACATCCAAAGCTACAGACCTGTATCTCTTCTTTCATTCCTCTCTAAAACCTTGGAACGTGGCGCCTACAACCAACTGTCTTCCTATCTCTTGCAGAACAACCTCCTTGACCCTAATCAATCAGGATTCAGGACTGCTCACTCCACTGAGACGGACCTCTTCACAGTGGGGTCATTCCGTGTCATTTCATCAAATTTCTGAAAATCTTCCCACCTGACCATCTCAGAATGTCCTGAAAAAATTCAAGTACAAAGACACACTTGTTAGTAGAACTAATCCATATAAGGTCTCTACTGTCAATAGTTTTCTCATGAAACATCATTGAATGAAGGGTAGTTTAGACGGTTTTTGGCATCATGCTCTGAAAAGCCATTTTTAAACAACAATATCTGGAAAACTATCTCACCTGTGGCCTTCAAAATTTTTTACAGAGTATATCTGTTACTAATAGCCTCCAGACATGGAATATCAGGGATGTAGCTCAATGATAACCTAGTATGGTAGGTACTTAAAAAGGGGCTTGTTGAAATAAAGTAGTACATTTGAAGAGTGGCTGAGCTCCCATTTTTGTAGATAAAAGACTTCTATCATTTCTGCCTCTATCTCTGGTGTTGGCTTAAACCTTCTACAAAATATGGTCTCTCTTAGATTATTAGTTTCACAGATATTAAGGCTCAAAAATGGAAGTAAACACATCTTTGCCCAACTTCAGAGTCATATTCCAAAAAACTGACAAGTATCAGGTCCAAACTTACTTTTTTTGGAAGATCATATTCTTGTTAAAATCATATTAAAAAATCGGGAGGGTGTTTTGCCTCATTTTGTCGCAGTGATTTTTTAAAATCCTAATATTGGTGGGGTTTTTGTGTCCGTTTTTGGTACTGCATGTCTTAATATCCTACAAGTAAACATCACAGCAGGGCAATTCAAATGTGTTTTTTACCATTTACCAAAGACTTACATGTGACTAAATGCTACTGATAAATTTAGCCTTACGAAAACATTAAAATGTAGCACAGTTGTAGTTACAGAGGCAATACGTCCTTGAATGTGAGTTAAACATGGTGAAAGCAGCTTTTAATGTCTTAAACCATGAACAAACACAGCATAATATTGAAGACTGTACATTTTGTCATACTTTAAGTATATAAATTACACAACCAAATCAAATAATCTTAATTTGAGCATAAAGATTTTACATTACAGTCGAAAAGTCTCCAAAGTTTGATATTGAATAGCAGTTTGTCTCTATGCTCACTATGAGACAATATGTGAGTTATGATCAGAAATGGTGGATAGGAAGTATCAGAGATGTTTCAGATGGAGATGAAGATGTACTGGTTCAGTTCATGCACCCACATGACCCTACCAAGAGTTTCTACTGGCCAAGAAGAGAAGACATGTGCAATGTCCCACTGCAGCATAGAATTGCAAGATTTGACGTTCCCTCTACAGAAACTGGGCGCATGTATGCCATCAAAAAAGATGAGCACAACAGAGCAGAGATGTACATTAGACAATTTGTAAAGTGACTGACAAATTAATGAATGTGACGAAGGAATTGACAAACTGTTATTCAATATCAAACTTTGGAGACTTTTGTACTGTAATGTAAAATCTCATGCTCAAATTAAGATTATTATTTGATTTGGTTGTGTAATTTATATACTTACAGTATGACAAAATGTACAGTCTTCAATATTATGCTGTTTGTTCATGGTTTAAGACATTAAAAGCTGCTTTCAGCAACTCACATTCAAGGACTTATTGCCTCTACAACTGTGCTACATTTGAATGTTTTCGTAAGGCTAAATGTATCAGTAGCATTTAGTCACATGTAAGTCTTTGGTAAATGGTAAAAAAACACATTTGAATTGCCCTCCTGTGATGTTTACTGGTAGGCTAATAGGACATGCAGAACCAAAACCAGCCACAAAACCCCCACCAATATCAGGATTTTAAAAAAATCACTGCGACAAAATGAGGCAAAACACTCTCCTGATTTTTTAATATGATTTTAACAAGAATATGATCTTTCAAATAAAGTAAGTTTGGACCAGATACGTGTTGTCAGTTTTTTGGAATATGACTCTGAAGTTGGGCAAAGATGTGTTAACTTCCATTTTTGAGCCTTAATATCTGTGAAACTAATAATCTAAGAGAGACCATATTTTGTAGACTGTTTAAGCTAACACCAGAGATAGAGGCAGTAATGATAGAAGTCTTTTATCTGTAAAAATGGGAGCTCAGCCACTCTTCAAATGTACTACTTTATTTCAACAAGCCTCATTTTAAGTACCTACCATAGGTTCATCATTCATCATTGAGCTACACCCCTGATATTCCATGTCTGGAGGATATTAGTAACAGATATACACTGTAGAAATTTTGAAGGCCACAGGTGAGATAGTTTTCCAGATAATGTCGTTTAAAAATGGCTTTTCAGAGTATGATGCCAAAAACCGTCTAAACTACCCTTCATTCAATGACGATTCATGAGAAAACTGTTGACAGTAGAGACCTAATATTTTGGATTAGTCCTACTAACAAGTGTGTCTTTGTACTCAAATTTTTTCAGGACATTCTGAGATGGTCAGGTGGGAGGCATTTGATGAAATGACACGGAATGACCCAGTGACCTAGTCCCTGCGAGACGCCAGAGCCTCATCCCACTCCTCCGTTCTCATTCTCCTCGACCTATCTGCTGCATTGACACAGTCAACCACCAAATCCTCCTCTCCACTCTGGCAGAACTTGGCATAACTGACTCTGCTCTAACCTGGTTCACATCATACCTGACAAATCGCTCCTTTCAGGTCACATGGAATGGCTCTATGTCCAAACCCTGTTCTCTGGACACGGGTGTCCCTCAAGGCTCAGTATTAGGACCGCTTCTGTTCTCACTATACACCAGATCACTAGGTTCTGTTATCACATCACATGGATTCTCCTACCATTGCTACGCAGATGACACCCAGCTGTTCCTCTCTTTTCCCCCAACCTCTGACACTCACATTGCAACTCGCATCTCGGACTGTCTGGCTGACATCTCTGTCTGGACAACTGCACATCATCTCAAGCTTAACCTGAATAAAACCGAACTCCTCTTCATCCCAGGTTAAGACTGCCCTCGCCTCGTCAACTGCGAGGAACCTGGGTGTAATCCTCGATGACCAACAATCCTGCACCCCCAACATCACTGCTGTGGCCCGATCCTGCAGATTTCCCCTCTACAATATCCGCAGGATTCGGACCTTCCTCACAAAGGATGCAACGCAACTCCTCGTCCAAGCACTGGTCATCTCCCGCCTTGACTACTGCAACTCTCTCCTGGCCGGACTCCAGGCCTCTGCGATTAAACCATTGCAGCGTATCCAGAACGCTGCAGCACGCCTTATCTTCAATCTACCCAAATTCTCCCATGTGACCCCCCTCCTCCGTGACCTCCACTGGCTCCCTGTTGCAGCACACATCCAATTCAAGACGATGGCACTGGCCTTCAGGGCCATCAATGGAACGGCACCCATCTACTAGGGTTGTCAAAAGTATCGAAACTCAAAAAAGTATCGATACTAAAATGTTGTATCCGGATACGATACTCATTTTCAAAAGTATCTTAAGGACCGACACCCTGGCCTTTACAGTGAATTTCGACAGGTTAGTGTCTTTCATTTCAAACTTATTACTGATGTTATCGTGGCCGGTAGCCCGCATTAATGTTTGCCATGTTATTATTAGCCATTAGCCGCAGCTAGCGATTAAAGGCCTGAAACTTGTTATTTTTGCATTTTTTTGTTAATAAAAATATTTCTTTTAAATTTTGGGGTCTTTTTTTCATCCTTGTGGTATCGAAAATGGTATCGAGTATCGAATATTTTAGTATCGTGACAACCCTACCATCTACCTTCAAACACTGGTCAAACCTCATGCCCCGAAGCGAGCACTTCGCTCCTCTACTTCAGCTGGCCGGCTGGTACCACCATCGTTGAAATCAAACAAATGTCGTTCACCAAAGTCCAGACTCTTCTCTGGCGCCTCAGTGGTGGAACGAACTCCCGACCAATGTCAGGACAGCAGAGTCATTTGCCATCTTCCGAAAAAGGCTGAAGACTCACCTGTTCAGACTTCACCTCGACTCTACATAGCATGACCCACTAACACCCCCCCCCCCCCCCCCCACCCAAAAAAGAAAAGCTCTTACTTTATCGGCAATGATACGTTGTGGTTTCTTTGTTTCCTTCTTTTGACAAATGTACTTATTGTAAGTCGCTTTGGACAAAAGCGTCTGCTAAATGACCTAAATGTAAATGTAGTTTGTGGAGCTCTTGAATTTTACAGAATTTTATATTTGTTTGTCGTTGTATTGGATAGCTGTCTACAGTTTGACTATGTATATTGTACCCATTAATAAAATAACTACTAAATTAATAAAACAGGTAAGAAGAATACTGCTCAACTGGGATCCATTTCTCTCCCCAAAGGTGAGCAGATGTAGCACATGACTATTTGATTTGATGATTCATTATAAATCCTTTTTTTATGGCCTCATTAATTCCACAAGACAAGTACAGTCGCCTCCCCATCTAATGAACCATAAAGCGTGGATATAGATTCCACTGATCTCTTAATCGCCACATCCACTTCCAGCTAACTCACAGTTTTCATTTCAACCCATGCAACTTCTCCTCCTCGGCTGTGCATCCATCATTCCCCCCCCACCCCCGACACATACACACACACACACGGAGCTCCAGGTTAAGGCCATGGGCAGGTCAGGTCAGCACCAGAGGGACGATACACTGGAGTGTAATTGAGACTTGAGAACAGTCTTCATTACCTTGTGGCTTCCCTTGACTCTATAGGCAATAAACCCACGGTCAACGATGCTCCCTGCCACGTCCAAACACTCTGAAAGCTGTGGTTGATGCCGAGTGCAACAACTGGAGCCATCTCCTACTTATGGCAACAAGGACAGGGCTTCACAAATAGTACTCTACTACTGACAAGTGAACCAACAGAAAAGGGTTCTCAGTTCTATTTGTGTTTGCACTGTCCGATCATTTGGAAGAGGACTCAGTGCTGTTTCCAGTCCACCTGCTCTCTGATGGGGCCTCAGTCCTGCTCCTGTTTACACTGCAGTTCATTAAAGTTAATGCATCCCCCTTCAATGACGTGATGTTTAGTGTTTCTTCCATACAGAAATAACATTTTCTCATTCATTCCCTCTAAAATATCTATTTTTATATTCATGAGAAAACATCTACTTCAAACAACCGGGTTCATCCTCGCCACAATCTTCATTTTACAAGATAACATTTAAATGCTAACGTTAAAAAATATCGCCCTATGCTATTTGTTACTGAATAGAGCCTGAAGGCATCATAATGTAACTCAATGCAACCTCTGTGAGCGTTGTTAGCTTTTCATCTCCTGATGATTTCAACCCCCTATAACTGCCCTCCTGCAGGTGAACCACCCACCCTGGGGGCACATTTAAGGAGCAGACATGAAGAAAAGTTTGAAAAAGAGTGAAAGTTACAGACAAACCAAAATGACACAAACAGGCAGTGTGTATAAAGAATATACATGTAGGCAGGGAGACAGTTCTAACCAATGATATGACACAGAGCCTGACAATGGGCCAAACAGCAAGACAGGGTAAAACACAGCAAACACACAAGAGATTTGCCTTCCCTCACGCACCCAATTTGAATAATAATCTACTGATGAAAACATACCGCAGGAGTTTCTCTCCTTTCATCTCAGTATGTCCAAACACAGAAAAAGTATCGGGTAAAAAGTAGATGGGAGAAACGTGGACTTCTTTGAACCGTTTCAGGGGTAGAATCTAATTATTTTCTAGAGGAAACTGGGAGGACGGAGATGCTCGTGGACAGAAAAAGAATGCAACCCGTTGTCTGTGCCTTTCCAGTGCTGCTCCTTTAAATATCTACAGTCTAATTCGAAGAGAAAGTATCTCATAGATCAGAGCAGACATGCCGTGGACTGGTCAAAAGTCCCCGACTGTCATGTTGATAAATGACAAAGTGGATAAAACATTGAAGGGAATTCAGAAAAGGGGAACCAAACGCTTCCGCCTGCAGCAGAAAACTGCCCTCGGCGACTATTAATAGACTCAGACAGGTTTGAATATTTGAGATTTTGCCCCAAAATGGCAGGAAAGACTTTCCTGAGATGACAAATACATATTTCTATATTTTTTTTCTCTGCCCTCCTGAAATCTCAGCGAAGGCAACCCAAAAACAATCCCCTTAATATGCAGTAGACCTAGAACATAAAATACCAATAGCTCTTTTCTAAATGTTTCATGAGCACATCTCCACTTTCAGGAGGTAGAGAACTTCCAGTTTAGTCGATTTAAGGCCTGGTCCTTTCCTGTCCACCTAGAAACAGATACCTATCACAAATATATAAAAATAAACAAATGCAAATAAATGTCATGTATGTCATACAATAAGTCAATCAAATAAAAATTTGAAACGCCACATCCATTTATCGTACAATAAGTCGATAACATAAAAATGATGATCGCTGTATTTTGTACGATAAGTCGATAACAATTATCGAGGTCATTTCCATATATATTCCATATATCCAGATAATTCGACACAAAAATGACAGCGACCATGCACATTGTACAATGAGACAATATCATAAAAATGATCGAGGTCATGGAACATTTCGTACGATAAGATAATTATCCTAACAGGCCTGGTTCTAGTAAAGCAGCCCATCGGTCCTGTTATGACACTGCACATGTCCTCAGCATGAGCAGCTTCATCGGTTACAGCTCAGCATAATTACACGGCTAATGTGTTCCACACCGTCGGCAGCGCTGCGACCACAGCTGAGCGACATCTGTTCCGGTTTCACCCACGTAAATTAGGACGGACATGGCAGCCTATGCCGGTCTCCAGCCACTGTCAAACTTAATTATAGTGGAGGAAGGGGAGACCGAAGTAGAGGACGGGAGGACGTTAAGCAGGAAGAGGACACAGGAAGTCAAGGGGACAGTGAGGATGAGGAGAGGATCGCAGAGATTAAAATGAAGCCACGTTTTCCAACTCAAAACCCTGGAAGATCGCTCCACACATCCAGCAGACAGACGGAATGAAAGTTAGGAATCACATGAAGGAGTTCATTTCCCACCGGAGGCTTCCTCTTCCAGTCATCTCCCGATATCAAGTCTTACAACTCATCAAGTCCTGCATGTGAGCTCTTTAAATCTACTCCAAAACCAAAACATGTCACTAATGGAATTACTATTCAAAACACATGAAACACCAACATCTTGAGATATACACATAAGCACGTGATACTTCATAGTACTCAAGGTATTTGTTACAGCATCTTACATGATAGGGAGAGGTTCCCCACATGAAGCCTAAACTGCTACACTGATGAGAAAACCGGACAGATGGGTATGATTTTCTTCGGAGGGCAGAATTATTGCAGATCGGTTTAAAATATAATCCACCACCCAGGCAATCAACTCATGAGGGCTTCCGAGAGCATCCGACATCTCAAGTAAATCTCTCAAATGTGTGTCATTACACGAAAAGTTGCCACAGCCTTTTCTGGTGTTTCTGCTCGTATTTCCATTCTGGGACGTGCAGCGTTTTAATGCGAGGCAAGTGCCTAGAGTTCTCAACGGGCCTGAAAATTACGACCCGACCCGACCCGGCCCGTGGCTTTAAAAGCCCGGACCTGATGTAACCCGACACATCAACATGGATTATCTGCCCGAACCCGGCCACCCCCCCCCCCTTTTTTTTTCTCATACACGTATTATCATGACCAGCAGACGGCGAAGGTGAATTCACCTGCGGCAAGTTTACTTTTCACCAACTCCATCTACTTCTCCAGGCTAAAGGCATGCACGCAGGAGCGTCAGGTCTGCCCCCGCCCCTCTCCATGATGCACGTTACACGCAGCAGCCAGACTTTACGGTGAACAGCAGCGATGATTAATAAAAAAAATTTCCACTGAGCGGAAAAAATTAAGCCCGAGGTCCGACCCGACCTGAGTCACTTGCTTATATTTTAGACCCGAACCCGGCCTGAACCCGCGGGTCCCGTCGGGTTTGTCGGGCCGACAAACCCGACCATAGCTTTACGAAACCAAGTGTGAATAATTAAATAATCACGTAATGGAGAGGGCTGCACAGTGGTGTAGTTGGTAGCACCCCGTCGCCTCACAGCGAGAGGGTGCCAGGTTCGATTCCTGGGTCAGGTTCGGGTTCCTTCTGTGTGGAGTTTGCATGTTCTCCCCATGTGAGTGTGGGTTCTCTCCGGATTCTCCAGCTTCCTCCCACAGTCCAAAGATATGCAGGATGGACCCGTCTGTCTCTACATGTCTCCCTGTGATAGACTGGTTACCTGTCTGTCTCTACATGTCAGCCCTGTGATAGACTGGTGACCTGTCTGTACTGGTTACCTGTCTGTCTCTACATGTCGGCCCTGTGATAGACTGGTTACCTGTCTGTCTCTACATGTCAGCCCTGTGATAGACTGGTTACCTGTCCAGGTGTACCCCACCTTCGCCCAATGTCAGCTGGGATCAGCTCCAGCCCCCCGTGACCCTGAATACAGGATAAGCAGTAGACGATGGATGGATGGATGGATAGGTGGATGGATAGGTGGAGATTGGTGGACTAGACCATGCCACGCGGGAACAGCAGGAGCTGTACGATTAGTGCTTTTTTCCCCTAAGTTGTGATTGAAAAGTTTACATGACCTACACAATACTCATCATCCTGCTTTTAGCGTTGAGAGGGGAAAATGTTTCAAAGATCCCAAAGACTGGACAAAGGGGGGATGTAAATCATCAGTGTGATTCACGTACAGGTGGTTGCTGTGCTTCGCTCTCAGGATATCCATTTAATAACGAACCTTCTCTGGGAAGCAGACAGATACGATAATGTTGGAGGCTTAATTTAATTAATGGCAGCTGCTGCTGGTTGCCATCACATGGTTAAGACAAGTATTTGCTCCTCTGGCAACAAATTCAATTAGCTCCTTAGGGGAGAAGAACATCTCTTTGACTAGCTTAATGGTTTATATCTGCTGATGCAAGTGCCGCATCAGTGTTTTGGTGTCTTTCCACACTAAATGAATATTTGCCCCTCATAGTTTGGAACAATTCGTTTTTGTAAGCGGAAGAACATTAGCAGAAAGGAAAAGCCGGTTCCGAGTGGTAATAATGAACGGCCGCAGGCTGCCTGCGCACCATCTACAGGCTAATACGCTGACATCATTCATCCTTATCGGGAAGGTTCTCACTTCACAGTTGACTTAACGAGATCCGGCAGCCTCCATCCAAGACCAATCGTGCCTCCGCTCTCGATGGCTGTTATCTTCAAAATAAGGGATTGTTTACACGGTTTACTGAGCAAATTACATTTTCAACACATAACGTGATCTTTTTTTTTTTGGTGAGGCTATGTTCTGCACTAATGGGACTAACGAATTCAAATTGTGCTCACCATCAATAACCTACAACGTTTTTTCCCCTCATCATTTGTGCTATTATCCAGCCGGTGATGTGACTAGGAGGTTTTTCATAGAGGGAAAATAAAAAGGCTACGCTTGATAAACTTCCCAGTCCGCTGGTTGGGGTGAGAATTAAGCTGGAGGGAGATGCTGTTTACAAGTCTTGTAAGAGCATTGAAAAAAGGAAATCCATTATCATTTTTGAGCTCTACTTAGTTTCAATTCCTGTATAATAGTCCTATCCAGACTTGGAGAGTGGGGAGGTTGTGGGTGACCTGCGTGTGCCGTTTTCTCAAGTGTATATAATCCGTCTCCACTTACTCACATATGGAGTTGTATTTGCCTCATATGTTCACATGTCATTGAGGTTTTCAAGGCATCATGGTAATGAGATTTGCCTGTCTATCACAGGCGGTAATGCACATAGGAGAGATTTCATCCACATCAACCACATCAATGTCTCCCGGAATTAAAAAGAGACTTGGTGGAGGCAGACCAAACCCATGATCTCTTCAAAAAGGAAAGAAAAGGCAAACCAAGTCTGTGCAGAGGTCTCAAAAGAGACAGGTGGCCTGAAAGGAAACACCAAACACCTCGAGCATACAGATGGGAGAACGGAGACGAGCAGACATACACAATATGGACAATGAGGCACCGTGAACGGGTTCTGGGTCTCGGGTAGGAATACACGATGTGTGCAGAGAGTGTTTGCAGTGAAAACATCACGGCACTTAGAGCGCCCTGCCAGGAACACTGAACAACAAATACAAGGAAAATGGGAAAACACGCAGTACGACACCGACACAGCTCCCGTGTGTGCGGACGCACTGTAATCAGCAGTAAGCCACAACACCTCGTCTGCATCTTGATCTCTCTCACCATGTGATGAGGCCGGCGGCGACGGCCGACCAGGTCACGCAGCAGGAGTTGGGCTTCTTGCTCTCCTCCTCCTCGTCTTTGTGGCAGCAGCACAGGCAGCTCAGGTAGACAGCGAGGCACAGCAGGTTGAGGCCGAGCCCCGCCGCCGCCACGCAGCCCAGGAATATGAGAGACTGCGGAGAGAAGGAGAGAAGGGGTGACCCAAGTGGAGTGAAGGGGGTCACTAGTGACTGATGCCTCCCAGCATCACATTTTACCCAAATTCAGCCGTTAAGAGCAAGATGAAACACACATGTCACGTAGCCATTTCATTTAATTACAAGTAAACTCAATGTGCTTCACATTATAATTAAATTGGATCAGATGATGCTCGGGAATTCCTCAACATAAAATAGTCTGATGATGATTGTGATTCATGATATCATCCTGATAATCAGCAAAAATGTGCTTAAAACTCTTAATATTTGCACTGAAACACACTGGAATCACCTGTGTGTTTACCCATAGTGTTAAAACTTGATTTATTTGTAGCACATCAATTTGGAATATATAATAGGCAGCCTGGAACCATCACCAGCCTGGGCCCATCACCAGCCTGGAACCATCACCAGCCTGCTAAACAGGTAGGCAGACAAGCAGGCATGCAGGCGGACAGACAGGCAGGCAGGGAGGCAGACAGACAGACAGACAGGCAGGGAGGCAGGCAGGCAGACAGACAGACAGACAGACAGACAGACAGACAGGCAGAGGCTTGGCCGTGTCAGCTATTTCTTCAGGTTTCAGGAGCGGTGGCCCAGGCTGGATGCTCGTACATTATGCGTTATGCAGCAGGATAAAGAGACACATTCTGAATTTCTACAGTGAATAAAAGATACAAGTGGTAGGTGGTCTTCTCAAGAAAACTTGTTTAAAAAAATAAACAATTTGACATAATTTTTAATCATTTCTATGACTATTGATAGATTTCAAAAAGCTTAAAACCAAAAATGTGCTATTGAAAACGTATTTTATCCCAGTATTCATCTTAACATTTAATTCTCCTGGAAAGGTTTTGACCCGTAAAATCATATCCTGTTCAGAATCAGAATCAGAAACAGATTTATTAACAAGAAGGATTTCACACCAATGAGGAATTTGTCTTTGTGAATAAGGTGCATACATTGTACACATACAACAATAAACAAACAATGACTATAATTTATACAATATAAACAGAGACATAAAGTGTGGAACGATTGATAAATAAAGACAGAAGAGCTGTTCAGGAATGTGCAAAAAAAAAGAGATAAAAAATTTAAAGAAGTAAAAGTAATAAGGTGGTATATGTTAAGCATAAAGCACAAAGAGCAGATTCAGATGAATTTTAATTAATGATTCATTGATTTTTTTTTTCTGTTCAGAAATAAAAAACAAGATCTGATGAACAATTCACTGATTATTTCACAAAAAGTTCACATCCCCCAGAAAACTTGATGTGGCGGAAAAGAGTCTGGGGAGGCCGGTACCAGGTACTGGTGAATATCAGCCCGCTTTGTGCACCAATCATAATGTCAAACAAAACAAAACAAAATAACAAAAACCTAATGACTGTCTTCACCAGCCCCACAAACTAGACCAGCTGCATTCTGGGAGCTTGTTAACCTCCCCATCTCTTTCCTCTTTCAGCCCCCAATCCCACCTTCTGCAAGACCATCCTAACAGCCTCAAATTAATTCTGCATCCATCTGTGAGCAGATGGGTTTATTGAATCTCGGTCCCTTCCCCCCTTTACTCTTCCTTTTTTTTTTTTTTAGTTTATCTGAAATCTTTCGGGTGCCAAGCCATCTGTTCTCATGCCGTGATGTGGGATGAAAATCCCCCCAAAAATGGAAGGATATATGTCAAGGATTGCTATGAAAGAGGCAGGTAAAAATCACAAATTTAATAATCCTCCAGAAGCCTCAAAACAGCTGTTCATCAACCGGCGCTGCTGCTAGCAAAACAGCAAATAAAATACAACTGCAGCCTATTTATACACTCTAAAAAATAATTCAGGGGATGTTTTACTACCACTTAATAAAATGCATGGCTACAAATTAAAAAATCCAATGTATTGATTTAGATACAACTTTTAAGTTACAAACATTACATCAACTTAATATTGTGAGTCATTTAAACTCAAACTTCTGCGTAAATTAATTTCAAGCTAAATTCAAGTTGCAGTAAGTTAATTGAATTGGCTTGATGACTTAATTTTTCACAATCTTAAGTTCAGGATTTCAAGTCCCCTCCCTTGCCAACTCAACACGCACAACTCAGTGGTGGAACGAACTCCCGAACAATGTCAGGACAGCAGAGTCACTTGCCATCTTCCGAAAGAGGCTCAAGACTCACCTGTTCAGACACCTTGACTCTGCATAGCATGACCCACTAACAACCCCCCCCCCCCCCCCCAAAAAAAAAAAAAAAAACTATGTTCTTACCTATAGCACTTTGATCATAGCACTATTGTATCCTTGCTGAACAGCTACTGCTTTACTCAGACGAGGACCTAACACTTTTTCTATTTTTTTAGCTACTTTATCGGCAATGATATGTTGTGGTTTCTCTCTTTTGACAAATGTACTAATTGTAAGTCGCTTTGGACAAAAGCGTCTGCTAAATGCCCTAAATGTAGATGTAAATGATGGAATATGTACTACTACATGTAGCTAACCCTAGTCATATTTAGCAGTGAAATTTGGCCACCGTGTTAACTTGTAATCGGAAATCGGTAACTTCCAACTGCTGAGTCAGGCTCCCTCTAGTCTAAAGTGTTTGACCAGGTACATTTCAGTACTGCTGACTCACAATGGAGGATCAACAGCCAGAGAAAGAAGACCATTCAACTTCCAGTCCCAAGAAAAAGAAACAACAAACTAATGGAAGTGAAGAAGGAAAGTCATCAAGAAGCAAAGTGACCGCCAACGATGGAAAAAACTGGATCACAACTGACGTCATACAGTCAATTTTTTTTGATTGATTGATTTATTTCTGGATCAAAAACACATAAAACGGAAAATCCAAAAGGATAACATGCAAAAGTATAACACTTATTTCCAGCATGGTCCTTGGTGTTACACATAAAACAACTAGACAAGGACAAGGACACAACACAGAACACTAAGAAATAAGAAAAACCAAAACTGAATTAATAAAAAAATATCAGTAATTATCCACCTTGTGGAAAATCTGCTTAACCTGTCTTTTAAAAATTCCACTAGATGATACGAGTTGAGTAGCAGTAGTTACGCTATTGCATGCCATTAACAGTGTAAAAGAAAGAATGTTTACCTGCATTATTCACTTTAGGTACTACGCAGGAACGAATGCTAGCCCTGGTGTTATGCCTATGCTGTGTGTGAACCATGTTTATGTTAGCATTTAAATATTTGGGGGCCTTACCATTAACAATGTTAAACATATGGTTCAACTTAAGTTGCTCAACTATGAACAGGTAGTACACTCTTAGAAATAAAAGTGCTAAGTAGAACCATATAAGGTTCTTCGGCTTGTCCTCATAGGAGAACCATTTTTGGCTCCAGGTATTACCTATATAAATTATATATATAATAGTCCTCATATTATATTGTGGTCATTTATCATGTTGTCATTGAACAAATATTCAAAACATTTTTTGAGAAAAACATTTATTTAAAGATAGTCCAACAGAACAGGCTGTGTAGGTCCCAGGGGAGAACAGGTCAAAAGTCAGCATAGGTCCAGTGGAATCAGCAACATAACAGGCCAGACAGATCATGCTGTCCTCAGTAGGTGAATTTGTGTAATCTCCAGCAATGGTGACATGGCAGAAAGGGGAGACAATAAAGAGTTTTAGTTCCATCAATCCAAGGTGCACTTATTGCATTTACTGCACCTTATTATACAAACAATAAAATAATGCATGGTCCAATGAAAGAAATCAGAGTACCAACTGTACGTACTAATTGTGACAGTGTAACAGAATCATGAGCAAGTGAAGGAACCCAGCAAAGTTTTCACATCAATTTAAATAATGTTTAAATACTTTTCAGTGTTATGTAACAATGGCACACTTCGGCTTTCGTCCAAGCTGTGTAAGTCATTTCTACAAGAAAACAAAAAAACAAGCAAACGAACAAAACATAACAAGAAACAAATGCTTAGTCCAACTTTCACCATAAAGGTCCTCAGCTAGGGTCAAGCATGCTGAAATAAGATATTATATTTAGCTCACCTTGATTCTCTGAAGTGTCTTCTGTTCTCTCTCTCTTCTGTTCTTCTTTGTTCTGTTCTGTTCACAGTAATCACTATTGGTATGTCACACCTGGTTTGTAGAGGGGGAAGACCAGACCATATGGTGCAATCCATTGTGGGCAACCAGCTCTTAACAACCACCATGGGGCCAGCTCCCAGGCCCAACACACCAAACCTCGCCCTTTCCCCTGGGAGATCAAGGTTCAATTCCCGGCATCAACAAACCCTGATGCGGTAGCCCCAAAGTCAGCATTACAATATGATTTTTGCATCAGTTAAGGCTTGGCCTCTGACATCAAAGACCTTCCTTTATCACTGAACTTATGTGCAGCTTCACAACTTGAATAAGCCAGTCAGCAGGGTACAGCAGGGTACAGCAGCCATGGGATGAGGCCGATCATGGAAAAGTATGAGGAGGAGACAAATACATGAGTAAAATTGTCTGTAAAATAAGTGTTTAATATTTTTCAAATTGTCTGTCACTAATCCACACATCACCTCAGTAGGCATTAACATGATCACTCTGCATCAACCAGGCCTTGAACTCACAACCTCAAACTGTATCTCTAGATCACCTGACTTTCAAACTTTCAAAAGCCATTGTCCAGTGAGTCGTATAGGGACTTGCTGCAGGGACCCAGGGTTCAATTCCCCCAGCTATTTCTTTGCTGTGTGTCATTTCCTCCTGAAGAAGGGAGTAGTGCAACTAAACTTTTAAAAAATAAACACAATTATAGCTGCTACGCAGCGATGGGTCGGTTCCGGGCTATATTTGGCAAATTTAGGCAATTCTGAGCAACAAACAGGAGAATAGGAAGGCAAGACAGTTGACATTGTAATGTTAATTTTGCACCAGTTGAGGCTGAAATCCACAATTTCTGGAACCAAAGACCATTGTCTATCACACTGAGCTAATTGGCAAGTGGCAACTCAACTGTGGCTTCACAAATTGAGTATGCCATTCACTGTCGCGCAGGCAGATTTGAAACCCCTGTAAACCCCCCCCCCCCAAAAAAACAGTTTTTGAGGTAAAATTCTGATCTGATGTTTTTGACAAACATTTACCATGACTCTAAAATTTTGCCCCCTTGCTGGGGCTTGAACCACATCGTCTGGCACCAAGAACCAGCTCCTAGCCAACTGAGCTGATTGTCTGGAAGTGCAATCAGCAAGGTATCTGTCAACATGGGAATTGAACCTGTGACATAAAAGCAGAAGTCACACATTGTACAGACTAAGCTAAACAGACACATGATCAGCTCCCTCTGTCTGACCACTGACATGAAGGTGTTGTCAACCTGGCTTTGTGAGTGAGTGTGGCGAGTCAGAGGAGTCCCTGATCTACACCTTCTGCCGGATAGCTCAGTGGGTAATGGTACAGACTTAGATTTGTAGATAGTTCCAGGTAGAACCTCAGCCCTTGTAGAAGAACCCTATTGGAACCCTTGTTTCTAAGAGTGTAGGCCAGCTTTATTAAACTCCTCCCTACCAATATGTGTACGAGGGGGTGCATTTAACAGGTACCTAATAACGTTGTTTTGTAGCACTTTTAATTTGTTTTTAAAGTTTCACAGTCAACCCAGAAAACCATGCAGAGCAAGCAAAATCAATGTGACATTGAATCAAAGTCAGAGCCAATAATTCCTTTACAGTAAAATCTAGAAACCTTGTCTTGCGAAATAAAAACTTTTATATAAAAATTTACAGGCACATTTGTCCAAAACTTTTGCTGCAATGGATTCACCCATAAGTGATTGATCCGGATTAAGACCCAGGTATGCGACATTTGATCTCAACACAATTTCAGACCCATTACACATCACTTTTAACATTTAGATTTTGATGATTTTGCCAACTTCCTTTTAGTACCAAACAAGATTGATTCAGTCTTGCCCAGATGCATAGAGACCTTATTGTCTACGAGCCACTGGTTGACAGATTCAAGCTCAACACCAAGTATTTTCAATGTCTCTAACATTACACCCAGAGGATCCCCTGCAGTTCCATCTACCGCCAAAGAGGCCACTCGAAGCAACGTATCTCAAATCTTACGGAGTACAACTTTAAGATTGTCAAGATGTTCAAAATATCATGAATGTGATTATATATGTGTTAGTATCTACCAAATGTGTGTTTAAATGTTTCATACTGTTTAAAGGCTGACTATCTCCTGTGGAAACACATGTGTGCAGTTTTTGTACATTGATCTAAATGTTCTTTATATTGTGAAGATTGTAAAAGAAAGCTGCAGGATCAAATACAAATGCACTTCAAAATTCAAAAAAAGTGAATAGCCTAACAATTTTGTTGTTGAATTCATTATTTCATTAAAGCTTCACAAATACACACAAAGTGTACACTAAAGTAGTGAAGAAAATATATCTGGACAAACTTCATTTTTAAACCATCATCAACTTAAAAACGTGTCTTCATAACTATTGTACACTGTAAAAAAAAAAATCCAAATTTTACGGTATATGACTAATTTTTTACAGTAGTTTTTCTGTTCTTTGAAAATAGTGTACAAAACTGTAAAAATTACAGACTTTATCAGTAAATGAACAATCTGCCTGTTATTTTAAGTATTATGACAATAATGACAAACTACATTTATTTCTCATTTTTTTACAGGAAAATACTATATTAATTATACATTATCTTTCCGTTTTCTTAAATGAAATACAAATTATTGTAAAATGACAGTAATTCTCTATAATTAAATATGTAATAAAAAGGTTTATGTCCATAAAAACAATCTTAACACTTTTCTCTGTAATTTTACAGTAAATCTTATTATTTTCACATTTGCATGTAACTATACATTCAACCTGCAATTAAATATGTAGTGAAGGTTTATTTCCATACAAACAATCTAATGTTTTTCTTTGTAATTTTAAGGTAAATCTTATTAGTTTTAGATTTGTGTACTTTTACATTCAAACTCTGTAATTAAATATGTAGCTCATTATATTAAGATTTATGTCCATACTAACGTTTTTCTCTGTAAGGTTAAGGTAAATCTTATTAGTTCACTAGTACTATGTGGTATAAAAGTACTTGTATAGACTTTGGATTAGACTAGATAGTATTAGACTAGTGAGTACTTTAATATTCAAACTGTAAGTCTGGATATAATGGCAATGATTCTAACAAAAATACGTACAGGTCAGGCTGTCTGTGCAGACAGGTATGGCGCGTCTTTCAGTGGCTAAAGGCAGCGTAATGTGTGGGGAGGTCAAAAACAGGTCAATGACGGCAATCTGTAAACATGTTGATGGGTAAAGCTTGAATTCGGATGATGCTTAAATAACAATGATTATCGCAAAATAAAAAAATATGAGTGCGTTAGCATTTATACATTCCAATTAAAATAATGTCTATATCTATGTTACATTAAACTGGAATAGGCCTTTATCTGCTGTTGCAGCAAGTAATGCAAGTACCAGTAAAAATATTGATGCTTTGGATATTTTGCTTAAATCAAGTGAAGTCAACTCGTCTTTGTTTATATAGTGCTTTACACATAATGCAGTAGATCGGGTGTGACACAGAGAGAGAGAGAGAGCGAGAGCGAGAGAGAGAGAGATGCTTGTGTAATTAAATATATATCCGCCTACAAATAAAAATAAATAAACATTTCTTTATCATCTTTTCTTGATAAAGAAAAGGATACCACGCTGATACAATTGCTATTGGCTGTCTTGCCATGTTGCTTTGAATGTGATTGGTTGATGTGGCTGTCATCACGAAAACTGGCCAATGACAACTGTGCGCGCCTTCTTTTTGAAAATACGTCAGTTTGAATGGGTACGCGCTGGCAATAGTGCACTAGTGGACTACCTGACCACTAACGATTACCTGGATTATTACCTGGACTATTTTACATCTGCTCGCCATGTTTTCATTTGGAGCGAATCTGAGTTGTGGGATTTCAACGGAGAACAAAAAAGTGGAGTATGGACACAGTTGAAGGGTCAGGCGGATCTGTTTGGTCAGCTATTACTTGGACTTCATTCTATAACTGTTCTGCTGTATCAGGTAAGAATACATTTCCCTTCCCTTTGTAAAATCATAACCTAACGCAGTGTTTGTGTTCATTCCCTTAATTTACAGTGATGGTCTTGTCAAACTGTTAGCTAACGTTAACTAACATTATCGTATAGTCGTAGGTGATTAACGTTATTTTAGCACATTTAGGTCATTTCGGTCAGCACCGAAATGTGTTCTGAAAACATTTTATGCGAGAAATAAGCTATGCAGTTGCTGAATCTGTCTTTATTTTAGATCGACAACGGTCAGTTTAAAAGATTTTCGACAGCTTGCGGGAGGCAGCGCCCCGTCTCTCAAAACTCGCCGCGACGCGAAGCCATTGCACGGCAAACAAACAAAATAGTGTAGTGCTGTGTCCATTTATTCAACTCAAGCATTCATTCAAGAACAGCAATAAGGTTTGTGGCATTCAGATAGCACCATACAGCTTCACTTCTACTTGAAACAGAAGCACTGATGTCAACCTGTAAATGAAGTAAACATTCATACTGGGAGAGGTAGCTACAGCAGCTAGGGAGCTACCTCTCCTAGCATGAATGTTTACTCCAGTGTTACTGTGGACTTCAGTGCTGACGTTTCCAGTAGAAGTGCGTCGTCACTTCTTGTCCGCGTATTTTTGGGGAAAAAAATACGGATATCCATACCGAACACCACAGCTAACTAGCGACTCTATGAGCAACTGCGACCATGAACGTCAAGTACTAACAGCGCCCCTCTCATGAGTATGACTCAATGACCCGCCTCCCCAACCTCTGTAATTGGCCAGCACGTTTGTCCGTTGATTGGATTGGTTGAATTGTATCGACAAACCGAGATAGGAACAGGGCTGTAAACTAACTTTTTGGCTCACCTGCCAAGGGGACCAGTAGATGAAAGAATCTACCGGCCAAGTAAATTTTTTACCGGCCAAATAATAAATTGCCTCTTTTTGTTGAATATACATCTGTTTCAGTACGTTTCATTGAGATAACAGTATTATAGAGCAGTACATGCTTAGAAAAGAGCAATGTTTTCATCTCAAACATTGCAAATTGAAAACTTTAACAGTGCAGGTTTCATCAATGTTTCGCCTTCTTTGTCACCTTCCTTTCCACCTATCTCCTCTGTATTTTTCCTCTTTGGTTCGGTCACACCGGGAATATGCCGCCACATTGCTGCACTGTCTCACGCCTGGTTCACACCGGCCGCGGAAGCGCCGCGGCCCGCCACCCCTCTGTTCACACCAGACGCGTATTTATCCGCGACGGTCGGGGTCGACAAGCGCTTCTGCTCAGCTGTTGTTCATTCAGAGCTATTTCATTATGGAGTAAATAACCCCATAAAATTAATACGCCATGTTTCTGTAACCAAGAAGTTTGTACACTTATTGTATTTATCCGTTCAGAGAGAGAGAGAGAGAGAGAGAGAGAGAGAGAGAGAGAGTATGGTAGTGCAGATATACCGTTGAAATACGCACATTTGTTTATCTACTCTTCACATTTATTAAATGTGTTTCCCAGTGCAAGTTGAGATACACAAATATGATCGCATTTGTCAATCGCTATTTTATTTTGAAAATTGCTTTTATTTTGAAAATTTACCAGATTGTCTCGTGTTTCTTTGTGTGATTTACTGCCAGAATTGATGCGTTCGCTCGCGGCACGCGCAAAAAATAGAGCAGACGCCGAAACGATCGCTTCAAGGCGCGGGACGGCCGCGCCTATTTGCGGCGCTCCGCGGCCGGTGTGAATCACACTCACTGCGCCAAACTTTTAAAGAGCGGTGACGCGCACGTTACGTTGCTTCGGGGGAACTATTTTCTACAGCGGTGACGGGGAGCTACTTCAGTGTGACACACAACAAATCACCGGTTTAGCTTGACGTTTGCTACCGTCATAATTTATCAGTTTACAGCTACTACAATGTTTTGTTATATCATGCATAATTTATTGCAAGAGCACGACCATCGGGACAAACATTTACCCGCCCCAGTGGCATGTATCCCTCCAAAATTAAGTCGCCAGGGGAATATTTTAGTCGCATTTGGCGAGTGGCGACCGCCCTGGATAGGAATAATAGAGAGTTGGCCACTCCGAGGTAAAAAACAAAACCCAAATAAAATAAACAGTTTCCAGCCCAGGGCAGGCACGGCTGACTCTGTGGGCGGGCACGGCCCGCCAATGCCCGCCCATGCCGCTGGGACTGGCGTGATTTTATGAAGGAGAGCACCTGTCAATCATCCTCCTAGTGGCATCCCACCAAGCGTGCAATACTGGCAAGCGGCAATAGCATTAAAAAATAAAAAATTAAAAAATTATAGTAAGGACTTTTCAGTGGATCTTACTTTGTCCTTTTTCCCTTCCCCCTCCCCCAGGTGCACCAAAGATCCAGCTGATTACTGGCAACTTGGAGGAGGATTCTTCTTGATCTGCTACATTGCACTGTCACCTCTGGTACAGATTAATTGCCCTTTTGTGGTATGTTTTGATTTTATTTGATAATACACTGTATTTAAGGATTTGGGGGTCTCTGAAGAATAATTGGTTGATATTGTAAATTTACAACTCAATACATTAAATAAAGGGCTTTTAGAATCAATATTGGTGTGTATTTTATTTATAATTAAGTTTCGCGACCTACTTTAATTGAAACAGTGAAAATCTTTAGATGTATCGATTTTGAATTTCCTAAGTATGTTTTGAGTTGAGGATATTTCACAATAATCTTTTACATGATATTTTCAGTCAGTACAGTAGTTAAAATATTCAATGTATTACATTAAAACTGTAATATTACAAAAACTGAATCATTAAATATTTAGCATGTAACACTTATTGAAGGTGTTTGATTGTAAAAATATAGGAAAAATATGTAGAATAGTGGTATTTTTATGCAGAACCATGCAGAATGAAAATGTTACTTAATCTGAATTAGATGTATTATTATAGATATTTTACAGTAATTTTAGGGTTTTTGTTTGGCAGCCGTAGCTGCCAGTCATTTGACTGTTTTTTAAGGTGTTTTTTAACTGTTATTAAAGGTGTTTGATTGTAATAATTTAGGAAAAATCTGTAGAATAATGGAATTTTCTACAGAACCTTTAGCACTGTCACTTTATTAAAGGTGTTTGATTGTAAAAAGATTGAGAAATATTTGTAGAATAACAATTTTTCTGCAGAACCTTTAGCATTGTCACTTTATTAAAGGTGTTTGATCATTAAAAAATAGGACAAATCTGTAAAATAACAGTATTTTCTGCAGATCTTTTAGCATTTTCACTTTATTAAAGGTGTTTGATTGTAGTAATTTAGGAAAATTCTGTAAAATAACAGTATTTTCTGCAGAACTTTTAGCATTTTCACTTTAGTCAAGGTGTTTGATCATAAAAATTGAAGAAAAATCTGTAAAATAAAAGTATTTGCCTGCAGAACATTTAATGAATGTTTTTGCACTTTATTTGAATTAGGATATTTTACTTTAATTTTACGGTTTTTGGTTGGCAGCCGTAGCTGCCAGTCATTGACCGTTTTTTACTCTTTTTTTTCTTACAGTGTAGTTAAGTACATAACACTTAGAAATAACTTAAAATGTGGAAAACTTAATTAACTTAAAAAAAACATGTTTAATTCTACCAATAATTAAGTATTTGGTAGTTAAAAAATACCTTTGATTGCAGAAGAAAAGTGAATTCCCCAAACTCAATGTAGTGTGTTGGTTGAACTTAAGTTGTCATAACTTAATTCATTCATTTTTGTTGTAGAGCCAAAGCATTTGTCTTTAGAGTGTAGACTAGATATCCTTATCATGTGTCATTTTGCACTTTGAATTGCCGTTGTTATCAGGCGCTCCCCTCCCCTAAAAACAATCCATTCTTGCTCATCTCCCTGGCTCCATCTGTCAGGGGGCAGTGCCTCAGCTCGCCCCATTTCACGGCTACATCTCCTTTCATCTCGATGGCCACACATCTGCTGACAAAGAACGCAGGAAGGAGGGATCTCCAGTCGTTGATCCCCCCCCTCAACTTCTCACACTGTCCAGCGCCCCCATAAAAAAACATGATTGTAAACATGTTAATGGACATGCTCAGACAGACGGATGGCAGCGTGCCCCAAGGTGAGGTGGGGGAGGGGGGGTGAGACTCGGCATTGACCGGGTGTAATTAAGGTGAACACGGCAAATGGGATGGAGACGTGGGTCGCAGAATGCTCAATGAAGGAGAAAAAGGGAGAAACTCTGATAAACACTGGGCCATCGCCATGGCAACGTGCAGGTTAGTTTGGTTCCCTTTGCAACAGGGAAGGAGGACGAGTGAAAGGGCGAATTATCGCAATTTGAATTAAGCAGCATGTGACGGGCCTCTTTTCTTGTGATTTTCCTGCAGCCGGGCAATGTGGAGAAAGGAGGGAATGTGGTGGAAACGGGGACAACCTGGATCCCGGCTGGGGCTCACATGCACCATTAAAGGCATACATCCTGTTTTATATCACCTTTAATTTGCATTGTGTTTCTCATCTCTTCATAATTTCAAAATTTGTGTGAAATTATCATATTTAGTATATGATGGCTACTTATTTTGTGAGGTCACAGTGACCTTTGACCACAAATGCAATGCATCCTCTCATCCAAGTGGATGCTTGTGACAAATTTGAAGAGATTTCCTCCAGCCGTTCCTCAGATATTGCTTTCACGAGAACTAGACATACATCAGCTGATGGTGGCTTGACCTTTAACCCCCAAAATCCAAAATCACTAAATCATCTCCCAGTCCAAGTGGACGTTTGTGCCAAATCTGAAGAAACTCCCCTGACGTTATTCCTGAGAGATCATGTTAACAGCTTTAGAAGGAGCATTCGATGCAACATTTATTCCAATGTAGCTTTTGAAAGTAGCTACGGCCGAAAAGACAACACTTTTCTTTCTACACAGCCCCCTCCCCCCAATCCCCCCTCCCTCTCTACTATCCTTTCTTCTCCATAGTAGGACGCAAAAATGATGGCTTCTCAATTATGTAGCATCCATTCAATGGGAGGGTTACACACACACACACACACACACACGCACACGCACACACACACACAGAGAGAGAGAGCGAGAGAGAGAGAGACACAGAGAGAGAGAGAGAGAGAGAGAGAGAGAGAGAGAGAGAGAGAGAGAGAGAGAAAGAGAGACCGAGACCGGCGCTTATACACACCCCGGCGCTTATACACACCGCACAACCTCATCCTGAAAACCATCACTTCCCAGAGTGCTCCAGCCTTCCATTAAGTTTTAAAACACCATTTATCTTTTACCGATCTGGAGTGTGCAGACATTCGCTCTTTGGTAAAAATCAAATTGGAAGCTCCGACCACTTAACTGCTACCTGAATTAGCTTCAGAGTTATTTCCCATAAAAGCAGAGAGGATATTTTAACACCCGCCCCCTACTTACTCAAGAGGCCCCCCACTCAACTGTCTTCTTGGTTTTGTTTCCTCTCAATTGTCCCTATAGACGAGGGGAGGTTGGGGGAGCGCATCAGGCTGGAGGCAATGACACGTGGAGGGGGAGGAAGGAAGATCTAGCTGAGCGGAAAGGCAATCTCTGAGCTGAGGATGTGGAGGGTGGAGAAGATGAGGGAGGGAGAAAAGAGAGGGTGACAGGTTGATTGAGGGAATGTTTGTAGGTAATGAACACAGTGAGGCAGCGTTATGTGGGTGAGAAAGCCTGAAAACACAGGAGAGGAAGCAAAGAATGCCCGACAAAGTGTGCACGTGCATGTGTGCATAACGGGAGGAAAATTGACGCAGCTCCCTCATCCACATGGCTCCCTCAGACAGACTCTTCGTCACTTCAGTGCACGGCCCAGTTTCTCCCCATTGTAGATGTGCTTTAGTCCCCCTGAGGCGGGAGCGTTGCGTAATGCTACGATTTTTCTCTCTCTCTTCCCGAAATAATGAGCGAGCCTGACCGATCTCACTGTTGAAAATACAGAAATAAACACAGGAGCGCGTGGTGGGAAAGATCAGCCATCCACCCTCCCTGATAGTGTGACTCCTCTACGCGAAGACACAGAGGTGAACTCCAGAGGAATGATTTCACTCTTTGATTTTTCAATCCACATCTAAAGGGCCGGTGTCTGGGATCTGGTGTGCAGGGCATGGAGGTGTGGCTGCAGACTCCTCCCTTTTCCAAGACCACTGTAAATCATGGTGGTCTAGATCATCTGCTTAGAGACCATCCTTACCATAACAACACTACTGAGATGGTGGCCGGTGGTAACACAGTATTTGTACTACAATCAGAGAACCATGTGGCCTTCAGGTGTGGGGGACTCCATAAGAAAGACCCGGGGCCTCATTTATAAAGCTTGCGTAAGCACAAAATGGGGCTGTAAACGTGCGTACACCACTTTCCACACAAATGTTGTGATCTATAAAAACCAAACCTGATGGGAAAGTGAGTGAGCCATGCTTACGCACATTCTGGAGACTGGAGGGGAATCTGTGGTGAACTGAAGTCAGATTGTAGAAAGTAACTGTGAGAAGAACTCAGTGTTTCCCCCACGTTCACACAGCAGCGGCGCGCCGCCGCCGCTGAATTTTCTCCGCCGCTGCAAAAAAAATCCTTTAAAAAAAAAAAAAAAAAAAAAATTTTTTTTTTTTTTTTTTTTAAAGGATTTTTTTTAAAGGATTTTTTACGTAGCTCCTTTTAGAAAATGTACAGCGCGTAACGTCAATTGCGCAGCACGCGGCACATCGTCACGTAACCAACATCAAAGAAGAAAAATACACAGCGAGTGTGGCAGTTGTTGGCAGTAGGCTACCCTACACGGTTGCAAAGTTACATTGATTCTAGCAGTAGCGAGTGAAGCGGAAGATCGAAGAAAGAAGGAAAGAGTGAGACAGACAGAGAAAGAGAGAGACAGACAGAGAGAGAGAGAGAGAAAGTAAGTTGCTAAAATGTGTCGCTACATGACCACCAGTGTCGCTCTCTTGTCCTCTTCCCCTGACTCTCACTGTCTCACAAAGGAGCTGAGCTCACCTGAGGTCTATTTGTAGTGCTAAGGCTCACACTGATTGGTATTCAATTAGCTTTATTTTTTATTTTTCATGTGTGTGAGTCTGTGTTCTTTTCAAATTTTAGTTAGGTTTATAATTTAAAAAGATGTGTTTTGCCCATTGTTGCAGGAGATTTCATTTTTGAACAAAGTGTCTTATGTAAAAAACAGTTATGCTTTTGGCATAGCAACCATGTTTAGTGTTTAAGCATTAGGCAAAAATCTGTAAATAAATTGTGCAAATTATATTTGCGTTGTGGCATTTTTTGTTAAATATTACTATACAAAAATATAAAAATCTGTAAATGAAGACACAAAAGGCAAAGTTACAACACCAATAATCCCATCTACAGTAATACACAGGACTGTTTGAATAGGATTTAAGTGCATATTCTCCTCTCAAAGTGCACCAGATTCATGCATTCCAATGTAAAGGGTACAAAAAAATTTCGGCCGGGGGGGCATGCCCCCGGACCCCCCTAGAGGGTTCGGGGACCACCGCTGCTGAAAAAAATCCTGCGGGAAACACTGGAACTATTATAGTTTTGATGACTCGCACACATTTAATTTCACTCCATATCATACGTTAGATCTGCATTACCATGAAGATGAACTTGCACTTGTACGGAGTGATAATTTTTTTCATTAACACCTGGGTCATTCCATGCCAACCCAGCCACCCATGTACATGACGCCTCTCAGATTTTGCTGAAAAGCGGTGAAGATATGCCTTATGTTACCAAATGAGGGAATCTGAAGTTTGGTAACGCCTGTGGCGTCTATTTGAATTTTTTTTGACACATTGGAATTTCGCATTTCATTTGTTGGCATTTTTGGAGGCCCATAACTTCTGTTCTAATAGTGAAAGAAGGCTGAAAATTGGTGTGTTAGTTCAGAATCAACATTTCGTACTGTTTGGGTGAGAGGTGGGTCACCAAAGTCCTAAAAAAAAGTGACGGCCTGTGTGATTTTTCACTTTTTTGGGTGCCCCTAGAACCACGATTAATGATCATATCTATTCTAAAGAGAATTATTTGTTATATTTGGGAACTTTGCTCTTGCCAAAATGAATTTGAAGGGTATGGTACCACTGGTGGGGGTTTGATGGGGGTCCAAAAACCCTTTAGGGCAGAGGTGACTCTTTTTGAACCCCATATTTGGACCCCCAAATGACCATTACCCCTTTTCCACCAACGCGAACCTAGTTCAAGAACCGGGCCGGTGCCCGTGCTGGTTCGCAGTTTGTTCAACTTGCGAACCTTCTGAGAACCTGTTTGCGTTTCCACCGGCTAGAGAGCCCAGAGAGCCACGTCATTACGTCACTGTATACGTCTGAGGTTTCCCCGCAGCGCTAATTTCAAGCATAGCAGACATGTCTCTTCAGAAAAAGTATTTATTTTGGCAAATAATACAATAACAATAAAATACACAAAATACTAAAATCACAACATTTTTAAAGTGTAGAACAGTGTGTGATCAATAGATCAGTGTTTGATGTTTATTCATCTGCAGGTTCAATATCGCCAATGTCCGACAGCTCTACAAACACAAACCAGAGAACAGCGGTTTAATCACAAACTTGTCCACGACGCTGCGAACACAGATGTTATGTTATGTTGGTAGTTGGTAACGTTTAGTGAGCCAACGGCAGTCAGAAAGTGGCATGCTAACGTTGTTGTTAGCAATATCACGCTAGCTGGCTAGCTAGTCGGTCAGCCTACATTACCCAAGGAAGCGTAGCCACTATTTGCTGCTGTTACGAACGTAATCACTAGCTTGGTAAACTAAACAGAAATGTGTCGTTGGTTTGCAACAAGCTGAAACATTTTAAAAGTGAAACTTACCGGGAACAGTAACGTTAGTAAAACTTTGCAGCAGCGTATTTTCCCCCGTTTAACCCAGCCCCAAGCCCCTGACGTAGGTTTGCGAACGGTTCTAGCCCAGCAAATAGTTGGGGCCACTCTGGAACCAGTTTTCCTGGCCGATAGCCGGTTATTTGTCTGTGGAAACAGGAAGAACTGGTTCGCGATTGGGCACCGGCTCCAAGCCGGCCCTCAAAATGCCTCGGTGGAAAAGGGGCACATGTGGGCACTTGATGATCCTAATGGGATTTATACCAGATAAAGATACATATTTGTTATTTCTTTTAATGAAATAAAACCTTTGACTATGAAGCTCCTTAATATGAATTTTATTCTTCATAATGCACCATTCTGGACATTTTTTCCAGGAGTCTGGAATGTTGATCAGGGAGAATTTAGTGGTGATAAAGCATGCAAATAGTGGAAATAACTTAGTATAATGCTCAGTGATGGCACACAATTAAATATTAAGACTGCTGGCCATTCATTTCCTGAAAATCACAGATTAACCCCTTATCCCGATGAAAGAGACCCAAGCGAGCAGCACGAGCAAGTCTGTAGGCCACTGATGCAAACCATATTCTGACACCAATGGAGATGTTTCAATGGGCAAAAGAAAACATTAAGACCATTACATTCTTCTTTGTTAGTGCAGAAGATATTAAACAACACGAGGAAATGTAAGAATTGGAGAGACGTTACGCCTTGGCCAAAACTCCCAAACATAACAAATAATCCTGTTTAGAATAGATATGATCATTAATCGTGGTGCTAGGGGCACCCAAAAAGTGAAAAATCACACATGCTGTCAAATTTTTTTAGGACTTTGGTGACCCACCTCTCACCCAAACAGTACGGAATGTTGATTCAGCCTTCAGATTTGTGTAGAACAAACTACAGTGAACTAACACACCAATTTTCAGCCTTCTATCACTATTAGAACAGAAGTTATGGGCCTCCAAAAATGCCAACAAATGAAATGCGAAAATTCCAATGTGTCAAAAAGGGGTGTGGCACTTGAAATTCGAATGGACGCCACAGGCAAACCGTTTGAGATATTGACCTGAAACTTCAGATTCCCTCGTTTGGTAACATAAGACATATTTTCACCGCTTTTCGGCAAAATCTGAGAGGTGTCATGTACATGGTACCCCGATATTGGCTGTTTTCACATGGAATGACCCACCTTCAATCCAAATCGTATCTTATATCAAAATGATTTCTAAATATTTAATCAGCGCTGTGTCACCGCAGGAGGAGGAGACGACCAGACGGCATGTAATACAGGATACAACAAATACCCTCTCATTATATCACCCTCCGCCTCCAAAGTGCGGTGTGTCATCAATAATTTCATTGGACCAGACGGGCTTCACATTAGGGAGACATCCATTCTTTAACACCAGAAGGCTGCTCAACATGATTTTCTCACCTGGATCGAACACTCGTAGTGGCGCTGGATGCAGAGAAAGCCTTGGACCCGGTGGAGTGGGTCTTTTTATTTTTCATTTTGGAGAAATTTGGCTTTGATTCTAATTTTTATTTCTTGGGTTAAACTTCTGTATGCAACCCCCTCTGCTTCTGTAAATACTAACGGTGTCCGTTCAGCATACTTCCCTCTAAAACGTGGGACCCGGCAGGGCTGTCCGCTCTCATCTTTGTTGTTCAATATAGCCATCGAGCCATTAGCCATCTGGCTTAGAAACCAGAATGAGTTTGAAGGCATCACTAGTTTTGGTCTAGTCCACAAACTCTCCTTATATGCTGATGACATTCTCTTATTTATTTCAACCCCCACATCCTCCCTCCCTTCAGTTGCGTCAATTCTGGATCAGTTTGGGCACCCATAGGGGTATAAATTTAATATTCAGAAAAGTGAGCTATTCTTTGTTAACAATTTGGTGAGATCACTTCCACAATCCTTTTAAAATAGCTGAAAGGGGTTCAAGTATTTGGGGGTGTTTATCACCAGCTCCTTCAGGGACCTTTTTCAGAAGAACTTCCAGCCGTTATTAGATAAATGCAAGTTGGACTTGTCTAGATGGGCGGCCCTCACCCTGTCCCTTGCAGGCCGAGTTAATCTTATTAAGATGGTCATTCTACCGAAGTTTCTGTATCTTTTTCAACACCTCCCAATTTGTCTTAATAAATCTTTTTTTCTAGACCAGCAACTTAACGCTTTTATTTGGCATAATAAACCAGCACGTATCAAGAAACATTCCTAAACTTCCTAAACCTGAAGGGGGACTAGCACTACCTAATTCTCGCCACTATTTTTGTGCCGGGCAATATTAATAAACTTTTGTACTAGCTCTGCGGTGAAGGTGCAGAAGTCTGTCTACCCTGGGCTCATACTGAGATAACATCTCCTGCTCTTTGCATTCTACCATTTGCTCACAGCTCCCCATAAATGCCCATAAGGTCTCACCTAATCCGGTCCCCCCTTCCTGCACCGATTCTACATTTCACGTATGGTCAGATAAGAGCCTCAGAATGCTTAATGACCTGTATGACGAAGGTGTTTTCACGTCCTTTGCATCTATGTCAGACAAATACAGCTTGCCTGTAGACATTTTTTTCTTCAAATGAGACACGTTATCCAAAAGCAATTCCCAAAACATGTACAAAGCAGTAATCATGAATGATGAAACATTATCGGTTTAAATGCAGCGGGTGCCGGTCGGATTTCTTTCTCAGCCGTGTCTCTAAGAATCAATTTTTTCCCCATCCCTAGTGTACGCCAACTTTGACTTTTGGGCGTAGGTACACTTTTAGTTAAGATCCTACGCACAGTTTTATAAACAAGGCCCCAGCTCACTATGTGAAAACGAAAGGCTCATTCTAAGCTACCGAAAAACAATAAGTCACTCATGAAAACGTAGCCATGAGTATTATATTCCATTCATGAAATGCGAAACACTGGCCCTTTAAGGCCTCATAATCAGGCGTCTCCGTTTCACCAGAAGGACTCTGACTCTGATTTCTTGCTAATTCTTTTGCTCCAAAGGCACAGAGTCATTTATAAAGGAATAGCATGTACCCAGAACATCTGACCTGAATAAATACTTCTATCGGGGCACTCCACTGCTAAACAAGTTGCTTTAATGGAGCAGAAGGAAACGAGACAGAAAATGGAGGACGTGGAGGATGCAGAGTCTCACGAAAGTACTACAGCCTAAGTGGCATATAGGTCCTGCCATATGCCAAGTAGGTAAAAATATATTTCTTATAAGCCATAGTCATGACCAGTGTTGGGAAAGTTCACTTTCTACATGAACTAGTTCAAAGTTCAGTTCACAAATTTTAAAATGAACTAGTTCAGTTCACAGTCCATAATTCAAAATATTGAACTAAGTTCACATTTCCAAAAATGAATTAGTTCATAGTTCTTTTTTTCAATATGTTACTGCAAGCTATTATTTTTCAAAATTATTGCCACAGCCTATAAAGAACCACAGACAGCAATTATTTTATCAGTTTTAACACTGAAACTATGTGTCAGATTTCATCTTCATATCTAATTTTGAAAACCTAGAACATTAGAATTGAGGGGACAGCATTTCCCCATTGTTGCTTTAACACTTTGCTGTCCATTCAGTCCACACTAGTAGCAGCTGCAGCTTTCACACCTACAGTATATTCTCAAAAACACAAGGAACAACTTACTGCTTGAACTTTGACTTTTAATGAGGAATTATAAAAAGAAAAACAGGACAGTAAGCCTTAAAGGAAAACACCACCACATTTCCATACTGAACTATGTTCTGCCCTGATCTTAGCCGAGGTGATACATACCTCCCTCTCCTCTGTGCGTGCACTCAATGGCTCTTGCACGCACTCCACGCAGCGCTAATTTGCTAGCATGTAGCTTGGCCCAGTATATTCCTTAGGATCCAAAGGGGGGTGAAGTTAGAAGCGACCAAGCACTTCCACGTTGTCCCTATTTAAATACGGTTACGTGAGTAGTTACACGACCCAAGTTTGGTTACACAAAATGAAACATGCCAATTTTTCTAAGCGGATAACAAGGATAACTATATAATGTATGGCGGAATAACAACTGGAAGCACTTCGACGTCGGCGCAGTAATATCATCACTCCCCTCCCCCTCTTACTTCCGTCAATAGAACCTACGTGACCTGCACGCCGTCGCCTGCACTACCTGTAGTAGTTTGTGCACAGTTGAGGAAGCATCAGGTTGTAGTAAGATAGTTTGTGAACAATCAAACATCATGGTTATAACGTGCATCGTACAGGGTTGTGAAAACAAGCAGAAGGTATATAGTCCCGTCATGTTTCACAGATGATATTACTGCGCCGACTTCGAAGTGCTTCCAGTTGTTATTCCGCCATACATTATATAGTTATCCTTGTTATCCGCTTAGAAAAATTGGCATGTTTCATTTTGTGTAACCAAACTTGGGTCGTGTAACTACTCACGTAACCGTATTTAAATAGGGACAACGTGGAAGTGCTTGGTCGCTTCTAACTTCACCCCCCTTTGGATCCTAAGGAATATACTGGGCCAAGCTACATGCTAGCAAATTAGCGCTGCGTGGAGTGCACGCAAGAGCCATTGAGTGCACGCACAGAGGAGAGGGAGGTATGTATCACCTCGGCTAAGATCAGGGCAGAACATAGTTCAGTATGGAAATGCGGTGGTGTTTTCCTTTAAGGTGCAAATGTTTTTCAATTTTAATAATTTTCCTTTTCAAATTAAATTTGTACTGTACTGTTGATGTGACTGAAATGTTGCTGTTGCCTCCATGCTGTTTTTTGTTTTGATGACGTATGCGGCTGGTGTTGCCAGATTGGGTGTTTACAGTGTGTTTTAGCCTGTTTTTTGCCTGGAAGGTTCTATACAAATCTGGCACCCTATTGAACGAAGTTAAACTGAGAGAGCGTGCCGTTCACAGACACCAGAATGAACGCGTTCACAGTAACGTTCATTGGGCAGAAATGCAGTAGGTTCAGTTCACGTTTACCCAAAATATGAAGGGCACAACACTGGTCATGACCATAATTAATATATAGCGTTTGGAAAAGCAACGGCCAGCTGTTGCCATGCAGGAATAAAGGCGTAACAGGGGAGTCCCACGAGTAGTGCTAAATGCATGCTAAGTGATATGAAGTGTCTTCAGCAAGAGTGGCTGCTCCACAGCAGGTGGTGGACAGCTGTGCGTAGGTGGAGATGGTCTCCAGGCGCAGTGTGTGCACTGATGTACAATATGTTTGTGTGTGTGCGTGTGGGTGTGTGTGTGTGTGTGTGGCCTGAGTGGACAGTGACATTCCTTCAACTCAATAGGGGTTAAAAGGATGTCGGGTAAGTTAGAGAAGGAAGAAGACCAGTGATGGGAATAACGGCGTTATAAGTAGCGGCGTTAGTAACGCCATTACTTTTTTCAGTAACGAGTAATATAATTGATTACTCATCTCATTATTATAACGCCATTATCGTTACATATCATACAAAAAATGTGTTGCGTTACTTCATTGAAGGCAGAAAAAAACTAATGTTACGCTATATTAAACAGAGACGTGTCAAGCACTAGGACCAGGCGGAAAACGGCCGCTCAAGCTGAAGCCTGTGTGATTGGCTGTCCCCGCTGTCACTCCTTCTTGCTTGCACACCGGTCTGCTGGTCCTACAGGAGTCTGCTACTGGAAATTGGGAGTTTGTTCTGCCTGGTTCACGTCAGCTAGAAGTATTGTAATATCAGAGGTTTCATTTACATTAACGTTTGAATCGGTGTCCGTGCGCGTATGTGTGTGCGTGTGTGTATGTATGTGTGTTTGGTAATTAGACGCAGCCAGGATGTCTAAAAGAAAAGTGGACATAAGAGACTTCTTTAGAAGTCAAAGTGTAAGTTACTCAAAGAAATGCGTTACATCCATCCTGCAACACCTTCACTGGCTCCCAATAAAGCAGCATATCCACTTCAAGATCCTCCTCACCATTTACAAAGCTCTCAATAATCTGATAAATAAAATGTGTTATTATTATTGTTGTTATTATTACTATCGGATTAGAATTGGGTGATTATGTTTTGCTACATGATTTACAACCAGTCAAACCAAAAAAGGGAACAGTAAACTTAAACGTAGCAATAGAAAACTAGAAGAACTACTAGAAAACACAGTGAGCAGCAGGAGCCTCTTACTACTGTTGGAAATCAACAGATGCTTTAAGTCTTGTAGTTGTAATTCTCTCTCCGTTTTCTTAAAGGTGGTAGCGAGAAGCGCAACAGACATATTTCTAAAATGATGGTCAAAATCAACATCGTAGAGGAGAAGATATCCTGGCTTTTAGTAAGCATGCAAATAAAGCTCCAAAAGCACTACAATTCCCATAATGCAATCTTGAAGCGGAGATAACTAAAAGTACGAGTCTCAATGCTCCCTCAGACATTATGAAACTGTTTTCAGTACATCCTGTGATGAGGAAGCTGATGCAAGTGAGCACAATTGGTGGAGCACCCCTTTAAAGAGCAAATGTAAAAATCTTATTGTGAAGCAGCCACACATTATTCCATATAATGACAACTCTTTATATGATGAATTTGACATTTCTGAATTAAACTCCCCCCCCCCATACTCCAAAGATAGATGGAGCAGTCCGACTGTCCCACTCTGACATATGCCTGAAGGCCCCAGGGACCGTGGCTCTTTCTGGCAGAGTGCACTCGGCTGGGCCTGCCCATGTTCACAGCTGGGACGCTGTTAAGTCCCAGCAAAGCGACCCATGGGTTATGGATGAGAGGAGGAGGAAAAAAGGGGAGGATGAAGGGGGCTTCCTTGGTAAAAGAAAAAAGGATCCTATCCTCTTACACTGCACTGCTTTGTTGCCCTCAACCTTTTTCCGTAACAAACCGATGGTCTCGGGAGCTCAGCACGGTGTAGTTCTGGATCATTTTCCAGGATTTGCTTTTCAGAGTTGGCAAGAGAAAGTTTGGGCTGTCAAAATAAGCCAAAAAAAATTCTCATTCCCAGAATAAAAAGGTGTGAACTATTCAAATATCTATTTTAACAGTGTCCCAACTGGCCAAGAGTGATGCAACACTGCCCAGCATACTCTTTTCAGCTGAACCTTTGCCTGACTCCCAGTTTCTATATATTCCCATCGTTCCATGTGAAAGCGCTTCAAGAGACTAGGAACCTGAAGTTGGAGAAACCAAAACCTACATAAGACTGGTTGGAGGGAGGACGCTTTCCTATTGGCTGTCATCCACATTGTATATCATTTGCAGTAAATATTGCAATAAAAAACCTCAGTTTTCTGTTTAAAACATATGTCTGTCTACACGACATAACACCACTACTTGTTCAGAGTGGTCCCTCTCTCTGCGGCCAAAAAACAATGCCAATTAATTTAATTTAATTTAAATTCAATTAATGAAAGTGACGCTGTGCAAATCCCGCCGTGCGATGCGTTCAGTGTGCACAAGTCAGCCCCCAATAATGCTATCTTTATTCACAATCGAATATTAATTTTCTGTTTTATTACTATTCGAATTTGGAATATCCGTTGGTAGTCGTATTGGCCTACTCCTCTTCGCCTCCATGAATCTCTTTCTGGTGGCTGCTTGTGTGCAGGCCCACACCTTTGGAGTGCAGGGAATTTATCTCCCTTTTTTTTCTTGACGGCTTTTGTGATACCAAAGCCCAAAAAACCTTTCCCTTAGGGGAGCCAGGGGTCTTGATTTGGATGCTAGCCCCCCGCCCCTGAACAAAGGAAACCCAACCCCCTAGCTTTCATGGAAAAGTCGACCTCCATTGTTGTTGTTGCTGCCGGAGGGGAATGTGGATGCGCATTCAAAACTCATATCATGACACGAGGAAACGCAGAGGAACACCACACAATCACAAAACGGCGGCCTGTTTAAGTGCTGTTAGATCAGCATGTACACGCCGCCTTATTAGACTGCGGGCCATGCCACGCAGCCAATCGGGTGATGCTAATCACTGGCTTCAAGCGCTACATGGACAGATTGGGGTTAACGACCTTCTGGAGAGCCAGAGGGGACACCGCGAGTGCATCTTTCTATACGCAAGCATGACACAAACGAGGACTATAGAAACACTGTGGCTGCTACAGGGGCCGAGATGAGGCGAATCGCCGTTTTAACAATAAGATTACACAGTCTTTCAGAGGATGAGACGGGGACAAAGAGCATGGAAATCAAGAACGACAGATCTGAGATTGATTTTTCTGTGGAGGAGGTCTTTTCGGAGTTGTTCTATTTCCAATGCAATCAGAGCGGCTGCGATAGCTGAACAGATAATGGATTTTCTGCCCTTGGTATGCATAATTTTCCATTTTCTATCAGACAAAATAAACACAGAGAACACAACAGCTTACACATGAAGTTGTTAAAAAAAAAAAAGGCCTGTCAAGATAATGCTGCAAAGACAATTAAATATTTGAGAACATACAAATTGTGAAAATCTAAAAGAAAAGTGCTTCATCGCTTGAAGGACGTCTTTTTCCCAAAAAGCGGGAAAATACATATTTCATCCCAATGACTTCATGTAGATACTCATTTACATTGATATGTGAAGATCTAATGGCAATGAACAAAAAAGGGGGAAGGTGATGGAAATGCTGAAAGACGGGGGGAAGCGAAGACAACAGAAGAGACGGAAAGTTCTGGGAGGAGGAGGAGACGGTTTGCATGCACTCGGGTGGAACGTTGCTCCTCTGGAAGAAAAACGCCACTGAAGCAGAAAAATCGAATGTGTTAAGAGCAGAGAGTTTGCTCCTGTAAACGGTAAAAAGCGGAGTATGCGGCCTGCTCGGTTTATCCCGTGTCATTCGAGGCTGCACGAATAGCGTGTGAAAAATTTCGAAAGGTTTGAGCAGGACATTAAAGTGATCGGTGGCGAAACGAGAAAAAGCTCACGTATGTTTTGTCAAGGGCAGTGGACAGATGTTCGATGAAACCTCTTATATTAGACTAGGGGTGGGCAATATGGCCCGAAAAGAATATCACAATATTTCAGGGTATTTAGGCCATAACGATATATTTGACGATATGACAAATACTGAAAAAAAATGTAATTAATTTCATATAATGATATATTTAATATTCAGTAAATACTAAAACAAATATATATTGCTCAGTTAAGTTTCAGTTTAGTCAGTAGTCACTTTAGTTTATAAACAGCCTGAACTCACTGAAGTAGCTCCTTTTTGGGGAATTTCTTCAGCAGTATTCTTTTCAGCCATGTTTGCTTTCACTCATGCTTGTTGAATGTTGTTTTTTATATCATGTAAAATAATATCCTGGTATTATTGTGAACAATGTGATATGGCCCACCCCTAATTGTGTATGCTCTCGACTTAGAATTAGCAGAGGAGGGGGCGGGGCTTGGCAAAGGGTCGATTAGCAAGCATCCAAAGGCGTCAGTCCTATTAAGTGACCTGCATTTGAAACAAATACAAAAACAAACATAAGAAATGTATTGGCTGATGTTCAGGACGTTATGCATGCTACACCCCCAGTTGCTCCTTGACAATAAAAGCCTGTTTTAGTTGCGACCAGTACATGGCGGTACATTTGCTGTGCTCGACTGAGCATTCATACATCAACTCATACCGTCAAACCGATATGCCATGGTCTTGGATATTTATTCTTAAAGGAATACAGTAGTTTGATTCTTCAGGAAAGGCTTATTCACTTTCTTGCGGAGAGTGAGATTAGAAGATCGATACAACTCTCAAACCGTTTAATGCAAAACTGGAGCCAGGAGATGGTTAGCTTAGCTTAGCATTAAAGCCGCATTCACATAAGGCGCTACTCGCCCATCTCTGAGCGACAATTGTCAATGGAATGTGAATGTGTTCTAGCAGAATGTGGCCAGGACAGGCGATGTGATGTGGGCGGGTACGGAGATAAAATAATTTTAACTTTCGGCGATGCGAGTGAAGCGAGTACCAATCGGAATGTAGAATAGAGATGATTGACAGTTGACGTCAACAGAGAGTTCCACAGAGAGTTGCCGCTTGAACTAGCCTGGCCATTACCAGCTAGGGGCAGTGAATTTCTTTTGCCAGCGAGTAGAATTCAGCGAGAAAGCGAGGGGCGATGGGCGAGTAGCGACGTATATGAAAGCAGCTTAAAGCAACACTTAAGAAGTTTTCCTCTTCGGTCCCCTTACAGGTTGGAAGCGGAATTGTCCATTACTGCCGTCGTAAATAATTTAGCCTACCGCAGCCTACCGTTGCACGCACGTTATTTGTTTGTATGCAGAACCGGCTCTGGAAACAATGAACGATGTCCAGTGACAAGGTAGAGTAGCTAATGCCTTAGCTAAGATTAGCTAACATGAGCCATAGTGATAGTTACATATGTATTAGCACAATAGCTAACGCCTTAGCTAACATGAACGTGCCAATAAAATAATCAACAATGTATTGTACACAGATGCACACAAAAATGATTACCGGTATTATTTACAAGTCCAGCAGCAACAAAGCCAAGTCAGTATCTGTCTTGCATTTTGTAGCCTCCTTCAGCTCTCGCCAACGATTCTGAGCCGATTTTCACTCTCGTTCGAGCTCGTTCTTTGTCATGCTCCCATTTTCTTCGCCTCATCGGACATGATACTTTCTTTGCAGGCTCTGCCATGACACCAATTTGAAAACTACCTAGCTGCAAGGTATCTTCCACGCACCTGCCGGATGTTCTCCCACTGATCTCCACGCAGAGCCTCCACCTACCGTCTTTTGTAATGCTTGCCGTAACGCAGGTCAAATTGTAGTCTCATTAGAACAAAAACACTACCCGACGAGGCAAAGTTACATAGTGCGGTTACAGCTGATAGAGGGCCGCAGAGCGAATGCGGAAGTGCCGTTCACCCGGTTTTGAGGTGATGAACCACTGAAACTATTTTGGAAACATTATTTTAAGGCACTAAAAACTCTTTAGTGTTGCTTTAAGACTGGGTCAGGAGGGTAACAGCTAAGCTCCCTCATTAAAACATTAGATCTTATTATATCCAAGAATATATACTTGTGAGGGGCAGTGACTTCCTGGAGTCTCTGCGGGAAGTCTTTATGCTAAGCTAAGCTAATCGCCAGCTAACTTTGTCATGAGAGTGGTATTGACAACATGAGCGGTTAAACTCGGGACCGAGGATTGTTCCAAGTCGTGCATCAGTTCATTATTTTAGAAACCTGCAACGACCTAATTTCTTCTTCCTGTAGGCTATTGTTGGCCAACGGGCCCTGACAATGACAATATATGGCTCAGAGAACAAAAGACTAATGCACAATGTAAACATTCTTTATCATGAAGCAAACTGGAGCACACACTTGTTAGTTTAGCATTAGAATTTCATTCTAGCATTATAACAACAATCACAGGGACAATATTCAACATGGGCTGCTCGGATGGAATCAGACGAAGAGGACAAGCGGCCCACATGATTGACGGGGAATTATTTTGGCAAGAAAGCAGGAAATGGAAGGGAAGTCAGATGGACTGAGACCTGCTGACCTACACATGATCTCTGGCTCCACACACACACACACACACACACACACACACACACACACACACACACACACACACACACACACACACACACACACACACACACACACACACACACACACACACACACACACACACACACACACACACACACACACACACACACACACACACACACACACACACACACAAAACAGGCCCCTGTCCTATTTTTGTGGTGAGCTTTTTCAGCTTTCATTTTTTATTTTTTTTTTTTACTTCTTTCCAACCTGGAGGCCTCAAGACAGAAGGACTCGGCGTTAAGAAACGCATTTAGCACATCAGGGAGACCTGAATGAGGAGGACTAAGTGATTCTTAAGAAGAACTTGGTTTTTAAAACCCCCATACGTGTTTGTTTCGAGGATGCTGACATTCATCAATGTTTCTGTATTTTGGAATTTGTTCTAAAAATATTTGCTATTTACCAATAATTACTATTTTCATGTCAGTGGGATCAGATGCTTATATGGATCAAAAGGTTTGGGACACAAAGCACTCCCATACAAATGCTGTTGAAACAATTTGCTTATATTTTAATACATGATTACAGATGTAAAATGCATGAAATGTTTTATACAAAATACTGTATTGTATCATAGTATATTTGAATGATACACAGTACAGTTTACAGCAATTTTAAATGTGTTTAAAACAGTCAAATAGTGAATTCTGTTTTAATGCTTCAATACTTGAATCTACCTTCATATAATGAAAAAAAATCCAATTAGGTGGTAGTCTGCATGTGAAGTAAATAAAGTTATGATAAAAAAAAGATCGCTTTACCCGGACAAACATGCTCATTATGAGAGGTTTCGACATATTTCACAAAGCATTACGGTCACGATGCATCTTCTTGTGTGTTACTTCATATCCACTTCTGATGCAACAAATCAGAACAGCTTATTTGGCGTTCACTTCCTGCTGGAGTACCTCCAATTCTGAACTATTGAACTACTATGGAAGCTTTTCTTAGGAACTTTAATAAGAACAAATTTAGGGGGAAAAAATTAAGAAAGATATTGGTGAATGTGGCCCATAATCTGAGGAGCATGTGCATCCCCAAAGCAAACATCAGCAATGCTGGGATGCCCCGTTCTCATGAGGAGGTCAGTGAAGGCCTCAGCATCATTCAAACAGAGGAGAGACTGTCCAGAGCTGCTGAGCACTTGGGGCTATGTGCTGCATCTATAAAGGAAGTTTGACCACATTGGTCTGTAGTAGTGGGACAACACTGTATGACCATACTGTGTTTGTTTCCATGTGGAACCCGTACCTCGGCAGTTGTCGATTCATCACAGGATGACATTTTCCAAAATATGTGACTGTATGATAAAGAACAATAACTCGCTTATTGTCAGACGACAGAAATTAGAAGGGAAATAACTCTTGTAAGGTGATTCAGACATTCCATCGCTGACAATGTCCACACACAGACACACACACCAGAACAGTGAAAGATCACGACCCCGTGCATTCCATCACATTGGCGGGCCCGAAGCCAACAGAGGAATTCACCAGGATAGCCCACCCTCCAACCCTCCAACTAGCCAATTACAACTCCTCTCCCCCAGGCACAGGCCGGATTAAAGGCAAGGCTCAAGCTTAATACACTCCACAGCGGCGACCGACCAAACATCGATCCAGCGTTAGAGCCTTTAGAGTGGACTTGCCATCACCCACCGTGATTATTAAGCTAACTTACTGAATTCTTTGCCTTTAAGCACAGTGCAAAGCTGTTAATCCTGGCACAGAAAAGAACCTGGATGAAATGTTTATTCAGGTCCGCTGACGCCCTCTGTCTAAAAATGCTGCCGGCAGCACCTAAAACTTAAGAATATCACCTATTCTCAGCGCCACACACCTTTATGCACCAAGCTGTAACCCTGAAATATTAAACAGCAAAACACTAAAACATGCATAGCTGGTTGGCATGTGTTCAACAGTTGAACCCAACCCACTTCGGCACTGCTGGGTCCCGTCGCTGGAGTCAAGACGGGAGCCACTTTTAACTTCCATGGGTGACACACACACACACACACACACACACACACACACACACACACACACACACACACACACACACACACACACACACACACACACACACACACACACACACACACACACACACACACACACACACACACACACACACACACACACACACACACACTTCCTGATCCTCCCTCACCTGAGGGGTATTCCACCAAACTCGCTAATTAAAGCGGCGCTTACCTGGTTAAGCCTGGTTAGAACTAACGCCAACTTCCACTTGCGGCTAAACCCGTTCCATTAACGCATTTCAGCCGCGCCTTGTTGAGGCTAATTCAAGCCAGGTTAAAGTTGTCTTGTGTTACGCCGTTCACGGGATATGAAGCCAGACCAGAACCGTGAATGTCGAATCATCGAGAAAATGGCAGAAAAGACCAGCGCAAAAAATATTGATGGAACTGTATGAGGAGTACAAACCCATCATAACCAATAAAGGGAATACTGTAGTGATAAATAAAAATCGTGAGGCTGCTTGGGCAAGAATTGCCGAACGATTAAATACGGAAGTACCGTTAAGAGTAACATGTTCTAATATAACTCTGACTATAATTTGTCGAACGTGACGATAGCGTAGAGGTAACGCGTCAGCTTTGCATGCCGCCGGCCACGGTTCAATTCCCAACTATGGAACTTTGAGAAACTTCTTTCTTTGTCCGGAACTCTCTCTTTTTTTTTTAGATAGGCCTAGTAAATGCATCTACATTGACCAACTCATTTATCTCAACAATTCAATGAACACATTCAATGAACCTATTAATGAACTCACCTGAAAGGAATTTATGTGGCTGAAAATTGCATGCAGCAATGCCTTTGTCATTGGGATCTATATCATGCTATTAATAATAACATCTTAATGCCTATCATGTTTTTGCAAGTTATATTTGGGTTCTGGGGAAATTGTATGACATATGTATCATAGTTAAGGTAAAATGTTGGTCTAATTCTCTGATCTAAAGACAATTATACAGGCAAAAAAACAAAAAAAAACACACATGAGATGTCTTTGCCGGGATGTGAACCTGTGATGCCCACATCCGGGGGCAGGAGCATCACCACTCACCCAACTGGGGGCTTTAGATGATGATATGGCCAGTTGGTCTTAAACAAAATAAACGATTTATTCATATTTTTTTAATTGCAAGCGTGTATTCTTAGACGCTTGATGAAAATATAGTCTGTTTGTACTTCATATATGTAATTTTGGTCATTTTTGGTCTTTCACGTGACAAAATCACGAGGACTAGGCTTGGCGGAACCTTCTGCTGGTACAGTTGTTTCCGACAGACGGACTTCTCTGAAACCCCCGCTAAAGTAAGCCTGATGGTTAGCCTGGGGCAGGCTAGTTTGGTCGGATAAATTCCCATGGTTACTTAGCGGAGAGTGCCTCAAGTCACGTTGATGGAACGCAACTCTCGCTAAAGGTAGCGAGGCTTATCGAAATTAGCCCGGCTTTGCACTTAGCGAGTTTGATGGAATACCCCTCTGCTCATTTCATTTGTCCAATTTAAAAATAAATGAACACATATTACCACGCCTAACTGAGGACAGTAGAAGACATTTCTGTATTCCTCCTTAGAGAGAGAGAGAGAGAGAGAGAGAGAGAGAGAGAGAGAGAGAGAGAGAGAGAGAGAGAACATCATGGTTTAATAATAATAATAATAATAATAATAATAATAATAATACATTTAATTTAATAGCGCCTTTCAGGTCACTCAAGGACACTTTACAAAACAGACTGGGTTTAATGCCACTTTTGGTTTAAGGAAGAACACCAAAAAGCACATAGCACTTTGTCCACTGATCTGAGACTGCTTTTAGCTCCTCATAACTCATACCCACCCACCCCCCCGAGCGCGCACACACACACACACACACACACACACTTAAACAGACTGGGCTGACATTAGAGGGCCACTTTTGTCATCATTATTGCAAAATGTTATCTGAATCTGAAGGCCGCAGACAAAATTATGATGAGCTATAATGAGGGATTATTATCATGCACGTCTAAACTGTGGTCCTTGGGTACATGCGGTCTGTCCACGGTGTCCGATCTTATTCTACTGACCTGCTGGTAGTTCTCTTCTTCGGGCTGGAAGCTCTTGTCAATGGGCTGAAACCTCAGGTTGATATGAGGGAAATTGTGAAGCCAGTAAGTCCACCAGGGCGCAATGTAATCCACCCGAGCCGAAGACATCCCTGCCGCGAGAAGAAGACGGGAAAAAAGTTCGACTGCAGCCTAAATTAGCCTCCTTCACTGGACCTGGCTCCGGAGCGTCTTAATCCCGTCTCATATCAGACAAAGGCAGTGAATAAAGCATGTCCGTCTGTGCAAACGCAATCCCAGTCACACGTGACAGATACCCCGCACAAGAAGTCCCGCAGAGACGACGGTGTTGCCGCAAAGCACTTTGTTGTTGTTTTGAGTTTTAACCTGAAAGCAGAACCCCCACCTGCGGCAGTGTCTCCGTGTCTGCGTGGACCCCAGCTCCTACCCGACCGACCGACACTGCTTCGGACTCACGCTCACACACAAGTCATCAACGGGGGCGCGCACCGTTAGTCAGGACACGAGGAGAGACGGTAACGCGCAAACACGCCCCTTTGAGGAGTGAGGTATCAGCCTGCCCGTATGTCCGAGTTAAAAAAGAATTACGCGTCCTCGTTGTGATATTCTTATTGTTACGTATCTTTAATTTAATGTTGTTCCTTGAGTCCGTCTATAAAAGTAACTGCAGCACTGCCCCCTAGTGGTCACATGGGATACTCACAAATAACGCTCATTTACAGCGAGGGTTTGAATTCATGTCCTCCAAGCCAAACGGATAATGTTATCTTTACACACTAAAATATAAAAATAACGTAGCACGGTGAATCTATGGCTACGTTCACACCGCAGTTACAAGTGACCTGAATCTGATTTTTTCGCTCATATGTGACCCATATCTGATTTGCTTTTGACAATGTGAACAGCACAAGTCGCATTGAATCTGACATTTTCTAATCAGATTCAGGCCACATTTAAATGTGGTACTGAATCGGATACGTATCGGATTTTTTTTAATGCGACCGCAGTCTGAACAGCCAGGTCGCATTTAATGCGACTTTGACGTCATTCTGACCCGCGCTGCACTGTTTTGTAAATGAATGACAAATAAAGTTAGCCCCTAAACAGAAAGAAGAACAAAATTCTGATCAGGTATATTTTGTGACACAATACAGTGACCATGCAAATGCAATTAAACAAATTGTTCAAAACAATTGGGGCATTTTGAAAAGTGATAGTCTTCTTAGAGAAGCTCTTCCAGACTCACCAACTATTAGCTTTAGAAGAGCTCCTACTCTGAAAGACAAACTTGTTAAGAGTCATCTCCCTCCTGTATCACAGAAAACCTGGCTTTCAACCTTAAAGGGTAATCACAGGTGTGGACATTGCAATCACTGTAGCAATATGATAAATGCCAATTATTTTACTGATGTGACATCTGGTCATACATTTGACATAAATGCATTTATTAATTGCAATACCTCTTATGTTGTTTACAGACTTGAGTGCCCCTGTGGACGCTTTTACATTGGGAGAACAAAGCGTAAATTGAAGGCAAGATTGGCAGAACATAAGCATGCCATTAGAACTAGTAACCTACAGTACCCCATGGCTGTCCATTACAAAGATGTAAGTCATGGTAGTTGCGACTCTTTAAAGATATCAGGCATAGAACATATTAAAGACTATCAGGGGAGGAGATAGACTCAAAATACTCCTGCAAAGAGAGTCATTCTGGATTTATACATTAAAGGCCACTCAGTATCCAGGGTTGAATGGAGAACTCGATTTTTCTCCTTTTCTGTGAGTGTATTTTGTGACTATTGGTGTGTTTTGTTGTCCTTTAAGATTGACTCTGATGACGCTTCCTCAGTCTCTTATTAGGCTCAATACTTATATTGTATGCATTTCTGATTTGTTTAATTGATTATGTAATGTGCAATGCTGATTTATTGACTCTGTGATTTTATTATTTTTTTCTTTTTGTACAGAGTCTGCTTGTCATTTGCAGGTCTTGCTGTTCAGGTCATGTGACCTCCTACCTGCTCACACTGAGCAGCTGTCTGCAATTACCTACTTAACTGTGAACTGAGACTGACAAACATTTCACTTTTGTCCTGACGAAGGCCAGTTTGGCTGAAACGCGTTGACTCGCTTTTAATAGATTAGCCATGTACCAATAAAGGCATTTTAATTGGTCGTACCCTCACGAGTGCCTCGGTTTTCTGTCTGCAACCCACCCTTTATGGATCTCCCCAACTGAAGAGCACCTGAGGGATACACTTTTCTGCAACACCCAAGAAGCACTCCATGCACTGCGTTCCTGTCTGACAAATAAAGTTGATTGAAAAGCGGGCGGGAGCCAAAACAAACATGGAGGACATTAAAATGTGAATTTTCTTTCTCCTCTTCCTCCTTCGTGCAATCACCCGCTCACAAATTTGCCGGCTGCCGCCACACACTGTTTTTAGCATGAAGCCATACAGTCCCACGTTACCGGTTGCCGTTGCCATGTTCGCTTCCGTAAACACCGCTGTGGCGTGATGTCATCAATGATCAACTGCGCATGCGGGTCACTTCAGGAGCGTGAGCTGTTCACACAGCAATCCGTAGACAGGCCGCATTTAAAGAGGTAATGTGAACAGCCAAACAAAAAATCGGATTTGAGCCATAAATCGGAATTGTGCATTAAGACCTGCAGTGTGAACGTAGCCTAAATGGAGCCGTTACGTCACATTCACAATTAACTAGTGAAGTCAAACAACACATTTCTGGTTGTCTGCTGGATTCATCCCAGGTGAACCCTTCTGTAATATGGATTTTATTATAAACATCCAGTCAGGACCGCAATATACTGGTGCGGCATCAATGTGTATATGTGTTGTGCTTGATTATATATGCCGTAGTCCTAAATTACACACATGCAGATTTTACAATGGTTGAACAAATTGGTTTATGCACTAATTTTGTTGGGACAAATTTGTTAACTGAAAGTCAATTCATTGACTTGAAAAACAAGTATTAATGTTACATGTGTATGGAATGTTATTGGATAACTTACTGCTTGAATCCTTATCCACCAGGGGCCAAACAAAAGTACATAAATGTACCCGACAGGTATTTGATTATCCACGAGATGTAATGCATGTGTATTATGGGCAATTTAAAGACATAAGCATTTCATTGTTTGGAAGAGAGGGCAGTTCTCCGAACACCCGTTTATAGCTCAAATCTGACATCTTGTGGAAAGATGTCAAACACCGTGTGTGAGCCTACTTTAACAAGCTTGACTTGACTTCATTCAGATCCATCATGTTTGCATTACAGCATGAAAAAACAGTGGACACAAAACAGACAATTGTTCTTGTTTTCCAATTTTTATTACATTATCTGTACATCACTGAATCACTTGAGCTCCTTCACAGCCAGACCTGTAAAGACAAAGAGATGACAGGTTAGGAAAAATTCACTGGTATAAACCATCATACCAGCAAACAAGGGGGAACTAGTTTTCTGCACCAAGAAAGTTTCTCCCCTTGTGAATATAGTCACAGATACGCACTAATGAACAGACATTTGAGAATCCTTTGTTCAAGGCGAACTACCACAAAAACTATTTTCATGCACACATGAAAATGTGCACACGTCCATACGCATGTAATTATTTTATAATGCTGAATACTGTTCCTTTTCAGTGGACTTTGTTTCTAATGTGTACAGTATTCTGGACTGTTGATGAGGCAACCTCAAGACTTTCCATTCTAATATAAACCTTGTTGCAGCGATCTCAATCACAACAGTGTCTATAATTGCACCTTAAGTCGTAGTTAGTAATTCACAAGTATCCATCCCTGTGGACCAACCATTTGAAATGTTACAAAACCCAGCCAGGTTTTATTGAACAGATGATACATTTCTTTCTACCAAAGATGGACTGGTGATGTTCCCTGAATCAATTTCCTACATTGTAAACATCCACTTATGAATGCACAGAATATGGCTTCGTTTACACCGGTTTGAGTGATATGATGAGCACATCGCTTCCTATACAGTGCATTCCTACACCTAGAACCATCCTCTGTGGTCAGAAAGACATCACACTATCCCTGTGCTAGTAGCATGCATGTGCGTAATTGTGCCAGTGCAATGAGAAATTGAAATCCACTCAGACAAATGCTCTAAGCCCAATAGTTGTTCAAAACTCCTCATTTAATCAGACCCAGGGAAAATGCAAGCCAAATTCAATAAAATAACTAAAGAATACTGACCTGGGGGCAGGGACTGCTTGAGCTTCTCAGCCTTCTCTTTGTCTGTGATGACCAGGGTATACAGGTACCTGCTGCAGCGCACCTTGAACTTTACATTGTCCTTGTTCTTCTTGATCTTAACAGCTGGCGGAAGAGACAAGCCAGTTTAGATTCAACTGATCAACAGAAATCTACTTACTCACAATTGACACCTCAGTGACACTGCGGACAGTGTCATCACGATATGAAAATAGTGACTTTGATACATTACCATGGCTAAATATCTTAATGCAGATACTGAAAGGATACCACGGCAACAATCTAAGAAGGGTCGGAAGTAATGGAACTTTAGATGGAAATTTTTTTCCCTACATCAAAGTGACGGTAGAAAGTGCTGTGTTAGTGAAGAGAAGGTTACTCTCAGACGGCTTTTTCTTTTGTATACTTCAAATACAATTACGGTAAAATCAAACTTTGTGCTCTATGGTGGATTATGCATTTGCTGGATGACAGCTTAGACAGATTCAGAAAATGTGGTTTGTCTAATTCTATTGGTCCATTTGTTTGGTAATTAAAGTTGCATTGATATTGTCCTGTGTGTGTTGTGTTTAATGGAGTTCTGCTGACAGACAACAGCTGAGAACAAGACTGTGCAGCCAGCGAGCACTTCGTGCTATTATCATGCTTTGATAAACTTTCAACATTTGTTGACACCGTCCTTCTCTTTGGAGCCAGCTAAAGCCCCGGATCTGTAGTTTGTTTTGACTGCTGCAAAGTGTTTTCCATTCAGTCCTCCGCTCACACATCACTGCTCTGCCGTTACACAGTCACAACTCATAGTAACATTGACTACATATACGGCGTAAAAGTACTGGTACTAATAAATACGGGTATTGTATGAGATTTTAACAGCAGGTGTCGCAATACTTTTATTATTGGTATACTGTGCAACACTGACTGCTGGATATGCAAGTATCCCCAAACAGACGGAATACATGCTTTATTCTACATTTCTAAATAAGTTCCTAAAAAGTTTGTTCAACACTTGAACTGACACTTTAAGCACAGAAAAAAGGCCAATTAATTCATTGTTTTTCTTGACATATCTTTACTCATGTGCTTGCCTGTAGACAAATTTCCCATTTTGGCATGTTCAGCTAACCCACAGCATTTTGACACAAGACTAGGTTACATTAACAGTATGGATTGCTAGTTGTAAATTTTGTTTCTGGCCCAAAAGCTGACAATCTAACCAACCGAGACACCTAGCAGAAACTATAACTGATGGGGGGGGGAATGATTTCATCCATCATAAAAATCATCAGTTCAGGCAGGTTAGAGTGGCAACTTACACTTGGCATCCTTCCTCCTGGCTGTCAGCAGGAATTCCTTGATTTCTTCCATCATGCGAGGCTACAAATAAAGACCAAAGCACAATTATTAATAAGTCAAAGCATCAAAACCCATCAGATTGAGAATAAACCACACAGTTCATGTTAGGGGACCGGTGGAACTGAGATTTCTGTTAGAAATCGAAACCCAGCACTAGGTCCATCATTACTCTTAGCAAGAGTTAAAAAGCATCACGAGCACATCAGCCTGAGATGTTTGCATATCTTGCTGACGGCAGAACAAGGTCATAACTCAGCTATTACTTATAGCCAACACTGGGCACCCATGGCCACTTAAAAGTACTTTCGCAGCAGACTTATTTTTGGAATAGCTACCTTCGACATCTCGTATTTTTTGTTAATTCTTTCCGATAGGATCACGTGAATACGCCACTCATATGCGAGAGGCTGTGGCCGGGTGGCCCAAGCGCTAATGCTAACCACCGATGCTAACCACCGTAACAAAAAAAAAAAACCTGTCGCCTCATAATCCACCACAAACGGACTTAACGTTACAACATGTACACACGAACAACCCCCGACACTTTCCGCTGTACAGACCAATAATTTAAATGAGAAATAGTCCTTACCATGGTGCCGTTTCGGGGGACTGAAAGCTGTGGAGGAGCAGAGAACGATGGAGTCAGTTTGTCTGTTATAACAACGGAAAGACGAGATTTGGAGCGCTAATAACGAGCTCTACTTGTAGCTAGCGAATTGGTTTATTATAATTTAGCTGATCCGTGGATGTGACTGTTAGTATTAAAGAGGATGGATGACGATAAAAACATTGCGATTTCGTTTATGTGTCATTGTAAAACTCACTCAGTCTACCAGAAGGGGGATGAAAAGGGGCGAAACTTCCGGTTATGGAGGCTTTTATTGAGCAACGGCGCTACGGCAAGCGCAGAGGATGAAAAGTGAATTGTCCCCCGTTGTAGATTTCAAATCGCTTTTGTGTCTACTGCGTGCTGCTACTACTACTACTACTACTACTGCTACTACTACTACTACTACTAATAATAATAATAATAATAATAATAATAATAATAATAATAACAACAATAATAATAATAACAATAATAATAATTATAATAATACAGAATCCCAAAATAAGGTAGCCTACTCATGAGTAGAATACACACAAAAAATAACAATCAAATTAATTTGATGCTGAACTGGACACAGATGATACTCATAAGTACTTTTCTTCAGTGTCATAAACTATAGGATGCCTGTAAAGCATGACTATTATGTATGAAGGTCATTACTCGCCTTCTGCGAAACACGCTTGTCATCCTTCAATTCACAACATTGTACTTCATCGAGCACTTCCACTGATGTAGCAATAGGCCAGTTTGTTGTTCCTCTCCCTCAGTGGAGAGCTATCAACCCTTGAATGCTTTTTTTTCTCTTGGGCATGTAAGCTGCTGGGAGAACCGTGTCACACTGTATGCAGTAATGGATGCACTTTGTATCATCCTTTGTCCTGCACCGCAGGCTTAAAAAGTAACTATGGCTGATATTTTTGTGAAAGGAATTGTGCAAACCCTGCCAAATGGCTCCAAAATACTAACGCGAACACTATTTTGCCACCCTGGAGAGCTGCTACGCCACCTTATGGTGACTTGAAACATTGCTGTGGTTTGCAGTGCTGACTCATACGAACGCACAAGCCCCCCTGTATCCATCTTTTGTCTCTATTATGAGCCTTACCTCTCCCTCAAGTCAAGTATTGTACGACATACATGTATGGCATCCTCTCTTTAGGCCCTCCGATTTGAATGAGGAAGAACTCTTCCAAGACAGGCAGCAGCCAGAATCATAATTGTCATAGCACATCCTCTAGGAGATTTCTGTATAGCCACAAGGGAAAAATGACATTGGAAAGTTATAGTGTGTTTTTTCCCCTCCACATTGAATCAATTAAATTAACCATACCTCTACATTTCCCTTTATCAGCAGTTCCCAGCTTTTTCCCAGCAGAAGTTCCAATTGTGATTTTCAGATTTGAATTATGTTTTTGTTTTTTGTGTAGAAGAGTCAGAAAAGGTATTCAGCATGTAGCTCTCTCATAACAGACAGACACAGGTCATTCTTGAAACGGGCGTTTATTCTCAGGCTTCTTCACAATTGTGCTTCTTTATTCACACTTTTTTTTCACATGTCTTCCACTTACACCATGAGAACTACGTTAAACACATATACAAAAAATACATTACAAACTGTACGAAAGATAACAAATGGACATACATTCTACCTTTCTGCTTATTACAGATGAAAGTAAAATACCTTGTTGGCCAATTGCCATGAAAGATTAAACTTCTTTGAGAAATCCTTGAGCCTCGTGAAACATCTGCTTGCTTTACATTGTTAATGCCAAAATGTGCTGCAGGTAAAGAAGATACCAAACGTTAATTCTGCCACGGAAACGTTAAATGTGTTAAAGGACCAATATACTTCTAATGAACTATTCCTTATGAACTTTACACCTCATCAATATGTTTATGTCTTATTGGCTAAATTCTGAGCTATTTATCGTAACACAAGACGTTGTATTTTATGCAACAGCACTTACACATCATTTCACAAGAAAAAGCAACAACTCCTCTGAAGCAGAAACAGTTTAAAAATATTTAAAAATATCTACATCAAAACATTAGTATCAGCCTCGGAAAAACTATCATGGGAAATTTCTGAAAACATCTGCTCAGGTTAGTAAATCTACAAAATTACCAGAAAAGAAAAACATCTTAAAGGGTGAAAACAAATAATAATTAACAATATACATTTTAATGTATGAATATACATTTTTAATGTATATTGTGAGGTAAGGTAAGGAGAGTTCCCAGAGAGGAACCATCACCTTACCTCACAATATACATTTTAATGAATGAATATACATTTTTAATGTATATTGTAAGGTAAGGTAAGTAGAGTTCCCGGAGAGGAACCATCACCTTACTGCGGTGGAGAGGTTTGTTTGTCCCTATGACCCTGAGGGCTGTGTTGTCTGGAGCCTTGTGCTCCTGGTAGGGTCTCCCATGGCAAATTGGTCTCAGGCAAGGGGCCAGACTAAGAATGGTTCACAAAAACAAGAGAGGGAAAAGAGAATCGACCTGGCCTGTAGGAAGCCTGTCTGGAGCCAGGCCCAGAAGGAGGGCCCGTCACAGAGCGTCTGGTGGTCGGGCTCGCCATGGAGGCCAGCTGGGCACAGCACGAAGAAGCTACGTGGCAACTGCTTCAGCCATCCTGTGGGCTCACCACCTCTGGGAGGAACAACTTGGGTCAGGTGCGCTGCCACACGGGTGGCAGTGAAGGCCAGGGACTTCAACAGACCAGACCCAGGCAGCAGCAGAGGCTGTGGGGGAAGGAGCGCTACCAGTTAGATCTGGTGGGGCTTACCTCTGCATCTTGGTTCTGGAAACGTTCTCCTGGATAGGGGTTTGAGTCTATTCTTCTCTGAAGTTGACCAAGGCTCCAACACCTGGCTGAGTGCCGTGGTGTTGGAGTTTACCCTGGTGGACGAGAGGGTCGCCTCCCTACGCCCTTCAGGTTATGGGGGGAAATAGTCGATAGTCGAACCTCTGATTGAAGAGGAACAATGCGGGTTCTAACAACGGACCAGCTCTTTACTCTAGCAAGGGGAAAAAATTATGTTTAATTGGCTTTGAAAGCAGTGGGACTGATGGGACTTTCCTGTTGCCAAGCTGCAAATTGATTGGCTGTTTGTCAAGTGGTTGCGTTCAATTTCTTGTAGCAGAAGTTAGCATTAGCCAACTGTGGTCACCAATAAACAATGGTGGTTCATCTTCTTTAGCATTGGGCTGCACGAGATTTCTGCCTAAAAGCCTATTAAGGCAGTTTTTTCTCGCCACTGTCGCTGTAAAGCTTGCCCCTGGGTAATTTTGGGACTTTGAAATTGTGTTGACTCTTGAAATTTTGAGCGTATTCTAGTCCTGCTCAATGTGTTAAGTGTCCTGAGATGACTTCTGTTGTGATTTGACACTATAAATAAAATTGAATTGAAATTAAATTGAATAGCATACATTTGACAAATACACCTCGTCGTCCACCAGCCACAGTACGTCACTATAAACCAAACAGCTGCTAAAAAAATAACGCAACCAAACGGCTAGCTTATCAAATAAGACGCTTTTTAAACTTCCGGTTTGTGTTCTTTGGATTTAGGATGGCACCAGGTCAAGAAAAGTGCTTTCAGCGGCTCAAACAAGTCTTCTGAGAGGATAACCAACCATGAGAGCAGCGGGACAGCAAACGAGCAATGTCACGGCCAGTCGAGGAGGTTAGTCCCTGGTAGGGCTTGTTCACCTGTGTTGTTAGACTGTGTGGCAAGTGTCATGATCTCAAACTGCAATATCTGTGCAAAATTGTTGTACCCTCCACTTTGTCCAGCCAGAACGCCACTGATATTATATGTGCATGAAGAAAAATATTCAGGAGAAGAGGTAAGATAAACCACCGAGCTGCTGCTGCTGAAAAAAAAAGAAGCAATTAGCGCTCCTCTTGTATGGACAATACAACTGACAACTTAAAAAAATAAAAATAAATTTTGCCAGATAAATAAATGAATTAAGCAATAAAGGCAAAGGTGAAAGTAAACTTTGTGTTGTAAAAATGCTTTAAGGATTATATTCAATCAGCACACAGGTGTCAGTGCTCCAGGCTTGTCAAGCTATTGAAGGTCACGCTGCCTCTGGGTGATGCAACGTTGCTGTCTGCAGAAGATAAGGCAGCAAAGGGCTGTCTTCACTCTCTTTTATTAACTGTCTTTTGATTGGTGAAATACTTTGTGAAGAGAAATTATCTCTATCTGTATCTATCTAAGCCATCTGTCTCTCTGTGTGTCTGTCTGTCCCTTTTCATCTGTCTGTCTGTCTGTCTGTCTATCTATCTCTCTCTCTCTCCATGTCTGTCTACCTCTCTGTCTGTCTGTCTGTCTATCTATCTATCTATCTCTCTCTCCATGTCTGTCTACCTCTCTGTCTGTCTGTCTGTATTTCTGTCTGTCTGTCTGTCTGTCTGTCTGTCTGTCTGTCTGTCTGTCTCTCTATCTATCTGTCTATATCTGTCTGTCACCTCTCTGTCTGTCTATCCTTCCATCTGTCTCCATCTGTCTGTCTGTCTGTCTGTCTGTCAGTCTGTCTGTGTGTGTGTCTGTCTGTCTATATCTGTCTGTCTCTACATCTCTCTGTCTGTCTACCTGTCTTTCCCTCCCTCGCCCCCTTCATGTGTCTATGTAATGAATCCCTTCCACTGACTCTTATTCTTTTCCTTTTCTCTTCTTAACTTCCAGTAAAGTGTCTGTAAGCCGGAGGCCTCATTTGTTTCCTGCAGGACTGCTGCGTTATGTCTTTTCACTTGTATATATTCTGTCAGGTGTTTCTCTCGTTCCAGACTAACTGTAAATTACGGTCGCTCATAAAGCTAAAAGATTGCAACATTGCAACCCAACCTGCTGACTTATGGGTTCAATTATCTTTTACAGTCAGGACAGATAAATCCAAAGGGTGCCAGAATAATACGCCTTTAAGTATATAAATGGTAAATCTGCAGCAGTGGAGAACAGTTAATGGGCCGATACTGTGAGAGTTAAAGTTGTGAAACACATTTCTGCTCTGTGGGTGTCAGCCGCCTTTACTTTTCTTTCGCTTAAGGTGATGCGTTGCCTTCTAATTTCTTGCACATGTACTTTACTTTTTTTTCCTTACTGTTTTTGTGAGGAAACATTTCTGGCTGAGGAAATGCTAATACACTCACTGCACATATACACGCGCTCAGTATAGATGTTTCTCCTGGAACTGAGTTCATTAATGAGGCTGCATCAGTCGAAGATTGTTTTAGTATTCCAGCTTCAAATACGACAGACCCGCTCTTGTCAATAATTTACACCAGGAGCTCTCGAGCATATTTGGTCATTAAAGTCTGAGTGACACCTGAGTCTGTTTCCACGGTGATCCACCTTGACATGGCATTTATTCTTAAAGATTGGTAACACCGGATCAGTTATTTTTAATCAACCTGCTATCCACCTGTCCACGGGTCATCTTCCCCCTCGACACTCAATCAGCGCTTTGCACTATTGGACATGTTTCACATAGGATTTTAAAGTTTCAGCAGTCTCTTGTCAATCAGGATGAGAAGAGGGAGTGCAGTTTGTTTCAGCAACGGTCAGGGCTTCAGAGGAGGACCCCGGCACCTCTGCAACCACCACAAGTGCAGGCTAGAAAACCAGCCGTGTGGAATGGTGTCTTTATGCCGTGACCCCTTGTCGTTTGTGTCCTTGTTTGTAATCGCAATGCTTTTTCTCACCATGACAGACTAAAACAAACTGTTTTATCGCTTCACAAGAGATTTGTCTGTATTTTGCCCTACCGAAATTCAGTAACACTGCTCCTCGACATACAGTAGCTGATGTGTGAGATTATGAAAGATGTCTTCCCTCACTCAGCGTAGAGTGTGATATGATGGAACTGCAGGCTTTTCTTGTCATAGGACTGTATGGAAAGTAGGGAATCAGATATAGTGGTGCACAGTGAGGAGCTTAACTTATAGGCTACATTCTATATTTTGTCATTCAACCCATTGCTTTTACCTCTCTTATTGTTTGGGGCTCCCACTGATCCCAGTGCTGTGATATGACTGTTAGAACTGAACACCGGTATTTAGAAGAGTACATTTAGAGACGTTCTTAGCCACAAACTGGGCTTGATGAAGGTGACATAATGACCCAAAAAATTATTATCTTTTATAATAATAAATGGATATTTAAGGTTTTGTCTTATATATACAAAACAAATAAATATCGCTCTGCTGTTTAATTATATAAATATGTATTAATTAACTATATTTAAGCAGTGTATATTGACTCTGAGACCCCAAAAACAAGTACTGCATCAGTTTCTGTAGCATCAGTTCAAAATCATGTTCCTTCAGCAATTATGATGCAAGTTCTTAATTTTATGAAGTCTTGTGCATATGAGTGAGTGTGTACTTTTCCTAGTGTTATCATCTGTTCTCACCTGTCTTCTATTGAATGTCCGTATCTGAGAGGTGGTTATGTTACAGTAAGTGCACGGTAAGGATCAGCTCAGCCCCATAAAAAATGACCACTGCTCGCTTTAAGTACAGCTCTTCTGCATCGGGATAATCTTTTATTCTATTTTTCCTCACGCGGCAACAAACACAGCCCTCCATGCCAAGCTGTTTGTAGCAGCGTGATTCTGAATTTCTCACAATTGCAGTTCTGCTTTCCTGACAGTAGAGGGCAGTGAGTAGTTGCTTAAATGGGGATGGACTGTGTCTCAGCCTCACTGTGACAATGGGAGACGCTGTGTATTACAGTTTTTCTCAGTCGATTTGGTACAATTCTCAGATCAGAACTGAAATTCTCAAAACTACCTGTTCAATCTTCACATCATTGTGTCACTTGTGCACATCAAAAAAGCAAATTCTCATTCCTTTGAACAAGTTGCAAATGCTTTGGTCCATCCATGCAAATGATTATGTACAATTCTCTGCTGTTTCCTACATTATCAATTGCTTATGTCATTTTGATCAAAATGCATTATAATGGGTCTCTGTTGAATAGTCTCACCACCCACAACATTTAGGCATTAGTTCATCGCGTATGTCTTTACATGCAAAATGCTTGAACAAGTTTTCACAATATGTCAAGCATATTCATATACAATTCCATTTAACTTTTTTTTTTTTTTTAACTTTTTTTCTAAATCTGTCCTATAGTAATTGGTAAATTGCTCCCAGGTGATTCCCAGGTGATTTCTAATGAAATTGCATGTCATGAACAATCAACTGGCAAGTATATATAAAGCCAGAGCACAACACAATTTTACAATGTCTGACAATGGAAGGACAAATTGGAAGGGGTCAACAGCCAGTGAGAAGAAGAAGAGGAAGAGGAATCAGGCTGCGTGGCGGAGGAGTTGGGAGGGAAAACAGAGGAAGAGGCAGAAGAGGCCGAGGACATATGCGCGTGCCTGATGAGATAAGGGCCACACTTGTAGACCATGTTCTCAATCATGGGCTTACAATGGCCGAGGCTGGTCGAAGGGTGCAGCCAAATGTTGGGAGAACAACTGTGTCCTCAATCATTCAGACTTTTCGTCGAGAGAACAGGTATGTAATCTAACAATACGTACTGTACTGTAGGCTAATACCGTATGCGTTATTCCATTTTTACAGTATACAGTCCATGTATATGTATTTTACTGGACTCAATTTTGTGTTTTGCACTATATATATTTTATATTTACACTATATTTTTTTCCACATAGGACTGCAAGACAACTTCACGGGGGTGGCAGAGGGCCCCTTTTCACACCTGAACAGGAGGAGGCTATTTGTACCATGGTTATCGAAAACAATGCCATAAGACTAAGGGAGATAAGAACTGCCATTATAGAAGACAACAACATATTTGAAAACATCCAAACTGTCAGCATCTCAACCATTGACAGGGTGCTGAAAAGACACCAAATGAGAATGAAGCAGCTGTACACTGTTCCATTTGAAAGAAATAGCGAAAGAGTGAAGGAGCTCCGCTACCAGTATGTACAGGTAAAACATGCATGAGCATCCAGTAACTGTACCTCACAGTACAGTAAACAATACAGCATCATATAGTGGTACACACTACACATTTGCTATGGCTGTAGAAATGAAGAGGCAATGTGTGCTGTTTACGTTTGATGTAACTGTATCTTGTCCAAAATGAAAATGTATGTACAGTAATTCATAAAATTCATTTTGTATCTTCTGGATATAGCGTATAATGGAACTGGAAGCCAGTGAACCACCACACAACTTCATCTACATGGATGAGGCTGGCTTCAACCTTACCAAACGCAGAAGGCGAGGTCGAAATATCATTGGCCACAGAGCTACAGTTGATGTGCCAGGCCAACGGGGTGGGAACATAACAATGGGTGCAGCTATATCTGAGAATGGGGTGCTAACGCATATTCCCATTATTGGGCCATACAATACAGAGCATCTTGTCACATTTTTAGACACTCTCTACAGGGATCTCATCCCTGAACAAGAGAGGGGTCAGATTGGAGATGACTTGCCAATGTATGTGATAGTTTGGGACAATGTCAGCTTCCATCGCTCCAATATCATCAGGCAATGGTTTGCAAACCACAACAGGATGAAGATGGAGTTCCTCTCACCCTACTCCCCATTCCTCAACCCCATTGAAGAATTTTTCTCAGCATGGAGATGGAAAGTTTATGATCGCCAGCCCCATACCCAGATGACCCTTCTGGCTGCCATGGATGCTGCGTGTGATGACATCACAGCAGATGCCTGCAGAGGCTGGATAAGACACTCAAAAAGATTCTTTCCACGCTGCATCGCAAGAGAAGATATTCGTTGTGATGTAGATGAAAATATGTGGCCCAACATACAGGAACGTCAGGAGGTGTAGGAAGACTGCACTGTAATTCCTACAACACTGCATGTACAGTTTTCCCTGAGGAGATTGTCCTATGTTTACATTTCTACTTTTTTTCTTTGTGCTGTGCAGTGTTGTCTTTTCCTTTTTGTATACTGTAACAATCTGTCAACTGTCAACAAATTACAATACAAAAAGTAAAAGCGTAAATGTGAATCTTGTCCTGTCCTTTTGCAAACAATCTCCCACATACACTAAGGTGTAACTTACTATTTACAGTACAATACAGTAATTGTCATCAAAAATTTAGCCATAGTTTACATCAGAACATCCCTCCAGAGTTCACTGTGATATTGACAACATGACTAAGCAATTTGACTGTCTTATCCATACACAATGACACAAGGACTTGCCCTTCTGATGGCACTGACATGTTCATTGACACAGATATTTAATTTTGAGAGATGAACTAAGGATTTTGAGCAAGAGACTGGCTTTTGCAGGCAATCCATGGTGTTTTGCCATTTGTCCGAATTGTTTTGAGAAATGCACTTACTGTTTTGCTAATAGCGAGGCTGATTCGAGAATTGTACCAAAGCGACTGAGAAAAACTGTAAGGAATGGACTCCACTGGTCCTTTCGATGGGAGGGATTGCAGGGCTGAATTTCTTGCAGGACTAAAACACACACATGGATGCCATGTAAGATGCCATACAAATAGATGCAATAAAATCAGGCTCATACTCCAAGATGTTTTCGATAACATGGATTTTGGTCCAAAACGCCCCTGGACTCTACTTATCAATATGTCTTAGATCTACTTGTATCTTTAGAGGTATGGAAGTGTTCTCTGCCATTCTTATAATTTGCAAAAGATGGCTTCAATGAGGCTGCCTTGAGCAACGTCTAATTTATATTTACTCAGTTTTCAGATTTCATTCATCCTTCCCCGAAAACTCATTTAAATCCCTTTATTTTTTGGACACACCTAGTATTACAATATTACCCCCCCCCCATTTGTGTTAAGTTGGTAATAAAAATATTTAACCTCAGGCTGAGGGATGCTTGTACTTTGTAAGTACGTGTTGTCTTATTAAAAAGGCAAAGTGGGGGTTATAGGGGGGAAAAGATAACTTTTTTCAGACGTGTGGATGATGAAATTTCAGGATCTCTGCCGTAGACATTGTAGGTAATGATACATGTTGTTTCTGCCTGCGGTATGGGCGACAGCAGAGTCAACTCCACCTGAGAGCTAATGAGTAATGCAGCAGCAGATATCTGTTATTAATCATGGTTTGATCTGTGGATGAAAGGAAGTAAGAGATTAGGCGGGTAGGGTTTTCATCTGAAGGATTAGATGCCCAAAAGAAAAGTTTGTTCACTGCAGGAGACCACCTCCAGTGTTGATGGGGGATGAAATACGCCTGTGTCGTTGAAGTTGTGTTGGAGTGTATACCTGTCATAAGGAATGCAGGAGGAGAGCACTTCAAAAATCCTCTCTACCGCACTGCTTCCCTAATCTCTCTGATTATTGATCCAATTGATCCGTCAAGTATTGATCCCTTTTCTCGGCAGCCTTATCAGAGGCAAACTTAAAGTACATCTGCAGACGAGGGGAGATTATTGGAGAGTTTACCCTGATGGAGTCTCAGTGTGAATGTGCTCAGACTAGTCAGAGTAGCAACAGCCTGTTGAGAGAGTTTACACTGACGGTTGTTAGTTGTGTTTAAAGACCAATGTCGGCTTCTTCACGACAGTGTTATGGTTTGCAAAGCGAGTTGGGACCCCAGAGCAGACTGACACAAGTCCAGGTGAGGAAGGAAGTAACAATGTCTATTTTCTCTCGAGACAAAAGTTCAAATGTGCAAAGCTTGGCGGCTGCAGGCGAATTCAGAAGCAGGTTGGCGAGGCACACGAGGAAACTGAAATGGAGGAGAGAGAGACTTGTGAGTAGCAGGTAATCCAAAATGGTAGCACTAGAGAGTGAGAGGAGAGTGACCATCTCTACCAACAAAGTGGAATAATCTGGCAAGGAACTGGTGATCCAACTGGGGTTTATATAGGGAGTAGGATGAGGCGAGTTGTTGCAGGTGTGCCTCGTCAGCGACGGGAACAGGCACCGACCACACCTACAGCCAGAGCAGCCATCCATCCATCGCCACCGCTTATCCTGTATTCAGGGCCGCCGGGGGGCTGGAGCCGATCCCAGCTGTCATTGGGCGAAGGCAGGGTACACCCTGGACGGGACGCCAGTCTATCACAGGGCTGACATGTAGAGACAAACAACCATTCACACTCACATTCACACCTACGGGACATTTAGAGTCATTTATCAACCTATCCCCATCCTGCATGTCTTTGGACTGTGGGAGGAAGCCGGAGAACCCGGAGAGAACCCACGCTTACACGGGGAGAACATGCAAACTCCACACAGAAGGACCCCAAACCTGAACCAGACCCGGGAATCAAACCCAGGACCCTCTCACTGTGACACAACAGTGCTACCCACTACACCACCGTGCAGCCCAGCTGGAGCAGCCCTGCAGGGAAACACACTGTGCCCAACCCACAACACCAGAGCCAGAAACACAATACAAAACCACCCCGAGTGACAAAACCACAAACCGTCACAGACAGTTCAGTTCAAAAAACACGAAAGAGAATAGAGAAAGAGAAGAAGAACTAGTATTTTGCTGATCGTGCTGCGTTGAGAGCTTATAGAGAAGAGGTCACAGAGGTCACAGCAAGGCAAAACACTCACTTTTCAAAAGTGGTTGCCAGGCTGACATCAAGGCATCAGCCATTTTCTATCCAGCTGAAACACGCAGGGATACTTCACAAATGTGGCTTTTTATTTTTCGTTGAGGTTCATCTGGTTCTTTGTCAGTTGAATCAGTTTGCACATTCTTTTGTGATGTTGACGGCTGAGTCGAACTTTAAAAAGCCACAGTCAAACAACTTAATTCGCTTTGCCATCTTCTCTGGAAGAGATGTCTGTGCGCCCATGAGTAAACGCAGTCGAGTTCTGGTTCGGGATGTCAGCGGTTATCCATTCATTGGTTAACCACGAGGAAGTTTATGACTGGTCGACATCATGCATGTATGTCTGTAGGTTGATTTAAGGTCTATTATGTTCATTAACATGAACGCCAACAAATGAAGCTCCAGTGCCCGTGTTAACAGATTGAGCTATTCAGACAGGATGCACCATGGCGAGCTCTGCAGCATCAGACCTGTGTGTGTGTGTCCAGCTGTATTGCACACACACACACACACTCCGAGCTCTGTGGCGCCACGCCCGGTGTTTGTGCACCTGTTCTCAGAGCGAATTAAAGAGCAGGTTTGAAGCGGACAAATGAGTATTGAACACGTTTCAATTCAGAATCGATGCATCATCCGATTGGCTCTTTTGATTAGCCTACCAATCAAATTTTGTAGTATCAACTGATCGGTGGCTGACCTGTTGTCGCAGAGGTGAACTATATATAATTATCACTAATCTAATATTTAAATATCACTAATGCAACAAATATAAAAATCTATATTTATTTAGGGGTGCAGAGTTTGCTGTTTGTTGGTGCTTACTTATGTTAAAAAGAGGTTGCGACTGATGGCAATGACCTGGTAACCTTTACCTTTATTGGCGAGCCCCGGTGACAGGCAGTCATAAGGATGAGCTCCTTGAAAAGTTGAAGGTTGGAGAGGTTGTTGAAAAAGTCATACGTTTCAAATGAAAGACACCCATTTAGAGAAGAATACACAGGTGTGTGTCATCACTATTGCATCATGCCAATGCGGTCATCAAGCCCATTCGTTACCCCACAGGCCATTTCCGGTTTCCCCACTGGTCAGGGCCTGACGGCTGACCAATGGTGCCTTGAATCATGCCTCAAGACTCAAGGCAGGTGGTGGATGAATGCTACATTGAAGGCATACAGAAGACTTGAGATGTGAAGGATGTTTTTTGAGTGAAAGCAAGGGTGGAAAGACTATTCTAAAAGTGGTGTTTTGTAACTGAAAAGCCAGTCTAAGTAGAGCCCACATAATCTTTCTAAGTACTCTGATGACATAAGCTTTTGAAACGATTAGAAAAATTTGAATATGTCACTTTTAGTCTTCCTCATTGGCCCAAGGTCAGATTGGCGCTGTATTATGTTCTGTAAAAGTGTGTGGTTTTTTTTAGGGGGGGGGGGAGGGGGTGCAAAGTAGATAGACAATGGATATAGTTGACACATGTGGGTACAGAGTGGTAGAAGTGAGAGAAATATGATTGGACCAGACATGAGAACAATGTTCTGATTGGCTCTGGAAAAAGAAAATAGCAGCTGGAGACCCGAGAGACAGAATATGAGAAGCACGTTTTCTCTATTTAATGAAGAGTGAAGTAAGCAAACGGAATGAAAGAGCAGTTTTACACACAGAGAACGAAAATACCAGAAGAATAACAAGCAGACCCATGTTTTATTTTTTGATCTCTTCAAACTTGGGAGTTTATTAAATTGCTTTTTGATATTTTCTTCTTCAATTTTTTTTAAACTTTTAGGGCCCTAGTTTCGTAGACCAGGCGCAGTCAGCTCTCAAGGTGCGTGTCCACAGGGGCGATTTTAAACGCGTGTAGACGCGCCGCTTCCCAGTATTGCACGCTTGGTGGGCTGCCACAAGAGGATGATTGACAGGCGCTCTCCTTTAAACAACACTTTTTTGCGAGCGTTCGCGAGCGTTCCCGAGCCGGCGAGTCGAGCCCGGCGCCTCTGATTAGCATAAAGTAGATTCGACTTCAACTTTAGGCAAATGAGGAACGGCCAACTCGCGCGCCGTCTCTCGACATTCGCCGCGACGCTACCAGAATGCATTGCACAGCTTTTCACATAGACAATGAATGGGACGCGGGGAAACACCGCTGCCTGTGGACACGTGTCCACAGGGGCAATTTTAAACGCGTGTGGACGCGCCGCTTCCCAGTATTGCACGCTTGGTGGGCTGCCACTAGAGGATGATTGACAGGCGCTCTCCTTTAAACAACACATTTTTGCGAGTGTTTGCGAGCGTTCCCGAGGCGGCGAGTCGAGCCCGGCGCCTCTGATTAGCATAAAGTAGATTTGACTTCAACTTTAGGCAAATGAGGAGCGGCCAACTCGCGCGCCGTCTCTCGACATTCGCCGCAACGCTACCAGAATGCATTGCACAGCTTTTTACATAGACAATGAATGGGACGCGGGGAAACACCGCTGCCTGTGGACACGTACCATTAGCGCACCTGCGCCGCGCCGACGGGGTGTGTCCGCCTGGACTTTGCAAGTTTCGTGCACCGCGCAGGCTCGCGCAGGTACACCTCCCGTCTCGCCCACCGGCGCAAGTGAGATAAAGGGAGGAGAAGAAGGCGTGAGTGGGAGACGAGGAGGAGACGAGGCGTGGACTGGGATTAATACAGCCGATTCAGATCTTCACCAATCAAATGAGCTCCTCTCCTCTCCTTTAATGCGTTAGGGGAGGTTCAGTGCAAGTTCTGTCACTTGACAACCCGATGACAGAAGCAGCGCCGGCGCTCCCACCACGCTCATCACGCGCTGTGCGCGCGTATCATAATAATAACAATGCCGATATTATAAAAAACAGGAGAGAGAGAGGGAGATGTTTTGGTCCGAGAGGCTGAGTTTCCGTTACGCGAGCCATCCGCCTTTGATCTGACGTCAGATGTGACGGGACAATCTATATAGATATAAATTCACGTGTTGATTCAATTAGTTGCATTAAATAGTGTTTGTTGTGATTATTTATTGCATTTAAATGTGCCTGGAACTGTGGAAACCTGCCTGTGAGGTCTCGGTGACGTGTGCGCACTGCGCGCCGTCAGGCAAACTTCCGATCCGCCAGCTGTGATTCGCATTGAATGAATGGACTTTATTTACGCCTTGCGCCGAAAGTAGACCAGGTCGGAGCTGGCGAGCTTTCAGCGCAGTCTCGGCGAGGCTTTTTGCCACGAAACTTCCGCTACGCCAAGCTGAATCTGTGACGCCTCCCCCTGCTGCGCCGCCACACCCATCTTGGCGCAGGCGATCCACCAAACTGCCAAACTGACCGTGCGCAAGGCTGCGCGGGTCGAAACTTGCACTGCGCCGGCTGCGCCACCCTGCGCCGCCCTGCGCTGCGCCACGAAACTAGGGCCCTTAATCATTAAAACTACTCACCACACATTTTTTTTAATTTGGATTTAACAAAATGTAGGCATTGGGTCTGGGTCCAGTTCTGAGCAGAAGAAGAGGGATTGGGTTTGAACATTTAACAGCTGGGCTAATCGTCTTCCTTTGGATTAGAATCTTGTAGTGTTTCTCAAAGGTGGACTACATGTTTCCACATCAGGGCGAGGGCTTGTGTGGACGTTTCCCCAAGAGCACGATGACGATATTTCTTTCTCCTGCTATCACCTTGTGACTGTTCAGCAGTTCTAGTAGGCTACATCACAAACTGGGTTCTCCCCAGCTGTCCTCTGGACCAGACCTGCCCAGCTGCCATTTGGTGTCTATACAACCATTAATTTCCACTCGTCTCACACTGACACACACGCCTGCCAGCTTGCAGTGCCAGGATGCCTTCTGTCCCTAATGCCCTCAGTCAGATCGCCCCAGCCTGCGCCACGCTGCACCCACGCAGTCGGTCTTGGCCAACAGCGGCCCTGCACTGGCCAGCGGACGCTTCCTGGCCTGGTGTTTGCTCGCCGTGGGCAGAGCCGTTGGCCGCGCCGATACTCAACTCTAATCATCAGAGCAGCTTACAAACACCGTCATGGAGATGACAAATGGCACTGGTTTGTGAATTGGACTTTCTGCCAAAGGTTCTGCTTGTGGAGTTGAGCTTGATTTAGGGGTTAAGCTTGGCCTGCAAAGAACCGTGATTGGCTGCTTGTGTTTGCTGCAACAAGTTTCAGATGAAATTCCCATCAAATAGAAGAAAGCCACAGTGATCTTCACACATCTAATACCATCCCCACGCAACCCTTCTGCTCACTGTGCTGGTCTCTTCCTTAAAGTCCCAGTGAAACGCAAGCTAGTTCGTCTTCTGCATTTAAATCAAATCCTACACATTTGATTAGACAGCTTAAATGGATCTAGAGCTACAGAGAATTGTAGCTCTGCATTATGGATGCCATGATATATTTGGTTGATATTGGCTTGTACTAGCTTGCAAGCACACATTGTTTTCTATTCTACCCCGTTTCTATGAAGGGGGGTGTGACGGCCCTCCTGCTGTGGGTGTGTTTCCTCTGGTCTGCTGTCTGTAGGCGCGTTTCCAATCATGCACGCGCATGCATTTGCCTCGCATAACTAGGCATTCTGGGATAAAAACGTCAGAAATGCTGGTGATAACTTCCCTTTGCGACATGTCACATGGCTCTGAAAACTCGCGGTATCTGCAGGGTACCTCCCTCCGCATGCTTTTCTGTGCAGATGGTCTCAAATAAGTGCGGATGTAGTAGGTTGGAAAATGCTACATGTTTTATTTTATTAAAACAGACACCCCCCCGCCCTTATTTTTTATTAATAGCTGAACTAATAGTTAATCTCTTCTTGCAGTGTTGACACCAAGTCATACTTGAAAGCGCCAGTAGAGGGCACTCTAGCCCACCGTGGATACACTGGTGAGAGAAAGTATGTGGCTCTGCTCATGCGCTGTTCAGAAATAAACAAGCGCTGACCTGAGCAAGACGTTAACATTGGTCCTCTCTATTATTTTCCACAGGTATGTTTAAATGTGTTGTTGATGATTAGCTTGGTTCAGCATGTAATTTAAATACATAAGTAACCGTGTTGTAATGTGTTGATGTGTATTTTGATGACGTTGTCGCTGTGTTTTCTAACCGCTGTTGCCATTTTGAAGACTTAACACCGTTAGTTTTGGGTTTTTAAAGTAGTAAGAGTATTAGTTTTGTAAGTGTAAATAACATCTGGTAATGTAAGGATGTGTTCTAAATACAGTGTAGGTTAAACCAGTTTGCAGACAGTAAAGCGAAACGCAATGTTAGATTCACTTCTGCTTGCTAGTTCACGGTGTCGCGCCATCTTTTGAAGTGCGAGTGTAATAGTTGTTACGGATAGTCCGGGAAAGTGTTACGCTCATGCTAGAACAGTCTATATGTGTTTATATATGAATGTGACTGAAATGTGTATATCTGCTGTTCAGAAATAAATGAGCGCTGACCTGAGCAAGACATTAACGTTGGTCCTCTCTATTATTTTCCACAGAACATTGTTTTATTGGTTACACAGTGCCTTCTTGCCTGTGAAACCTTTGCTGCCGGTCCAGATTCCCCTAGGTCTGGTGCCGGTAACACGGACATAAGACACTCCCCTCAACGTTGCCCTAGTTGGTTAGAATTACCACGTGGAATTTCCCATGTGAGAAAATTCCTCACCTTTGCTCCTCAGCCTCCATCAACAAGGCAAGGCAAGGCAAGGCAAGGTCCGACTTGACGTGGTGGGAACTTGACGTGTTTATGACGAGTTCCGGCGGATCCTCTGAAGTCTTGTGCATGCATAGGCGCAAATGCATGCGATCGGAAACGCAGCCAATGTCCTTGCAGGTCCCTGGCATGCAGAGTCCATTAAGGCAACTAGGAGCACCTGGCCAGTCTCCCAGGAGTATTTAAGATCTGGCTGTTCCAGTCCGACTCTCTCACTCTCCATTCATCCAGCATCATGTTTTTGTTTGGTTGGCTTTGGCCATGTTAGTTTGGGTTACTTTACAAACCTTCCACTCATCATTTGAACACTCATCCACATTGACACACTGATTATACTGATTAACTTTAAGGGCCCTAGTTTCGTAGACCAGGCGCAGTCAGCTCTCAGCGCACCTGCGCCACGCCGACGGGGTGTGTCCGCCTTGACTTTGCAAGTTTCGTGCACCGCGCAGGCTCGCGCAGGCACACCTCCCGTCACTCCCACCCGCGCAAGTGGGAAAGAGGGAGGAGAAGAAGGCGTGAGTGGGAGACGAGGAGGAGACGAGGAGGAGACGAGGCGTGGACTGGGATAAACACAGCCAATTCAGATCTTCACCAATCAAATGAGCTCCTCTCCTCACCTTTAATGCGTTAGGGAAGGTTCAGTGCAAGATCCGTCACTTGACAACCCGATGACAGAAGCAGCGCCGCCGCTCCCATCACGCGCTGTGCGTGCGTATCATGATAATAACAATGCCGATATTATTATATATTATATAAAAAATTGTTTGCATTTTGTAATGGCAATAACATCATGAATGAACATTTTATGAATATTGAACCAGCATTAGAGCAGCAAGGAGTGTTTTTTTTATGGAACAAATGATGAACACAGTCCTCAAGTATGAGCATGAAGGGAGGGGGCGGGCCAGCAAGCAGTGAGACATTTCTCCACTAAACACTCAAGAGAGACTCCGCTCGCATTTCAGCACAGACTGAGTTGGCAGGAGCTAGGAAATCGAGAACTCGTCTTGTTTATTCACACGCTGCGCCTTTTCACCGTCACCGGGCGGGACCTGCTCTTTTGATGTGGTTGTGCCATGCTGTGACTCTAAGGGCCCTAGTTTCGTGGCGCAGCGCAGGGCGGCGGAGGGTGGCAGAGGCGGCGTAATGCAAGTTTCGACCCGCGCAGCCTTGCGCACGGTCAGTTTGGCAGTTTGGTGGATCGCCTGCATCAAGATGGGTGTGGTGGCGCAGCAGTGGGAGGCGTCACATATTCAGCTTGGCGTAGCGGAAGTTTCGTGGCAAAAAGCCTCACCGAGACTGCGCTGAAAGCCCGCCAGCTCCAACCTGGTCTACTTTCGGCGCAAGGCGTAAATAAAGTCCATTCATTCAATGCGAATCACAGCTGGCGGAGTGGCAGTTTGGTTGACGGCGCGCAGTGCACACACGTCACCGAGACCTCACAGGCAGGTGTCCACAGTTCCAGGCACATTTAAATGCAATAAATAATCACAACAAACACTATTTAATGCAACTAATTGAATCAACACGTGAATTTATATCTATATAGATTGTCCCGTCACATCTGACGTCAGATCAAAGGCGGATGGCACGCGTAACGGAAACTCAGCCTCTCGGACCAAAACATCTCCCTCTCTCTCTCCTGTTTTTTATAATATCGGCATTGTTATTATCGGCATTATGATACGCGCTGCTTCTGTCATCGGGTTGTCAAGTGACGGATCTTGCACTGAACCTCCCCTAACGCATTAAAGGTGAGGAGAGGAGGCTGGCTTCCGGTTTGGTGAGCATGTGAGAGCGGCGTAGTCTCCGTCCCCCGCGACTCAACTTCGCAAAAATCCCATATTTTTCTTATACCCTCAACAGCTCAAGTAAGATTTGATATTTTATAAACTCAGTTTAACATCGTGTAACCAAGAATAATGTCAAAAGCAACGAAACCGACAAAGAAAAACGTCAATGAAGCTCCTCCAAGTCCCTGCGCTAACACGAGCTCGTGCTTTGCTAGCATCCAAGGTCTGCTGGAAAAACACAGAGCTAGCATGGCGGATGATCTTAAAAACTCCTTCGCTGCCCTGGAGTCAAGACTGGAGAAAATGCAGACCACTTTGTCAGATCATGGACAGCGTATCGTTTCACTGGAAACTAGTGCCGAGTCAGATGACCAGCGTATTCTGGCCCTGGAGGCGAGGGTGGTCGCTTTAGCTGATAGCAACAGCAAGCTACTAGCGAAGACGTCGGACCTCGAGAGCCGGAGCCGCCGGAATAATATCCGAATCATCGGCCTTCCAGAATCAATCGAGGGGCCAACACCCACCATGTTTTTCTCGAAGCTGCTTGTTGAACTATTCGGAGAGGAGATCCTAGAATCCCCTCCCGAACTCGACCGAGCGCACAGGACGCTAACTGCCAAGCCACAACCAGGTTCGAGGCCACGGCCTGTGATTATCCGCCTGCACCGCTACCGGATTAAGGACTTAATCATACGAGAGGCCCGCAAAAGAAGAGGGAATCTACAATATCAAGGAGCCCCCGTCCAGATCTTCGAGGATTACGCTCCGGAGGTGGCTGAAGAACGCGCAAAATACCGGTCGGTGATGGCAGAACTGTATAACCTCTCCCTCAGGCCCTCGCTACTCTTCCCGGCTCGCCTCCAGGTAACACTCAACGGCGGGACAAAGAAGAGGTTCTCCTCCCCAGAAGAGGTGGCGGCGTTCGCCTCAAGCTACAAACAGAGCCCGAGGCCCAACTAGCTTAGCCGGCTAGGCTAAGTATACTGTTACACAACACCATGGCAGCTCCGGTAAGACGTAAGGTCACCATTAGGTATAATCTCGACCACGAAGGTACAACAGGTCTATGGTATATGTCTGTTATTTAATCGTAACCGTTGTAAATAACAACATGTGACTGAAATCTTTTTTACTGGTAGCTGCTCATTGCGTTAGCAAGCTGCTAACGCGCTAGCTGTGCCTTGGCCTTGGGCACTACAGGGCAAGACTGTTTCACCTAAAGACACCTTTTTTTTTCTTTTTTCCTAAAGACACTTTTCTGCAGCAAAATCAGTTAATTTTGCATTCGGACAATTCATTCATTTATTTATTTTCCATAATCTTTCTTCTTCCTTTTGCTGTTTATGCACGAATTTGAAAACTAATTTTTCAGTTAAATGGGACATCTAAATGTGCGAGAGTTCATTCTGTTTTTACTCTCCTAAAGCTGCAATTCTTACAGAGCTAATAGTCTTTATTTAGGTGAAAAATGTAAAGTGATTGTAAGTTCTTGATTAATGCTGAGCTTAACCAAGCGTAGGACTTGGTTTGTTTTGTTCTGCTCTGAAAATGTACCTATTACAGTAATGGTAAATAATTAATACTTTACTTGGGTCATAGTTTACTATGTAATATTCCATATACAGAATATCTTATTCTTTATATATTCTTCATGTAATGTTGGAAGGGTACATTTCTGTATTTTGTTAAAGGTTCAAAGGGTTATGTAAAATGTATTATACCTGTTGAGTTAAGGGTTCTGAGATGACTCTTTGAGGTAAGATGCTTCAGAAAGGGAAGTATGAGAAAGCTAGCTCAGATGTCGATGACATTTCTAGGGATTGGGAAGGGGGTGGGAAGGGACAAGGCCAGGGATCCAGGTCTCTTCACAGATGGGGTGGGGGATTTGGGGCTGGTAAAGAGACCTTTTTTGTTGGTTTTGTACGGACAAGTAGCATTGCTTTATGTTTTGTTAAGTTTTTGATATCATTTGTTGTGATTTCACTCCTTTTCTGCTGCCTGCGTCTTAGAATCGGCCTGACACCTTTTCTTCCATTCGCTGTAACATGACTGGTTCATTAGACGGAGGGACCGCCGGTGGGCAAATGGTAAGGTTCATCTCTTTGAACACGGGGGGCTTGAATGCTGCATTAAAACGAACAAAGATTATGACTCATATCAAAAATCTGAACGCCGATGTGATACTTCTTCAGGAGACACACCTGTTAAAGTCTGAACATGGAAAGTTGAGCCGACCATGGATAGGACACATTTTTCACTCCCAATTTAATTGTAAAACAAGGGGTACTGCCATATTAATAAAAAAAAAACGTTCAATTCACCTCCTGTAATATTATCACAGACCCAGAGGGACGTTATACAATTGTCTCTGGTATTTTATGCCAGAAGCCTGTGGTCTTGGCATCAATCTACGCCCCGAATTGGGATGATCATAGTTTCTTTAGTTTAGTATTATCTCTAATCCCCAACCCGGACTCCCACACTTTGATTCTTGGCGGGGATTTGAATTGTGTCATTGACCCAGTTCTCGATAGATCGAGCTCCCGAATTATCCCGCCCTCAAAGATGTCACAAACTTTGTCCACCTTCATGGACCAATTTGGCTATATTGATCCCTGGAGATTCATGTACCCATCTACCCGTCAATATTCCTTTTTCTCGCACGCCCATCGTTCTTTTTCCCGTATTGATTACTTCCTGGTGGATAAAAATCTTATCTCATCACTTATCTCTGTACAATATCTACCCATAACAGTTTCGGACCACTCAGCGGTAGTACTAGATCTCCATTTTGACCTAAAACCCAAACAGTTTAGGTTTTGGCGTCTTGACCCTCTCTTACTTAGAGAAGAAAAGTTTTGTAATTATATTTCTGATTCCATAACTGTCTTTTGCGACACCAACAAAAATAAAGAGACCTCCCCATCTTTACTGTGGGATACCCTGAAGGCTTTTCTCAGAGGCAAGATCATTTCATATGCATCTTATGCTAATAAACAACGCAGAAAAAGCGTAAAGAAGAACTAAAAAAATTAATTGCTGATTTGGACAGATCGCTAGCAACAACATATACTCCGGACTTGTATAAAGAGAGACTTAGACTTAAGACAGAACTCGACTTACTCCTTTCAACAGAAGCTGAAAGACTACTTCTGCGCTCCCATGGAACGCTGTATGAACACGGTGACAAGGCTGGGCGCCTTCTAGCACACCAGCTAAAAGCCAGACAAGCGTCCAACCAAATTCTCCAGATCAGAGACGAATCAGGCACGGTAGTGACCGACCCAATTAAAATGAATACCTCATTTAATTCGTTTTATCGTCAATTGTATGAATCTGAATCCCCCGGCGATGAAACCCAAATGGACGCCTTCTTTCAAAAACTAGACTTACCAACTATTTCACCGACAATCAGACACTAGATGCTCCTTTAACACTTGCTGAGATAAAAGAAGCAATAAGCTCAATGAATAGTGGCAAATCACCGGGCCCTGACGGGTACCCCGTTGAGTTTTATAAGCGATTCTCTAATCAGTTGGCCCCTTTACTTCTAGAGATGTTTAACTATTCACACAGCCATGGCTCTCTACCAGCCACTTTATTGCAAGCCTCTATTTCCCTCATCCATAAAAAAGATAAGGACCCTTTAAACTGTGCATCGTACAGGCCGATTTCCCTTCTACCTGTCGACGTGAAAATACTTGCGAAAATTTTAGCTCGTCGCTTGGGACCCATTATGCCTTTAATCATCTCGGAGGATCAAACAGGGTTTATTGGTGGGAGACACTCCTTTTCCAATGTCAGAAGGCTTCTCGGCGTCATCCATACTCCATCCTCCCCTATAGATCCGGAAGTGGTTATATCTCTTGACGCCGAGAAGGCCTTCGATAGGGTGGAATGGCCCTACCTCTTTTCTTCCTTGCGGCGATTTGGGTTCAGCTCCTGTTTTATTTTCTGGATTAAATTGTTGTACTCCTCTCCGCAGGCGTCAGTATGTACGAACACACAGCGCTCTGATCCTTTCCCCCTTTTCCGTGGCACACGCCAAGGGTGCCCCCTTTCTCCACTGTTGTTCGCGCTTGCCATTGAGCCGTTGTCCATAGCATTGAAATCAGAAGGAAGATTCAAAGGAATAAGGAGACATGGAGAGGAGCATCGGGTCTCGCTGTACGCTGATGACCTACTCCTGTATGTAAGCGATCCCCTGTCAAGCCTTCCACCGATTCTCTCAATTCTGGACTCGTTTAGCATATTCTCCCGGTATAAATTGAACATCTCCAAAAGTGAGTGTTTCGCGATAAATCAATTGGCTACTGAAATCCCAACTCACCTTATACCATTCAAGACCACAGCGGTGGGCATAAAATACCTAGGCATAATGGTAACACGATCTATGCGCACACTGAAAGAACGGAACTTCTCAGCACTGACGGCAGCAGTCAAACAAGATCTTCAGAAATGGAACCGTTTACCACTGTCTTTAGCGGGTAGAGTGCAAACTGTAAAAATGAACATCTTACCAAGGTACCTTTATCTCTTCCAATGCTTACCAATCTACCTCCCTCGATCATATTTCAATCTTATCAACAGCATTATATCCACTTTCATTTGGGCAGGTAAACGGGCCAGAGCGAATAAATCCTTACTTCAGAGGGGCAGATCACTGGGTGGTCTAGGATTGCCCAACTTCCTAGGGTATTATTGGGCAGCTAACGCACAAAAATATTTGCTCTGGTTCACCGCACCTCAACATAGTTGGTGCCAGTTAGAAGCAAACTCTTGTTCCACGTCCCTCCAGGCTCTAGCATGTAGCACCCTCCCCATCTCTCCTGCAAATTTCACATCCAACCCCATTGTAACTCATACATTAAAAATTTGGACTCAAATCAGGAAGCGGTTTGGATGGCTCTCCCTCCCCCAAACTACACCTCTTTGTAATAATTATTTATTTGTACCAGCCAAGCTTGACTCGCGCTTTGCAGCTCTGGAAAACAAAGGCCTGAAATGTCTGGGAGACTTGTACATAGATGGACTGTTCGCCAGTTTCAACCAACTACGCTCAACCTTCGGACTAGGTAGCACAGATTTTTTTCGCTTCTTCCAACTCCGCGACTTCGCACGAACTCATTCTCCTCAGTTCCCCCAAGCCCCACCCCGCAGCGGTATAGACTTAGTAGACTTAGTAGACCTAGTACTTAGTACATGGCCCTTAGGCAAATCTTTGCCTAAGGGCCATGTCTCATTTCTCTATAATCTCTTATCACCAATAAATGATACATCTGTAAATAAGTGCAGGGCCGACTGGGAAACTGAACTCCAGATAAGTATCTCTGATGCTCTATGGAAAAAAGCGTTGGAAGCTGTGAACTCCTCTTCTAGTTGTGCGAGACTCTCTGTCATCCAATTTAAAGTACTCTTTAGGCTGCACTATAGCAGAGACAAACTCTTCAAACTTTACCCAGACAAGACTCCTGAAGCTTGTGACAAATGTTCTCAGACGCCCTGCAATTTAACACACATGTTCTGGACATGCTCCAAATTATCTAACTATTGGAAATTGTTCTTTAAAACTATTTCTGACGTCCTTGGAATATCTGTTAGTCCATCGCCACAGATAGCCATTTTTGGAGTGTCTCCTGATGAACTTGTAACCACATCCTTGCAGGATAATGTTATAGCCTTTGCGTCTTTGATTGTGCGCAGAAAGATTATTTTCTTATGGAAATCCTCCCAGCCACCTTCCTTTAAATCCTGGCTACAAGATTTATTATTTTTACTAAAACTGGAGAAAATCAAATTCAGTCTTAGAGGCCGTCCTGAGAAGTTTTATTCACACTGGAAACCTCTACTTGAGTATGTCGACAAACTCCCTGCCACTGAAACGTCCCCCTGACTTGACTTGACCCCTGACTACACTCACACCTTACTGATACATCGACCCTCCCCCTCCCCTTAGAGATGACTCCTCACACATAGATTGGCCGACCGGCTAACTGGCTAACCTGACATGCAGAGACGCAGGCAGCAAACAACAATGTATGTTGAATGAATGTTTTTTTTTCAATGTATTTACTTATTTTATTTTCTTAATTAATTTATTTTTTTATTTATTTTTTTTGGCCCGGATGTATAGGTCTCCGGGTAGGGTAGGGTGGGTGTTGGGTTATATAGAAAATGAAAAAATGAAGATGTGACTTTTTCCGAATGTACTGTCCACTGCAACTGTGAATTAATAAAAAGATTTGAAAAAAAAAAAAAGGTGAGGAGAGGAGCTCATTTGATTGGTGAAGATCTGAATCGGCTGTATTAATCCCAGTCCACGCCTCGTCTCCTCCTCGTCTCCCACTCACGCCTTCTTCTCCTCCCTCTTTCCCACTTGCGCGGGTGGGCGAGACGGGAGGTGTGCCTGTGCGAGCCTGCGCGGTGCACGAAACTTGCAAAGTCCAGGTGGAAACACCCCGTCGGCGTGGCGCAGGTGCGCTGAGAGCTGACTGCGCCTGGTCTACGAAACTAGGGCCCTAAATGTTTTTTCAAGTTTGATGTTGTATTCTTGAAAGTAGACCACACTTTGTTGTTAACACAGAGTGTACAACAAACCTTTATGTTGCCATCTTTTGCTGAGATGAAGTCGAAATAATGCTTGTATTTCCAGCTGGAAAATGCATATCTCTCCCCCTCCATTGTTTACGTTTCTGCTGGTATAGCCTACTACACGCGACGTCCGTGAAGGTGTCGGCTAACCTACGTCACCCCCCTGACAAAAATAGTAACGCACCGTGTATTTGGATAAGCTGTCATAGTCTCTTGACCTGTGACCTCTGAAGATGGCCATTCATTAGCAACATATTCGCCATTCCTGAAAAAGATGCATTTTATTTTATCAGGATTTTTTTCCTACAAGCCCTGCTCACTGCTTTGTCCTCTTATAAGGGTACTCCATCTATAGTATCTGACTAAAAACACTCAGCAGTGTCTCTTTAGGCCTCCCCTGCCAGTTAATGGGGGGGGGGTTTAGCTCAGGAGGTAGAGTGGGTTGGCTGGCAACTGCAAGATTGCCGGTTCGATCCCCGGCTCCTCCTAGCTGAGTGCCTGGTGTCCCTGAGCAAGACACCTCACCCTAATTGCTCCTGATGAGCTGGCTGTCGCCCTGCGTGGTTGACTCCGCCATCAGTGTGAGAATGTGTGAATGAATGGGTGCATGTCAGTCATTGTTTGGACAAAAGCTATATAAATGAGGCCATTTACCATTTAAGCCCTTGTCTTTCAAACTCCACACCTCCAGCTCGTAACAAAGGCTTTTCGTCCAAAAACTTTGCAGTCTCAAGTCCAATGTGAGAGAACCCCGAAGACATCATCAAGGTTGTTTTCTCCGACTTTTAAGAACACAGAGCCACAGCGGAGATTATACAACGTTTTCACAGGCTGATCAGTACCATGTGATCGATAAACTGATCTACATGTGTAAAATCGATGGAGTTGAATAAAATCTGCTTTCATCATGATTCACGTCTAATCATACTATTTTCATAGCCCTTTAAGTGAGTGCAATCATGTGGAAAACAGACAGAGTTGCCACGACTACTGTATACAGATGAAATGACCCTTTGCAGCATATAGCTTTGATGGTGGAGTCAAATAAAAAACACCACACTCCTCCCTCTCCATTGTTTGTATGCTTTTTTTCTTTTTCCCAGTACTTGAAACTAGCGTGGCCATAACATTGATTCCATTCTACATAATGTCTATATCTCTCTCTCTCGCTGTGCTCATTACCACCGGATCATTACCTCCCCTAATACCATGTACCTTCCAACTGCTCTTTGTTAGCGGTAATTAGGTGATGATCTGTAGCAAAAGATATTAGGATGAATTCTTAGGGCAATTTTGAGGCATTACAGAATGAGAGAAGTCTCCTTCTTACGCCGCCCTGATTGATTTGTGAAATGGCTGCGAGGCACTTTGGGAGAATCTACTTAAATGCCAAAAACAGTTCTGTGCATATAGAGAATATTGCCGTGACCGTCTATTGCTTTATAGAGGTATATTGAAATCTCTCACTTTCCACCTACTGCCTCCTTCTCGTCTCTGAATATTTATCCAATCTCTCCTCCACCGCACCGTTGTTAGATGAGATATTTATGATCTCCAAAACAAAATGTATCTATTTTTCCCCATTCTGTAACTCCCCATTCCCTGACTGCCAATGGAGGCATGTAAACACATTTCTTTCTTGGGGGAGGAGGGAGTCACTGAGATGTTTCTTTATGCTGTCCTTGCTTAAAAGTGAGAAATGGACCACTTCATTCACTCTATATTTAACATTAACATATTGTCAGCTTTCCTTTCTTAATACCGGATATCAAGCAAGCATGTTGAGTAAGAGCATCACCTTGACAGGGGGAAAGCCTTTAATGCATATTAACTGCATTCTTTTTTCTTTTTTTTTCTCCATTACTGGCCCTTTCGTGACCTCCACACATTGAGTTATTTCTCCATGGCAACACAGATGAGGATCGACCCACAGACTCTCCTGTACACCCACACCAAGTTACTAGTGCCAAGTGGGTATGATGGAGAGCGTTTAACTTCATTGTAAAAGGGGAAAAATTATCTCTTGAATATAGGGTCAAAGCTGTAAAAGTGTTTTCTTCTCTTTTCCCAAGCAAAAAAATGCCCCAGATGCCTTTTTAAGAAGTTCAATAATGTCTGGTAATTTCTGCTTAATGCATTAAACTTGAACTTCCTCGCTGTCTCCTGATCTGTGTAAACACTGCTAAATCACTTTCCTGCATTATTAGGAAATGGAAAATATTACTTTTTTTCAGAGAGTAACCAAAAGAAAATCCTTGAAAACCTTTCAGCAATACAGTCTCTGGTTTCCTATTCACTCATCCACTGTGTCTAGCTTTGTAAGAGAGCTGGAGTACACAAAAAAATATGAATTGTACAGCTACAGATCACGGAAAGCCTTCTGGAATATGCTATAATTTATTATGCAGTAAATGTATGAGAATAGCAACCCTGGCAGGAAAGATCAAAGAGAATAATATTACAAAGAAATATTACGGGTCTCTGCGGGGAAATTAGGTAAGCAACCATATTTAAGGGGATTCTGAAGAGGAAAAAGCTGTCATTTGTGAGTAGATGTGATAATACCACCATAAACAATTCATTGAAGATATTATAATTATGGGGCTGTGTAAACAATGTCATTGCAGCTGAGTCTGCCTTGTGTATGAAATGTGCTATACAAATAAAAAATCGCTGGTCATTCTAACATTAAATTCTCTTTGTCTTCCTAAGAGTGCTCTCTGTCAATCCAAACAGATTTCAGTCAGACACTTCTGTCTAGAAATAGACAGTTTATACTATGGTTAAGTGGCAGGTAAAGGCTATGCCCTTTGAGGGAGCTCTCCAAGGATCTCTGTGGCAACAGGGTTTCTGCCAGGAGAACTAAACTGCCTTTTAACAAAGACACACATGAACATCCAGTCTTAGTTACTCTTCATTAGCAACTCTATAAGTCATTATGTTACCAGGTTTCTCAAAATACCAAATGGACGGAAAGGAAAAGCAGCCCAGTGGTGAGAATGTCTCTGCATAAATGCAACGCTTTCTTTTCCGCGTTTATCGTCTTCAAACGTTTAACCCTTTCATAGTGTGTTTTCATGAATGTTAATTGCGTCCACTTCTTATATACTGTCTTTGAATATTGCGTTAATTTTCCTGATGTTTCATAGGGTATGGGTTTGGACGTTTCTAGTCAGTTGGTAGCCGCCTAAGCTGGTGAACGAGCCACTGCTGGTGGAAGCATGAATTAAGCAGATTATGCCAAAAGAGCTAACGTAAGTGCCTGAACTAAAGGGCAGCTAATGACACCAGCTGGGGAGCAACACAAGTTAGATATACACGCTCCTCCAGAGTTTGAGCAGCATCTCCACAATGCAAGTTTACCGGTCAGGACGCATATTGTCAGAGCTGGTAGCCGCTCTGTCAGGCGTAAAAAAACCGAACTGAACCCACAATGCAGATCAACGGAAATTTAATTAAACAAAGGTTCAAAAAAGGGGGAAACAAAAGGTGTCCGACGACAGGGCTGGGCGAGGCAGGGCTGGGGGCAGGCAAATGGCAGGGCTGGAGGAGAAAACACAAAAACAGGTGAGCTAAGGTCAGAACAGAGAGGCAAAAAATGCTTGATCTCAACGTCAAGGAGCCGAGTAGCGTTACCACGAGGGTGAAACAACGAACTGGCGATGAGTGGAGGGAGAGACCGGCTTAAGACTGCAGTGGAGATCAGGGAATCAGGTAGATGAGCAGCAGGTGTGCAGAGGGTGGATGCAGTAGGTCCTGAAGGCCCCGCCCAGCCCGGGGGGAAAGAAAACACGGACAAAGAGCAGAGAAGAACTGGATCTGGACAGGATCCTGACACGCTCCCACCAATATATTAATACATCATGAGAGTCTAAAGAATAATCTGAAAACCTGCACAATCTAACGTAATAAAGAAGTCCTATTCTGGTGAGAACATGCCAGAAAAGGTGTTGACTGAGCCTTATGGTAATTTGTGAGAAATCTATTTTGCGGAGACGCTCCATAAAGGCTGGATTATGCTTCCACGTAGTGATCACGCAATGGCTACGCAACGGCCACGCAGTTGCTTGGAGACCGTGATGGTTCTGCGTTGGGTTTACGTGTCGAAATGCAATTCAATGCCACACCGGTAAAGGGCGCTATGTTTTTTGTAAAGACTGACCGACCGACCGAGACTCTTGACGTATATCTTGACGTATATCGTATTTGTTTACTTTCCGGCTTTAAACATCCACTATTTTTCAGAACTTGGTGTTTTATTTCTTTGTGCAAAAGCGACAAGGTGCAGACAATAAAACGAGGTGCAAACAATAAAAGTAGCCTTTTAAAAGTTTAAATGGCGGTGTTTATGAGTGGAAACCGGATAGCGGTCTCCAGCGGATGTAGTTAGCGGACCAATCACAGCCAATGCCGCTGCGTTGGTGTTGCGTCGCCTTGACGCGCGTCTAGGATTTTTGGGAGGTACACGTCAGGACCTTGCGTTGGACGTAAGGGGGGTCCGCAAGGACGTAAGGGGTCCGCAAGCCCCCTTGCGTTGTGTCGACGCGGAAGCATAACTCAGCCTTAAGATTGCATTATATTGCACAGGTGATTATGTCATCGCATCCATCCCATTGCAACGCTGTGAAGGTAATACGCAGGTAGATGTCCATGTAGATGCAGCCCTCAAAAGTATTATAAAGTGAAAAGTGACGTTAGGCTTGATAATCTAGCAATCGTCTTTTTCCCAGCCACGGCTCTGTGAATTTAATTCAAAACCCCTCCTCAAGTATTGCAGGCTGTCTTTCGTGTGTGTCTTTCGTGTGTGTGTGTGTGTGTGTTTGTGTGATTGTGTGTGTGTTGTGCGAGCGACTAAGTCATCAACACTTGTATGTTAAACACGAATGCACGCCACAAGGCCACCTTTTGCTTCCACCTCTGGTTCAGGCATTACTATGCAGACAAGTGATGGAGCTGAGCCGGGATTGGTTCCCGCTGGAGAAGGAAGACGCATCACATTTGTGTTTGCCATTCACCCACACCTCTCCTCTTTTGTGGAAGTCACTATATAGAGCCACTTGACAAGTGTCTGACTCCCACATGAATTATGAATCATCCCAAGGGGGCCAACACTGGGCCAAAAAGCTGAGAGGCCCTGCGGCCCTCTATGTGTGACATCCCTAACTCCATACAAATTCACCTCCAGTCAAAACCGATGACGGGTTGTCCCCTTGTGTCGTCCAAAAGTTAAGCTTGCAGTTCGTGGTGTTAGCCTTCAGACCAAATGGTGCATAAAATCAGGAGACGTGTGTGTGCTTCGTTCAAGAAGCAGCAAAACGTCAATACTCAGAATTTGTTTGAAGGAAAAAAATGTATTGTGTGTATGTTGCGACCTAGAAATAGCTAGTACATATCGTTATAATAAGGCATCTACAGTAGAACAGTATGTATTTGTTTACTCGTCATTATTTTTGCTGTATTGTTTTGCCTTAGTTCATTTTATTATACAGAGACAGAGAAACAGAGACAGACATGATGGAAGTGAAAAATACCTTGATTGTGAAACTGATCCCAATACATTTTTGTTACATGTGAATAAAAAACTCCTTGCCTAATTAGTAGACCAATGTTGTTTTTGACAATGACTGTTTTTAAAAACGAAGTCTTGAAATGAAAGCTCACTATGTCAACATCGTTGTGAATGACAAAGAGATATTAGTTCACTGCAAAACCAACATGTTGGCAGGAAGAAAATGAATTAAAAGCTCATTCTGCCTCCTCACCTCACCAAATCCTCTCCTTAACTCAAGTTTCTTTAGATGTTTATCAGATTCCAAATATTTATTATCACCCACACTTATTTAACCCGTCACGTTTAATGCTGATTGCTGACCGTTGGCCGACAAGTTATCTAGTTTATAAAAGGCTGTTATTTTAAATGGAGTCCAGTGCAAAACACCGGCCATAGTTTAGATCCCATGCTGACACGTTGCATGTCTTGTTCTCTCCACTTCTAAGGCAAAGGTGCAACTTCTGTAAAGCACCAAATTTGTCACTGTTTTCCTGATATCGGGTAGGACCCCTACCCAGCCCTTATTGTGGTTGTGATTTGGTGCATTAACCTTTTTAAAGCGCTTTAAATTCAGCAGGAAATTGGTCAAAACTTAAACAGGTATTGCAATTCCAGTATATAATGTATAAATATACCAACATAGAGCTAAATTGAATAGATCGGCCCCATTGTCACCAATATTGTATCCAGCTAATACTTATTAATTTAGAATACTATTTCATTTATATTTACTTAATAATTTATGTATAAATGTACCTTAGAATTGTCTAATCTTCCACATACTTACAGTAATAAACAAACACAATCTGTTTGAACTAATAACACACACATTATTGCATTGTTCTTGCCCATATTGAATGCATCATTTAAACATTCACAGTGTTGGCTGTGAAAAGCATGTGAACCCCGAGACTAATGACATAAATAGAAGCTAATTGGAGTCAGTAGTCTGCAAACTTGAAGTCGATTCAGTGAAATCAAACGTTTTGAGTTTGCTGTTTTATGAGAAGCATCTGCTGAAGTGAACCATGCCCTGAAGAAAGGGAATTGATTTCCATAAACTTGGAAATGGTTACAAGTCATGCCAAAGACTTAAGATATCCATCAGTCCACAGTTGGACAAATTGTCTATAAATGGAGACAATTTAGTACTGTGGCACCTCTTCTAAGAAGTGGGGGCCTAACCAAGATGACTCCAAGGGTATGATGCAGAATCCTCAATGAGGTAACAAGAAACCGAGAAGGAATGAAACATTGGGATTGGTAAACATCTCTGTTTATGAGTCTCCCATCTGCAAAACCTTGAACAGGGCGAGTGTTCATGGTAGAACCTCACAGAGGAAGCCGCTGCTCTCCAAAAATATATTGCTGCAACCCCAAAGTTTGCCAACAAGTTCCTTGTCGCTCCACAACACCACTGGGAAAATGTTTTGTGGACAGATGAAACAAAATTACGTCCTGTCCACGGTGAACCCCGCCCAATGATAGCTGGGATCGGCTCCAGCCCCCCCGCGACCCTGAATACAGGATAAGCAGTAGATGATGGATGGATGGATGAAACAAAATGATTATTGGGAAGAATATGTGGGCATACACTCACCGGCCACTTTAGATTGAGATCTGGTGACTGTGGAGGCCATTTGAGTACAGTGAACTCATTGTCATGTTCAAGAAACCAGTCTGAGATGATTGGCGTTTTATGACATGGACACGTTATCCTGCTGGAAGTAGCCATCAGAAGATGGGTACACTGTGGTCATAAAGGGATGGACATGGTCAGCAACAATACTCAGGTAGGCTGTGGCGTTGACACGATGCTCAAGTGGTACTAATGGGCCCAAAGTGTGCCAAGAAAATATCCCCCACACCATTACACCACCACCACCAGCCTGAACCTTTGATACAAGGCAGGATGGATCCATGCTTTCATAGTCATAGCCAAATTCTGACCCTACCATCCGAATGTCGCAGCAGAAATCGAGACTCATCAGACCAGGCAACGTTTTTCCAATCTTCTATTGTCCAATTTTGGTGAGCCTGTGCGAATTGTAGCCTCAGTTTCCTGTTCTTAGCTGACAGGAGTGGCACCCGGTGTGGTCTTCTGCTGCTGTAGCCCATCCGCCTCAAGGTTTGACGTGTTGGGCGTTCAGAGATGCTCTTCTGCATACCTCGGTTGTTCTAGTGGTTATTTGAGTTACTGTTGCCTTTCTATCAGCTCGAACAAGTCTGGCCATTCTCCTCTGACCTCTGGCATCAACAAGGCATTTGCGCCCACAGAACTGCCGCTCACTGGATATTTTCTCTTTTTCGGACCATTCTCTGTAAACCCTAGAGATGGTTGTGCGTGAAAATCCCAGTAGATCAGCAGTTCCTGAAATACTCAGACCAGCCCGTCTGGCACCAACAACCATGCCACGTTCAAAGTCACTTAAATCACCTTTCTTCGCCATTCTGATGCTCGGTTTGAACTGCAGCAGATCGTCTTGACCATGTCTACATGCCTAAATGCATTGAGTTGCTGCCATGTCATTGGCCGATTAGAAATTTGCGTTAACGAGCAGTTGGACAGGTGTACCTAATAAAGTGGCCGGTGAGTGTATATGAACATGTTCCCTTTTGTGGGCGTGTGTCTTGTCTTGATTTCCCTATCTTGGGTGCAGTCGAATAGTCTTTTTTGCTTAGGAAGGTTCCTAACTGAAGAAGTGACCCGGAAGTAAACAAGTGGCCGCCATGATAAGAGCCGTTCGGATTCTCTAAATGCAAAGGAAAGGAGCTCCAATGCTTCCTTTCAGAGCTCCTTTAGCATAGGATGCAACGGACCTTCCTATGCGAAAGGAAAGGAGATTACGCCGACCCACAATTCTTTGCGAGAGCAACATTTAAAGTGCCGCACACCTCTGCCCTTCACGAAAACAAACGATATGTGCATTTGCATATTTAACAATGACTTTCATGCAGACATGTAGTAATTGGAATTGTGTTGATAAATGTGTGTGGACAGTGATAATAATTTAATTATAATTTTATTTATTTCAATCATGTTACAATGTTTGACAAAAACGAAACTAAAACCACAAATTAAATGTAAATACAGCAACCGGTCAAACAGGAAGGAGGAGCTGCTGGACCTGAAGCCGGTCAGTGAACCAGCTGTTTATAAAAACAACATGTGGAGAAGTGGACGATGCGCTTTTTGTAGTCCATTTTTGTAGTTTCTCCAGCGCAGACGCACGTCAACCGCCGGTGCCGATCATCAGCTGTCAATCATCAGCGGCCGCGTTATAATGACGTAGCTTAGTGAAAGTCCGGTCGGATTCTCTGAGCACCGCGGCCGTCTTTTCCTAAATCTTTTTGAGTTCTCCTATCGCCTTTCCTTAACCCCGTGACGTTTTCCCCAAAGGTCAAGGAATAGGAGTTAGGAATAGGAGTTAGGACCTTATTTTTTGACTATTCGACTGCACCCCTTGTGTTTGTCTGGAGCTGGGCGGAGCTGGAGTTAACCACTTACCTGCACACCATCAGCCATCTTCAATCAAGCCACCTGCCAGCAATCAGCCACTTCCACTCTCCCCTGGATATAAGCCTGGACCAGTTCACCACTCATTGCCAGATTGTCAGCTCACCTCTGTGGTGGTATGATGCATATTGGCGCTGTAGAATTTACTCGCTACATATTTCTCCCTGCTGACTGTTTCCCAGTTTTCAGTTCCTGCCTTTGCCTGCTCCCCCCCTGGACTCTAACAACCACCTCCGCCCGCTCCATTTCCAGCTCAAGAACTCCAACCCATCCACAATTAATTAAATTAAAGACTTTGTTTTACTGTATCAAGGCTGTGTCCGAAATCATTCCCTACTCCCTACTCCCTATATAGGGGAGTTCTATGGAGGGCACTATAGACTCAAAGGCAAAATGAAAAAACACTTTCGGACACTACTTGGGGGATTTCTTTCGGCGCCGTTGATGACGTTGTCCTGACGCATAATTAATATGTGTCAGATTCCGCCAACGGCTTTTAAGTCTCACGCAGAGAAATTACCAGGATATTTAATTTTTTAACTCATTGGCTGCCAGCCATTTTCAGTGCTGAGCGCCCCCTACTGCCAAGCATTTTACAGCATTTTGACTGATTTTCCAAGACCCACTGCACAGTGAGTTATATGACTATGTAAACACCAAAACTACCAAAAGAAAGAGTAGACTCTCTTCTTTCATCAGTCCAAAACCGCTTGTTTCTACCTTTTTCCGTTCTTTATAAATCGGCATTAGAACATAGGTTGGTTTCACCAAAAACCTGTTTCTGAACCACAAAACTGAGAAAACAAGCTTTTTGTGAAAATAACCTTTTTATGCTTTAGTGACACTGCCAACATCTGAAAAGTGGTTTCCTACCATAAAACAGCAAAAACAACATTGACAAGAGGTATTTTGATTGCAAAATAATTTATTAGCCAATATATAACCAAATAGATCAATGTAAAACAAGGGGTGCAAGGGGAAACAACATTGACAAGAGGTATTTTGATTGCAAAATAATTTATTAGCCAATATATAACCAAATAGATCAATGTAAAACAAGGGGTGCAAGGGGAAACAACATGACTTGCACCATATTTTGCAAATATATACAACCAAATAGATAAATGTAAAACAAGGGGAAACATGACTTGCACCATATTTTGCAAATATATACAACCAAATAGATCAATGTAAAACAAGTGGTGCAAGGGGAAACAACATGACTTGCACCATATTTTGCAAATATATACAACCAAATAGAAAACAAAAAAATATACATGTTATATTACCAATATACAAGTGTGTCTGTCTGTCTGTGTGTTGTGTGTGTGTCCACCCCTACACTGAATAGTTCAGCTTAGTGTGGTAAGCAGTAAAACACTCTCCTGCGTGCAAGGGGACACAACAGGACTTGCACCACATTTTTGTCTCGCTGCGCTGGCCCCTGCGAGCACAGACCCTACACCGCCTTGCAGGTCTCCCCTTCCTTTTGTAGGCCATCAGGAATTCGAGTGTGTGCCTGCTTAGCACTCCGTCTAGCCTGCTCTCTGGGTCAGTGTTATATGGTGCCCTCTGAGTACGTCGGCCTTCCTCCAAGTCCCCACCCCCCACACCTGTCCCCTCCTCCGCCTCCTCCTCCGCCTCCGCCTCCTCCTCCGCCTCCTGTCGCTTTACAGTCCAGGACTTGACTACCCTGCGAATGAACTCCAAGAGGGTTTTACACTCCCCTGGGTTTCTTGCTCGGTAGATGACATAAGCGTTATACATGCATATTTGAAAGAGATAGGCTACAAACTTCTTGGACCAGTTCAGCGATCGTCGGATGAAGGGATAGTATGCAATGTTTTGGTCCAACTTGTCTACCCCATTCATGGATGCATTGTACGCAACTATACACTCTGGCTTGAGCTGAGCCACCTTGTCCCTGTTTCCCCTCCTCCACACATCAACCCTCTGCATCCTGTCGTGGTGGCATGTAGTCAACATCTTCACCAACCGTTTGTCTTGCCAAGCTACCAACAACACCCTCTCATTGTGCCGCACAACTTTACCCCCCAAATCGTTTTTTGTCATCTCGCTGATGATCTGAGGTTCCCCCCTATTCTTCCTCAGTGTTCCACAAACGTTGGTCTGCGCTTCCAGTAGACGTTCAGACAGTGCTACTGAATTATAGAAATTGTCCATGAACAATGTATACCCATGACCTGGGAGACGATCAAGGAGATCAAATACTGTGTCCGGCAGAGTACTATGCTCCCCGACATAAGGACGCATATTGAAACAATAACCCGTGGCAGAGTCACACAGGATGTAGGATTTTATGCCATATTTTACAGGCTTCTGTGGGTTATACACCCTGAAAGATAGCCGCCCCCGCCACTGCATCATACCCTCGTCAATGCACATGTTTTGCTCTGGTTGGTACAGCTCTTTGAACTTTCCCACTATGTAATCCAACACAGGGCGAACTTTGTACAATTTATCCATTGCATCTTGTGATGCATTATCATTGTAGTGAAGGAACCTCCAGATTATTTGGAATCTGTTCCTTGGCATAGTCTTGCCGAAATGGGGCGTTGCATCCACCTCGTCAACACTCCAGTACATTTCAAGGTTGGGCTTTTTCATGTAACCAGTTAGAAAACTTAGCCCAAAAAAAGTTTTCAGCTCTGGGATAGACACTGGTTTCCATGCATTACCTCTGCTATGTGGAAGAGGTGGTGAGGGGTGTGCTGCGAAATACTGACTTGCATACAGGTTTGTTTGATCGACAATATGTTGTAGTAAGTCGTCAGTCAGGAAGAGCTCCAGGAAGTCAGCCGGCAGGTCGCTATCCAGCGTCGCAGCAGTGCTCTGGGGTCCAGGGGTTGCAGTGAAGGGCAAGTTGTTCGGTTGCCAGCCAGCCTCATGCCAGTCATCCTCATGACCACTGCTTGATGCACGACCTGCTTGATGCACGACCTTTTTTTTTTACCTTTCCCCTTCGCTCTGCCAACAGGAGGGGGAGCTCTGCTTGATACACGACCTGTACATAATAGAAATATACAATTACCACACACACACACACATACACACACACACATATATATATATATATATATATATATATATATATATAGCTGTGTTGTGATGTGGAAAATACTTTTTCTTGTACCTTTCTTCCTCCTTTCTTGCCTGGCAACCGGAGTGGGCGCGCTGCTCCCACTACTGGATGCACGATCTGTAAATAGTAAATTCCTTCACATCAGTAGGCTACTAGGCAACATATATTACAGTATATGAACCACTAAATGGTGTTCATGTGATATGGACTGAAGGACGAGAGAAGAGGAGGAGTTAGCTCTTACCGCTCGCCTCAGGTCTTCGTGGAGTTAATATTGAGGAGCAGGGCCTCATCCCCGCGTCTGGGGATGAGGCCCTGCTGCTCCCGGTTGACCCAGACGGCAGCCATTCATCCGAAGAATCCGGGTCTGGTTCGCTAAAATCATCGGCTGATGATCCGGAGTCGGGTTCGATAACACGCCGTGCGGTCAATCTACTGGGTCCCGGTGCGTTATTGCTGTTTTTAGAAGTCGAAACAGTACGGCGGAGACTCTGTTCGAGAGTGAGCTGTCGGAACGGTTTCTTCGATCTTGCTGGAGCCATGATGAGTTTTTTTCTACCTACTTCTTCGATTACTCGTGACTCATGCCTGCTTTTATAGGCACAACGGCCACCTAGCGGTCAGTTCGCTACTACATTCTCTGTTTACAAGTCTGATCTTCATTGCCAAGGTCCGCTAGATCGTTCCCCACCCAACCCCAATTAAAAATATAATTGACGTTTATAGACATCATTGGCAGTGAGCGGTTGTATTTTAATTGATGTCTATAGACGTCATTGGCAGCCAATGAGTTAATTCGTTGCGAAAATGTACAAAACCAAAAGAACGAGTCCTCCAGCAATAAGGGGATTCCGTGGCCGTCTCATTTCTTGAGAAAGAAATTATTTTCAATAATGAGACGATCACTACATCGTCCTCACTGCTATTTTTATTTTTAACGATCCCGATCGGGTCCAGGTGGACTTCAGGACCAGGTTGCAGCACTACCGGCACCCCATATCTCCGCGATCCACCGGACCTGAACAGGCTGCAGTCCGTCCCCGATCCCAAACTCCTCGGCGATCGCTCGCCACAATCTGTCCCTCATCTCCGCATCTTTATAGTTTTCAGACTGTCATACGGCGCTTTGCTTTGAGTGACGGTTTTTGACGGACGAAGACCCCGCCACCGCCAACTGTCGCCGCCAACCGGCGGCCGCCGCGGCCACCACCGCTGCCGGCCACTGCCGCCTGTTGCTCGCCCAAAGTCTCATATAAATAATTATATCGCGTTTTTTTTTGAGTAAATAATGGAAAACATCACACTTTGGCCGTTTGTGTCGTCTTGTTCTGCTCTGCAATACATATTAAATATTAACATTTATTATTGTACGATTATTCATATTTCTTCCGCTTTTTCCTGCTCTCTCTCCTCTCGTCCCTTCACGATTTGTCTTTCAGCGCAATGCATGATGGTAAAATTTGCTCGGCTAGTGACCATCGGCTGTACACTACTTTTCACGATGCATTGTGGGAAACTTTGAGTGCACTATATAGGGAATAGTAATGCTCACTACACATTCGGACACCCCTACAAAATGGCGTAGGGAGTGATTTCGGACACAGCCCAGGTCTTGTGGTCTGCAACTTAGGTCCAGCTCTCATCAACCATGACAGGCACTGCTTAACAATATGATCATCTCAACAGCGACGTATGGTGGAGGGAGCATGACGATTTGGGGTTGTTTTGGGGACCTGGACCACTCACCATCATGCAGGAAAAGATTAATTCCCAAGTTTCCCCTTCAGGATAATATCAGAGTGGTTGTCCGACAGCTGAAGCTCATAGAAGTTGGGTGATTCAGCAGGACGGTGAAGTAAATCCACAGTGGAAAAAAAAGAAGCAAATCCACCTTTTTTGGAGCGGCCCATTCAGGGCCCAGACCGTAAACCAATAGAAATGCTGCCACTCACAGCAGAAACTTGAATTATATGGCTGAGCTTGAAGCAGTTCTGTAAGGAAGACTGGTCAAAAATCCCTCCTGTGGATTGTGCAGGTCTGATCTGCAGCTACTTGGTTGAGGTTGTTGTGGCAAAAGGAGGTTGGAGCTATTAAATCTGAGGGTTGAATTTTTCCACCAGGACTGTGGATGTTTAACGTTCCATAACAACAAAGATTAGAATTGTTTTGTGTCTTATTAGCTTAAGCATGTTTTGTTTGTCCATACTTGTGACTTAGATGAAGATCATATCATATTTACAGACCAATTACTGCAAAAAAAAAAAAAAAGTGCTTTCTCTTGCTGTCAGTATCTGTAGCTCCCTACTGCCTAAGCAGCCTCTTTTATATTCTAAGAATGTAATTAAGGATACCATTGAACTGGTTAAATGTTTCCAGCGTGCTCATATGACACTGCAGATCAAGGATTCTGGCCATTTCCCAAAGCATTACACTTTAATGGTGGTGAAGAAATTGGCGTACACTCAGAAATATTCCTCTGTTTCAGCTGCCCCCTCACAGGTGATGCCAAGCCTCCTGCAAGCTGCTCTTTTTGGATACACAAGTTTTACACTAACGAGAGTTGAAGCCTGAAGTGGCAGCGTTTTCACGCTTTTGCGTTTATTCCATTATATCCGCAATGATTTGAGGGAACGAGCGTGGTATTTGTAAGAGGAGGAGGTGATAGATTAGGACGAGGCAGGGGGAAGCCTGTGAGCCATGGCGGTCGGATTAATTCCTTCGTGAGTTACTCGCAGTTGTGATGCTACACCATGAAAGTCTAATACCATCTTTTTATGGATTTCACTCAATTTAGATTACCTACATTCAGCAAAGGGATCACGGTGTCTCCTTCTGTTTCCCCCCCCTTTTTTTATTCCTTTGGCTTCTCGCTCTCCTGTCACAGACGATGCAGGAGAACTGTTGAATAAATTAAAGATTGGCAATGGAAAACACTATTAAGACAGAGCCGTCTTTACCCCCAAACGGAAACAAAACACCGGCCGAAGAAACAATAACAGTCTGTGCTTGGGAGGATCGTTAAGGTAAAGTGAGGAGTTTTTCTAGAAGTAAAAGAGAGATGGGGTTTTTTGCAGCGGATATAGTGATTTTCAAGGTGATTAAAAAGCCATTAGTGAGACGACTCTCGCAGGTAAAATTCACAAGGCAGTCATTCAAAACCCAGTTACACACCGGGAAGGGCTCCGACTGAAAGAAATTACTGTGATTAGATGGAGTTATTATATCAAATTGTCCTAGTGAGAAAGCTCCCCCACAATCTCCTGTCTATGAGCTAAATCTCTGTCATTTGGAGAGATGGGCTCTCGTTTCTTTTGGCATTTTCTCATCAGAGGGGCAAATCCTGAGATAAGCTCAAACTTATTTGCCAGGGATTGAAAAAATACTGTTTGATTAAGTCATATGTTGTCTCTCAATATCCAGGACTTTAATACTAAACGGAATAAAAACAAGAGCAAACAAGGCCTTGCTATGAAAAGGATTTCTACCTTTTAAACTTTATACATTATCATCTTTTGATGGAACAAACCCAATTTTTCTCACAGCGGAAACTATTATCGAACTCTGGGAAGCCATTATTTTGGTGTCATTCAGGGGTGCTTATTGAATTTTGCACAGAGTACGCTTTTCTAATGTATATTTGTACTCTACATTGACCACAAACTTCTATTTCAGATTATAATCATGGTGTAAATCTATTTCTATTCACGGCTTATTGGCTCCCATCTTTCATCGCAAGCTCCATTATTTTTTTAAAATTGCTTCTTGTTATTTGATGATACAAGTTCACCGACCAATCTGGGACACCAAAATTCAACAGAGGAATGGGAAGTTGCTCCGCACAAAAAAAAAAAAATGTTAGCGCACAACGTTCAGTAGAGATCGTCTAATATTGTATCCACATCCCCCGTCTCTTACCGAAACCAACGTTTTCATTTAATGCTTTCCCCTGTGCTTTGGCTTGGAAAAACTCAATTTACCTTTTTTCTGTCTTCGTTGTACAACCAGTTCTTTTTCGTCTGACCTGCTACTTTCCAATCGTAGATTTATTACTTTGCCTAAAAAATGAACCAGAATGTGATTTTCATCCAGGATCTTGGATAATTGTTAAGAGGAGTGAAAATATACACGTTGACGGCCAAGAATTCTAAACTATATAGGCCTAATTTAGAACAGTTTGAATCAGTCATGCTCTCTGGAAGTTTCATCCGGTTCTCTTGGCCCTAATTGGTTGAATTCACGCTGCAATCGGCAAAGTGTTTTTGATATCTCTGTCCAACCTCTGAGGCACAAAAAATGTTTCTCCATCTTTTTTGTTTCACCCAGACGGATTGGAGGTGAGAGCTGTTAAAAATTCACAAAATGTGCTTTTTGTAAAGCATTTCCAGACAACCATCTCGTCGATCTTTTTTACTCTCCCAAGTCTTTAAATCAGTTGACATCTCTAAAGTTTGTCTTATCCTTGGATTTTGGCCAGGTATGCAGTCTGGGCATGAATGACTTCTGAACCTGGGCACAGAAGTTGGAAAATATATTAAGAAATGGCATTCAGCTTTTGTTTAATCTGCCAAAATCTTCCCCGGAGATTAATACAAGTGAGGCTTTCTGCTGGACACTTCAACTGTAAAAGAAAAACCTTCCCCATATTTAACCCCCTAACATCGTCTATTCAGCTTATTTCAATGCTCGTTTTCGCCAGGAATGTGAAGCCAGAACAATGTATGAGCTGAGTGAGCTACTTTCCTCAGCTCTAATGGAGCTGTGAGGTACAAGCACGGGTTGATAACGGATCACAATAACTTAATCTGAGTGAGTTTTCATTATCAAGATAATCGTGAGCATCATCACGAGTGTCTTGGAAAAGCTGATAAATACATCTATAATAAATACAGTGATAGTAAGAAAATAGTAGTAAGAAATACAGGAAGTATCATGTAATAAACACAGACTCACAAAATGTCACACATGCAGGAACACCTTATGATTTATGCAAACCTTATTTAAGATTATTTGATTCAAATGTCCCAATAAAGCCATTTATTTCTCAACAAAATGTAAGGTAAAGTGACTGCAGTATGTTTTACAGACTTTTTTTTTTTTTTTTTTACCATTTTTAGACCATTTTTGTGTACTGTTTCCAGGTCAAGTTATACATACCATAACGTGAGCATACGCCGTAGTCAACATGGACACAGTTATGGAAATAAGATCCAAGTTGAGGTACAAAAAATTAAAATTACAATGTGGAATTTACTCCAACATTGCCCGCATGTTTTGCAGCTATTGATTCCAGCTCTTTTATCTCTGCACTGAATATACAACCTATGACTTAATGACTTCCCATTTTAATAACGGAGACATATTCCGGTCACGTATTGCAAAACTTCCCTTTCCACGGTTGCCGTTCTCTCTTTGAAGACGTCTCTTCTTGACCTTAGGACAGTTGAACACATATGATATTATAATGTTAAACACAAAGCAGCCGTCCTCAATAGCCTTTAAAATGCAACATGCTGTAACTCGAGGGCCTCCGGGAAATTTGACCCCTCTCTCTCATTTTGCGGAGACGGTGCTGTCGTTTTTTGGAAATCAAGACAGAAGTGGAAGTCGAGGCTTTCGCGAACAGCGCCCTGAGAAATGACTCCTTTTTGGCTGTGAGAGATAGGACTCAGAGTGATAGGACTCAGAGTGATAGGACTCAGTGATTCCCCTTCAGACGTCAGTCCTTTATCAACACCCCAGCCCAGGTTTTTCTCTAAGGGATGCATGGCCGAAGACAAGCTCCCTGCTTTCATCTCTCGGCTAATGAGAAAAGGCCAGATAACCGTTGAGCCCTCTAGTCCCGAGCAGAGATATTGCGGCACAGTTTTCGTTGTAATCTTCCAACATGAAGCGAACCCTGGGATCCAGGACCACTTCAATAAGTCAATATAGACATTTAAACATCATGTACGAGACATGTTTGCTCTTGTACGCTGTATCAGCTTTAAAAGGGAAGTCTCTGTCTGAGGTTTGTGACTTCAAACTCAACGGAAAAGCTGATCAATGTAGAAGGCCTGTAACAACTGATCCATTTAAATCGATTTGTGAAAATAGTCGGCAATGATTTTTAGTCATTGATTAGTTGTTATGATGCAAGACGCTGTGCTGTGGCGAACTAACGGCTAAACATTCAACACTTTGGCTGTAATTCTTAGTCTAACAGTGCTCAAATAACTGAATATGGTCATTAAAGAAATGCATAAATAACAAAAATGAATCATGGAAAGTTGATGTGGGGATCAAACACGTACAATTTGTCATGTATTCTGTCATGTATTCATTAGACTGAAGTGGGCTGTAACTTCTGCTTGGTCATACAGGACAAGATGCAGACGGACTAACACAACTCCACATGTGAGTACATGGCGCTCATGCACTTTGACCACATGCTTTAATTCTGTATCATGGCATTTACGCACCGATGAACACAAGAGCGTTAGTTGCTTACTTTGGCTGGTCTGAATCTGCAGTGGGAGGAGCCTGACCGCTCTGGGGAAGGACTCATGCTCAAATATGTTTACGCTTCGTTCCACTAACTGACGCATTTGTGTGATGCCGTCGTGATTTAAATGTTTGCATTGTATCCGCCAGATGTAGCCGACTTCAGTTTAACAATGTCAGCACACAAATCGCAGTCCATTGAGCCCCATTAACACCCAGCTAACCCATCTAGCATGCTACAACGACGTTTGCAGCCTGCGATGCCGTGGCTGCCCATGTCCCTGTGTGCACGGTGTGTTCTGCTGGAAAATAATTCATTGGAGAATGTGTCTGACGAGAGCAATTTGTCTTCGCCTTGTTTACTAGAGATCACAGATTTATTGTGGAATGATATATTCAAGAGAACACCATTTTCTCTTTTTCATTATTTCAATCTCCGTGATTGCTCCTCTTGAGTTGTCAGTGATTTATTGAAGAGCCCTTTGGAAACTTGGTATGAAATACTAAAATAAGCTCTTTGATGGGTCTTAAAATTCCTCAAACAAATCCATGAATGTCAAAAGTATTACAAAACTAGCTGCAGGAAATAAATGTAAAAAAAAAATAAAATAAATAAACTCCTGATAATTGGAATTTGCGTGCCGTTTTCCTCAGGCGCTGAGAGGAGTATGTAGCATTATCATTTAACTGCAGACATCAGTATCAATTATCAGTTTTCTGACTCGTCTTCTCATCCTACCACCTAAACGGCTCCATTTCCAATCTTCACTCCCATTAACGCTTTTCTGTAATTGCATAAGGAGTGACAAAGGGGAAATAGATGTGCAAAAACGTATACTCCAGAAGCAAGGTCATTTCTCTGCATCTGCAGGTAATTTAATTGAGTTATGCAGAAAGGGCATTTGCAATTGAGTGGTTATGTATCAAAAATAAAAAAATTAAAAGAGACAGAACAGATATCTTTATTATTCCACTGATGCAACCTTTAATAACAACACAGCCCTGACTCCTCCTCGCTTGTCCTTGAAATGACCCCGAGCTCATTTGCCATGCAGTCCCGTAAAGGAAAGTTCTACAAGTAAGATCAAACAGCAGGATTACTTTGTGGCAGCAGAATGAGGGCTGGTAAACAGCACTGCTCGGTAGTTGTTAGGGTCAAAGCTTGTAGAGCTTTGACCATGGTATAGCCTAAACAAGCCAATAGTTTAGACTTTGGGGGTTTTATACTCCAACATTTGATTGGTAGTGCGTTCAAATGTGGAAGAGCTGTACATAGAGGAATGAGTCATAGAGTTAAGTAACTTTGTTGTTCTGTCATTGATCCTTATTGTCATCTCAGTAAAAACTGATTTGAGGTTGACGAGAGGCTCAGCTTTGGAAGCATTGCATCCTTTATAGTAGATCACTTTAATTTATCAGTATGTGAGTGAGTTTGCCAATTGTTTCTAAGTAGTGCTCTGTTCTGAACGTCTTTGTCTGACAACATTAAATACCTTACTATTCTACTAATCACCAGCTCAAACTTGCAATTAATTTGGTCAGTCATTGTTTCCTATGAGGGTCCATCCATCCATCCATTGTCTACCGCTTATCCTGAATTCAGGATCGCGGGGTGGCTGGAGCCGATCCCAGCTGTCATTGGGCAAAGGCAGGGTACACCCTGGACAGGACGCCAGTCTATCACAGGGCCGACATGTTCCTATAAGGGTGATAATGGTTTATTAGATGAATAAACACACACTAAAGACCCTCTCTCACACAGTTATTTCTTGGCCAGATTAATATATGTCAGTATTTTCCATGTTTCCATTCACCAACCCTACCACCATGGCTGCAACGCTGCAACACTGATCTTATATACAACTCTCCCTGCGTTGCTGCTGAAGGCTTCCACCGTTCATCCTTCTCTCTTTTTTTGCAATCAAATTTTTATTTTCATTTTAATTAAGTCCAACAGAAATATTTCAGGGGATACAATATTATTAGGATGGATTCTCAAAGAAAGACAGTTGGCCCAAGACATAAGAACGTGTCATGGGAAGAACACAGTGAAAGTATTAATGATAATAATAATAAAATAAAAAAGAATACATAAAAAATAAAATAAAATAAATAAACAATAACAATAATAAAATATAAGAGTAAAAACGAGAGAGAAAAAAAAGGCATACATAACGTAAAAAAATACATACATACACACAGACATATATTGACAAGACAGAAGGGACTTGACGTCTAGAAGGACTAGATGAGAGGTGAGAGAGCAAGTGGGAAAATCAACTTAAAGCATGTTTTTCAAAGAGTCAGGTATTAAAGCTGTATTCTACGATTTGAAAGGTTTGAAACCCCCCCCACACACACACCCCACCCATCTGTGCTTGTATCGTTCTCCCCTTGCAGCCTCCCACCTCCCTCTTATTTTACGAAAATAGTTCAGCGAAATGTGTTTCTGAAAACATTTTAGGCGAGAAATAAGCTATGCATTTGCTGAATCTGTCTTTATGTTAGATCGACAACGCTCAGTTTGAAAGATTTTCGAGAGTTTGCGGGCGGCGGCGCCATCTCTGAAAACTCGCCGCTCCGCGCCGGCATTACACGGCTTCTTACATAGATAATGAATGGGAACATTCCCTCCGCTATGAACTCAGGCAGGAAGCCGTTTAGTTTCCCGGTGTGTCCGGGACTTCCACAACATGTACAAAGCAGTAATAGTGTTTATTACGGCCACGAATGATGAAACATTATCGGTGTAAATGCAGCGGGTGCCGGTCGGATTTCCCTCTCACCCCGACCGCAGTACGTTCCCGATCCCAAACTGCTCCGCGATCACTCGCCACAATCCCCCCCCTCGCCTCCCCGCTGACGCTGCAGCCTCAGCCAAAATCACGTGAGAGCCCTGCTCCATACCTGAACTGCTCAGGGCAACAAGCGTCTTGTCAGCTCGTAGTTTCAAACATGGAAGTGAGTCGGGACGAGATGTGAGCAGGAGCAGGAGAGTGAGCGAGGATTGGATCGGAACATTTAGCCAATAGTAGCCATGCGGACCGGATGGCTACTATTGGCCATGCGGACCGGATGGCTACTATTGGCTAAAGTTTGGCTCAAGTGAAAAATCGTAGACTCCATCTTTAAGGGTGCTCTCATTAGCACCATTAATCCGAGCTGTTGAAAGTCCCATGTATATGACGTCCAAAAGACAGAGAATCCAAGACTGAGTAGTCAGAGAATGAGGGGGCTTTCAGCGAGTTGCAATCATTTTCTTGGCTGCTGTGAGTCCAGCAAAGATGACTCTCTTTTTGAGTCTAGAAATATTGAGGATTGACAGATTATTTAAAATCAACACACATATAGTTACAGGTACTGTATCATCTATCAAATCAGATAATTTGGATGCAACATTGCCCCAAAATTGTCTAACAGGAGGACAGCCCCAGAACATGTGAATAAATGTACCCTGGGCTTTCAATGAGCACAGATTACAACATGGCTCATTAATCATTTTCATGTGATGGAGTTTAACCGGGGTGAGGTATGTTCTGTGCAAGAAATTAAAGTGAATTTGCTGATGATCTGGATTACGAGATGCATCATGAATGCTGGACCACATCGCGTCCCAATCAAAATCTTGAGCTAGGTCTGGGCAATCTCTCCTCCAGACCCTCTCCACAGGGAGTGAAACAAGGTCTGTTACCTGCAAAAAATGGTACAGTTTGGATACCATACCCTTAGCTCTGTTTTGTTTAGTGAATAAATCTCGGAGTGGGTGGGTAGGTAAAGGACATTGCCAGGGCAATCCATGTGCTCTAAGCGCTGACCTTAGCTGTAAATAAAAGAAAAAAGTGGAACCTGGCAGATTGAATGCATCCTTAATATCAGCAAAAGAGAGTAATCCAAAATCATTATAAATGTTTTTTAAATAGTTAACACCCCTCTGCTCGCACTGGGGAGCACAGATAGGTCTCCCCCCAATTAGAAGTGCCTTGTTATTGAATATTGGAGAAAAGGTGTGCGACTTGCAGGAAAGATGACAGTGTGTTTCAACTAATCTCCATACCAGCACAAGATGAGAGATAATGGGGCCAAGGCATAGTTGACACTGTTTTTTAGAAATGTTGCTAAAAAGAACGCCTTGAAGTGTCCATGACTGAACTATATTGCTCTCTAGCATGCGCCAAGAGACAGAAGAATGGGAATCAAACCAGGAGAGCAGTGGCCTGAGCACGAACAACCAAGAATACAGTTCAAAATTAGGGACAGCCAGGCCGCCATTCTCCCTCCTTCTCTGAAGAGCAGACAATTTTAGACGCGGTCGCGTTCCGGTTCCAAATGAATTTGGAAGTTGCAGATTGAAGCTTGCTCCAGTAATCAGATGGAGGGGGAAGAGGAACCATAGAGCTTACGAAATTGATCCAGGGCAGAATATTCATTTTAACAATAGAGATACAGGGGGCGGTCGTTGGCGCAGTCGGTGGCGCAGTGGATAAGGCAGCGGCCCCATGTACGGAGGCTCGGCGCGAAGATCAGGGGTTCGACTCCCGGCCCGGCGATCTCTTTCGCGCATGTCTTCCCCCTCTATCTTCCCTTTCCACACTGTCTCTCTCTACAAAAATCAATAAAAGGCTTGCATGGCACTCTAGCCAAAAAAATTATCTTTAAAAAAAAAACAATAGAGATACAGGCTCGAATAGACTTAGGAAGGTGAATCCACCGGTCAATGTCCCTCAAGATCTTATTCAGGACAGATAAGTAGTTATGCTTAATAATCTGATTTAAAGAAGAAAATATTTCAATTCCTAAATACTTGAAGTGTTGAACTATAGGAATATTGGCTGGAAGGACAGATGTTTTTGCAGTGTCATTTAGATGTAAGAGAGCAGATTTGGACCAGTTAATTTTAAAACCTGACATATTACCAAAGTCCTCACAGGTGGTTAAAAGGTGTGGTACCGACTGAGCAGAATTTTCCAAGAAAACTAAAACATCGTTCGCATATAGCGACAGCTGGTGTTGGGTGTTATAAACAGAGATGGGGGAGATCAAATCAGACTGACGAATTGCTTGAGCTAGTGGCTCCAAGGAGAGCACAAATGTGCAGGGCTTAGCGGACAGCCTTGGCGTGAGGACCTGGAGACTGAGAAGAGGGAGGAGTACGTTTGACCAGTAAGTACCTGTGCTGAGGGGCTTGAGTATAGTGTCTTAATCATACCGATAAAAGTGTTACTGATACCCATTGCTTCTAAAACAGACCATAAATATGACCTAGTCGGTCAAAGGCTTTCATAGCATCAAGTGAGAGTACAGACGTGTTTTATTATCTGTTGCAACATCAACAATGTGAAGTAGGCGTCTAACAATATCTGCTGCAAGCCGCGACTTTATGAAGCCTGTCTGATCAGGATTGACTAATGATGGCATGTGGTGCTCAAGGCGGCAAGCAAGGAGCTTTGCAAAAATGTTTAAGTCAGAATTTAGGAGGCTGAGAGGAAGGTAGCTAGAGCAGTCAGTAGGATCCTTATCTTTTTTCAACAGCAAAGAGATGAGGACCTCATGCTCTTCCAGAGTGTCGGAAAACACTATAAACTCATCAAGGAAGACCAGGACCTCCTTTAGATGAATGTCACTCATGCACTTTTCCATGAGCCGTTGGAATGTGGTCGGTGCATTGGTGACTCCCTGGGGCATCCGGTTGAACTCCCAGAATCCAAAGGGGCACATAAAGGCAGTTTTTGGCTTGTCACTTTCATTCATCTCAATTTGATAGTACCCAGACTTCAAATCCATCACTGAAAACCACTTGGATCCAGCGAGAGCGGAAAAAGATTCCTCCCGGTTTGGCAGTGCATAAGAGTCTTTTATCGTTTGCAAGTTTATCTTTCTATAGTCCACATAGGCGTACATCACCATTCTTCTTTCTCACCACCACAATCGGCGATGAAAATGGGGACTCCGATTCTCTGATTACGCCTGCATCAAGAAGGGTTTTGAGGTGTTTTTGACTGCGTCATAATCACAAGGATGAATTGGACGAGGTCTCTGTTTGATGGGTGTCTCGTCCTTCAGCTTGATGTGGTGTTGGATTTTCGTTGCATGGCCAAAGTCAAGGTCATGGTTGGCGAACACATCAGAGAAGGTGTTAAGCTTCAAGGTGACTTTTTCCTTCAACTGCTCAGGTAGAGAGGGCCCAAAGTCAAAGCTTTTTTCAGGACACGTCTCCGTTTGATGAGTAGAGCAGTCAACAACATGCTTCTGACCATCCCCATCAACTAGGTGATTCTCAACGACAGCATCTGCAACAGTCAGGTCTGCGATGACACAATTAATAGGTAGAATGATGTCATGTTCAGTTTCATTTCTAAGGAAGACAGGCAGTTTATTAGAGCCATGCTCTGGCAAGGAAATGAGACAACAGTCTACAAACACGCCTCCTGGCAGAGTTGTTCTGGATGGTTGTTCAATCAGAGCACATTTCTCTGTGTCTCTGTTAGTTGACACACATATGGCCTTCAAGCGGCACTCTTTGTTTCGCTGGGAGAACTACTTGTTCCTTCCCTCTCAGCTTCACAAAACCGAGTTCTCCGCTTGTGTCTTGTTTTTTCCTCAGTTGGAGTGTGCGAAGGACCTGTCTGTAGCCATAGCAGGATGAGTTATGGGAAAGTGAAAACTCGTCACAACACTGATCATAGAGGGGGTTGTGTTGGTTCTGATTAACAATGGGACACCACTGTTACACCGGAGGTCAGGAACGATTAAAGCCAGAGTTGAAATTTCAGGCTCGGTCTCAAGAAGGGCTCTAGGGAACTTGAGGTTAACCTCTACATAACCCAAATAAGGAACAGGTTGAACATTTGCTCCCTCTACCTCAAGGATGTTGCTGATGGGCTTGATAGGATGATCAGATAAATGCAGTGTTTCCCCTACCATTGTACAAAAAATAAATCAATACGCCAAAAATAAGCCACCTATCAATTCATTCATAAATCAATAATCATTAGGAGCGCCTCCGCGCAGCACAGTAGACTTGCTCCGCAAGACGCCGGCCGCAACAATCCTCGCGGCGCGCTCCCGCTACGTTCTTCTTCGTGTACTTTACGCGCTTGATGTTGTTCTGATGCCGCTCTGCCTCGTTAAACCACCACGATGTCGCTTTCTACTTTGAAAACACGGAAAGTTGACACTGTATTTTGATAAGCTGTTGCACTCTTCAGACTCGTGGTGTGAGCGGAACTGGACCGGTACCGGAACCGGACCGGTGCATTTATAAGAAAAATGCCGCTGTGTGTCTCCGTCCAAAATCTGCTTTCCTCGTGCTGCCTGCTCGCACAGATCCGCTCGTGCGCACATTCGAGCGTTGTTGAGAAATATATGCAGAGACGGCGCTCCTTAAAAACAACATGTACAACCGGCTAACGGGCCAAAGCCCGTTTGGGCTGGAGCAGTGTGAATGCAAAGCAGTGGCGAGGCACGCTACTGATCGCGCCCTTAGGCAGCCTATGTTAATAAAATAAGGATTGTTTTTTGATAAGCTGTGGAACTCTGAGTTAACCTATTTCTACCTGAATTTCTATGAACTATCAGGCTGTTGAGTAAACCTATAACTTATATTTTACTTGATAAAATAAGACAATATATGCACTCATATGTCGTTGTAGTGTTTCACAGTATCTGTAGCTATTAATGTGATGCTCATCATTTTCAAGCCATATTTTTCCAGCCCCTAATTTTGGATCATTTCCATCAACCGGCACCTTAATAAGTCACTCTCTCCTTGAATCCTTGAAAACCTTGAATACACTCTGGTTGAACAAAAATGTTGAATGCAAATATAATAATTGCAGAATTGCAGACTGCTTGCTGTGCCACCTGACTTAATCCAACTGCACCAGTACACCATCCCACGCGGCTCGTCTGTTTAGGGTTTTTTTGGTGGGTACCACCGGGCCTGAAAAAAATTCTAGGGGAAACACTGAAATGGGTCTGATAAAAGGACTTGGCCACCGTGGTGACCTGTGACCCTGTGTCGAGTAGACAACTACAGTCCACCCCACCCACATTTACCTTGGCTGTACACTTGCTCCCTACAAGATCTTTTGGCAATTCCAATTTTTGTGTGACTCTGTGGCTGTGAATCACAGGTCTTTGATTACCTGCAGATGGGGGACATGGTGGTTTCTTGGCTTCCATTTTCCCCTCAACAGAAGCCTGTTCTAGTTTAACTGGGGTGTAGTGGATGAGCCATTCTGAGCTTCCCAGGCACGCTGCTTCTCCCTGAGCTTTGCTTTTTTGGCCTGTACAGGGGTGGGATTAGGCATGTTGTCACATGTAGATGCTATGTGGCCATCCTCACCACATTTGAAGCAATACCATGGCTTTGGTATCGCTGTCGCAGTCATTTGCTGAAGCTGTCCTTCTGGCTGGGTATTTTTTGTCTTCTGTTTCTGAGGACTTTTATTTACTGTTGCTTTCTTTCTCATAGGCTTCTCCGAGCTACATGCACTGTGTTTTGACACCTGAACCTGAAGTTCAGCAATCTGCTTCTGTACGTCTTTGGTCATGACTAAGAAGGTTTCTTCTGTTTCCTGTGGCATGACAATATCCTCTGTGTAGGATGTGTGTGCAGCTTGCATGTTTGACATGACTTTTGGCATTGTGAACCCGAGGTGCTGCTTCATTCTGCTGGCTTTGTTAGTCTGTTTGTCCTCAGTTCGCAGTAAGAGTTGGAGCTCTGCGAAAGATGGCTTACTCTTGAGCTGTTCAAGTTGAAGACTGGTGATCAGATTACTATTCCAGCATCCACGACAGAATTACTTGAGAAGTTGTGTGTCAGAGTCGCCGGCAGCGATTCCTCCTTTATTGATATATACATAGCTCAATGCTGTGTGCAGTCGCTGCAGGTAATCAGACGGTTTCTCCCCAGCATTTTGATTGTTGTTCAAGAATCGTGCAAAAAGCTCATCCCCATCTTCCACAGTGGCATAAGCAGAATCAAGTAAGTTCAAGTACTCTTTTGGTGAAGCTTGAGGCCCTAATGACTTGACTATGTTTGCAGCTGGGGCCAAAAGCCTTTCAACAATTTTCCTCACCATTTGGGAGTCAGGGATAGATGGATCATTCAAGCAGAAACTCCACACTGTTGCGCCCCGTGTCATAGTCGACTTCAAAGTTTGGCTGAGGATGTCGCCCAGAAAACTGTTTCAGTTTACAAGGAAAATGAATGTGAGATGAAATTCCACTGCTCTTGACAATGTGCTCAACCACAACACGCTGTACTTCTGGTGTGCTGAGTTGATCTGAAGGCAAGTGGAAAGTGCTGGTTCTTTCTCCTCTTGGAGAGAGAAAATCTCTGACCTCGATGCCAGTCTGGGGTTTGTAAGAGTCCCGACTTACTTAATCTGCTTTTTCAGAAACCCACACTGTAAGAAAAAAACCCGTAAAAAAACGGTCAATGACTGCCAGCTACGGCTGCCAACCAAAAAACGTAAAATATCCTAATTCAAATAAAGTGCAAAAACATTACTATTACAGATAGTCATTGTCATTGTCATTGTCATTTAATGTCAAATGTCATTAAATGTTCTGCAGAAAAATACCGTTATTTTACAGATTTTCCTTCAATTTTTATGATCAAACACCTTGAATAAAGTGAAAATGCTAAAAGTTCTGCAGAAAATACTGTTATTTTACAGATTTTTCCTATTTTTTTTTTAAATCAAACACCTTTAATAAAGTGACAGTGCTTAAGGTTCTGTAGAAAAATACCATTATTCTACAGATTTTTCATAAATTATTACAATCAAACACCTTTAATAACAGTTAAAAAACACCTTAAAAACCGTCAAATTACTGGCAGCTACGGCTGCCAAAAAAACCCCCTAAAATTAAAGTAAAATATCTATAATAATACATCTAATTCAGATTAAGTAACATTTTCATTCTGCACGGTTCTGCAGAAAAATACCACTATTCTACATATTTTTTCTATATTCTTACAGTCAAACACCTTCAATAAGTGTGTTACATGCTAAATATTTAATGATTCAGTTTTTGTAATATTACAGTTTTAATGTAATACATTGAATATTTTAACTACTGTACTGACTGAAAATATCATGTAAAGATTATTGTGAAATATCCTCAACTCAAAACATACTTAGGAAATTCAAAATCGATACATCTAAAGATTTTCACTGTTTCAATTAAAGTAGGTCGCAAAACTTTATTACAAATAAAATACACACCAATATTGATTCTAAAAGCCCTTTATTTAATGTATTGAGTTGTAAATTTACAATATCAACCAATTATTCCCAAACAGTTCTTCAGAGACCCCCAAGGAAGAATTGAAAAACTAAAAATTCTATTTCTCCATGTGTCTATCTTGTCTGTTAGCTGTACTATCATGACGAGGTGATGGCGTTTCACTTTTGAAACAGGTGGAAAGCTGCTGGGCTGAGGGGGTTGTTGTCAGTTGTTTTTTAGCTTGCTTAAATAAAATCAAAGCATACCAAAAAAGGTCAATTAATCTGTACCAGAGGTGACAGTGCAATGTAGCACATCAAGAAGAATCCTCCTCCAAATTGCCAGTAATCAGCTGGATCTTTGGTGCACCTGGGGGAGGGGGAAGGGAAAAAGGACAACGTAAGATCCACTGAAAAGTCCTTACTATAAAAAGGATTTTTATTTATTTTTCTATTATTATTAGTTGATCCAGAGTCATTTTTTTTTTTACGCTATTGCCGCTTGCCAGTATTGAACGCTTGGTGGGCTGCCACTAGGAGGATGATTGACAGGTGCTCTCCTTCATAAAATCACGCCAGTCCCAGCGGCATGGGCGGGCATTGGCGGATTGGCAGAGTCAGCCGTGCCTGTCCTGGGCTGGAAGCTGTTTGTTTTATTTGGGTTTTGTTTTTTACCTCGGAGTGGCCAACTCTCTATTATTCCTATCTCGGTTTGTCGATACAATTCAACCAATCCAATCAACAAACAAACGTGCTGGTCAATTACAGGGGTTGGGGAGGCGGGTCATTGAGTCATACTCATGAGAGGGACGCTGTTAGTACTTGACGTTCATGGTCGCAGTTGCTCTGTCGCTAGTTAGCTGTGGTGTTCGGTATGGATATCCGTATTTTTTCCCCAAAAAATACACGGACAAGAAGTGACGATGCGAACGGGAGCGAGCAGGAAGCAGCGATATTCACTTCTACTGGAAACGTCAGCACTGAAGTCAACAGTAACACTAGAGTAAACATTCATGCTAGGAGAGGTAGCTCCCTAGCTGCTGCACCGCTCCCAGTATGAATGTTTACTTCAGTGTTCAGGTTGACATCAGTGCTTCTGTTCCAAGTAGAAGTGAAGCTGTATGGTGCTGAATGCCACAAACCTTATTGCTGTTCTTGAATTAATGCTTGAGTTGAATAAATGGACACAGCACTACACTATTTTGTTTGTTTGCCGTTGTTGGGACCTCACTAGTAGGACTACACAATGCGGCCTACAAAAGCCTACACATGCGGTCAGAACAAAGGGACAAAGGGGATTAAAAACTACACCGCCATTTTAGTTTCACGTCTCACCTAAGTGCGAAGTGCAACGTCACACAACTGGTGCCCGTGTGATAGTAACACGCCTCCCGAGCCTTAGAGTATTGCGCGCGCATTCTCCCCCTCTCTTTGTTTGTGTCCCGCTAACACACACACACATACGCTCCCCACACGTGTCCTACGCCAGCTGTTCCCGGCGGACACTAAGGACATAGCTACATCTGGTGGCTGCATCCGGCCATCTCGCTCTCTCTCTCTCTCTCTCTCGCTACTCCATCTGACGTCAGTGGCTCCGCCCCTGAACGCTGTGAGGAATAGCTCCATCTGGTGGTCGCGCCCGGCCATATCTCTCTCTCCCTCTCTCGCTACTCCATCGGACATCAGTGGCTCCGCCCCTGAACGCTGTGAGGAATAGCTCCATCTGGTGGCCGCACCCGGCCATCTCTCCCTCTCTCTCTCTCTCTCGACACACACGCACACGCACACACATGCACACACACACACACACACTCCACGTGTGTCTCTCCTTCTGTTTAGCTTGGTTTTGTGTGTTAGGTAGTTAGGTATAAGGCTTTGTTAATTGCAGTGTTATTGAGATCATTATTACTGATTTTAATCAACCTTATTATATTATTGTAGCGCCCCTTTGCTGTTCGGGCAATTAATAGGGGTAGCTAACCTGGGTTCTTTACATAAAGGGTTATCCCTAACCATAAGTGTGTGTATAATTTGAAATTGACCTTGTAATGCAGACTACTACACAGCTCACTTATCAAGAGTAAAGATAGTAATAACCATTTGCAGGCTCTGAAATGTTTAGGAATTACATTAACTATTTAATTATGTATAAATGTATATCACTCCTTTCTTTGTTTCAATTATTCAAACAGTCAGTTAACACAATGGATAAACATACAACACCAAACACATTGCACATTTATATCCACCTCAAGTACTAGGCTCTAAACCTCAAGGAAATAAAATAACCTATAGCCGGCAGTATACTAAAAAAAATACCCACAAGTCCAGCGGTTGTTGCAGGCCTGACGGGAAGCTTGAGAGCGTTGCAGTGCACTAAGATGGCGGCTCCTAGCCAACTCACGGTCTCTCACCGATGCAGCACGCACGCGTCGCTCCTCTTCAGAACGTGCGTACGTAGTTGACTGGACTCGTAGAAATCTCTGTCGTCGCGGAGTCCTCTGTATTATGGCGTGTTGCGCTCCCCTTGTTGGCGAACCCACAGTCCATAAACAGTCCAGCCCCGCTAGCTATCCACTGTGGAGCTAGGCTAACCAGTTAGCAGACGCTCGAACGTTGAATTCCTTGTCGGAATAAATGTTCACAGCCGTCCGTCCGTCGAACATAACAACGCGGTGGACTCAGCGCGTTGTTATGTTCCCACCTATTTCGTTGGAAATAGGTGGGCTACATATTTCCACTGTTAACTTTTAACTCGCTACAATAGCGCTGCCACCCTCGTGGCGCCAGCCGCCTCGCCGACCCTCGTCTTCTCTCTCCCTCCCGTCCTCCTCTCACCTGACCGTCAAAAACCACTTCTCATTGGCTCATGCAAATATAACAAATGCAAACTTCACATTTAACCCTTTTTCTTCCTCCAGTATCCCACAGAAAACATTAATAAACACATTTTTTACCATTGTGAACACATTGACTGAACAAATACCATTTACAGAATGCATATTTCAATGTATGAACTGAACAATGAAATCCAATGTCACAATATGCCATAACAAACCTCTGCATAGTTTTTACCCTTTTAAATCCTATGTATTCTAATTATTAAATCCTTTCTATGAATCAATTAACATTCCAGCCTAATTTTCCATAGGGCTACATTATAACTAGCGGTCTCTTGTGCTTGTTGTGTATATGTCACTGGATAACAGCAGGTTGTGAAGGCTAGTGCTCGAATTTCACGCCTTTTTAATTGTTCGATTGGTTTTGTACTTCTATGCCAATGATCACGATGATTGGCATGTGAGTATAAAACCTCTATATTGAGACTGAATACAGTTTTAGGTTATCTTTTCCCTGATCCAAGGGTGGTGCCCCGTTTATTCATGATTATATCATGATAATATATTAAATATAATTATTAATATCGATAATCATATTGACATTAATAATTAACTGTTGATAACCAAATCTGCTCCTGCTACTACCCCAACACCGTGCAATGGCTTCGCGTCGCGGCGAGTTTTGAGAAACGGGGCACAAGCTGTCGAAAATCTTTTAAACTGACCGTTGTCGATCTAAAATAAAGACAGATTCAGCAACTGCATAGCTTATTTCTCGCATAAAATGTTTTCAGAAACACCTAAATGACCTAAATGTGCTAAAATAACGTTAATCACCTACGACTATACGATAACATTAGTTAACGGTTAGCTTACAGTTTGACAAGTTAGCTTACAGTTTGACAAGACCATCACTGTAAATTAAGGGAATGAACACAAACACTGCGTTAGGTTATGATTTTACAAAGGGAAAGGAAATTAATTCTTAGCTGATACAGCAGAACAGTTATGTAGTGAAGTCCAAGTAATGTTAGCTGACCAAACAGATCCGCCTGACCCTTCAACTGTGTCCATACTCCACTTTTTTTTGTTCTCCGTTGAAATCCCACAACTCAGATTCGCTCCAAATGAAAACATGGCGAGCAGATGTAAAATAGTCCAGGTAATAATCCAGGTAATACGTTAGTGGTCAGGTAGTCCACTAGTGCACGATTGCCAGCGCGTACCCATTCAAACTGACGTATTTTCAAAAAGAAGGCGCGCACAGTTGTCATTGGCCAGTTTTCGTGATGACAGCCACATCAACCAATCACATTCAAAGCAACATGGCAAGACAGCCAATAGCAATTGTATTAGCGTGGTATCTTTTTCTTTATCAAGAAAAGATGTTAAAGAAAATAAATGTTTATTTATTTTTATTTGTAGGCGGGTATATATTTAATTACATACGCATCTCTCTCTCTCTCTCTCTCTCTCTATCTCTGTCACACACAATCTACTGCATTATGTGTAAAGCACTATATAAACAAAGATGAGTTGACTTCACTTGATTTAAGCAAAATATCAAAAGGATCAATATTTTTACTGGTACTTGCATTACTTGCTGAACAGCAGATAAAGGCCTATTCCAGTTTAATGTAACATATATATAATAGATAGACATTATTTTAATTGGAATGTATAAATGCTAACCCACTCATATTTTTTTATTTTGCGATAATCATTGTTATTTAAGCATCATCCGAATTCAAGCTTTACCCATCAACAAGTTGTCCGATTGCACGTGAAAGTGTCATTGATCTGTTTTTGACCTCCCCACACATTACGCTGCCTTCAGCCACTGAAAGACGCGCCATACCTGTCTGCACAGACAGCCTGACCTGTACATATTTTTGTTAGAATCATTGCCATTATATCCAGACTTACAGTTTGAATATTAAAGTACTCACTAGTCTAATACTATCTAGTCTAATCCAAAGTCTATACAAGTACTTTTATACATACCACATAGTACTAGTGAACTAATAAGATTTACCTTAACCTTACAGAGAAAAACGTTAGTATGGACATAACTCTTAATATAATGAGCTACATATTTAATTACAGAGTTTGAATGTAAAAGTACACATAAATCTAAAACTAATAAGATTTTCCTTAAAATTACAGAGAAAAACAGATTATTAGTATGGAAATAAACCTTCATATAACAAGCTACGGGCTGCACGGTGGTGTAGTGGGTAGCACTCTCGCCTCACAGCAAGAGGGTCCTGGGTTCGATTCCCGGGTCGGCCCGGGTCCCTTCTGTGTGGAGTTTGCATGTTCTCCCCGTGTAAGCGTGGGTTCTCTCCGGGTTCTCCGGCTTCCTCCCACAGTCCAAAGACATGCAGGATGGGGATAGGTTAATTGGTGACTCTAAATTGCCCGTAGGTGTGAATGTGAGTGTGAATGGTTGTCTGTCTCTCCATGTCGGCCCTGTGATAGACTGGCGTCCTGTCCAGGGTGTACCCTGCCTTCGCCCAATGATAGCTGGGATCGGCTCCAGCCCCCCCGTGACCCTAAATACAGGATAAGCGGTAGAAAATGGATGGATGGATGGATAACAAGCTACATATTTAATTGCAGGTTGAATGTATAATTACATGAAAATGTGAAAATAATAAGATTAACTGTAAAATTACAGAGAAAAGTGTTAAGATTGTTTTTATGGACATAAACCTTTTTATTACAAGTTACATATTTAATTATAAAGAATTACTGTCATTTTACGTAAATTTGTATTTAATTTAAGAAAACGGAAAGATAATGTATAATTAATATAGTATTTGTCTGTAAAAAAAATGAGAAATAAATGTAGTTTGTCATTACTGTCATAATACTTCAAATAACAGGCAGATTGTTCATTTACTGATAAAGTCGTATACCGTAAAATTAGGATTTTTTTTTACAGTGTAGGGGCTGCAGTTTGGATATCATTTTGTGTAAGGGGTGGCTCAGTTTCCACGGGTTCTTCACTGATCTCAAATGGGGTTTCAGTTCCAACAGATTTACTGATCCTAGCCAGCTCCTCACGAAGGACATCTCCAAACTCCCTGCCACTCAACTTAGCTAAGTCTTTTAACCCAGAAAGGTATTATTTGTTGCACTGGTGCCTGCGTCACTTGAGTAAACGCTGGCAAGACTCTGAACGTGGTGGATAACCTCAGGATTTGCAGTGCATGGTCTTTGGCAAGGTAAGATGTTTGCTTCAAGTGCTTTCACAGCAGTGCCATGTACAAACTCTGTAATTGCTTGGGTCACAGGGTCTGTGCTAGGTACTTTAATTATCCTAGAGATAGAACCATATCGCTTGAGAAAATCAAAGATTTCATTATCAACCTCAGTGTTGGTTAACCCACTAACTAAAACAGCATTTGGGATCTTCACACTCTGGGCCCTAGTTTCGTAGACCAGGCGCAGTCAGCTTTCAGCGCACCTGCGCCGCGCCGACGGGGTGTGTCCGCCTGGACTTTGCAAGTTTCGTGCACCGCGCAGGCTCGCGCAGGCACACCTCCCGTCTCGCCCACTGGCGCAAGTGGGAAAGAGGGAGGAGAAGAAGGCGTGAGTGGGAGACGAGGAGGAGACGAGGCGTGGACTGGGATTAACACAGCCGATTCAGATCTTCACCAATCAAATGAGCTCCTCTCCTCTCCTTTAATGCGTTAGGGGAGGTTCAGTGTAAGATCCGTCACTTGACAACCCGATGACAGAAGCAGCGCCGCCGCTCCCACCACGCTCATCACGCGCTGTGCGCGCGTATCATAATAATAACAATGCCCATATTATAAAAAAACAGGAGAGAGAGAGGGAGATGTTTTGGTCCGAGAGGCTGAGTTTCCGTTACGCGTGCCATCCGCCTTTGATCTGACGTCAGATGTGACGGGACAATCTATATAGATATAAATTCACGTGTTGATTCAATGAGTTGCATTAAATAGTGTTTGTTGTGATTATTTATTGCATTTAAATGTGCCTGGAACTGTGGAAACCTGCCTGTGAGGTCTCGGTGACGTGTGCGCACTGCGCGCCGGTCCGCCAAACTACCGATCCGCCAGCTGTGATTCGCATTGAATCAATGGACTTTATTTACGCCTTGCGCCGAAAGTAGACCAGGTCGGAGCTGGCGAGCTTTCAGCGCAGTCTCGGCGAGGCTTTTTGCCACGAAACTTCCGCTACGCCAAGCTGAATCTGTGACGCCTCCCCCTGCTGCGCCGCCACACCCATCTTGGCGCAGGCGATCCACCAAACTGCCAAACTGACGGTGCGCAAGGCTGCGCGGGTCGAAACTTGCACTGCGCCGGCTGCGCCACCCTGCGCCGCCCTGCGCTGGTCTACGAAACTAGGGCCCTCTTTGTCAATACGGTATCCATTTTTAACCAAGGTAAAACTGAAATGTCAATAACTTGAAAATGAGATGGATTAATACAACCAAAATGCCTCAAATGTTAAATTCTCTCCCAATTACACTTGATAACGGTCCAGTTACTCAAAAGGTGTCCTTTTCATTCAATTATGAATTTAAATTTATGAATTGCTCCTGGATAGCTCGCCAAGTTTTACTGTGTAACCCACCTGACAGGTAAGTACACACTAGGTTCGTAGGCAAAGTAATTAGAAGGAATTAGACACCACAATGAGTAAAAGGAACACAAGAGTAAGTTTAAGCAAAACATAGAGGTGTAACGATTCATTCGATTAATCGATGAATCGATTGTCAGTCCTATAGATTCTACTAAATCGACCTGCTAAAATAAATAAATAGAATGAATCATTTTGGCTTCACCAATAATCAATATAAATGCATGTAATCGGATTAATCGTGATTCTTACTTATGATTCATGTTTAAATACATTTAAGACATTCTCTCCCCTGCCAGCATGTAGTCTACTGAAAATGTTAAAAAAATAACCGAGCAATGTTTAATTACATTGTTGTATTCAGCATAAAATATTATGCAGGTTTACTTTTTTCTAGAATAAATATGTTATTTTTCACCTTTCAGAAGAATACAGATAGTCTCACTTGCATTATTGCATGTTTATTTCATGGATATAGAATTTTGGTTACAAGTTACTGAATCGAATCGTGGTTTACAGAATCGAATCGAATCGTTACAAAAAATTTTTTTTTTTTGAATAGAATCGACAACTACTGTATCGTTAATCCAATCAAATCGCTGTGAAGCCAAAGATTCACACCCCTAGCAAAACACTGTATTAAGCACAAATAGAAAAATAAACAGTTTACAAATGGGTCATTCCGTGTCATTTCATCAAATGCCTCCCACCTGACCATCTCATAATGTCCTGAAAAAATTTGAGTACAAAGACACACTTGTTAATAGGACTAATCCAAAATATTAGGTCTCTACTGTCAACAGTTTTCTCATGAAACGTCATTGAATGAAGGGTAGTTTAGACGATTTTTGGCATCATACTCTGAAAAGCCATTTTTAAACGACATTATCTGGAAAACTATCTCACCTAATTACCTTACTAATATCCTCCAGACATGGAATATCAGGGGTGTAGCTCAATGATAACCTAGTATGGTAGGTAGGGATGCACCGATACCACTTTTTTTCAAACCGATACGATACCGATATTTGGATCTGAGTACTTGCCGATACCGAGTACCGATGCCGATCCTTCTACCACAACAAAAAAACAAACGATTAGGCAAAATGCAATGAATTGGAAGACAAGTTTTATTTTCTTCTCTGCTTGTTACAACAAATAATGATAAATATGAGTAAATGACTGTAAAACTTTTCACATTTCAAGTGAAAATAAACATTTTTCTGTGAAATTATTGCAGTTTCCTCATTTGAATCAAACAAAATTATCAATTAGCACTGTCTTCAGCTTTTAGATTGAGAAAACATGAATTAACCTATTGCAGTGTCCACATTTGAATCAAACAAAATATCATGTAACTGTTTGGCACTGTCTTCAGCTTTTAGATTAACTAAACATGAATTAACCTATTGCAGAGTTAAACTTCAGTCAGAATGCAATGGTGTGGTCTTTGAACTAAGCTTCTTTTGAGAAAGTGAGAGGCAGATTCTTTTTGATGAACAGAATCATCTCTGCATGATCAGCTGTGAGCCTGTTTCTGCTTTCACTCACAATGTGTGACACTGAGCTGAACAACCTTTCACTGTCAACACTAGTGCAAGGTGCTGAAAGGTATCTGCCCGCCAGTTTAGCAAGAGTTGGGAAGCGCACTTTATTAACCACCCAGTATTGTAGTGGTTTGTCTTCCCGTGAAATCACGGCCTCTCCAAGATATGTCTCTACTTGTACACTTGAACCTACTGCAGCTGTGCCCACTGATGATGATGCCTGCTCATCTGCAATTTCATCAAATATGCTGTCTAGACTGCTGGTGGTCTGGTCCATGCGTGGTTTTCTTGAAGGTGGTTCATTCAGGTCATGGTCCTCCTGCTCGTCCAGTTCTCCAGGCAACCTCAGCAGCTCAAGTTTCAGCACCTCTTTGGCATGTGCAGCAGTGGTAGCATTGGAGAAAAAACTATTTTTGTACCTAAAACAGAGAAAGAAAAAAAAGAAGTTGAAAATAGCATGCTTGCTATTTTAGCACAGTGACAGTTACAGTCACCCAGTTGCACACACACACACACACACACACACACACACACACACACACACACACACACACACACACAGTCAGAGTTACAATCACACATAGTCACACACAGTTACACACACACACAGTCACAATCACACAGTCACACAGTTACACACACACAGTCACACATAGTCACACACAGTTACACACATCAGTTACACACACAGTCACAGTTACAATCACACATAGTCACACACAGTCACACACAGTCACACACATCACAGTTACAATCACATACAGTCACACACAGTTACTGTCACACTCACCTGGGATGGAGTAGCGTTGCGATGCTGTAGAGTGGGTTTGCCTCCACATCAGTGAATCGCTTCCTGACAGCTGCAGCCAAGGTTCCCTTCATCGCTTTGACCCCATGGTCTTCATCAGTCTCCCTTGTTAGAAATCTGTGCAGCACAGTGACTGCTGGAATGACGTCTGCAGCCATGGCATCTGAAGAGCTAACTTTCCGAGTTAACTCCTCGAATGGACCCAGGACAGAGAGCACCTTCTCCAGCAGAATCCACTGGTGACCCGTCAGAGTATCAGGGAGTCCGTATTCAGACACGTATATTCCCAGAGCCCGTTTCTGCTCAATCAAGGACTGGATCATGTAAAACGTGCTGTTCCAGCGGGTCTGTACGTCCTGCTGGAGCCGCTTAGCAGGCTGGTTGATCTCTAACTGAATGTCCTCGAGCCGGGAGTAGGCCAGAGCAGAATGTTTAAAATGGCCAACAATTTTGCGGCCGACAGCCACCGCATCAGTAACACTTCTCTGTGACAGAAGGCCCTCGTGAACGACCAGCTGGAGAGTGTGAGCTGTACAAGGTAGGCTGGGCAGCTCAGCATCACTCATGGCTTTTATCATATTCCTTGCGTTGTCTCGGAGCACTGCGTGGACGGACGTCTTCGGAATGTTCCAGGTCTGGAGCATGCTATCGAAAGCACCTGCGATGCTCTGGCTGGTGTGCGAGCCCCGGAATGACTTTGCATGTAGTGTGACGTGATGACGAATGAACTCCTCTTCTAGCCACTGCGCCGTTAAGCTGAGCAGTGACATCGGGCACACACTGCTTGTCCAAATGTCAGTAGTGAAACTTAAGGCTGAAGCCTTATTCACCTGGTTGCGAACTTTTTTTTTCACATCCTCAAAAAGTTTTGGCACCATAACATCCGTGATGTAGGTGCGACTGGGAATCTCATATCGTGGCTCGAGTGTGCTGAGAAGACGGCGAAATCCTACATTGTCCACAACCGACAGTGGCTGGTCATCCAGAGCAATAAAATGAGTCAGAGCCTCTGTAATTTTAACTGCCCGTGGGTTTTCTCTTGACATTTTTTCTCGCTTTTCCAAAACCTGAGTTAAAGTTGGTTGTTGCGGTTTCGCATTAGCCTTAGCAAACTCGGTATACTCAGGGTGATGATGTGTCCTCAGATGTTTTATCAAATTGCTCGTATTGAACGACGTACTCTCCTTTCCTCCCCTGGAGACCTTACCAGCACACAGTTTGCATTCCGCCTTGCTTCTGACATCTTCGCATATTTTGAAATGAGCCCAGACTGCCGACATGGTGCTAATTAACCGCAGCCGCCACACTCCTCGCCTAACCACGCTGTTTCTGATTAGCTCGACGTCTCCCCCTAGCCGCCAATCTAAAAAAATACAACAAAGATGCAAAGCCACCCTCTGATCGCGGTCTTCATGCAGAGCAATTGCATGCACTGGTATCGGTTCTTGGTATCGATAAACTTTAGCGAGTACGAGTACAAGTATATTACAACAGTATCGACCCGATACCCGATGCCAGTATCGGTATCGGTGCATCCCTAATGGTAGGTACTTAAAATGAGGCTTGTTGAAATAAAGTAGTACATTTGAAGAGTGGCTGAGCTCCCATTTTTACAGATAAAAGACTTCTATCATTTCTGCCTCTATCTCTGGTGTTAGCTTAAACATTCTACAAAATATGGTCTCTCTTAGATTATTAGTTTCACAGATATTAAGGCTCAAAAATGGAAGTTAACACTAGGAATGGGCGATATTTTACCGTTTGCGATATACCGTCAAAAAATTTCCACACGGTAAGAATTTGTCATCTCGCGGTAATAACGATAAATTCCGGTTGATGACTTTTTCCCCCCAACTTTATTGTATTCAGATTTACTCTCGTTTGATGACGTTGTATGCGACCACGCACTCGCAGCCCAACTCACGTGACAGGCACCTGCCTCCTGCCTGTAGACCTGATCTCTCGGCTCACGTGAAGAACAATAACAAACATGGCGGAAGGCGGAGCTGCGAGCGAGGTGCTCGTTGCTAAACGAGGCTCCAGCTCGATTATCTGGAACTGGTTTGGTTATTATAAGTCTGACATGGAGCAAAACACTGTTATAGAGTTTGTAAAAAAACGGTGATTGCAAAGGGTAGTAACACCACCAATTTGTTCCACCACCTCAAACACCAGCACAAACCAGAATATGACGAGAGACAGAAAATGCGCACAGATGCAGCAAAAGCGACAGCGTCAACTTCACTTTTTTATCGTCACTTTTATCGTTACCGGGATAAATGCCAGAAATTATCGTGATACATTTTTTAGTCCATATCGCCCATCCCTAGTTAACACATCTTTGCCCAACTTCAGAGTCATATTCCAAAAAACTGACAACACGTATCTGGTCCAAACTTACTTTATTTGAAAGATCACATTCTTGTTAAAATCATATTAAAAAAATCAGGAGGGTGTTTTGCCTCATTTTGTCGCAGTGATTTTTTTAAAATCCTGATATTGGTGGGGTTTTTGTGGCTGGTTTTGGTACTGCATGTCCTAATAGCCTACCAGTAAACATCACAGGAGGGCAATTCAAATGTGTTTTTTACCATTTACCAAAGACTTACATGTGACTAAATGCTACTGATAAATTTAGCCTTACGAAAACATTCAAAAGTAGCACAGTTGTAGAGGCAATAAGTCCTTGAATGTGAGTTAAACATGCTGAAAGCAGCTTTTAATGTCTTAAACCATGAACAAACATAGCATAATATTGAAGACTGTACATTTTGTCATACTGTAAGTATATAAATTACACAACCAAATCAAATAATAATCTTAATTCAAGCATGAGATTTTACATTACAGTACAAAAGTCTCCAAAGTTTGATATTGAATAACAGTTTGTCTCTATGCTCACTATGAGGGATCACACATTTTTCATCTTTTAGATCCAATTCCTTCGTCACATTCATTAATTTGTCAGTCACTTTACAAATTGTCTAATGTACATCTCTGCTCTGTTGTGCTCATCTTTTTTGATGGCATACATGTGCCCATTTTCTGTAGAGGGAACGTCAAATCTTGCAATTCTATGCTGCAGTGGGACATTGCACATGTCTTCTCTTCTTGGCCAGTAGAAACTCTTGGTAGGGTCATGTGGGTGCATGAACTGAACCAGTACATCTTCATCTTCATCTGAAACATCTCTGATACTTCCTATCCACCATTTCTGATCATAACTCACATATTGTCTCATAGTGAGCATAGAGACAAACTGTTATTCAATATCAAACTTTGGAGACTTTTCTACTGTAATGTAAAATCTTTATGCTCAAATTAAGATTATTATTTGATTTGGTTGTGTAATTTATATACTTAAAGTATGACAAAATGTACAGTCTTCAATATTATGCTGTGTTTGTTCATGGTTTAAGACATTAAAAGCTGCTTTCACCATGTTTAACTCACATTCAAGGACGTATTGCCTCTGTAACTACAACTGTGCTACATTTTAATGTTTTCGTAAGGCTAAATTTATCAGTAGCATTTAGTCACATGTAAGTCTTTGGTAAATGGTAAAAAACACAAAATTGCCCTGCTGTGATGTTTACTTGTAGGATATTAAGACATGCAGTACCAAAAACGGACACAAAAACCCCACCAATATCAGGATTTTAAAAAATCACTGCGACAAAATGAGGCAAAACACCCTCCCGATTTTTTAATATGATTTTAACAAGAATATGATCTTTCAAAAAAAGTAAGTTTGGACCTGATACTTGTTGTCAGTTTTTTGGAATATGACTCTGAAGTTGGGCAAAGATGTGTTTACTTCCATTTTTGAGCCTTAATATCTGTGAAACTAATAATCTAAGAGAGACCATATTTTGTAGAATGTTTAAGCCAACACCAGAGATAGAGGCAGAAATTATAGAAGTCTTTTATCTACAAAAATCACTGTCCGTAAAAATGGCTTTTCAGAGCATGATGCCAAAAACCGTCTAAACTACCCTTCATTCAATGATGTTTCATGAGAAAACTATTGACAGTAGAGACCTAATATTTTGGATTAGTCCTATTAACAAGTGTGTCTTTGTACTTGAATTTTTTCAGGACATTCTGAGATGGTCAGGTGGGAAGATTTTCAAAAAATTTGATGAAATGACACGGAATGACCCAAATACTCTGCCGGCAGTTCATTTTTGCTCTCTTTTGAAATGTCTTTTAACAGGGTGCACCCTTAATAAAATAAAATAAAATAAAATGTCTTTCTCAAAATAAAAAAAAATAGTTCACGTGAATCGTCCTGGAAATTCCTTCCCCACAACCCTACCACGCTGACAGGGCGCAAGATGAAGAACGGGAAGGCCCCTCCTTAATCCAGATGCTCACACGGGTAGCTCGCCATCTCCTTCGTCAAGAAGAGAATCATTTCAAATCCAGGGCCCAGAGTCTCAGGGTATCCAAAAAACCCAGCCTGTATAACACAACAGGGCTGATATAAATCTGTTCAACCTTTCTTAACTGTACAGTTTAATCAATATCAACGTATAAAGCAACTTTTCACTATTAACTTATTAAAAGATAACTGCTGCGTTGCAATAATAAACATGAAATGTCAACTTCTCTGTTTTATAGTGAAACAAAATCATGGAAGTACTGAATCACTGAATACTCTGCGTGGCCATTGCGTGATCACTACGCGGAAGCATAAAGGCTCGGTTATGCTCCGCGTAGTGATCACGCAATGGCCACGCAGTTGCATGGAGACCGTGATGGTTCTGCGTTGGGTTTACGTGTCGAAATGCAATTTGATGCCACACCGGTAGATGGCGCTATGTTTTTTGTAAAGACTGACCGACCGACCGAGACTCTTGACGTACATCGTCGTTAGCCTCGTTATAGCCTATTTGTTTACCTTCCGGCTTTAAACATCCACAATTTTTCAGTGTTTTATTTCTTTGTGCAAAAGCGACAAGGTGCAAACAATAAAAGTATTAAAAGTTTAAATGGCGGTGTTTATGAGTGGAAACCGGAAAAGCGGTCTCCAGCGGATGTAGTTAGCGGACCAATCACAGCCAATGCCGCTGCGTTGGTGCTGCGTCGCCTCGACGCGCGTCTAGGATTTTTGAGAGGTGCACGTCAGGCCCTTGCGTTGGACGTAAGGAGGGTCCGTAAGGACGGAAGGGGTCCGTAAGCCCCCTTGTGTTGTGTCAATGCGGAAGCATAACTTGGGCTTAACCGAGCCTTGAGGGCAGCGACGTTTAGAACGTTCATAACGCACGTCTCTATTTACGCACGTAATGGAAGCATAAATGAGCCTTAAAGGGATAGTTCAGAATTTTGGACATAAGACCCATTTTCCAAGTGAGCCGGTGTGTTCGAGACGTCTGGAGACGTTTTCAAGAAATTTTATTCAGTTCTTCTAGTTGCCGAGTTCGCTTATGCTATAGCTAGCGCGAGTCAATGGTTCTTAGCTAGACAAGCATTAAAAACAGTCTTGCCCACTCCACAGTGCACCCGAGGCAAATCCATTAAAACAATAGACTGTCGATGTACATACAGTGCATCCGGAAAGTATTCACAGCGTTTCACTTTTTCCACAGTTTATTACGTTACAGCCTTATTCCAAATTGTATTAAATTAATCTCTGTCCTCAAAATTCTACACATAACACTGCATGAAAAGTGGGATTTTCGTCAGTTAGCGGCCCTGTAAATTCCCGTGGAAGTTCAGGTTTACGACTGCAAACGGCAATTTGCAGGAAACACCGAAAACTGACGTAAATTGCCGGGAATTGACGTGGGCCTTGCTTTGCAGTTGTCCCCCCATGCCCCCCCCCTCCCCGTAATCCTAGGGGAGGCTTTAACATGTAAATGAAAATGCTGTGAGCTATACAAATGCAAATCAGGGTAGCAGGGGGAGTTTTCCCCCAGGCGACATTTTTCTGAAAGGTGTTAACTTCATTTCATCTTCATTCAAAGATACACAAAACAATTTGCTTCAACAATTACTTTTAATCAGGCTTTGCCACAAAGGTAAAATGTACATTCATGCAAACAACATCACAGTCTCCTAGAGCTCAACCACTGTGCATAGTGGTATGACTACAGTGACCCTTTCTTTGGTCTTGCTTAAATGCACAGTGGATGTGTTAACCACACATCTCCCAGCAATGCGCTCAACAGGCAGAAATGATGCTGGGTATGACGTGTCTGTTCCCTGCAAGCTCCAAACTTCTATTGGCTTTCCATAAAAATGTCTGTCCGGATGGGGATGAAGCCAGGAAACATGCGCAATAACATGTTTAAATGCAGTACCTTTTGACACAACATTAACAACTATAAACTGCTTTATAATGGCTGGTCGTAGTTCTGCTAGAGGGTCAAGGATGGGTTCATAGATCATAGATCTCGGCTGTGTTCGAAATGCCATACTATCGTCCTACTCGTACTTAATTGTGACATAAATTTGAGTACGTAGTGCGTTCACATACAATAGTATGTGAATTTGTGTACGCGAGAAATGCCCGGATGTATACTGCATTGGCAAGAATTTCAGAGTATACAGCGGACCTTGCTAAATCTACTCAACTTCCCAAAATGCATTGCGGCTCGTCTGACTTCACAAGTTTTGGATAATGGCGGACGACTGCGGTGATTCTGGCGACAGCCCGACACAAACCGCGTACACATGTAAGTATACTGTAACATGACTTTTATGTTTCCAGCTGACTTTTAAATCGTATTGATAATGAACGTTACTTTATTGTTGTTGGCATTGTACGTTAACGTTACGAATCGAAGGTCCTGGCAGCCGGCTAGCCTACTGACGCTAATTTACCACAGAGGTTAGCGAGCGCAAGCGAAGCGTAAAATGTGCCGTTTTTTACCGACGTTAACTAATAATATAGTGCTTATGTTAAACCGTGGTTATATATTTACTAACGGTGATTAATAACGGCGTGCACCGTTGTCCGTTAAAGGGGCGGATGCAGACACCGGGCGCCTCATTCAGTGGAGGGAACGAGGAGGAGACGTTCACGTTCACCGGCAGCAGGAATGCTGCTCTGAGAGGCTTCACTTAAGAAAATGTGGTTTAAATGTTATAATTCTTATATCCAGGACTTCTGGAGACTCTCAGGATGTCCCAGGACTGCTGGAGACTCTCAGGATGATTGCGGTAAGAATATGTTCGGTGACTGCTAGCTAAGCTAAAATTAGCAAAGCAAGCCCAAGCTAAAAGTAGCTTAAAAGCTAATAGTCCAAGCTAAAAGTAGCATAGTAGCCTTGTAAAAGAACAAGAGAGAGGAACCAGTGTAACGTTAAGTTGCTTTGTTAAGTGTACGTTGTTGGTCTTACAGGAAGCAGTACGCCGGCTTCACAACTCGGAGACGAATTGTAGGCGCTACGAACCGGAGCAAGGGTAAGATTTAAAGAATATGCTTTCATTCTGCTGTATAAGGAAATAGATGCGTTAACAGTAGATACCGATCTAAACTTTTCATTTTGTTTTCACAGACGAACCTCGCCTAATAACGAAGCTGTGACCTCTTACTTGCTCGGAGCTTTGTCCGCAAGTCCGGATTTCTATGACGCTGATAGTGACGCCATTGTGTGTAAGTAACTTTTACTGTTTTCTTCTTCCTTGTTTTAATTTTACTGTGACTTAAGTTTTCTTATTCATACCACTCATTTAATTGTTTTCCAGCTGCCTGTAAGACATACTATGAAACGGTACGCAGGAGCTTCAGACACACACAGCCTGATCTCGCATCGCAGGCGGAAGCTGTGAAGACGTCAGCTCGGAGTCGTTCCAGGAGAAAGAGGGTAAGACTTATTAGATTTATTAGATCCGTTTTTGGTCAATGTGACCAAACCTACCTAAACCTATTTTTCAGGTGCATTAATAGATGTGTTGTGTCCATGCGCAGTGCATCGCGCAGTACTGATTGTCTTTATTTATTGTTTTACAGCTGCTGGAAGCGAGACGGAGTGTGCTTGCTGGCGATGAGGCGGACCGTTGGAAGTGCCTCACCACAGACATGATGTCTGATGAGGAGGACGGCGTCGTTGGCGGGGCGTCTGGATGGATTGTGCGACAGCCAGGAGCTCACCGAGCTCTGTGCGACTCTACAGTCGCGATTAGAGAAGACTCCCAAGTACAGGGCCACGCACCGCAGGCAGCTGTAAAATAGACCAAATTCGGACAGAATGTCGCCAGTTCATTTGTTTGTTGTGTGGGCAAATTTGTACAGTTGTGTGTTGTGTTGTCAATAAAGCTCTTTCTTTGAATACTTCCTCCTGGCAATTTTTCCTTTCCTCAATAAATTCATTCATATTTATATTTATAAATATATAAATAAATAAAAATAAATGTGTGTATATATATATATGTATAAATATACATATATATATACATATATAAACATATATATATATATATGTGTATATATATATATATGTATATATATATACAGTGATAGATCTGCTAACCAATCACTAGTGATTATTCTTGTTTAAAAGACCCAGTGTGACCAATAGTAACACATCTGCCAACGGGGGTGGGGTTTACATTTATAATGACTCATCAGGTTGACCAATAGTGATAGATCTGCCAACGTGGGTTGGCTTTACATTTATAATGACCAGATCTGCCAACCAATCACGAGCGGTTATACTTGTTTAAAACTAGTGGTTTCATCCAATCCTGAGTGAGGATATTCAAGCCATCTCTGGCCAGGCGCGGTTTCGCTGCTATTCATATGCTAATTAGAGCCTTCGCTGTGGTTCGTTTCCGACAATTTTCGGCACAGACGAACGCGGCGTTCGCAGCCTGTAAATTGTCGTTAACTCCCGAAAATTAGGGAGATTTCCGGGCGTTTACAGGGACGAAAATCTGACTTTTCATGCAGTGTAATGCCCCATTATGACCACGTGAAAAAAGTTTTCTTGAGAGTTTTGAAAAATGTATTAAAATTAAAAAACAAAGAAATCATATTTACATAAGTATTCACAGCCTTTGCTTAATACTTTGTAGAACCACCTTTGGCAGCCTCTACAGCCTCAAGTCTTTTTGAATATGATGCCACAAGCTTGGCACACCTCTCTTTAGGCAGTTTTGCCCATTCTTCTTTGCAGTACCTCTCAAGCTCTATCAGGTTGGATGGGAGACGTCTGTGCACAGCCATTTTCAGATCTCTCCAGAGATGTTCAATCGGATTCAAGTCTGGGCTCTGGCTGGGCCACTCGAGGACATTCACAGAGTGGTCCTGAAGCCACTCCTTTGAGATCTTGGCTGTGTGCTTGGGGTCGTTGTCCTGCTGAAAAATGAACCGTCGCCCTAGTCTGAGGTCAAGAGCACTCTGGAGCAGGTTTTCATCCAGGATGTCTCTGTACATTGCTGCATTCATCTTTCCCTCTATCCTTACTAGTCTGCCAGTTCCTGCTGCTGAAAAACATCCCCATAGCATGATGCTGCCACCACCATGCTTGACTGTAGGGATGGTATTGGCCTCGTGATGAGCAGTGCCTGGTTTCCTCCAAACATGACGCCTGGCATTCACACCAAAGAGTTCAATCTTTGTCTCATCAGACCAGAGAATTTTGTTTCTCATGGTCTGAGAGTCCTTCAGGTGCCTTTTGGCAAATTCCAGACGGGCTGCCTTGTGCCTTTTACTAAGGAGTGGCTTTCGCCTGGCCACTCTGCCATACAGGCCTGATTGGTGGATTGCTGCAGAGATGGTTGTCCTTCTGCAAGGTTCTCCTCTCTCCACGGAGGAACGCTGGAGCTCTGACAGAGTGACCATCGGGTTCTTGGTCACTTCCCTGACCAACGCCCTTCTCCCCCGATTGCTCAATTTAGACGGCCGGCCAGCTCTAGGAAGAGTCCTGGTGGTTCCAAACTTCTTCCATTTACGAATGATGGAGGCCACTGTGCTCATTGGGACATTCAAAGCAGCAGATATTTTTCTGTATCCTTCCCCAGATTTGTACCTCGAGACAATTTTGTCTCTGAGGTCTACAGACAATTCCTTTGACTTCATGCTTGGTGTTTGCGCTCTGACATGCAGTCAACTGTGGGACCATATATAGACAGGTGTGTGCCTTTCCAAATCATGTCCAATCAACTGGATTTACCACAGGTGGACTCCATTTAAGCTGCAGAAACATCTCAAGGATGATCAGTGGAAACAGGATGCACCTGAGCTCAATTTTGAGCTTCATGGTAAAGGCTGTGAATACTTACGTAAATGTGATTTCTTTGTTTTTTAATTTTAATAAATTTTCAAAACTCTCAAGAAAACTTTTTTCACGTGGTCATAATGGGGCATTATGTGTAGAATTTTGAGGACAGAGATTAATTTAATACAATTTGGAATAAGGCTGTAACGTAATAAAATGTGGAAAAAGTGAAACGCTGTGAATACTTTCCGGATGCACTGTATGTGTGTTGATAGAATAATATTTGAAACAAAACTAACCTTGCATCGCATGAATCATCCATTTTTTGAGGAACTAGATTCTCAGCAGCAGCGGAACTTTACTTTGCTCCGTCGGACTCAAAACTCTAAGACGTGCCGCCCGAAATACTACACGTAAATAGGCAATCGAACCGGGACGAATTGTCGGGACTCATGCCCTCAGACCTGGGTGAAAGCGCTTGGACCTCACTCAAACACCGGGCAGCCCACGGCCACGCGAGGCTACAATAACGCACCGCGAACGCAGACCTCTGCTCCGTCCAAACTATTATAGAACCGGTAACTTATAAGTGCTAGGTGATATCACTCCGCCGCTGCCATAGCCTACTAGGAAGTATGACACACTGCTGCTGCTGCTGAGACATAAATCCTTAAAAATGCAAGGTTGGTTTTATTTCAAACATTCAACATATCAACATATATGTACATCGGTAGTCTGCCGTTACAATTTGGATTGGTGCACTGTGGAGTGGGCAATACTGTTTTTAATGCCATGCTAGCTAGGAACGATTGACTTGCGCTAGCCATAGCATAAGCGAACTCGGCAACTAGAAGAACTGAATGAAAGAACACACCGGCTCACTTGGAAAATAGGTCTTATGTCCAAAATTCTGAACTATCCCTTTAAGCCCCCTTGCATTGTGTCAACGCGGAAGCATAACTTGGGCTTTAGAACGTTGATAACGCACGTCTCTATTTACGCACGAAATGGAATCATTCCTGCTGCTCTCCGCGTATTCTCCGACACACTCCTGTAGCGTATCTTACGCGAAGGAGGCGGGATAAGCGCCGTTTTAACCAATAGCACTTCAGCTAACTGAAATTAACCAATGAAATCATATTTTCTAAACTTTTGCTCCACCAACTGAATCAAAAAAACCTCTGGGATGAAATGAAATGCTAAATGACATGAAGAATAAAATAAAGAATGTCGTTATCAATTAAATAATAATTGTATGAATTAAATAAAAATAATTATCGGTGAAAACCATATATTTATCATATATATGTGGCGAGGAAGGGGTCGAAACCAAAGTATATAAAAAAAAGAAATATTACAACATGAAAAAAAAAAAAAAAAAGAAAGCTCAACAACGCCACCCTGGGAATTTCACCCAGAGAATTACCCAACTCAACACCAGGCAAGTAGGTTCGTCGTTACTGAGGGCATGAGACGTGGTTAAAAGTTTTTAAAAACAGTTTTATTTTATTAAATATTAAAATTCTCTTTAAAAAAGTAAAGTAAAAGTAAAAAGTAACTCATTCACACCAGGGGGGTTACTCCTAATGAAACCTTTTATAGCGTCCTAAAGGATTTTGGGGTCCTCTACAGAATCAACATTAAAATCAACAAATTCTCTGAATCCTGTAATAAACTGATTAATATATGCTTCGTTTTTTAATAACGAGGTATTAAAGCGCCATCTGGCTGCACGTTTAGATAGACGGCACAGAGTTGCTGTACAGAAGACGCCTTTATGGTCTGACAGAGCTATCGAGAGTAAAACAGCGGTATTAATATGGTGAAAAAGCTGGGGGGAAGCAAAAAGGAAGTCTATTCTAGAAAAATATTCATGTCGGCCAGAGAAGAAAGTGTAGTCTTTGATGGAGGGGTTTATTAATCGCCACATAACCACAAGCCCCAAATTACTGGCCCAAGATTTTAGAGCATTCGTGGCCATAACCTGCCCCCCTGAGGAGGTTGCGCTCAACTTATCAAGAACTGGATCCCACACTGCATTGAAGTCTGCACCTACAATGAAGGAATATTCTGTTGTAATACAACTTCAGTCTCCAATATCAAGACCCTGAATTCAATAATGAACTATGTAATCTGACAGACACTGAAGAACTTCCAGAAAAACCAACAGTTAAAGTCTAGCCTGTCCTTGAGCTGGTACCTGTCCCACCTAATGAAGTCTTCAGTGACACAACGAGTATAGCAGATACAGAGATATGCTCACAGTCATCTCAGGAGCGACAGTAACAGTGGCCAGAATTTTTTGACATCCCAACATTTTCTGTTGATGTACAGTATAGACTTAGGCAAGCAGACCTGCTGTTTATGAGTGAGGGAACACACCTTAAAGTATCAAAATAACTAAAACACGAGATACTTGAGAGATTGGCAGAGAGTATGTATAGCTACACAGCATACCCAACTGCTGCTCAGTTCGAAAGGGTTGCAGCAGCACTGATAAGCAAACACCCTTGTCTCCAGGAGCGAGGCTCAACCACTCGCTGTTGTGGTTGGAAAAATAGTCTAAAGCATGAAATGGCTAATTATAGAACAAAGCGCAGGCAATCAGGATGCCTTGATGTTGCAGTAAATGCCGGTAAGCGGGGAAGGCATTCAGGAGAAGGACAACCAGCTAACAAGCGCATCAAAAAGGCAAAGAAAGGTGAAATCAACTACTTGCCCAACTTTCCGGATGGATTTGATCAGGCAGCCCTGGAGGGGGCCTGCAAAGACTTGGTTGATGAAATGCAGAAGAGAACACCAAATGGAGCTCTTGTGAAACAGAAGATGGATCAGACGTTTGCTTTGAGAAGAAAAGAGGTAGTGGAGTCGGAACCCGCCATAAGCACGATGGTGAAACGCTGGCCTGCCCTCTTCACTGAAGATCAGGTATGTTCACTTTTCACTAAAGATCAGACATGTTCACGAAAGAGAAGATAACTAATGACTATCTTTCTATTATGTGTCTAGATGTATATTCTTCTTGTCCTCTTAAAGGAAAACATTGATATTTTTAATTTGGGGCATGCTGTTTACACATTTAAACATCAACATTTCAAATCATACAAAAAGGACATTCATGGGTGTTTTTCCAGCTCTACTTTGCAGATGGCTTGCCTTGTATAGCTCAGTTGATCTAGGTTCTTAGGCTGTTTTTTTTTTTTATCTCTGTATTTTTCAGGTGTTTATGGAGTTCAGCAGGATTGTGGGCAAGAACCTCAAGCTGGAATTCTATGAGAGCATTGATCGGCACAGTCCTTGTCTCCTTGAGTTATTTCGTTCCAAGAGAGGGAATGTTGGACAGTTGTTGGCACAGATTTCACAACAGACCAACGTAGGTCCTTACACACGATGTGCTTGGCATTGTTCTTTACAGGTTTTGTAAAAACATCATAGTGCCACTCTATTAGTTGTGTAATTCAGTTTCTTATAGATCATTAGCTTTCTTATAGATAATTATTTTATTTTCATTTTAGCTATCTAACTTGTTATGCTGTTTAATTCCCAAAAGACTACAGAGCCAACTGCGATCCGGACACAGGTACTCAGAGGGCTTCCAATCATCCTTGGATACAACCCCACAAACTTCTTCAAAGTATGCTTCGTAAGTAAGCTCTTACTTTCTTTTAATTTTCACAATGACACTCTTACAGTATATTGATTAAAGTTTTTTTTCAAATGAGAAGTCTAATGTAATGATTTTGCTCTTCTGTTATTCTTTATAAAGGACTCTGATGATGATGATTCTTTCCGTGACCTTGACATCGGGATACTTCTCATTGAGCGTGAAGGTGCTGTGCTCACATCTTCCCAGCATCTCAGTCCAGCCTCGTTGAAAATCATCATTGAGGGAGAAGTCTTGATGGGAGACATTCAAGATCTGCCAAAAGCAATGTGCACTCCATCTGAACTATCCCAAGACTATGAAGCTCACATTTCAGTTCATCCAACAGGTATTGCTCTCGTTAGGCCACACTGACCTAAAACCGAAGCTACAGTCTTTGAAAAATCAGCTCGCAATGTAGAGAGATGTCAGCTCTACTGTAATAAGCTGTTGACTACTTTTTTTTTGCCACACCAGTGTAAAAACACTTTCTGACCAGTGGGGTAAACCTTTATTATTTTCTGTATAACAGGCCGACAAACAGGCACACGTAAAACGCAGACACACACACACACACACACACACAAACAACAGACACATTCAACACCCACTCACAACACAGTCCCACACAACACCCACACACAAAAAACACTGACATATACACACCTACACACATTTAAATGCTGTAGGAAGCGGGCTGAAGGATGTGACTTGTTTGAAAATTAAAATTGAGAGGAGTTGTAGCAGAAAGACAGAAAGATGTTAATAGAACTCAACATATTTAGTTTTAGCTTCTGTAAAAAGTTAGGATTCCATGTTAATACAACTCAACATATTTAGTTTCAGCTTGTGTAAAAAGTTAACATTCCATGTTAGTGAAACTCAACATATTTAGTTTCAGCTGTGTAAAAAGTTAACATTCCATGTTAGTGAAACTCAACATATTTAGTTTCAGCTGTGTAAAAAGTGGTGATGTCCCGATCCGATATTTGGATCGGATCGGCCGCCGTTATTAGCAAAAAATGCATATCGATATCGGATCGGCCTGCACGGGAAAATCCAGATCCAGTTTTTTTTCAAAACTCCGGTCCGTGTTTTCCAGCGCACCGATGTAGGTAATCCATTCCAGTTCTTTTTCCGTTTTTCCCCAAAGTCCGGTCCGCGTTTTCCAGCACACCTAGCGCACACCTCGCGACCTGTCCAGCATCCACTAAACAACAACAAGACGGACTTGTCTGTGCATGTCCAGTGTTTCCCCTACAATTGTACAGGCCATAAAATCAATATGCCAAAAATAAGCCACCTATCAATTCATTCATAAATCAATAATCATTTACATTAGGAGCGCCTCCGCGCAGCACAGTAGACTTGCTCCTCAAAACGCGCAGCCACAACAATCCTCGCCGCGCGCTCCCGCTACGTTCTTCTTCGTGTACTTTACACGCTTGATGTTGTTCTGATGCCGCTCTGCCTCGTTAAACCACCACGATGTCGCTTTCTACTTTGAAAACACGGAGTTGACACTGTATTTTGATAAGCTGTTGCACTCTTCAGACTCGTGGTGTCAGCGGAACCGGACCGGTACCGGAACCAGACCGGCTTCTGCGCTGCCTGCTCGCACAGATCCGCTCGTGCGCACATGCGCTGATGCAGGTCGAGTGTTGTCGATAAATATATGCACTCCTTTAAAACAACATCAAGCCATATTGTGTGTGTAGTATTAGGACGTGATGACGTGTGTACGGGCTAAAGCCTGTTTGGGCTGGAGCAGTGTGAATGCAAAGCAAGGGACCCCCTGTGGGGGGATGATTGTTTTTGATAAGCTGTGGAACTCTGAGTTAACCTATTTCGACCTGAATTTCTATGAACTATTAGGCTGTTGAGTAAACCTAGAACTTATATTTTACTTGATAAAATAAGACAATATATGCACTCATGTCGTTGTAGTGTTTTACAGTATCTGTAGCTATTAATGTGATGCTCATCATTTTCCAGCCATATTTTTCTAGCCCCTAATTTTGGATAATTTCCATCAACCGGCATCTTTAATCTTTAATACATGCTTGGATCGGCCGGTATCGGTATCGGCCGATACTAAAAGCTACAATATCGGTATCGGATCGGAAGTGCAAAAAGCTGGATCGGGACATCCCTAGTAAAAAGTTAACATTCCATGTTAGTAAAACTCAACATATTTAGTTTCAGCTGTGTAAAAAGTTAACATTCCATGTTAGTGAAACTCAACATATTTAGTTTCAGCATGTGTAAAAACTAAAGTGGTTTAGGGCAACGGGTTTCCACGCGATTTGCGAGTAAAGTCAACTAATTCGGGTTAAGAGTGCACACGTTGTTTCCACTGTTTTCTGTCTGGTTTGGGGGAACTTTTTGAACTAAATAGTGGCAGGAGCTGATACTAAATCCAATGTTGTTGTTTTTTTACAGAGCACTTTTCATAAGACTCAAGTCCAAATGGGAGAGTGTGCAAAGTGTTGGGAAGTGTGCATATAACATATCCAGTAGTGAGCTACCTTTCCCACTAAGCTGCAGAGTAACAAGATCAAATGCTACACATGCATCCCCTGAATGGCGGTATGCTTTTCTTTTCCTCAGAACACTCTTAGCACTCTTTTCTCCATCTTGTAATTCAAGCAGTTTGAGTAGAGAGAGAGAGAGAGAGAGAGACAGAGAGAGAGAGAGGGGAGAGAAAGAGGCAACTAATTGTGCATCCTGATGAGCAGCTGACCTGTCCCCGGGGAAGCATCAGCCTCTGGAGAGTCTGTGAGCTGGCCTGGTGCAATTCAATGCCTGCTCCATACTGTTGACCTCCCCCGACGAACTGTCAATCTGAAACAAACCAAAAGGAAGGAACGTTAAGCCGTATTGTTATCTGTCCAAGGATTCAAGTATAATTTGGCATTGCACAACAAAATAACGGCCTTTTTAATGGCACGTATCTACAGTGTTTTGGTTTGTAAAACGCAGGTGAAATGAAAGACGGAACCTAGAACCAACGGGTTAATGGGTTCTTAAAAGTTCAAAATCCTGTAATGGGAACAGCTTCCTGAAATGGAAAAAGTTATCTGAGCACGAGAACTGCAGAGAAATCCAATGTGTAATTTCCCAAGCAAATTTAAGTTTAACTTTCGGGATCAACATTCATGACAGACGCTTCTCCACACTATTCTGACTGTCACATCATTGTCAGAGCCACATTTCTGTTTTCAAAGGAAAGGTAAATGATGATTAAATTGGTCATCAATGATGAAAAATGAGTTCTCATATGTCTCCTGCAGGCCTCGAATATCATCTCATTACTTTTTATCTGAGATTAAATACCCAGCAGAGCCGGCCACAAATTTACCACAAGTAAGTTGCTAAGTCCTGTGTGCTGCCCTTTCCACCACAGATTAATTCAAATAAAGCTTCTAGATTTGCCAAAAAAAAGTAAGCACCCGACTGGTATTTCATCATGAGGGTGTTTTTTTTCTTCTTCTTATCGCCGATGAACGGACCCTGGAGAACCACTGCATTGGGGCCGCAGATATCTCAAAGCTCCAATTGGATTAGAGACAGTGAACTATTGGAATTGAAATGGCTGAAATAGAGCGGCTATGAAATGGGTTGTATTTCTCTTAGGGCTCCGGCCCCCGCCCAACAGGGAGACGGAGTGTGCCGGCGGCGTGGCGAAAAGATCAGAGCGAGGAGGGGGGGGGGGGGGGCCTCTGCAGCTCCATTGTAGTCCAGGTAGCATAGATCAAACAGAGCAATCCCCACAGAGCTCCCCAGAAAGTGCTTACCAGGAGGCAATCTCAGGCAGCGCCCCCAAGAGAGAGGCACGACATATGGCCTTTTGAAGATAGCGGTTTGAGATTAGAGCATATCCCCCGAAATCAGAGCACATTGAGAAGCGTGTTGGTAAGAGACAGAATGAAAGATGAGGGGAGAGGCAAAAATTCTTAATGCAGCTGTTTCAAATTAGACAGCGGGAAATGTGCACGGACCTGTTTAGATATTGATCGGTGCCATCGTCAAGGGATTGAAGCAGAGATGTTCTCAAGAAGTGACAGGAATTCAATGAAGATGATGCTAAAAAATTGTAACATCCCCCCCCCCTCCTTCAGCTCTCTGTGAAATTAGATACATTCCTTGACAGGAGTATGACTTGTTTTCCACTTTGTGTAGACACAAAGACTAATTTCCTGCTCTGTTCTTGTGTCTGCCCCGCCCTCAAAAAAATACTGTCTGATGGCATAATTCACGACGCACTGTCGAAACGATGTCTCTCTCTCTCTCTCTCTCTCTCTCTCTCTCTCTCTCTCTCTCTCTCTCTCCCCCGTTTCTGACAGCTGTTCCCCCGCAGCAGCGTGGAGAGATGGCCACCGCTGCGCCGCTGTTTTATCTTCCAAACATCTGAGTAATATAAAGACTGCGTCAAATGGGGAGGGGGGGTCTAAAGAGGCACCTCACTTGACTGAGAGTTATTACCACTCTATTTGTAAGGCGATGTCCCGGTGATATTTCGTCTGATATGATGGCAATTTCAATAAGAGGCTCCGCCGGCTTCTGCCCCCCTGTGGGCTTTGGCTTGAATAAGAGGGAGATATTTCACAGGGGAGAGCTCGATGAAACGAGGGGCGAGCATTCGAAAAAGTAAGATAAAACTGGCTATGCCACCCCCCTCAGACATTTTGCCGGGCAGTCATTAGAAGTTTGCTCTGTGTTGATTGGGAAAGGAAAGGCACAACTAAATATAATGGAAGAGTGTGTGCTTGTTGTCCCATGTGTTTTCCACTCTGATGTAGATGGCATGAAGCTATTGGTGGTGGTGGTGGTGGGGGTGCATGGTGGGGGGTGGGGGGGGTGATGTGGGACGTGCCAAGCCCAAAATTAAGATGACAGCAATGACGGGCTCGATACCGAACAGATCTATCTCGCCGATGCAAGCCTCGAGCTTAACAACCCGTAAGGCTCTGTCGCTGTGTGATGTGTGTGCAATGTGTGTGTGTGTGTGTGTGTGTGTGGCTGTGTGTGATGTAGCGTGCAATATGTGCGCCTGTTGACAAGATCATGGAGACTCTGTATCAAACTAGACAGCTGATTGCAGGCTGGAGTTAACACCTGGCATCACGCTTGTCTACAGCTGAGGTGAATCACCGCACGTGCACATCAACCCAAAATGTCAGAACTGAAAACAATGTCTGTGAAGCGAATGTATCACAGCACGAGGAAGACGTTATACCAAACGTTTTTTATTCTATTCTCTAAAGCAGTGGTGCTTAACCTTTTTATTATTATTTTTTTTCCCCATCAGAAGGACCCCGACGGTCCTGTCAGAGGAACCAGCACCCATTTATCAATGCTGCATACTTATATCAAACATTTATGATTGATATAATGATATAATGAAGTATTTCAACCATACCCATCGCTTTCAGCTATCTTATTTTAATGACTTATCGCTCGCAAAACACTCTCAACATGTTCAGGTGTTACAGCTTCAAAAAGATTTTTCTTTTTAAATTTCAAAGCATACATTCTGTTTTTTCAAATTAATCTTACCCAATAGCTGCAAAAGTACCCCCCCCGAGGTACAAGTAACCCTGGTTGGGAATCACTGCTGCAAGACTGGGCTGTGAAGATATTAATATGAATTGAGTCCAGATAATTGATGATCTGCAGGTTTAGAATTCAGAAAGGGATCTAAACCCACTCCTTTACTGCACCTCCATTTGCCAACTTTTCAAATGAGATAATGAACTTTTGCAGAGTCGTTCAATTTGGGTGAAATTTTTAACGGTAAATTAGCATGAAAGTTTTTCCATTTTTCATTTTAGAAAGTAATTTTGTGTCCTTTCTGGAACAATTTGACTGAGAGATTAGAATAAAGTGAAAGAGCAGGATCACTCGCCGTCCCTCCCGCTTGCTGAAGACAAAATCTTAAATTCTTCTGGTTTTGGTCATCCTTGGTTGTGTCTCTCCTCTCCGCTAATGGAGATTAATTATGTGAAGATAACAAAAGGAGAAGAGTTATTAGGGGAAATTGTCTCTTGCACTCAAATAAGATGACCAATTTTTTTTTTTTTTTGGTGATAAGGCAAAGAGGCTCTTATTATCTTGACTGGAAGCAAAGACTGGTCTCAAGTATTTTCTCAGAATGGATGTGGATCTCTCTTCTTATCACAAGCCTTCCCTGACTGAGCTACCAGAGCTCTCCTTTAAAATACCTACGGTCAGGAGTTCTGCCCGAAGTGGAATATGGAAACCGAGACATTTTATTTAGTACAACTACTGATTAAGAGTCTCCAGCCTGTTTTCCACAACACAAAAACCCTAAACCAACTAAATATGTGAAAGACCATTATTTTGTATACAGGAGAGGAGTGTAAGGTTATAGAGTTGGGTGATTGCACGAGGATACGGGGAAAGGATGTGGCTCTTTAGATGTCTGGAAATGTTTCTTCAGTAATTGCTGCAACTGCAATCACTCAATTAATGTTTATGTGTCATTTGTGTTATGGCCAGTTGTTTTCAAGTCTTTTGGGCAAGTCTATGGCCGCGGCGATGTGAGATCTGTGTCCGATGTTTGTCCTGGTTTGTGCCCACTGCTGTCCACACCTTGCTGAGATCAAAGTCAAATGCGAGCCAGGCCACCTCGACACACGCTCCCAATGCAAGCAAGATCCAATCCTGGAGCGTTCAGACTTGACACTCAATGCGTCCTGATGTGATCGGATGACCAAAGTGAATACTGACTATAACAATTGAAATTACTCTGCATTTCGGCAATGCAATAAATAATGGAATAAATACAGTTGACATGTGTCCACGTAAAATCTTGTTAATTGTGAGTTTTAGCAATGCTGGCAGCGTGACTTTTAGGGATAGCAATGTCGGGGAACATTTGGGTTTTCTGAATAATGTGCAGTTAGAACAATTGCATGGCAGCTTCACTGGATTACTGGAGTCAGGTCAGCTCTCACCGTGGCAAAGCTGTTATTCATCTGTACAGTAGAGAAGCAAGCTGGCAGTCAGCCATGCTGCTGCAACTAAGGAGAGAGGTCAGGCAGAATTCAACACCAGGGAGCCGGAGGGCTCGGTCATGGGATGTTAGGTCAAACACCAAATCAGATCTGTTTGCTTTGGATATCCAGCCTACACAGCAGAAAGAGCCGCTGTGACACTTTTGAGGCTTAATTACTTAGTAATTAGGATCGAACTCGAAAATGACTTTTTGCATGAAAAATATTTATACAAAAAGGTAATGTGGGCTTTTCCTGAAACTAAAGTTTCAAACCAGTATAGTTGTTAAAGACGTACTGCAGATATCAAGGGAGCACACATTTGGACCCTGTCTTAATTGCTCTGCTTTCACTGTTGTAATCCGACAACAAGGGCCATTATTTTCTTCAGTGTTTGACCAGGTGCTTGCACAACAACCATGAATTTAAATCTCCCACGCAGCTTTCTCGAGTCTTACCTTGGGTTCAAGCTGCCTTCTCCTCTCGTACTTGCAGGAGGCAACAAGGGAATGCTCAATTATTATACACCTGTATAATTACACAGAACAGAATTTAAAAATGGTGGGAATACAAGTGGAGTGAAAACTTGTGACGGAAGTGAAGCGAAGGTCACGGTTGAGGGCGGGCAGCGCCGCAGAGAAGACTTGGGAGTCCAGAGACAATGAAAATAAACCCAATAGATCTTATCGTCTGTGCATTGTCTTGTCTCCCATTGTGAAAGTGCTAAATCACATCAGGGATAAACACAGTATGAATTTTTAAGAGGCGACCTCTCCTATTTTCTATTCCCTCTCAATTTTTTCTTTGCCTCTGCTCAAAATGACCTCCGGTAATCTTCAGAGGGGAACATCGCCATTTTCCTGAGACCTGAATATTTAAGGAGATTGTGAGACCCACCGGGGGAGTTGAGGCGCAGTTGTTGAATATTACAGTATGTGTATTTCATTAGCGTTTGGCAGTTTGAATGATGTGTGGCAGGAAATATTAAAAGCAGCTCGGGTCCGTGTGCGTCGGTATGAATAGTTAAGGCCACAGTAGAATGCAGTGAAGCAACACGAGACGCAACTGTGAAACCTGATCAATGAATATTTGATCAGCGACAGGATTTTTTTTTGCTGAAATCAGCTATTCGCTTCTAGTGCTCAAAGGATGAAGAACCAGCGTCGGAATCTGGCACAAACACATGCACAATGAGTGGGATGTATGAACGTGTATCATGAGTAGGCTGTATGTATAATAAATCTAATATATGCAGGCGAAGGCGGCCATGAGCAAATGAGAGAAGGAAACTTTCCTCAGATGTCTGTGGAAGATCAGAGCTAGCAGGTCTGGAATCTCATCTTTTAGGGGCGAGGCCACTCAGCCTTTTGTTGTTGTTAATGTTTTGAGGGCACAAAAGCCAAATGCCAGGGCAATGGGGTCATCAGATAAAACAATGCTTTTAAGTCCACGGGAATAATGCATTCATTTAAGGGTTAAGGATGATTATATTTTTAACACGTAGTATAACTATCAGTGAAATTAAAATTAAAAAAATCTGTTTAATTCAGTTTATTTCACAAAATATTTTGTGGTATTATCATTTCAGAAGCTGAGCCTTTAGCCTTCCTGATTTAAGATGACAGCAATGATTTGAATTTGGTCATATTTTGGTGGTATTTGTGCTTCTACCATAAGTTGGCAGAGTAAGTATGAAACCTTCTTAAATGTTTTTTTTTGTTTTTTTTTCATTTTCTGTGTTGATTGTGTTTTTTGTTACTTTGCATCTGCGTGTGCGTTCACAGCATTTGACAAAAAATGTATGTACATTGGAAGCACTTTGTTCGGACACATCTCTGAGCAGACAATTAAGTTTCTATCAATTTATAGCTTAATGAACAATCGGACATAAATCCTTCCGAAGCTCGGTTGGATTATTTCCAGTCAGGCTACAGGTCTGCAACCTGGCCTCAGCCTGACAGGACCTGACTGGCTTGACAGTTTTGATTTATTAAGCAATTACCCTCTGGTTTATCAATCGAAGGTTTTGGGGTTTGCTTCATCAGTGAGTAGAGGGGTTACCTAGAAATAACATGTCTTAGAGCTGTATGACAGCACGTGTCTTAAAATTAGAGGTTGAGAGATCATTTGTCCCCATTTGACTTGGTGTTACCCTGATAATAATGATTGACCGTACTATCCCAGAGCTCTGGGTGAACATAGATATGCTACAATATTTCTGCCTGGTGCAAAGTCGCGTCTATTCGCAACTTTGCATTGACTTTGTATGCGAAAAATGTCCCTCACATTTTGTGTCCCCCCTTCGAGTGCACAAGCAGAGGACCTGATACCTAATAGTGGCATCGATATTGGTAATAATTGTATTTTTCACTTTTCATAATGTAATCAGATCATTTGTGACTGCCTTACCTCAGTGTGATTGCAGACGTCCTAAACAACACAAATCGGGGACAGATCAGTGGGTGAGCGTGTGAATTACAACAGGTGTTACGGGCAAGAAAGTAGACACTAATTAAAATGACAGTTTGACTCCCTATTGGCTCGCTGTCTTCAGGTGTGGCACCAAAGAGATGACCTCTCCTCACAGAGTGGAAATGTAATTTCATGGCCTGTTAGCCACCGAACTCCAGAAGTAAACATTTAAGTGTTTTTGTGCTGATGGCTGATGGGTGTGTGTGTGTGTGTGTGTGTGGGGGGGGGGGGGGGGGGCAAATAGAAATGTTTAGTGAAAATGCAACACCATTTGTGAAATAAATGTAGAAATCAATATTTTTTTAAAGAAGAAAACCAGCATGTGAGTACTAAAAAAGTCCAAAATAAACCCTACAGTTGGATGCAGGTTACTAATTCATTATTTTTTGTCATAAGTAGGAGCATAAGTATTCAAAGTGCTGCAGCAGGCAGCGTGTCATTCTCAGCCTTGCTCCAGAGACGTACCAGAGATCCAGACCGATGCGTGCTCGGTGGATTTAAAGACCGTGGAACCACCTGAACATCGGCAAGCTTCATAAAAAATGCAAAAAGGGCTGTGAAAGTAGAATGTTAGGGAAATGCAGAGCCTATTATGAGTCTCTGAAGACATCAAAAGTGAGCGAAAACACAGTGAACGTATAAAGCAAATTGATTCAGGTTTTCATCCCGCAGGCCTTTCCATCAAAACTGGCAAATTAATCTTCTTGTAGGTTGCACAACCCTCATCTCTCAAACGATGCGCCGCGTTACCCATCCCGAAATAAAGAGATTTAATAATTCACAATGTTGACCTTCTTCGAACCTTTTACTTATTCTCTCAGGAAAGGCATACTTTCATTCAATCTATTCTACTCCGACAGAGTTCAAGACAATATATGTCTGAGTGAAAAAAGACAAGCCTGTCGCAATCAAATGGGGTCTGGAAAATAACCTCTGAATGCCACACGTCTATCGCCGAACTCTGATGGGAAAAATTGTATGGATATGGATTATTGCATTGATTTCTATTCTTCTTCTCTTTTGTTTTTTTAAATGGAAAACAAGGAAAGAAGATTCAAATTGATTTCATAAAAAGATTTTAAAAAGCCACTGCTCATAAAAAGATAACCCAACTGTACCTCTTACGTAAACATGAAAGAAGGCACATTCCCCTTTTTTGTTGTTTTTTTTTTGACAAAAAATGCAATAGCCTGAACACTCAAGAAAACAAGGATGAGACATTAGGTCAGGGTGGTAGCCTTTCCTTTAGTTTTATAGGGGCGAGATAAAATAACATTAACACTGCATTAAAGGGAAATAAATCAAATCCATTACAGACTAAAGATCAGGGTGGAATTACAGTTAAATTCAACTATAAAATAAGTTGTTTTCCCAATGCTCTTTTTAACCCCCAGTTATTTTGTTGGAAGCCCAAGGACAAACGAGAGAACTCTTCATTTCACAGATATATTCATTCTGGTCACAGGTAAAGTATGGCAGTGCTGGGCCCGGAATGAATGAGCTCCCGCAGGATCTCAGTCAGAGTGAGCACGATTTATGGGTGCTGGTCACATTTTATCTTCTTGGGCTGGGACTGCCCCATACAGAGGTTGGACTTTCATGCAACCAAGTCTCACTGGTCAGTTATCTCTGACGTGAACTTACAGAAATGTAATATGAAACATGTATGGGTGTTGTCCTTCAGGCGTGTATCTATTCTAGCAAACCTAACAGTCGGATCAAAGAGGGACTTGAAGATTCAACAGGTTCCTGCTCATCAAGTTAAATGTCATTGTTCTGACTCCCGTCAGTTTTGAGTTACGTTATTGACCTCTGGTGGTAAATTGTGGTATTGTGCCTAAATTGTAACCAGTCTCCATTTTTTATGCCAAAACATTACCAATGTCCCTAGAGCAGGTGTGCTTATGATATGGCAGCGCTTGGAGGAAACATATGGAAGCCCAGAGGCGATTAAAAGTGCCCTACTGAATAGACTAGAGACTTTCCCAACCATCTCTAACAAAGACACACACAAGCTCAGGGAATTAGGTGACTTGTTATGAGAGCTAGATGTTGCAAAATACGAGGGATTCATGCCTGGAAGTCAGGGGACACCCTGGACAGGTAACCAGTCTATCACAGGGCTGACATGTAGAGACAGACAGGATGTCAGTCTATCACAGGGCTGACATGTAGACAGACAGGTCCCCATCCTGCATGTCTTTGGACTGTGGGAGGAAGCCAGAGAACCCAGAGAGAACCCAGGCTTACGCAGGTGAACATGTGCAAACTCCACACAGAAGGAACCCAAACCCAACCCGGGAATCGAACCTGGAACCCTGCTGTGAGCCCCTGCCATATGATATGCATAAAAATAAAAATCTATAAAAAATAAATCCATCCATCCATCCAATGTCTCCCGCTTATCCTGTATTCAGGGTCACGGGTGGCTGGAGCCGATCCCAGCTATCATTTGGGCGAAGGCAGGGCACACCCTGGACAGGAAGCCAGTCTATCACAGGGCTGATATGTGGGTCATTCCGTGTCATTTCATCAAATTTCTGAAAATCTTCCCACCTGACCATCTCAGAATGTCCTGAAAAAATTCAAGTACAAAGACACACTTGTTAATAGGACTAATCCAAAATATTAGGTCTCTACTGTCAATAGGTTTCTCATGAAACATCATTGAATGAAGGGTAGTTTAGACGGTTTTTGGCATCATGCTCTGAAGAGCCATTTTTAAACAGCAATATCTGGAAAACTATCTCACCTGTGGCCTTCAAAATTTTTTACAGAGTATATCTGTTACTAATAGCCTCCAGACATGGAATATCAGGGATGTAGCTCAATGATAACCTAGTATGGTAGGTACTTAAAAAGGGGCTTGTTGAAATAAAGTAGTACATTTGAAGAGTGGCTGAGCTCCCATTTTTGTAGATAAAAGACTTCTATCATTTCTGCCTCTATCTCTGGTGTTGGCTTAAACATTCTACAAAATATGGTCTCTCTTAGATTATTAGTTTCACAGATATTAAGGCTCAAAAATGGAAGTAAACACATCTTTGCCCAACTTCAGAGTCATATTCCAAAAAACTGACAAGTATCAGGTCCAAACTTACTTTTTTTGAAAGATCATATTCTTTTTAAAATCATATAAAAAAATCGGGAGGGTGTTTTGCCTCATTTTGTCGCAGTGATTTTTTAAAATCCTGATATTGGTGGGGTTTTTGTGTCCGTTTTTGGTACTGCATGTCTTAATATCCTACAAGTAAACATCACAGCAGGGCAATTCAAATGTGTTTTTTACCATTTACCAAAGACTTACATGTGACTAAATGCTACTGATAAATTTAGCCTTACGAAAACATTAAAATGTAGCACAGTTGTAGTTACAGAGGCAATACGTCCTTGAATGTGAGTTAAACATGGGGTCATTCCGTGTCATTTCATCAAATTTCTGAAAATCTTCCCACCTGACCATCTCAGAATGTCCTGAAAAAATTCAAGTACAAAGACACACTTGTTAATAGGACTAATCCAAAATATTAGGTCTCTACTGTCAATAGTTTTCTCATGAAACATCATTGAATGAAGGGTCGTTTAGACGGTTTTTGGCATCATGCTCTGAAAAGCCATTTTTACGGACAGTAATATCTGGAAAACTATCTCACCTGTGGCCTTCAACATTTTTTAGAGAGTATATCTGTTACTAATAGCCTCCAGACATGGAATATCAGGGATGTAGCTCAATGATAACCTAGTATGGTAGGTACTTAAAAAGGGGCTTGTTGAAATAAAGTAGTACATTTGAAGAGTGGCTGAGCTCCCATTTTTGTAGATAAAAGACTTCTATCATTTCTGTCTCTATCTCTGGTGTTGGCTTAAACATTCCACAAATTATGGTCTCTCTTAGATTATTAGTTTCACAGATATTAAGGCTCAAAAATGGAAGTAAAACATCTTTGCCCAACTTCAGAGTCATATTCCAAAAAACTGACAACAAGTATCAGGTCCAAACTTACTTTTTTTGAAAGATCATATTCTTTTTAAAATCATATAAAAAAATCGGGAGGGTGTTTTGCCTCATTTTGTCGCAGTGATTTTTTAAAATCCTGATATTGGTGGGGTTTTTGTGTCCGTTTTTGGTACTGCATGTCTTAATATCCTACAAGTAAACATCACAGCAGGGCAATTCAAATGTGTTTTTTACCATTTACCAAAGACTTACATGTGACTAAATGCTACTGATAAATTTAGCCTTACGAAAACATTAAAATGTAGCACAGTTGTAGTTACAGAGGCAATACGTCCTTGAATGTGAGTTAAACATGGTGAAAGCAGCTTTTAATGTCTTAAACCATGAACAAACACAGCATAATATTGAAGACTGTACATTTTGTCATACTTTAAGTATATAAATTACACAACCAAATCAAATAATAATCTTAATTTGAGCATAAAGATTTTACATTACAGTAGAAAAGTCTCCAAAGTTTGATATTGAATAACAGTTTGTCTCTATGCTCACTATGAGACAATATGTGAGTTATGATCAGAAATGGTGGATAGGAAGTATCAGAGATGTTTCAGATGAAGATGAAGATGTACTGGTTCAGTTCATGCACCCACATGACCCTACCAAGAGTTTCTACTGGCCAAGAAGAGAAGACATGTGCAATGTCCCACTGCAGCATAGAATTGCAAGATTTGACGTTCCCTCTACAGAAACTGGGCGCATGTATGCCATCAAAAAAGATGAGCACAACAGAGCAGAGATGTACATTAGACAATTTGTAAAGTGACTGACAAATTAATGAATGTGACGAAGGAATTGGATCTAAAAGATGAAAAATGTGTGATCCCTCATAGTGAGCATAGAGACAAACTGTTATTCAATATCAAACTTTGGAGACTTTTGTACTGTAATGTAAAATCTCATGCTCAAATTAAGATTATTATTTGATTTGCTTGTGTAATTTATATACTTACAGTATGACAAAATGTACAGTCTTCAATATTATGCTATGTTTGTTCATGGTTTAAGACATTAAAAGCTGCTTTCACCATGTTTAACTCACATTCAAGGACTTATTGCCTCTACAACTGTGCTACATTTGAATGTTTTTTCGTAAGGCTAAATTTATCAGTAGCATTTAGTCACATGTAAGTCTTTGGTAAATGGTAAAAAACACATTTAAATTGCCCTCCTGTGATGTTTACTGGTAGGCTATTAGGACATGCAATACCAAAACCAGCCACAAAAAACCCACCAATATCAGGATTTAAAAAAAATGCGACAAAATGAGGCAAAACACCCTCCTGATTTTTAATATGATTTTAACAAGAATATGATCTTTCAAATAAAGTAAGTTTGGACCAGATACGTGTTGTCAGTTTTTTGGAATATGACTCTGAAGTTGGGCAAAGATGTGTTAACTTCCATGTTTGAGCCTTAATATCTGTGAAACTAATAATCTAAGAGAGACCATATTTTGTAGAATGTTTAAGCTAACACCAGAGATAGAGGCAGAAATGATAGAAGTCTTTTATCTGTAAAAATGGAAGCTAGGCCACTCTTCAAATGTACTACTTTATTTCAACAAGCCTCATTTTAAGTACCTACCATACTAGGTTATCATTGAGCTACACCAATGATAAAGTAAAGCAGAGTACTTTGATGTTATTACTGCTTTTCATATCTTTTACAGAAAAGTCACCCACAATCAGATTTTCAGGCCCTGTCGTTAGCTTTCTCTGTGGCTTTAAGTTAGCAGGTCTTACCCTGCTGCGTGGTCGTGGGGGGTTATCCAGGCAATCAGAGGGGGATCCATGGTCCTGCAGCAGTGGAGCAAACCTGTTCTTTAGTTGAACAGTTGTTTGCTGGGGAGGTTTCTTGGTAGCTCTCCTCTCCCCAGCTGTCCGCTGCTGTGTCCTTCGAGGCAGTGGGGTTGAGGAGGCGCTGTGCCTGGATGGAGATGGTAATGCAGGCCAGCCGGTCAGATATCGGGGCGCTGGGTCCTGCCAGTTATCCGTTCTCCCATGTCACAGGGAGATGGTCTTCTCTTTGGCTTGTGTGTTCCAGGGAGGATTATCAATTTATTACCATGTACAGGATCCTCCCGTTTCTTCATAGCTTCATTATTGCTACTTAGCTGGGTTCTAGCATGCTCCTGTCCACTGTTTTGAGTCAGTGCTAGAGTGGTGTTGTTCCCACAAAATCTTCTGTAGGAGTTTATGGTAATCTTCCGTAGAGAAGGGAGGCATCTTCTGCTAATTACCTTTAGCAGGCTCAGGCTTATCTTGTTTGGTAGGCCTCCTCGCGTAGCGTTGAGGAAGTCGTAAAAATATTGAAAAATGCCTGTTTTATCTCAAAGAAAATATAATCCCACTGGTTTTGTAAATATCCAGGAGCTGCTGCTCTTTGTTTCTTATTGAGGAGAAGCAGATAGCAAAAAATAGCAGAAAATCGCAGGCAGGGGTGAGAGCAAAGAGGAAAAGCGTCTGCACTGTAGCAAAGCCGGAAGCAGCCGATGTAGAACAGTGTGTGATCAATAGATCAAAGTGTTTGATGTTTAGTCATCCGCAGGTTGGACCTTCGTTCAATATCGCCGATGTCCGACAGCTCTACAAACACAAACCAGAGAACAGTGGTTTAATCACAAACGTGTCCACATCGCTGCGAACACAGAGTCTGGCTTTATTCCTGAGGTGGAAAAATTTGATTTTGCAGAGGTGATTTATGTGGGCCTCAAAGGTTAGACTGGGGTCAAGCCTGACACCAAGGTTAGTGACTGTTGATGAAAGAGGGATGTCCTTGCCAGAGAATGTAATGCAGGTTATGGAGGAGTTTAGAATTTGATGAGGGGAACAGATGATGATGGCTTCGGTTTTCGAGCTGTTCAACTGGAGAAAGTTATGTCCCATCCACGCCCTTATCTCCTCCAGACATGCAGTGAGGATGGAGAGAGGTGATGCTGTTGATGGTGGTGGATGAGTGTCCGTTCTGATGTACAATTGCGTGTCATCAGCATAACAGTGGAATGTTATCCCGAATCGTCTGTTGACTTTACCGAGGGGGAGCATGTAAAGAATAAATAGGATGGGTCCAAGCACTGATCCTTGTGGAACCCGACAGCCAACAGCATGTGAGCGAGACCTTGATCCTCCCATGGCAACGTATTCAGACCTGTCAGTGAGATAGGACTCAAACCAATTCAATGCTGTGCCTCTGAGGCCAACAGAGTCATGGAGATGCTGGAGCAGTATGTGATGGTCGACCGTATCAAATGCTGCAGATAGGTCGAGGAGGATGAGGAGGGATGGTGAGCCAGAATCAGCAGTCATCAGCAGGTAATTTGTGACTGTAGGAGTTTGTGGTAATCTTCTGTAGAGAAGGGAGGCATCTTCTGCTAATAACCTTTAGCAATGTAGCACAGGCTCAGGCTTATCTTGTTTGGTAGGCCTCCTCACATAGCGTTGAGGAAGTGGTAAAAATATTGAAAAATGCCTGTTTTATCTAAAAGAAAATATAATCACACTGGTTTTGTAAGTATCCAGGAGCTGCTGCTCTTTGTTTTTTATTGAGGAGAAGCAGATAGTAGCAAAAAATAGCAGAAATCGCAGGCAGAGGTGAGAGCATAGAGGAAAAGCGTCTGCACTGTAAGAAAGCCGTTTTTTCGCGACATAACTACACAAAATTTAGCGGAAAAAAAAGAGCAATCATTGTAGTTTTTCAAACGTCTTCTGCTCAGGCATACTTTCACCTAGAAACTCCATTTAAATTTTAAACAGTAGACACAAGTCTTGTGTTGTGACCTGCACATTCACCACGCTATGTGATAATAATGTAACGTTACGAGATGGAGCCGTTTTGGAGGTAAATTCATGCTGATGCGCGTTCCCTTCAGAGACAGTTTTCAGCAAGCAGTCTCTGTATTTGCCTCTAAAACAACTCTGTCTCGTTTGAAATCTCTGAAGAATCCCATCATAATGTACACACTCCAGCAGTAGCCCCCGTTGCCCTTTCAAAATTTCCCCAGAGGGATTTTGTATACGCAAAATTTTGCATTGAAGCGAATGAGACGGGCGGGGAAAAAAAGAGTATTGTGTATTAAATGTAAATACTGTATTGGTGTATTAATCCACGTTTCAATAGAGCATGTAGTTTTTGATAAATTGATCAGAAATTATGAGATTATAATGGGTGTGTATTGCACGGAACTCTCCGCATTAGAGTGTGTGACATCATTGGTCAGAGTGGGAGAGAACCCCAAAAAAGTTCAGATTTTTTCTCTTTCCAAACTCCTCCTGGCCACAATTTACCCTCTACACACATGATATTTTCCAAATGTGTAGACAAACTTGTTCTGTCTCTCACAATGTGCTCAAAAATCAGAGAGATTCACAGAATTTCAATTAGCATCCTCTAAGTGCAGCCATGTTTGTCTTTGCTCCTCATTGATTCCAATAAAAAAAAGGGAAACAGAGTGAGGACCCCTGTTTTAAACTTGCAACTGTCTCAAAATATTTACTGCATAAAAACCAAAATCATATCAAATCATCCGGGAAAGCCTTTCAGCGATGATGGTCTGTTTTCTGATAGGTGCTACCCTTTTGTCAGAATGTGCCCAAATGTGAGACCAGTGCAGTAGCAGAAAATTGCTGTTTTTCTGCACGTTTCTGTCTGCCTCAGCCTGGGGTTCCTCTATCGTCATGGCAACCACTTCAATTTGGGCTCGTAAATGCTGGACCACCACGGTTGGTCAGCGTCTGCTCCCCCCACACACACGCTTAGCATTTCACGACGGCACTCGCATCATCGCTTCCTCTCACCAGCGCCAGCAATAGAGTGACAACAAAAACCGGTGTAAGGACCCCAGGGGCCTCATGTATCAATGTTGCGTACGTACAAAAACATGGCGTACGTCATTTTCCACACCAACGTTCAGATGTATCAAAAGTGAAATGAGCGTGGAAATGTGCGGTGTCCCACGGCAGCTTCATGGCTGGCGTACGCACGTTTCTACAGCTATTGTTCCTTTGGCGACACTCTGAGGTGATGCTGGGAAACTGTTAATTATGTGAAAACAATTAGTCCTCAGAGTAATGTGCACATCAGAGACACATTAATGGACAATTAACACACACGTGTTTGCAATCATATGGATGGATATAAAAGCATGCGCAAAGTGATGAAAAAATGGCATTAACAATGGCAGCATGGCCTTGTTAGAAGACATCGCAAACGGTAACATCAGACGTGAGAGGGTGTTTAGAAAACGGGAGGATATGTTAGCAAATGACGACAACTGGCTCATGTGTCGTTTTAGGTTGCCGAGGCCAGTGTTACTGGAGCTGTGCGCAGAGCTGCGGCCGGCCCTAGAAAGAAACACAGCCAGGAGCCAGGGGTTGTCCGTGCCCACACAGGTGCTGACCACTCTGGGGTTTCTGGCAACAGGAGCCTTCCAGAGGGAACTGGCCGACCAGTCAGGAGTGTGCCAGTCCACTCTGAGCCGAGCCATGCCAGCTGTGTGGGACGGGATCAGAATGTCATCCAGGTACATCAAATTCCCATACAATGCTGTTGAACAGGCCAACATTAAAGCGCAATTTGCAGCAAGAGCCGGTTTCCCTAATGTAATCGGAGCTATTGACTGCACACATGTTGCTATAAAAGCGCCATCACAGGATGAATTTGTTTTTGTCAACAGGAAACATTTTCATTCAATAAATGTTCAAATAATATGTGATGCACAAATGCAGCTCACCAACATCGTGGCAAGGTGGCCTGGTTCAACGCATGACTCGTTCATTCTTACTAATAGCATGGTTGGTAACAGGCTGGAGGCTGGCACGGTGCGCGATGGGTGGCTTCTCGGTGAGTAAATGTATCCGTTTAATTGCGCCCCGAATGTAAACCAGCACAATGCCCATTTGGGCACGTGCATTCAAATATGTGCATTGTTTTTCCCTGGTGAAAATAGAGCGGCAGAGCTATCTAACAAGCCCTTTATTGTCTCCTTGTGTTCAGTATTTGTGTCGATAAACGCGTGCGTAAAGTTGGAAATGTCACACTGCAGTAGCCACGGCGCACTTCTGCAGTCATTAATATATATGATAATATAATATATAATATATTAATATCCTCCTGTCCCCCCGCCCGTTGCGGTCACGCTTCGGCGGTGGGCCGAAATCCTCCGCTTCACCTCCACCTTCACGTCGGACCATTTCTTTTTTATTTCAGGGAGTGTGCGCTGCTCCGACCCCACAGCGTTCACTGCCTCACACACACGCTCCCACTCACATTTCTTTTTTTTGTGTTTATGCCTGATGAGAAGCTACCAAATAATACTGGTCTTCGAGTCTCGACTTCGTTTACGAGCGTTTCCAGCTCAGACTCGGTGAAGTTGCGCTTCTTCCCTTTACTCATTTTCTAGATCTGATGGTGCAGAGAGGGGAATCCCCGGTGCAGGCCCTATTTAAATGCATTTGCATATTTAAATGTAGGCGTGGACAGGGAGGAGTTTAGCACTTCTACATGTGCGCTCAATTCCACGTTGATTGGGATGTACAAAGGAAAAGTGCTTGGATCCATGCGTACGCACACTTTGATACATCTGATTTTTTTTGTGCGTACGACAGTTTCTGGATTCTAGCGTACGCCATGTTTCAGTAGGAAATCCACGCAATTCTTAGTACATGAGGCCCCAGGTGTCTATATATAAGCCTGCTCTTATGACATTCAGGTGGCCTACTAAATGCCCACCTAACCCCCAATTAGTGACGTTATTGGCACTGGAAGAGAGCGTGCAGAGAGAATAAACTAAAGCACCCGAATCCTAACCTATTGCACAGGCTACAATAATATACACACTCCAGCAGTAGCCCCCGTGGCCCTTTCAAAATTTCCCCAGAGGGAATTTTCTAGTTTGAACCGTTGTCGTTAGCTTGATAGAACACCAGCACTCACAACGTGTAAGCATGCACACTCACTCGCATAGCATAGCAACGCAGAGCAGCAGGACGGCGGAGAGGAGCGAGTACAGACGGGGGAAGTGACTGTAGCAGGTGGGCAACTGCCGGTGTTACATTTACATTTAGGTCATTTAGCAGACGCTTTTGTCCAAAGCGACTTACAATAAGTACATTTGTCAAAAGAAGGAAACAAAGAAACCACGACGTATCATTGCCGATGCAGTAAGAGCTAAAAATAGAACAAGTGTTAGGTCCTCATCTGAGTAAAGTAGTACTTCAAGAGCAACAGTGCTACGATCTGAGTGCTATAGGTAAGGTTTTTTTTTTTTTTTTTTGCGGGGGGGGGGGGGGGGGGGGGGGTCGAGGGAGGGTGTTAGTGGGTCATGCTATGTAGAGTCGAGGTGAAGTCTGAACAGGTGAGTCTTGAGAGCCTTTTTCGGAAGATGGCAAATGACTCTGCTGTCCTGACATTGGTCGGGAGTTCGTTCCACCACTGAGGCGCCAGAACAGAGAAGAGTCTGGACTTTGCTGAGCGACATTTGTTTGATTTCAGCGATGGTGGTACCAGCCGGCCAGCTGAAGTAGAGGAGCGGAGTGCTCGCTGTTACCCACCGCCTCTCTCTCTCGGCGCACCGTTGACACTTTAGAAAGAGATAGACTCGCAGGAACTGGTAACAAAACGAGAGGATGTCACGTGAGGACGACACGACGCCTGGCTAAGTGTACACTCAGTGGCCACTTTCTTAGTGACACCTGTACAATCTAATGCAATCCAAACGATAGGATGTCTGTCAGGACTGGACTTGAAGGAGGACTCAGGCGCAAAGTGAGGACAGTAGGTCCAAGCTTTTATTTACAGGTTGCACGTTTCCAAAATAACAGAGTGACAACAAAACGGCTATGAAAAACTAGATCCCTGACTTTAGGACAAGGGAAGAGAGAGGGAAGGGAAAAGGGGAAGGGGAGAAGGGAAGGGGTAGGCCGTGGATGCACAAACACAAAAAAGGAAAACGCTCCGAAGGGGAGGATATGAAATAAAAGGCTAACTAATCGTCTACTCTATCGAGGACTATTCTATGAACTTTTAATAAACAAAAGGCGCTCCAAAAGGGAGGATTCGAGGCTACAAAAGATTGACTACTCTGACGCTATGACTAACACTAGAACGTAAATCTCTCCGAAAAGGTAGGACACGAGGCTACTAAGGAATATCAAATCTAATACCAGGAAAAACACGAGAACACAAAACGCTCCAACAAGGGAGGAAAATAACGAAACCACTACAGGGCTGAAAAATGAAACCTGACATGAAAGAGCACTTCTTTGACTTCATGCGAAAAGTCATTGACAACCACCAGGCAGAGCCAGCTCCTCAATTGCGGCCAGGGCAAGAGTGCTGGTATTTACCGGTTTTCGGGGTATACCACCCCCAGACACCTGGGAAAATAAGAGTGTTTTTTTATTCCAGTGCGGAGTATAAAGGAACATCAATGACATGCTCCTCAGCGGACCCAACTTCAACAACACTTTAGTTGGAGTCCTACTAAGGTTCAGAAGGGGCAAATAGCTATCACAGCTGATGTGACAGATTCTGAAAGTGTAGTTTAAAAGCTTTCCAATGATGTCTAACACATAATATTTGAAGAAGTTGTGGCCATTTTAATTTATGCCCCTCTGAAAACCTTTTACTGAGAAAACCGGCCTAAAAGATTTGCAAATCTCACCTCACCTGGTGAGAAAGGAAACACAATGGTGCTCATTTGCATCTCATTCAGATAAGCCCTCCCCCTTCAGATGTCACTCAGTGATATCTGGTATCTGTTAGCCTGCAGGGCAGAAAGTATTGTAGTGGTTTGAACAATGGTCATCAAAAGCAGTTATCATGTAGTTAATGGTGATGTAGTGTTATTTTCGCTGATCAGAATTAGAAGGTACTTTATTGAAATGGAAATGCTTTAAGTGTACAATGTAAACAGTCAGTACTGGAATTAAGTGAATTTAGTCCAGGCTGTTGGAGGGAGGGAGGGAGAGGCTGTGCATATAGCTGAAATTCTACAGGTTCTGCATCACAGTGAGTTCTTGCAAGCACCACACCTGGTTCCTCATTTCTAAAACTGCGTAGGATCCTTACTAAAAGTGTACGTACGCCCAAAAGCCAAAGTTTGCGTGCGCCAAAAAAAAAAAAAAAAGCAATGTTCCCTTTATAAATCACAGGATCACCTACAAGTGTGCGTACCTGAATCCCGCCCTGTACACGCCCACTTTTTACCATATTAATGAGCCGGCATGCAATCGTTTCCGTGTGGTGAATCACGGCGACAGGTCAGGAAAAAGCGAAGAAACGTAACTTTTCAGAAACGGAGAAGAGACACTTGTTGGGGAGGTGGAGGCCCAGAAAATAATGTTATTTAGTGGCCACAGCAGCGGGATCACGAATAAAAAGAAGCAGTGACACATTGCTGCTGCTGTCAACGGCGTCAGTGGGACAGAGCGGAAGGTGGCGGAACCTACGAAAAAGTGGTCCAATCTGAAGGTAAATTACATCTTTCTGCTCCTTTACCAACATGTATTCAATGTTTTGCTTGCGTATTTGAGGAAGTTTGATTTTGATAGACAGAGATTGAGACACAGACGCGACTGAGACCAGAGGTATAAGGGTAAACAAATTTCAAACTTTTATTGTATATAAAACAAAACATTAAATAGTTTCTGTCCTTCCAGAGTCTGCAGCGTTGGGCGTAGAGGAGCGTGACAGTGAGGAGGGTGACGGTGATGAGGGTGACGGTGAGGGGCCCTTGGCACAGCGTCCGGGTCCGGCGTAAAGCAGCAGTGCACCCCAGGCGCATGGCACAGCAAGCGGTCGGGTGCACAGACACAAATGAGACACAATCACCGCCATCAACGTTGATGGCGGTGATTGTGTCACGCAGATGAGCTACAGCAAACACGCACTGTGATGCAAGAAATGGCCATATTAATAAAATAATACGTTAAAAATGAACATTGTTGTCTTCCTTATGTTACAAACGCAGCATGCCATCCTCACGGATTCTTGCGCCCTGTTGATACCCCTCCAGTCGGGCAGGGGGACGTGGCTCAGGGTCATCATGCTGGGGACTCTACCACCTTTGCCGGGTGGTATAGTCTGCCTCCTGAAGTTCGCTAAAGTTGCGCTCTCCACGCTCCATAACTGAGCGCACGAGCGTGGCACTCATAGCGCATTTCCTCTGCGCTCTGGTGGTTTAAAAGCGAGGGTAAAGTGTAAGAATTATACGATGGCTTAATGGCTAATGTGTTGATGATATATGCACCGTAAATAAGGAGACTATTCAGTTATTCCCGCTGTGTTCTGCAGTGATCTAATGGAGGGTATTTGTTGTATCCTGTATTACAAGCAGTCGGGCCATCTCCTCCTGCGGTGACACAGTGCTGATTCAATATTTTGAAATTATTTTGATTTAAGATACGAGTTCGATTTTAAAAGAAGGTGTTTATGAAAAAAATATCACTCAGTGAAAGCTTCAAAAACACTGCTGTAGTTCATCATGATAACGCAGATCTAACGTATGATATGGAGTGAAATTAAATATGTGCGAGTCATCAAAATTAGTTCTTCTCACGTTTACTTCCTACAATCTGACTTCAGTTCACCCCAGCTCCATCTGTGTCGCTGATTCCCCTCCAGTCTCCAGAATGTGCGTACTGGTACGCATGCCTCAGAGTTTGCTTACGGGTACGCACACTTTCCCGTCAAGTTTGGTTTTTATAGATCACAACATTTGCGTGGAAAGTGTGCAAGCTTTATAAATGAGGCCCCTGGTCTCTTGGCATCAAAGCTGTGACAGAGTAAGCACATAACAGAACATTTAAAAAAAATCTCTCATAAAACACCATCATATCCGTGAAATAATTTGAAAATGTTTATATAAATACCTGAAGTGCTGATAACTCTTGATCTGTGGGAGCCTTCGGAAGTAGGGACTCTAAGATGTAGGATGCTTCTGCCAGTCCACAGTGCTTTGAAGCTTGATACAAACTGCACGCCCACCTGAAAAACAAATTACTTATGGTTTATTATACTTTAATTGCAAATATTGCTTTGCATTACAAGCACTCAATTCAAAATCATTTTTTACACATACCAAGCACATTAGCAGACTTCATGCAGAGACGCCAAACTGAGGCCTTAGACCAGGGGTCCCCAAACTTTTTCCTGTGAGGGCCACATAACTTTTCCCTTCTCTGATGGGGGGCCGGGGTCAGTTTGTAACAGAAAAAGTTTGACGATCGCAGGGGTGCCTAAACTTAAAAATGTATTGTTTTCCAGAAAGCCACACATAACCAAATAACCCTCTCTGGGTTCTTCACAGAAAAAAGTCAGGAAATAAATAATAACACTATTAATGAAATAAATAATAACCAAATAACCCTCTCTGGGTTCTTCACAGAAAAAAGTCAGGAAATAAATAATAACACTATTAATGAAATAAATAATAACCAAATAACCCTCTCTGGGTTCTTCACAGAAAAAAGTCAGGAAATAAATAATAACACTATTAATGAAATAAATAATAACCAAATAACCCTCTCTGGGTTCTTCACAGAAAAAAGTCAGGAAATAAATAATAACACTATTAATGAAATAAATAATAACCAAATAACCCTCTCTGGGTTCTTCACAGAAAAAAAGTCCATGGAACATTAACTTTTTGTTGTGCCGTGCACAATCTTAACAGGTAAAAGTTCAGCTTAGTTGTCAGAGCAGAATCTCTTACTTAAATGACTCATATGAGCAGTCTCTCAAAGTTCTTGTGTTCCTTCCTTATAATCCTTTTTTGTAGGTTCCAGTAGGCTTGTAGACACCGCTATTTGCAGCTCTCTCTCTCTCATCAACTTCCTGTGAAAACCACAAAGCAAGCAGGCTGAGAAACCGAACTAATTGATACAGCACCTACACAGCACAATACATTTCACTACCAGTATGGTTGTGGAGATGGATTTTATCCCACTAGATTTTATTATGATTATATTTGTTTATACTCAGAATGACTCATTCAAGTCAGAAAAGTGAGCTTACCTATGCATGTTCATCAGTGTGAACTGTGGGCCTGCATCTGGCTGGTGAGAAGTTGAATGTCAGGTTCCATTCGAGTCACAGCCAGTCTCAAACACTGATGAAGATGTTCATCTGTCAATCTTGATCTCATCAGAGTTTTCAGCAGTTTCATGCGAGAAAAGGTTTGCTCGCAGATATACGTGCTGCCAAAAAGTGTGGACATCTTCATTGCGTGTTTTTTGATGTTAGGGTACATGTCGTTTGGGAGGGCGGCATAGAAGTCAATGAGACTGTTTGGCTTGAATGCGTCTTGCAGAACATCACAGTTCTGTAACTCGGCTAACTCAAACTGATAAGAAGGCTGGGCTTCATCAATGTCGGCAACAAAGGGGTTCTGGAAAAGACGGATTTCTTTTGCATTAACATGTAGTTCACGGAATCGCACACCGAACTCCGCCTTCAGCCTTTCCAGTGCTTGCACACACTTTTCAGCTGGGAACGGGACCGCTGGGTTCTCTGCAGAGAGGTTTTGGGTAGCAGGGAGATGGATGAAGTTGTGCTTTTTCACTTGTTCCAAAAGCAGCGCTAGTTTCACCTCAAACGCTTTGATGTGGGAATACATGTCGCAAATGAGTTTCCCCTGGCCTTGTAGCTGCAAGTTAAGGCTGTTCAGCATTTCTGTCACGTCTGTTAAAAATGCCAGGTGCCATTTCCATTCTGGGTCGATCAGCTCTGGGACCGTTTTGTCTTTTGAATGAAGAAATGCGTTAATTTCAGGTAGCAGCTCGTAAAAACGCCTCAAAGCTCTGCCCCGGCTCAACCATCGGACCTCTGTGTAGTACAGCACATCTCCGTGCGCAGACTCCAGTTCAGACAGGAATTCTTGGAACTGCCTGTGTTTAAGTCCCTTTGCCCTGATGAAGTTTATGCATGACACCACAACCTTCATAACAGAATCCCACGTCAACACTTTGCAGCACAGTGCTTGCTGGTGAATTAGGCAGTGGACTTGTAGCGGGGCGGTGAGACCCCGTTCTTCCATCTCCCGGTTCATGCGTCCTATTAGACCCCGAGACACACCCACCATACTAGGAGCCCCGTCAGTCGTGATGCCGGCCAGCTTTGACCAGTCTAGGTTCAACTCTTCCATGGTTTGGCACACTTTGCCGAGAATATCCTCCCCCGTCGTAGTCCCTTTGAGACTTTGGAGGGCTGCCAGCTCCTCGCACATCTCAAAGTTTGCGCTAACTCCACGAATAAAAATGAGCAGCTGCGCTGTGTCCTGCACGTCCGTGCTCTCATCCAGTGCTAATGAAAAAAAGTCAAATTCTTTCGTCTTCTGCTGCAGCTGGGCATATACATTACCCCCGATTTCTTCAATGCGTCTGGTGATTGTACTCGTCGACAGACTCACGGCATTAAAGACATCTTTCTTCTCGGGACACACCTCCTCCGCGACAGCATTCATACATTTCTTGACAAACTCTCCATCAGTGAAAGATTTACCGCTGCTTGCTATCAGTTGAGCAACCCGAAAGCTGGCCCGAACGGATAACTGGTTCAGCTGAGCTTGGCGTACAAATGTATTCTGCTGAGCTAACAGTCCACTTTTTAGCTTTGAGAGTTTGTCTGCTCGCATTTGGCCTTGCAAGCTAGCATACTTGTCTTTGTGGCGGGATTCATAGTGTCGGCGCAGATTGTATTCTTTGAATACCGCCACTGCCTCTTGACAGATGAGACAAACAGCCTTTTCTTTGCATTGAACAAAAAAATAATCGTTTGTCCACTGCAGGTTAAATACCCTGCATTCTGAATAAATTTTTCTCTTACCTAACCTTTTCGCCATTATTCCGTTCTCTCTTTGATAGGGGCGGGTCTGGGATTTTTTTCATGACTGCACTGTATATGAAAAAAAAACAATCAAAATGCATCTCTGGTATTGTTCAGGGGGCCGGGCCAAATGTGGAGGCGGGCCGTATCCGGCCTGCGGGCCGTAGTTTGGGGACCCCTGCCTTAGACACATGGGTTGGCAGCAACTTCACATGCCAATCCTTATGCCCAGGATGCCAGCCAGGCAGCATGATGGCACTGTCTTCTGCATAGTTTTTTATACATGTTTCTTCCTTAACCGTGGTCTTGCCCCATACTCCTCAAAGCGTTTGATTATATCAGTCAAGGTGTCTTTGCCAATTCTGAAAAAGAAAACAAAGAAGTTTCACATCATGTGTCATGCTAAAAGGCACCGTCACCTGACTATGTATTCATCCAAGTTTGTGATGCTAATGATTTAGCAACTAGCCTATTGTCCTCAGGTAGGCTAGTTGCTAAACTATTAGCATCACAGTCAATTCAAGCAATGCCAACAGGCCCCTTGGCACCTTGCTGCTAAATCAGATGCCCACATTACGCGCCAAAAACCTCCCATTACAGCTTAGTTTTGATGTGCATATAATTTTAAAACGAGAGTACTGAGCTAGCTTAGCTAGCTAAGCAAAGTAGATAACTTGGATGTTAACAGAAAATCACCCCATAAGAAACTGGGAAGTATTCCTTCAGACTTCGTTGGCTCCGATGAAATAAGAGGTCTGGGCGCACTTTCTTTTCGTCAGCGGCTTTTCGGTGGATGTAGTCATCTCCGAAGTGACTACTGTGTGTCTGCTTGCTGTCTTTCGGCAGCTAAATAATCCATCCGTATGCTGTACATAAGCTCTTGAGAAAGTTTGTCGCTACACAAATGTCTCCCCAGGAGAGAGTTCTCCTTTCTTCTTCCGTAGCATTTGCAGTCAAAGTTACGGATTTTCTCCATTTCAATGTCTTTATACCCTTGAAATGTTACCATAGATATAGTGTCTGATATCTTCCGCTCCAGCTCCTCTGTTGCTGCCGACAGCGCTGAATAAGTAGCCATGTGTTTCGCTTCCAACGTGCAGCTGATTGGCCGAAAAAATAACAACAGCACGTGAATGGCCAACGGTAATCAGTATGGAAATTAACTGCATCGCTGTACACATCCCAGCAAAGACAAAGGCAAAGGCAGATTTTTTCCGAAACTACAAATACAAAATGTATACTTTTAAGGCAACCAATACTGTTAACTGAAACATGGAGTGGCTTCTTCATGATCTCAACTTGCATATTCTGCAAAAAAATGAAAATCACTAATTTCAAAAAAAAAAAAAAGCTTATTTCGTCATTTTCGGGAATTCGTCCCACCCGACTTGTTGCTGGTTTTGCTGTGGAGGGTCACAAATGTTTTATGGGTATAAAGTCAGAGAGGACCATCGCAATTTCCTCCGGTTTCTGTGGCACCAGGATAATGATCTGGATAAGGAAATCATTGACTATTGGATGACTGTGCATGTGTTCGGGAACAGCCCGTCCCAAGCTGTAGCAACATATGGGATGAGGAAAGCTGCAGGACATGGAGAAACCGAACACGGCACAGACACAAAAGGAATTTGTCTTCAGACTTTTTTACATTGACGATGGCCTTGCCTCAGTGTCAAAGGAGGTTGAAGCTATCGATCTCCTGCAGCACACCAAGGGCCTACTGGCTGATTCCAACTTAAGACTTCACAAGATAGCTTTGAATAGCACAAAGGTCATGGAGGCCTCTCCCCCAGAAGAATGAGCAAGTGACTTTAAGGATCTAGGTTAAGGAGCAGACCATTTACCCCTCCAACAGAGTTTGGGTTTAAGCTGGGAACTCCAGACTGACAGTTTCTCCTTCAGAGTGTCAAAAGATGTTAGACCATTCACTCGGAGAGGTATACTGTCTACTGTAAACGGTCTTTATGATCCCCTTGGATTCGCTTCCCCATCACAGTTCAAGGCAAGGCATTAGTAAGAGACCTTTCCTCAGAGCAATATGAGTGGGATACACCTCTCCCACAGGAGAAAGAGACACAGTGGAAAGCATGGACTCCTTGACAGAGCTGGACCAGGTGCACATTCAGAGAGCATTCGTTCCTGGCTCCATGTCATTGCGCAAATGGAAAGAACTATGCGTTTACTCAGATGCTTCCACCATGGCTATAGCTGCTGAAGCCTACCTGCATGTCTTGGATTCTGATGAAATATAGCATGTTGGTTTTGTAATGGGAAAATCTACAGTACAAGAAGGTTCTATACCTATGTAGAGAAACTGAGTAGCTCACATTTGGAGCTCTACTGAACCAAAACAGTGGCAGTACGGGTTAACTGATGAGAACCCTGCAGACCATGGGACCAGGCCAATTTCAGCAGCTTGCTTTGCCTCTTCTTGTTGGTTACTTGGCCCTTCATTTCTCAGACAGCCAAACACTGATCAAAAGGATGAGGCAGAATCAGCCAAGCTTGTGCAACCAACCACAGATAGAGACGTTTGGCCTCAAGTCACCTCTCTTGCAACCAAGGTCACAGAGCAGTCTCTTGGAACGCAAAGATTTGAACACTTCTCTACTTGGAAGAGTCTAGTAAGAGGCATGGCAAGTCTCATTCATGTAGCAAAGTCATTTTCTAGTGAGACTAAGACTAATGGGTGTAAAGGATGGCATCAATGCAATCAGCCAAACACCACAGAGCGCTGTCAAGCCAAGACAACTATTTTCATGGCAGTCCAGAAGGATATAGTAATTTTCACTTGCCTAAGTACGAGAGCCGTTCACCTGGAAGCTATTGAATCTTTGTCAACCTCGAGTTTGCGCACGCAAACTTTGGCTTTTGGGTGTACGCACACTTTTAGTAAGGATCCTACGCACAGTTATACACATATAAATGAGGCCCCAGGACTAGACATGGACGTTTAATACGGCACACTCCTCACATATGGGAGGAGCGTGGGAGAGATTGATAGGAGTGGCTAGACAGATCTTGGATGCACTGCAGGTGAAAGATGGAGCTACCAGACTGACCCATGAAGTCCTAACAACCTTGATGGCTGAGGTTATGGCTATCATGAACGCCAGACCTCTGGTCCCAATCTCATATGATGCAGAGATACCTGAAATGCTCTCGCCTGCCACTCTTCTCACCCAAAAGGCGAGTGTTACTCCCAGGAGACTTTAAAGGGATAGTTCAGAATTTTGGACATAAGACCTATTTTCCAAGTTAGCCGGTGTGTTCGAGACGTCTGGAGACGATTTCAAGAAATTTCATTCAGTTCTTCTAGTTGCCGAGTTCGCTTATGCTATAGCTAGCGCGAGTCAACGGTTCTTAGCTAGACAGGCATTAAAAACAGTCTTGCCCACTCCACAGTGCACCCGAGGCAAATCCATTAAAACACTAGACTGTCGATGTACATATGTGTGTTGATAGAATAATATTTGAAACAAAACTAACCTCGCATCGCATGAATCATCCATTTTTTGAGGAACTAGTTTCTCAGCAGCAGCGGCAGCAGCAGAGACAAAAACAAGTTTTCAAGATAACTTGCTCTTAAAATAAAAGTGTGACAATGGCGCCGAAGAAAAACAACGCTGAAACTGACTCTAAATTGGACTTATTGACCGAAAGCCAGGAGGCAATGAAGGGAAGCCTGGAGGCAATAAAGGAAGAGCTGATGGCGGAGCTGAAAGACATGAAGAAAAAGATGGAACCCCTCCAAAAGTTGATGGCTGAAGTCAAACAACTCCGGGAGGAGGCTGCGGAGAAAGACGAGTTGATAAAGGAGCTGGGGAACAGAGTGGAGGAGCTGGACCAACAGGGTAAACTGAATGAGGTGCAGCCTCGGAGCCGGATGAATCTGAGATTAAATCTGTGGAGATGCAGGTGGCCGAGTTCCTGACTGGCAAAGACATCGAGGTGAATTTCAACAATGTCGAGGTATGTCACCTCTTACCCCGAAGGAGAGAGTCTGCAACTCGAGCTGTTGTGCTGAAATTCACCAACAGAAAATTCAAGACTGCACTGCTGAGGCAGGGCAGGAAGCTCAAAGGCTCGGACGTCTACATCAACGAGAACCTCACCAAAAAGAATGCAGACATCGCCAGAACAGCTCGTCAACTGAGGAAGGATGGCAAGATACAAGACACCTGGACGGCAAACTGCAGAATCTACATCAAAACAAAGGGAGCATCAGCAGAAGAAGTCAAAGTAATCCAGATCAGGAGTAAGGATGAGCTGGAGAAATACGATAACTAAGGTATGGCTCACAAACACTCCATAACTACAGCACAGCAAAGTTCAACGGTTCTTACACGGACTGAAAGACTGATGGGAATATCTGAAAGGATTGCTGAGCAGGGAAGTGTGGAGCTCACTACAAATCGACATGTGGATTATACCTTATCTGATACCTTATCTAACCCGAATGAAGGAATTGACCCGGACAACCATTTCTATTTCAACATGACTGGGAAATGTTAGTACTACACTGAAGTTCAATACAATGATAGCATTGAGATGGACGGGAAACTGTCTCTAATTCACTTTAATAGCAGGAGTCTATACACCAACTTTGGCCACATCAAGGAATACCTAAATTACTTCAAAAACCCTTTCACCATCATCGCGGTGTCAGAAACATGGATTAATGAAGACAAAGGCACAGAGTTTTTCCTGGATGGATATAATCTTGTATGCATTAACAGGAGGAACAAAGGCGGGGGAGGAGTGGCCCTATTCATTGACAGTAACACCAAGTATGAGACAGTACAAAATATGTCTAAAGCTGTGGATCACTTGTTGGAATGTGTGACAATTGAAATCTGTGTAACGAAAGGTAAAAATATAGTTATAAGCTGTGTTTACAGAGCACCTGACTCAAAAATAGAAGACTTCAATGAAAATGTGGGTGAAATATTTTCTGAAACAAGCCAAAAGAGAGTTTTTATCTGTGGTGACATAAATATTGACTTGCTCAATCCAAAACAAAACACGGGAATCGATGAGTTCATTAACATGATGTATACAATGGGCTTACAACCTCTCATCACACGCCCTAGCAGGATCACTACACACAGTGCTACTCTGATTGATAATATCTTTACTAACGTTACTGACACAGCAAGTGGACTCCTGATAAATGATATAAGTGACCACTTACCTATCTTTGCTATCTATGACTGCAAATTCACTGTGGGACAGACACCGAACAAAAACATATACATAAGGGTCAGAACTGAAGAAGGAATGAATACACTGAAAAATGAACTACTGATACAAAACTGGAATAATGTTTACAATGAAACAGATGTGAATGATGCATATGATTCCTTTTTGCAAATATTTAAAACACTGTACGACAGACACTGTCCTGTGAAAAAGAGACACCCAAATCGGAATAAGGAGCAGAAACCATGGCTCACAAAAACATTGATAAACGCCTGCAGAAAAAAAAATACTCTGTAAGACAGTTCATTAAATCAAGGACGGCCCAGTCAGAAGTGAGATACAAACGGTATAGAAAGAAGTTAAACACTATCCTAAATGAACGCAAGAAAGAATATTACAGCAATTTACTAGCAGAAAACATGGAGTATACAAAAAAAATATGGGACATTCTAAACAACGTGACTAATAATAAAAGTAAAAAACCAAACTACCCTCCCTACTTCAAGTATAACAACACGCAGGAGGATAACCCGGAGGTCATAACAAATAGTTTCAACCAATTCTTTGTAAACATCGGGCCAGAGTTAGCGAATAACATTCCTGACTCACCCCTGCACTGGAGCCATTTTGATAAGGATGGAGACAGAAATCCCAGCTCAATGTTTCTCACACCAGTGAAGGACACAGAGATTAGACACCTGGTCAACAAATGCGTAGCCAAAACTTCTACTGATGCTGACGACCTGGACATGAGGCTAATTAAGAAAGTATTAGATGGAATCATTTCACCCCTGACATACATTTTCAATCTGTCATTTCAAACCGGGACGTTTCCCACCAAAATGAAAGTTGCCAAGGTTGTGCCACTGTTTAAGAATGGTGACACACACGAGTTTACCAACTACAGACCAATTTCAATACTGCCACAACTGTCAAAAATCCTAGAAAAGCTATTCAACAATAGGCTAGACAACTTCATCAACAAGCATAAATTGTTATATGACAGCCAATACGGCTTCAGAAGGAACCATTCGACTGCTCTAGCTTTAGCTGAGTCTGTGGAAATCATTACCGACGCTATTGACCAAAAACAATATCCATCCATCCATCCATTTTCTACCGCTTATCCTGTATTTAGGGTCACGGGGGGGCTGGAGCCGATCCCAGCTGTCATTGGGCGAAGGCAGGGTTCACCCTGGACAGGTCGCCAGTCTATCACAGGGCTACCAAAAACAATATTCCATAGGAATTTTCATAGACCTGAAAAAAGCATTTGACACCGTTAATCATGATATTTTAATGGCTAAGCTGGAGAGATATGGCCTTAGAGGTGTAGCACTGCAGTGGATCAAGAGCTATCTACACAACAGATCCCAATATGTCAAAATAAATGATAGCACATCGACTGGCTTGGACATAGTCTGTGGGGTCCCACAGGGGTCAGTTCTGGGTCCAAAGCTGTTTATATTATACATAAATGATATATGTGAAGTGTCAGATACTCTGAAATTAATAGTATTCGCAGATGACACAAATATTTTCTGCTCGGGGAGTGACTTGAACCAACTTGTGGAAACAGTAAATCAGGAAATGGCCAAACTTCAAGTGTGGTTTAACATAAATAAATTATCACTAAATCTTGGAAAAACTAAATACATGCTATATGGGAAAAGTAGCTGCAACAACAGTCCCAACATTCAAGTAAACAGAGTTAATATTGAGAGGGTCCGTGAGAATAAGGTTCTGGGAGTGATTATCGATGATATGTTAAGTTGGAAGCCACACATAACACAATTAAAAAGGAAGTTGGCCAGGAGTGTGTCCATACTTTGGAAAGTACAAAAAATACTAAATCAAAAAGCACTTTATCTGTTATACTGCGCACTAGTCTCTCCGCACCTGCAATACTGTGCAGAGGTGTGGGGACACACATATAAAGGCTCCACACAGCCCTTGTTAATTCTCCAAAAACAGCATTGAGAATCTTACACTATGCCAACTACAGGGCACACACCAATCACTTATTTATCGAATCGAGAATACTCAAACTATATGATTTAATAAACTATTGCACAGTACAAATGATGTACCAAGCGTCTAACAGAACCTGCAAAAATTCTTCATACACAGAGAGAGACACAATCTTAGAGGGGACATGATTTTCAGGCAAAGGAAGGTACGAACTACGTTAAAATCCTTTTCCTTATCGGTCACAGGTGTTAGACAATGGAATGTGTTAGAAGAAGAAGTAAAAAAAACAGCAACACTAAGTGGCTTTAAGAAGAAGTATGTATATTCAACACTTGACCGGTACAGATTATTGCATGTGAGTTGATAAATGTCTGAGGCACGAATCAGCAGACATGGTGTTGTGACGGGATGGGAGCATAACAAATGAACATTCTGTACCCAAACAATAAGTTGAACCTGAGAAGCTTGTATGGTATGATGTCAGTTGTACGTAGCAGGGGGGTCATTCCGTGTCATTTCATCAAATTTCTGAAAATCTTCCCACCTGACCATCTCAGAATGTCCTGAAAAAATTCAAGTACAAAGACACACTTGTTAATAGGACTAATCCAAAATATTAGGTCTCTACTGTCAATAGTTTTCTCATGAAACATCATTGAATGAAGGGTAGTTTAGACGGTTTTTGGCATCATGCTCTAAAAAGCCATTTTTAAACAGCAATATCTGGAAAACAATCTCACCTGTGGCCTTCAAATTTTTTTACAGAGTATATCTGTTACTAATAGCCTCCAGACATGGAATATCAGGGATGTAGCTCAATGATAACCTAGTATGGTAGGTACTTAAAAAGGGGCTTGTTGAAATAAAGTAGTACATTTGAAGAGTGGCTGAGCTCCCATTTTTGTAGATAAAAGACTTCTATCATTTCTGCCTCTATCTCTGGTGTTGGCTTAAACATTCTACAAAATATGGTCTCTCTTAGATTATTAGTTTCACAGATATTAAGGCTCAAAAATGGAAGTTAACACATCTTTGCCCAACTTCAGAGTCATATTCCAAAAAACTGACAACAAGTATCAGGTCCAAACTTACTTTTTTTGAAAGATCATATTCTTTTTAAAATCATATAAAAAAATCGGGTTTTGCCTCATTTTGTCGCAGTGATTTTTTAAAATCCTGATATTGGTGGGGTTTTTGTGTCCGTTTTTGGTACTGCATGTCTTAATATCCTACAAGTAAACATCACAGCAGGGCAATTCAAATGTGTTTTTTACCATTTACCAAAGACTTACATGTGACTAAATGCTACTGATAAATTTAGCCTTACGAAAACATTAAAATGTAGCACAGTTGTAGTTACAGAGGCAATACGTCCTTGAATGTGAGTTAAACATGGTGAAAGCAGCTTTTAATGTCTTAAACCATGAACAAACACAGATGGGCAAAGATGTGTTAACTTCCATTTTTCAGCCTTAATATCTGTGAAACTAATAATCTAAGAGAGACCATATTTTGTAGAATGTTTAAGCTAACACCAGAGATAGAGGCAGAAATGATAGAAGTCTTTTATCTGTAAAAATGGGAGCTAGGCCACTCTTCAAATGTACTACTTTATTTCAACAAGCCTCATTTTAAGTACCTACCATACTAGATTATCATTGAGCTACACCCCTGATATTCCATGTCTGGAGGATATCAGTAACAGATATACACTGTAGAAATTTTGAAGGCCACAGGTGAGATAGTTTTCCAGATAATGTCGTTTAAAAATGGCTTTTCAGAGTATGATGCCAAAAACCGTCTAAACTACCCTTCATTCAATGACGTTTCATTTTTTAAAATCCTGATATTGGTGGGGTTTTTGTGTCCGTTTTTGGTACTGCATGTCTTAATATCCTACAAGTAAACATCACAGCAGGGCAATTCAAATGTGTTTTTTACCATTTACCAAAGACTTACATGTGACTAAATGCTACTGATAAATTTAGCCTTACGAAAACATTAAAATGTAGCACAGTTGTAGTTACAGAGGCAATACGTCCTTGAATGTGAGTTAAACATGGTGAAAGCAGCTTTTAATGTCTTAAACCATGAACAAACACAGCATAATATTGAAGACTGTACATTTTGTCATACTTTAAGTATATAAATTACACAACCAAATCAAATAATAATCTTAATTTGAGCATAAAGATTTTACATTACAGTAGAAAAGTCTCCAAAGTTTGATATTGAATAACAGTTTGTCTCTATGCTCACTATGAGACAATATGTGAGTTATGATCAGAAATGGTGGATAGGAAGTATCAGATATGTTTCAGATGAAGATGAAGATGTACTGGTTCAGTTCATGCACCCACATGACCCTACCAAGAGTTTCTACTGGCCAAGAAGAGAAGACATGTGCAATGTCCCACTGCAGCATAGAATTGCAAGATTTGACGTTCCCTCTACAGAAACTGGGCGCATGTATGCCATCAAAAAAGATGAGCACAACAGAGCAGAGATGTACATTAGACAATTTGTGACTGACAAATTAATGAATGTGACGAAGGAATTGGATCTAAAAGATGAAAAATGTGTGATCCCTCATAGTGAGCATAGAGACAAACTGTTATTCAATATCAAACTTTGGAGACTTTTGTACTGTAATGTAAAATCTCATGCTCAAATTAAGATTATTATTTGATTTGGTTGTGTAATTTATATACTTACAGTATGACAAAAATGTACAGTCTTCAATATTATGCTATGTTTGTTCATGGTTTAAGACATTAAAAGCTGCTTTCAGCATGTTTAACTCACATTCAAGGACTTATTGCCTCTACAACTGTGCTACATTTGAATGTTTTCGTAAGGCTAAATTTATCAGTAGCATTTAGTCACATGTAAGTCTTTGGTAAATGGTAAAAAACACATTTGAATTGCCCTCCTGTGATGTTAGGCTATTAGGACATGCAATACCAAAACCAGCCACAAAAACCCCACCAATATCAGGATTTTAAAAAAATCACTGCGACAAAATGAGGTAAAACACCCTCCTGATTTTTTAATATGATTTTAACAAGAATATGATCTTTCAAATAAAGTAAGTTTGGACCAGATACGTGTTGTCAGTTTTTTGGAATATGACTCTGAAGTTGGGCAAAGATGTGTTAACTTCCATTTTTGAGCCTTAATATCTGTGAAACTAATAATCTAAGAGAGACCATATTTTGTAGAATGTTTAAGCTAACACCAGAGATAGAGGCAGAAATGATAGAAGTCTTTTATCTGTAAAAATGGGAGCTAGGCCACTCTTCAAATGTACTACTTTATTTCAACAAGCCTCATTTTAAGTACCTACCATACTAGGTTATCATTGAGCTACACCCCTGATATTCCATGTCTGGAGGATATCAGTAACAGATATACACTGTAGAAATTTTGAAGGCCACAGGTGAGATAGTTTTCCAGATAATGTCGTTTAAAAATGGCTTTTCAGAGTATGATGCCAAAAACCGTCTAAACTACCCTTCATTCAATGACGTTTCATTTTTTAAAATCCTGATATTGGTGGGGTTTTTGTGTCCGTTTTTGGTACTGCATGTCTTAATATCCTACAAGTAAACATCACAGCAGGGCAATTCAAATGTGTTTTTTACCATTTACCAAAGACTTACATGTCTTTTTCAGAGTATGATGCCAAAAACCGTCTAAACTACCCTTCATTCAATGACGTTTCATGAGAAAACTGTTGACAGTAGAGACCTAATATTTTGGATTAGTCCTATTAACAAGTGTGTCTTTGTACTCAAATTTTTTCAGGACATTCTGAGATGGTCAGGTGGGAGGCATTTGATGAAATGACACGGAATGACCCAGGGAGTATCAACAATGTGGAGATAAATTAGGTATGAATACCAAGCGCAACTGTTAATCCTACAGTTCACGATGGAGTTGCTGAACTGGTCACTGAATGCTATCGACAGAGTGTTCTCAACACGGCGTGCGGGTTCTGGTGAACCTGCGTGCCCGGATGGGACCTTCTTGTCCGGCTACATCATGGATGGTTGGGGAAAGTGGAGAGTCATCTGCCTTGCCGCTCTGGATGTGGAGGACGTCGAGGACGTGTACGTGTTCGCGTTCATGACAACTGGAATGATCGCCTTGGGATGTGGAATCTTCATGCTATATCGGAAAATGAGAAAGATCGCCACTGAGCTGACCAGTGTGTGGGCAGACAACGCCACCACTCGGTCTGCTGTGGTCGGGATGCGCTCTGACATCTCCGCAGTTCGCGAGTTCCCGGCACGGATGCGAGCTGAAGTGGCCACTAACCGGGAGGAAATGGCGAAGTTAAGGGCGGCGAAAGCTGCAGAGGAGAGTGATGAATAAAATAAAAATGGCAGGAAAAAAAAAAAAAGACTCCCACACCATCCCAACAAATAGCTACACTGGACTTTTTTGTTCTCTGTCGATTGGACCCACTTCAGACTTTGTTACATGATGAGACTGCTGTTCACTCGTGATGAACAAATACGGACACGTGTGCAGACACACACGTAATCTGTATGCACTGGACTTCAGCTCTCTGTACCACCTACTGCTGTAACATATTATGTCAAATGTCACAAGTGAAAGAAAATGTTATGTCAAGTGAAAAATGCAAAAGATGAGAAAAGATTATGATGTAGATTTTTTTTCCTGTGGGTAATGGGGGCGGGACTATGTAAGCCTTGGCTTCTCCCGCTTTCCCTTTCGGCCATGTGTATTTTACTATGTGAACAAAGATGTGTGATGATGATTTAACGGACATGCCCGAAATAAATAAATAAATAAATAAACTTTACTTTGCTCCGTCGGACTCAAAACTCTAAGACGCGCAGCCCGAAATACTGCCCGTAAATAGGCCACCGAACCGGGCCAAACTGTCGGCACTTATATCCCCAAGGCTGTCTGAAAAGCCCTCGGAGCTCACTCAAACACCGGGCAGCCCACGGCCACGCGAAGCCACAATTACGCACCGCGAACCTGGTCCGTCCGGAGAACCGTAAACCCTCGGACGCATTGCGGGGATTCCCTCCGGTAAATAGACACATGAACACCGCAGAATATTTGGGCCTCGTGCCCTCAGAGCTGGGTGAAAAGCCCTTGGTCCTCACTCAAACACCGGGCAGCCCACGGCCACGCGAATCCACACATGCGGACTCTCCGTCGGACTTAAAACTCTAAGATGCGCCGCTCGCAATCCAGCCGGTAAACACGCGTCTCAACACCGCCGAACTCTCTGCCCTTATGCGCCCAGACCTGGGTGAAAAGCCCTTGGACCTCACGCAAACACCGGGCAGCCCACGGCCACGCGAACCCACAATTACGCACCGCGAACCTGGACCTCTGCTCCGTCCGTAGACCCGTAAACCCTCGGACGCGTTGCGGGGGATTCCCTCCTGGCACCACCAGTCTCCGTTTGTTCGGTCCCGGTTCTCAGCTCCAGTTATCTCGGTCTCCACAGACGCTCGTTCACGTTCTGCCCTTTGAGCATCCCTGTCGCGCAATTCTTCCTCTGTATATTCAGGCTCGTACAGGTACGGTTGGGTTTGGGTGGAAAAAAAATCCTCATCAGTTTAAGTATATTCTCCAAAAGTGTCCATTTCTGTGAGATTGAAGAAACTAGCACTGCAGGCTACTCTGCGTCTGTAGCAATGACAGCAGCTAAACAAACTATTATAGAACCGGTAACTTATAAGTGCTAGGTGATATCACTCCGCCGCTGCCATAGCCTACTAGGAAGTATGACATGCTGCTGCTGCTGCTGCTGAGACATAAATCCTTAAAAATGCAAGGTTGGTTTTATTTCAAACATTCTATCAACACATATGTACATCGATAGTCTGCCATTACAATGGATTTGCCTCGGGTGCACTGTGGAGTGGGCAAGACTGTTTTTAATGCCATGCTAGCTAAGAACGATTGACTTGCGCTAGCCATAGCATAAGCAAACTCGGCAACTAGAAGAACTGAATGAAATTTCTTGAAAACGTCTCCTTACGTCTCGAACACACCGGCTTACTTGGAAAATAGGTCTTATGTCCAAAATTCTGAACTATCCCTTTAAGTTGGACCACCTATGCAAGGGACAGTGGCACCAATTCCAGAGCTTGGCAGACTGCTTCTGGAAAAGGTGGAGGCTGGAGTACTTGCCAACTCTTCAGCCACAGAGAAAGTGGACCAAGGAGAAGCCTAAGCTCCAGGAGGGTGATGTTGTTTTCATAAAGGACATTCATTCATTCATCGTCTACTGCTTATCCGGTGTCGGGTCGCGGGGGCAGCAGCTTTAACAGGGGACCCCAAACTTCCCTTTCCCGGGCCACATCAGCCAACTCTGACTGGGGGATCCCGAGGCGTTCCCAGGCCAGTGTGGTGACATAATCTCTCCACCTAGTCCTGGGTCTTCCCCGTGGCCTCCTCCTCATGCCTGAAACACCTCCCTTGGGAGGCGCCTAGGGGGCATCCTTACCAGCGGCTCTACTCCGAGTCCCTCAAAGATGACTGAGCTTCTCAGCCGATCTCTAAGGGAGAAGCGAGCCACCCTCCTGAGGAAACTAATTTCAGCTGCTTTTAGTCTCGACCTAGTTCTTTCGGTCATGACCCATCCTCATGACCATAGATGAGGGTAGGAACAAAGATTGACCGGTAGATCGAGAGCTTTGCCTTCTGGCTCAGCTCTCTTTTGTTACAATGGAGCAGTATAGCGAATGCAATACCGCCCCCGCTGCTCCGATTCTCCAGCCAATCTCACGTTCCATTGTCCCCTCACTCGTGAAAAAGACCCCGAGGTACTTGAACTCCTTCACTTGGGGTAAGGACTCATTCCCTACCCGGAGCAGGCAAGCCACTGGTTTCCTGCTGAGCACCATGGCCTCAGATTTAGAGGTGCTGATCCTCATCACGACCGCTTCACATTCGACTGCGAATCGATCCAGTGAGTGCTAGAGGTCACAGACCGATGATGCCAGTAGGACCACAACATCCTCAAAAAGCAGCGATGCGGTCCGCAGCACACCGAATTGCAAACCCTTCTCCCCCCAACTACGCCTCGATATCCTGTCCTTGAATATCATGAACAGGATTGGTGACAAAGCACAGCCCTGGCGGAGGCCAACCCCCACTGGAAACAAGTTTGACTTACTGCCGAGTTCCCGAACACAGCTCTCGCTTCGGGAGTACAGAGAGTGGATGACCCTAAGAAGTGACCCACTCACCCATACTATTCTGTCCCCTACGTGCGTGTCTTCACGGAGTGACAAATAGCTAAACACTTTGTTGCTGGAAAGGTGAAAGATGACTCAGACGTGTAGTAAGTTGAAGTCTGTTTACTGAAGATCTTTGTCACTGTACTTAACAATGTCAGGAACAATCTTTCTTTCTTGTGAAAAAACAAAGCTTCTCCAAGGCTCAACAGCGACAGATGCGATGGACTACAAGGCAGTGGCACATTGTCACACAAACCCAAACAAGATGGCTGCTCTCATCTGAGACCTTAATCACATGACCGTGATAACCAACAAAAAACAAGGACTTTCATAATAAAAGAGCACCTTGCAAAATACCACCAGGAGGCACTGTAGAGCAACATCACATATACTCCCGCAGCACCTCCCACAAAATATCCTGGGGAACCTGGTCATACGCCTTCTCCAAGTCCACAAAACACATGTAGACTGGATGAGCATATTCCCAGGCCCCCTCCAGGATCCTTGCGAGTGTAACGAACTGGTCTGTTGTTCCATGGCCAGGGCGGAACCCGCATTGTTCCTCTTCAATCAGAGGTTCAACTATCGGCTGAACCCACCTTTCCAGCACCACTAAGAACCATTCTTAGTCTGGCCCTTCACCTGAGACCAATTTGCCATGAGAAACCCTACCAGGAGCACAAAGCTCCAGACAACACAGCCCTCTGGGTCATAGGGACACACAAACCTCGCCACCACGGTAAGGTGATTGTTTCCGGAGAGGTTGACATTTGCTTTGATAAAGGACATTCAAGCAAATTGTAATGAGTGGCCTCTTGGACTGATAGTTAGGGCCATTCCCAGCTCAGACAGCAAGGTCTGTAAGGTCGTGGTGAAAACTCATAGCCATAGGGATAATTAAGGACTAAGTTAGGCCCATAAGTGTTGTTGTTTTACTTATACCAAAGGTGAATGAGTAATAGTGGTATAACTTACTTATACCAAGCGGGGAGTGTTCTGACTCCTGTCAGTTTTAAGTTACATTATTGAACTCTGGTGGTAAATTGTGGTATTGTGCCTACATTGTAGCCAGTCTCCATTTTTTCGAGTCAGTCTAAACAGCACAGTCAACCAATGCACATGCCGGCTTAGTGCTCCACCAGTTGTTTGTCCGATCCTTGGAGTAGATATATCAGTGAGTATGGTTGCTTACTTATCTCAATTGGTTATAACATTGTGTGCATTCAAATTGTGCATTAAAGATTTATGTTAAGTAGGGAAAAACGGGCTAACAATGGTAATGCTAATCGGGAAGCTAACTGTTTGCACAGTTTAGCTAGGTTATATAGGCTTAGCAAATAGTTAAGCCTTGTTTACATTAGTCAGGGAATTATTTGGTGGGTTTGTTGCCTTTGCTGGATTTATACCTCATTTACTTACCTGTGAGTGAATCCTCTGTAAAACATGTTGTATGATTACCTATGATGCCTACCTGATTTGAAAACCTGAATAGGAGAAAATATTACAATGTGAAATGCAAGCAATGTTGTGTATTTTATGACTCGAACATATTGTACATTTTCATTTTGTGTGTTAAAATTTTACAAAAAAAATTCAGATTCAGTAAAGCACACTCAACCTGGAGTCAAGTCTACTGAGTCTTTATGTTCGCTATCTGTCTCCCAGTACAAGTATCTGTCAGGACAGAATAGTCACAGTGTTCTAAGAAAATGCAAGCAACCACTAAGTTACATGAGTTCAGTGACAAAGTACAAATCTAGAGTCAACTAAAGTAAAAGCCAATTCTAACAAGTCCCCCTTTTGAAATCATTTTATTATGTTACTAAAATCAAAAATGAATGTTATTTCTGTATTGTGTTCCAACTCTTGACCCAGCCAGCTCAACAGGTCCCCAAACTGTGAGTGACTAACCATCCTGAGCTGCAACACAACCAGGTAGGAGATTTTTAGCCCCGTTTTGATACAATTATATTACATCAACACAAATAAATTCATAATCGTATAGTGGGTATGTAAGCATGTCTTAATTTTATTGAGCATCCTATACACTGAAAAAAAAGTTAAGTTATATTTACTTGGAAAAACCTAGGAAAGTTTTTGCACTTAGAAATTGTAAGTAAATTCTACAAGGGCGATCATCAAGTAAACTTTACTTGCAGATACAAGTTTCTTTTACTAGCAAACCTCATGTTATTTACTGATGTTTATCAATATGGTTATTGAATTTTACTCTCTTATATTTGTAAGTTTTACTTAAACTCTGACTGCTTCAAACTGAAAACTCTCACCTAAAACCAATGGCTTTTCAAAGTAATTTCTAAATATGTTTTCTAACTTTTATTTATTGACTATATTTAAGTAACATTTACACATTTTAAATGATTTACCTGCAGATTAAATTGCCTAAATTTGTTCTTAATGTTTTTGTTTATTGAAACAATGACTTTAAAAGAAAATGAGGCAACTGTTTAATTTAACAACCCATTTATTTTGAAAACGAGTTTTTAATAAAACATTTTCCAGCAAGTTTGCTTGGCATAAAAACAAGGTATAGTTCACCCTAAGATTTTTTTTTTATTATATACTCAACCCTTTGTCAATAGAAGGATTGGTGAAGTTTTGTTAACATCCGTGTTCTTCTGTGAGTTTGAGAGACGCTTTTTCCACTCAACTGCATTAACAATCAATAAAATGTATCCATACTGCTTGTCTGAGGTAATCCAAGTGTCCTGTAGCTCACATAAACCAAGACAATTGTAAAAAAAACATTACAAACTTGTGTTTTTAGCTTTGTTTGCTCTGCTGCTCTTCCCATGTATGCTCCTTCCAATGCTGCACATAAACTTACACACTACTAACTTCCAGCCAGCGCATCCTTGTTCACACAGCACCACAGAGGAAGCAAAGCATAGCAAACATCTAGGAATGCAACACTTGGATTACTTTAGATGAGGAGTATGGAGACATTTTTTTATGTTTGAAGCCAAATTGCCATTCACTGCAGTTTTGTGAGAAACAAACATCTCAAACAACTCCCAGATGAGCATGAACGTTGACAAAACTGTAGTCCTTCTATTGGCATCTGAGTGAGTAGTTGATGACAGAAATTTCATCTCAGGGTGGCTAAAATGGGTTTGAGGTAGTTTGTTAAAAGGCACAAGGACAAGGTCATAAACTGTTTGCATAGAGCATACATAGCCTATCTTTTGGATAGGCTTTTTAACCTTAAACTCTTGAAAAAAAAAACATCTGACATGCTTCAGGAACCTTCAGTGCATCTTAAAAGACATGCTTATTATTCAAACGTTTCATCTTAAGAACAGTGTTTTAAACGTCTGTTTATGTATCATGAGCAGAGCATCTTGACACTAAAAAGTGCGATATTTCGCCCTTCGCTCTTTTCATGCCCACACTCACATTCGTGACCCATTGAAAATGGCCCCACTACCCACCAGTTAAGAACCTCTGGTTTTTGTCCCAAAAAAAAAAACTACTCTACATGGCCACATGTATACAGTGCAGCAAGTTAAAATAAAAATGACACCATTAAAACGAAAGAAAAATAAAAAAGATAGACAAATAGCCACATAGCCAACTCATGGGTCAAACGTGCACTCAAGCCATAGGCTTGTTTTGCAGAGACAGGATTTTTGGGGATAGCTTAAGGACATCAAGCTCTAGAAAAAGCTTTTGAAAGACTTCAAAAGTGTACTTGGTTTTTGGGCGGTAACTTCATGGCATAAATGATGCCCCTGAGCAGGAGGCAGGCCTTTGCACCACTTCCACAGTTGTCAAGTACCTCAGTCGCTTCAATAACAAATCAACACATCAGTGTCTGCTGCACCTTCTTCGTCTTTAATTGTGTGGGCGACACAGATCCTCAGGACTTGCCCAGCCTGGTCCTCTTGAGCTTCCCATCAGCTGATATCCTGTAAAATATATGTGAATCCATGGTGCATACTACATTTTTAATTCAAGTTATATACTAGTGTCAGAAAAATCAATATTTTAATACCTTTCGATCCTAAACATTTAAAATAATTTCACTTAGTTAAGGCAGTGCAGAAATGTATCATACCAAAAGGAGGAGACTGCCAACTGAGGAGGAAAGGGGTAACAGGGAACTAGAGAGTGCATCCTGATGTCATTGTTTGTCTATTGTGTATGCATTTGTGTTGTTAGGGTCTGGAAAAATATAAGCTTTGCTTAGTCCAACCCCTTTTCAAACTCTTGTAGTGCTGTGTACTGTCTGCTGCGGAATTTGGTGTCTTGTGCATATTCAGTTTGAAATATTTTTTTCTGATTATGAAAATATTCTTGTTCCAAAGTGCTGACAACAGCTGAAGTTTGGACTCGCTTTTACACGCACAAAGAACCTGTAGTCAATCAGGCCTTATGTGAAGCACAACTCTAGTGATTCCTGAACTGTATTTCCTGTCTCTCATTATTTGATTTACCTTACATTCGCCGTTCAAATGAAATACTGCAGGAGACCTTTTCCAGTGGAGGCTGTAAATTACAAAGAAATCTATTAATGCATCATACTCAAAGTTACTTTCATGCCAGGGATAATGGAGAAGCAGCATTTCGTTGGCTATATTCATATCACTAGAATATATATAACATCAGATTGTCCTTTCAACTTTTGTATATATTACATTTTATGCAGTGCAACACAAAACTTCACAATTTAAAATATATTCTGCTTCATTTTAATTTGGAATAGTATGTATATTCTGGCCTTCGCCCAATGACAGCTGGGATTGGCTCCAGCCCCCCCGCGACCCTAAATACAGGATAAGCGGTAGAAAATGGATGGATGGATGGATGTATATTCTGTGATGATGGTGGTAAACCTCTTACAACTTATGAAGTGCAAAGCATTACACACTTTATTATTTTACCTGAATAGCCAGATGGCTTTGCTTGTGACACAGCTTGCTGTAGTTGCTGCTTGAGAGAAAGCTGTGTCAACTGTATAAAGTTGTTGATTTGGGCTTAAGGACAAAAAAACAAAGACAAAATAATGCATTAAAACTAGTGAATACTACAAGAAATACTACATTAAAACTACAGAATCATGTAAGCCAAATTGACTGTACCACTGTCAACCAATGTATTTTTGATAATATGCTGTCAAAATATTTGCAAATATCGCTCTGATCTAAAAAAAAAATTCACATCTTTCATATAGAATCAGAACCATTACCACATATGTCAAATCTTAAATTTAGAAAATCCTGCCACTGTGTTTCTGTTCCCAAATCTTCTCCGCCTCTCCTTTACTCTCGGGACGCGCAACCCCCCCGAAAAACGGACGCACCTCTCTCTTAAAAATAAATAAAGAAAACCACAGTCAACTTTACATTAAAAGAACATGCTCGTTTGAGCTATACGTTTCATAACAAAAATAAACCACTCGTTCTGTATAAAATTACGATAATTAATAAAAAAAATGATGGTGGCTCATAACGTGCACTTACCAAGGGGACAGCGAAGTCTGACTGCTGTAACGTTACCCCGGGAGAGCACGAGCCAAATCCACACAGGTGCGTTTAGTGTAGGGTGACTAGACGTCCCGGTTTTACCGAGACAGTCCCGATTTTGAGTTGCGTGTCCCGAGTCCCGACAAAAGCCTGGCCCCATCCCCCATCAACCGACCCACTCACGCGCAAAGTGTCCCGGTTTTTGGTTCAGGAAATATGGTCACTAAATTGTAGCTAGCCTAGGCGATGCTAGCTAGCCCATAAACTTGAGCTTGGACTCTGACGCAGCATCTGCTAACGGCAGCCTGAACAACAGACTGCTATTAAAGCTAGAGTCTGTTCAATTATTATCAGAATACAATTAACTGACACTGCATCTCATGTCGCCCCTCTTATAATGAGTGCTGCGCAACTAATGTTTCAAAAAAGAAGCTAGTGACCATAGTAAAATTAAGCTACGGTGATACGTGATGTGTGATAATGGCAAGTGGGATCATATTATATTTTAACTCCGTTACATATGCAGGAAAAATGCTGAATGACTTACCTTCAATATGATTTAGCTGCTTCTTTCTCCGTTAACCTGACCGCCGTTGTCGTTGTCTTCTCTTTGCTTCGGTTTTGGCGGGCGCATGCGCGGATTCCAAACACGCAACACTATTAAAACTTACTTGGTATTTCTAAGTTCATGTGCAATGATGATGAAACCTTTGAATATTATGTGAAAATACATAATAAATCGTACTCTTCCCACACAGTTTATTTATTACATGAATGACATATATAGTTTTACTTGAATTATTCCAGTTCTCACTGATACTTACAATTAGAAAATAAAAATTGTGACAGTTATCCTAATATATAATTTTTTTCGGTGTATGTATGCCAGTATGTGTAAGCTGTTCTTCATTGCAGTTACTTGCAGCAAGCGATTATTCATTGCACGTGCATGTGGAAATAGTAAACAGAGCAATGTTGATCAAACGAAATGATCATATCAGGAGGTATCCTGCTATTGTTTTTGCTGCCTCTTGCTCTTCTGCCATCTCCTTTTTGATGTCTTCTGCATGTGACCGGACCACGTTGAGTAGAATTATTTGTCAGCAACAACGCCACCCTGGGACTAATACCCCGGGACACAAGAACAATACACTAGATTGTACTGATATTAGATACCAATTTGCACAGGGTCGAATACAACAGGCGGAGACGTGAATTCCAGTGAAAACAAATGTAAGTTTATTGAAGGAACTGGTTTAAGAGATAATGGGGAAACTTCGCTGAAAGAAAACTGGCGGGAGTTAGAAAAATATAAAAATATGTTTTATTATAATCTTTTCCTATACCACATGATTAAATAATTATAATACGCGTCAGCTGGAATATACAATAGTCAAGGGAAAGGAAGAAACCGGCAGGCGGGGCTTACCTGGAGGGGGGAAGCAGACTATCTGTAAGAGGTGTCCACACGTGCACGCTCACTGCAGAAAGGTGTCACCCCCTGTCACAGAAAACCACCACCAGCGCTCTCCCTAAACACTCCAAGGTGACGTTTACAAGCCCACCACCAGGTGACTAGCTACCCCCCGCCAAAGGGAAACCACAGGCCTGCCAAAGCATAAAACAATCTAAAACACACAGTAGCCACACCAGCATAGGTCATCTATAGCACACACAAATATGACGGCTAGTTAAACAGTGGCACTAGCAACGAGATCATGCGACAAACATGCAGTCGAAAGTACCACAAACAAATAAGAGATAACACTGCACTACACACACAGCAAACTAGCCGCATGCATTCGGATAAGCGGGGCAAGTGCTGCACGCAATTAAACCGGACAAAGCACATGCGCAAAGAAAAGCCAACAGCAGGCGGGCAAACAAAACAAACAAACAAACACCCACCGCGACGCAGACGGGCAGCGGTAGGCTAAGCTAAAATAAAACAATTGGGAGTGAGCCAGAATGGAACGTTACAACTATGGACAAGACAGCAGCGTGACCACAAACATGGAGTCAGAGCGGATATGAAGGCATTTGTCCTCTCCATCATTTATGCTGAGAGTGCAGATGTGAGGCAGGCCAGAGTTTCCAAACGGCACAAACTGAAGAATAAGAGTACAATCCGTCCCCCACCTGATGATGACTCTTTTAATCTTCATATGGAAAGGTCAAACTACCTTACATATTGCCAGCTCCATTACAACCTACAAGAGCATCCTTTTCCCATTGGTCACGGCTGGGAACTAGCCGTTAAACCCTGCCCCCCTTGCCCCAGCAGCTCACACCTCATGACTGTTCAGATGAGAGTAGCAGTGATGATGAGAGGAGTCAGTGTGGAGATTCAACAGATTCAGATGGAAAGTCTTTTTAGTTAATTCAATAAATAAATAATAATAAAAATGTTAATGTTATGTTAATAAACAACTCTGTGCTAAAGAATCTTCTCTGTCTCCCTGCTTTCACTGGTTCCACCCCAGACATATGATGACATACACTCACCGGCCACTTTATTAGGTACACCTGTTCAACTGCTCGTTAAGGCAAATTTCTAATCAGCCAATCACATGGCAGCAACTCAATGCATTTAGGCATGTAGACATGGTCAAGACGATCTGCTGCAGTTCAAACCGAGCATCAGAATGGGGAAGAAAGGTGATTTAAGTGACTTTGAACGTGGCATGGTTGTTGGTGCCAGACGGGCTGGTCTGAGTATTTCAGAAACTGCTGATCTACTGGGATTTTCACGCACAACCAGCTCTAGGGTTTACAGAGAATGGTCCGAAAAAGAGAAAATATCCAGTGAGTGGCAGTTCTGTGGGAGCAAATGGCTTGTTGATGCCAGAGGTCAGAGGAGAATGGCCAGACTGGTTCAAGCTGATAGAAAGGCAACAGTAACTCAAATAACCACTCGTTACAACCGAGGTATGCAGAAGAGCATCTCTGAACGCACAACACGTCAAACCTTGAGGCGGATGGGCTACAGCAGCAGAAGACCACACCGGGTGCCACTCCTGTCAACTAAGAACAGGAAACTGAGGCTGCAATTCGCACAGGCTCACCAAAATTGGACAATAGAAGATTGGAAAAACGTTGCCTGGTCTGATTAGTCTCGATTTCTGCTGCGACATTCGGATGGTAGGGTCAGAATTTGGCGTCAACAACATGTCTTGTATTAACGGTTCAGGCTGGTGGTGGTGGTGTAATGGTGTGGGGGATATATTCTTGGCACACTTTGGGCCCATTATTACCAATTGAGCATCGTGTCAACGCCACAGCCTACCTGAGTATTGTTGCTGACCATGTCCATCCCTTTAAGACCACAGTGTACCCATCTTCTGATGGCTACTTCCAGCAGGATAACGCGCCATGTCATAAAGCGCGAATCATCTCAGACTGGTTTCTTGAACATGAAAATGAGTTCACTGTACTCAAATGGCCTCCACAGTCACCAGATCTCAATCCAATAGAGCACCTTTGGGATGTGGTGGAACGGGAGATTCGCATCATGGATGTGCAGCCGACAAATCTGCAGCAACTGCGTGATGCTATCATGTCAATATGGACCAAACTCTCTGAGGAATGTTTCCAGTACCTTGTTGAATCTATGCCACGAAGAATTAAGGCAGTTCTGAAGGCAAAAGGGGGTCCAACCCGGTACTAGCAAGGTGTACCTAATAAAGTGGCCGGTGAGTGTATGTGTATGTTGTAATTTTACTGTCCAGAAATGAACTCAGTATGAGCAGACCTTTCATTTGAGCCTAATATTAAGGCTCTATGACAATTTTGAAAAATTTACATTTAAAGAGCCAAAAGTGGCAGCCATCTTAAATTTGAAGGTCAAAAATAGGTCAAATCAATACATCTACATCATTTATGAATTTCTTGACCAAGTAGTCTCAGAAACCATGTATTATGCAGCACTGTAGGCAAAACCATTAAAAAGTTAGTTTCCAGCTTGGCTGACAGCAGCCATTTTGGATATAGGGCTCTCCCAAAATTTCCCCACATTTTTGTGAGGGGCACCCCGGCTCATTTTTGTATTTAACCTTTATAGATGACAAATCTATAATCTATTTCTCATCAAGTGAGAAACGAACCTTTCCTCTCCACGGTCACGGAACTTCTATAGATGACACAACTAATAAGTAAAGATGACAATTAAAACTCCGTGCAACAAATAAGGGGAGATAAAGCCTTAAAACCGCATACCTCGAGGGAGAGAAATAGTACTATGGTGAGGTTAGATTCCCTACGGCACTGGCAGAGTTAGGGGGGCGCCGAGCTACAGGTGGAAAAGGAGTATTAAGGCTAGGCATGAATTAACCTGAACAATACAGTGGAATCGCAGCATACCTGGCGATAGCCTCCTGCGTGAAACCCAGATGCAGAAGGCAAAAGGGGGAATAGTCCTACCCACTGGGCTACTTATACCCTAGTATAACCTGGAATCTGAATGAATGAACGGACAAGTTACGTGCCTGCCCCGCCCCCCTCGTTAACGGGGATCGGAGTGTAAGGGAAGCAGGGAGGATCAAACAGAACCAGCATGATACTGGCTACATGCACTTGACTATGGCTTCTTGTTGTGGCCCTTATAATGCATAGTAAAGGGCGAGTAGTTGGTTCAAATGTTTAACAGGGGTACCAGATGAGGTCACAAAACCTTTCCTTCTCCAGTGACACATCATGTATTATGTGTGCTTGTCTTGTTTCTAGGCCAGTGTGTGTTTATTGTTTTTACGTGATCTATATTCGGCATTCTACAACATACATGAGACGACACACAGGGCAGCACCGGAACACCCGTTCCTCTGATAACAAGCAATAGAGAACAGCACCATCGAACACTCCCACTTAATTTTACAATAGCATTAAAGGTTGTATCAGCGATTCTGGCTGCCCTAACTTCCGTTGCGAGATCGAAAACAAACAGAGCCAGCTAGCCCCTCCCTCCCGTGTTTTGAAAATGATCATGGACGCGCATTTTCATGAACGTGATTGGTTGGAACACTGTTTATTTTGCTTTTGAGGTGTTGGTAGTACCATATGTTTTTGTGTGCGATCTCGGAGCCTAGGCTGCCTAGAGAGACGCGTTTTTTTTTGACGGCCTGCTTATGGGGCGGGCAGCTAGCAGATCGTGAGGTAAAAACAGATGAATGTGATCTGTTATAAGAATTTTGTATAACATCATGTCTAAAAGTTTTCTTTGTTCAGGTTACAGCTTTATGTGTTGAACTGTTTATTACTTTAGTCTCCCCATGGCTGACCTAAATGTTATCAGAGGCCTGGTAGTCATGATGTCTTGTTCTACATGAAGGTTAACTGTCAGTGACGCATTATCTCCTGTGCCTTTTAAAAACTCAAGTCACAACAGTGATTTGAGCACTTTCTCTGTAGCATCCTCACACGTTGTTGCATTGTAACTGCTCCTCTTGTACAAGATTAAAGTCAGATGTCGACTTTACTTATGTCTCCGATCTCCTCCTTGGGTGAATTTATTTGTTTACGGGCAAATTCTTTTAACATTTTGCCACCCAACGTGGGGCCCAATATCGAGCAGGCGAGCAGTGACGGGGTCCGAACGAAGGAGGAATCTGAGGCATCAAAAAGAAATTAGGTCAACATAAAAATTCCTGAGTGAGGGTTGTTTTCACCATTTGGTAAAACTTCCGAGATCTAGGATCTCGAAGACTGTGTTTGGAACCAGTAGTAGAGCAGCTAGGTTTAAAGTCCGGGGGCTTAGGTCCGAAAAAGCGTTGTGGGGGTGGGAGGCCCGAAAAGCGCCGCAAAGCTGTCTAGGATTGCTCGGTTTAAAGTCCGGGGGCTAAGGCCCGAAAAGCATCGTGAAGCTATCCAGGATTCTCAACTTGCAGAGAAAGGGTTTTACCAAATCGGGTGAAAAGGTTTTCTACTCATTTAGCAAGACACAGAGAACTGTGTTGACGACAGTCGACCAGTTACAAAAAAAAAAAAAAAAAAAAAAAAAAGACAGGAGGGATTCTCCTATCGGGAAGTTGTGATTCGGAGGGAGTCTTGCTAAGTCAGTAAAAAATCTGAGGTCAAACACCTCGGAGTACTGGGTCTGAGGACAGTAAAGGGACGTCTTTGGAATGACGAGAACTACTTTGATCCCTACCTCAAAGTACTGGGTCTGAGGCCAGTAAAAACGTCTTTGGAACGACGGAAACTACTTT